>NC_134012.1:56083707-56713290 GCF_047716275.1 Strix uralensis | reverse complement strand
AGTTTATCCCTCCCTTCCTCCCTCTTGCCTTGTGGTTTGGGCAAAACAGTGCTCTGATTTGTTTTAGAGATAGTGTTAATTTCCTTTCCATTCTTTAGTGTTATTGCTAACTGGGTAGCAGCAAAGACGATTTTTCCTTCTGTAAGGAAGCTCTGTTAGTGAGTCAGTTTTAAAAATTTCTGAGTACTTTCAAGATGAATAGAAAATTACTTAAGGTCAAGGAAAAGATTCTCAGCAATGCAGTTACACCATCAGTGTTGCAGTTGTCTCTTGTCATGTTACACTTCAGCTGTGTCTATGCTCATAAGTGGTGTGTGACCTGTTAGGAGCTAAGGTTAATGCTAAGGTAGTGATGTTGGCACTCTGACGTTTTTTGGAGATGGAGTGGGGTTGTTTCAAAGAAGCGCTAGTCTGGTCCTCTCATCTGAATGCCCAGTAGTGGTTGGAATGCATTAGGCAAGTCCCTGGAGAGCATTTAGCTCCCCAGTGCTATCCAGAAGGAATTTTTATGGTCTGAGCCTGCTCCATGTAATGAATCAACCCATGTGAAAGTGATTGAGAAATTCTCTTCAGAAGCACACTCCCCATCTAGCCTACAGAGCTGATGTGTCTTTGTCCTTATTCCTTGTTACTGTGGAAGACTGACAGGGATGTTCCTAAGACTGGCACTCTGCTGCAGACTTGAGGTGATGCCCCTAGAGTACTTGAGATGGACTGCTCATATTTCTGTGAGTGAAACCTCCAGGCGTATGAGGTTTAAATGCAATCAGTTGGGGGATGTGTTAGTATTTCTTTCAGCGTAAAATGAAACTGTGAAACTGTGTCTGCTGGTTGCCCTCAGCCCAGAGTTTGTACTTGATATTTTTAATGGGACTATTGATAGGTTTCATTCTCTGTGGATTTTCCCTTCTTTTGTTTTGTTTTGGTTTTTTTTTCCTCCCTTTTTTTTTTTCCCCTCAGGCTGTGCTGTGACCTACTGAGTTTATAATTGGAGACAAACTGAAATAGCACCACCAGAGACTGCAGCAATGATCTCATTAAAAAGTCAGTGTTTGCTAATAAAGAAAAACTGATGTTGAAAATGCCTTTAGGTGGAAATTCCTAACAAATCTTGTTCTCTATAATGATCACTTACATACCTATTAAGGCTGTGTTTCATTTTGAGAATTCATCAGTTTATTGTAGAAATGCTGAATGAGGATGTCATTTCTTTTCTGATATATCATTTAGAAGTGGACTAAGATGCCATTATTTGCCATGGAAACTGAAAAATGAAGGGCTTGTAAGTCCTGAACTTTTTTTCATACCACAATTAGTATTGCTGCAGTTTAAGTGTCCAATATCTGTTTTATGTTTTTTTATTGTGCAGCCTGTTTTGGGGGAATGAAAAAAAAATATCATTGAAAACAGGGAAAAATAACCATCTGGCAAGTAAGATGGTTTAATGAAGGCTTATTGTATTTTGAGTACTTGCGAAAAAGGAGGAAAAAGTTCTTCTTGGCTTCGTGTAGGGCAGCAGATTTCAAAGAACCTGAAAGCCTCTAGGTGATGGTCATTAGCTCTAATAACCAGCCTCCCCAGGCAGTTGGTTGAGTTGAAAGGGTTGTTCTTAGCTGCTAGTCTGTAGTACCCAAAATGGTTAATGAAATAATTTTAAAACCAACTCAGAGTTTCTTATTAGGTTAATTAAAAGTGAAAAAACTCCTCTAAGCTGTTTGTAGTTTCCATGAAAGATGGGCATAAGTCTCTATGGGACTGACAGTGGTTGGGAAACCCAGCAAGGCATTTCACTTTGAGCATATAAGCAGTGTATACATTCACATAGGCTGAACTGCACTGGATTTCTTATGCTCCAAGCTGGATGTGTGAGTTGTGAACTTTATGGGACAGAGATTTAATATAGCAGGGAAGAAGTATTGCAAGTGGTCAAGGTTACAAGGAAAAAGCAGCGAACTCAGGACTGGAATGAAAGACCAGTAAAAGGACAGGGTTTCAGAGAAGAAATTACATTTGAGACAGCCTTGGAATAGCAGGTCTTTTGAGATAACACAGGAATAGAAGTACCATGAGATACATTCATTCACTCTCCAACCCCGTGAAATGAGATGCTCAAACCTGGCTCTTACCTCTTTGACTCATGCAGAGTGGTCTGTGTAGGGAAAAAGTATCCTGTTATATGAATTACATCTATCAGTAAGAAGTCATAGAATTGCAGAATTGCAGAATGGTTTGGGTTGGAAAGGGTTGGAAGGGACATTTAAAGGTCATCTAGTCCAATCTTTCTGCCATGGGCAGGGACATCCTTCATTAGATCAGGTTGCTCAAAGCCCCATCGAACTTGACCTTGAACACTTCCAGTGATTGGACATACACAGCTTCTCTGGTCAACCTGTTCCAGTGTCTCACCACCCTCATCGTAAAAAATATATCCTTATATCCAACCTAAATCTACCGCCTTTCAGTTTAAAACTGTTGTCCCCTCCTGTCTCTACAGGCCTTGGTAAAATGCTTCTCTCCCCCTTTCCTTTAAGCCCTTTTTATATAATGACAGGCCACAATAAAGTCTTCCCAGAGCCTTCTCTTCTCCAGGCTGAGCAGCACAATTCCCTCGGCCATTCTTCACAGCAGAGGTGTTCCCAGCCCTCTGATCATTTTTGTGGTCCTTTTCTGGAGCCTTTCCAGCAGGTTCATGTCTTTCTTGTACTGGGGACCCCCAGAGCTGGACACAGTACTCCAGGGGGGTCTCCCAAGAGCGGAGTAGAGGGGGAGAATCATCTCCCTTGACCTACTGGCCACCTTTCTTTTTATGCAGCCCAGGATATGGTTGGCTTTCTGCGCTGGCTCATGTCCAATTTTTCATCCACCAGGATCCCTAAGTCCTCTTCTCTCAGTCCATCCATCCCCCAGGCTTTATTGATACTGGCAATTGCCCAGACCCAGGTGCAGGACTTTGCACTTGGCCTAATGAAAGTGCAATGAGGTGGTAAAAATAATGAAAGATTCTGTATAGAATTAATCTTTCTCAGTTTTAATGTTTACTTTATTGTTATTGGCTTCCTTATCAGAATATAAATAAATAGATTGCATGAGAGTTTAAAAGGGAGAGGGACCACCCCTGGCAAAGAGAACCTGCTTAAGATAGATAAAGTGTTTCTGTAGATATATAAATGATTCTCTGAAAATACATTTCTGAAATAGATTAAAAGAAAAATATTGGCTATGAGAAAAAAAAAGAAGTAATAATGAAACAACATTAAAAAAGGGGGCAGTATTTAGCACTGGGAGTTATTTTGCAAAGATGGGATTTGATTTTGGTAGGAGCAAAGACATTTCAAACCTTGGAGCAGTGGTTTGGCTGGGTGTTCAAATACAAATTTCTAAATGATGGTGTATGAAATTCTTATCACAATGTTGTACTTGCCAAAATCTTCACCTGCATCAGGAAGTCCAGGATTTTACTTGGTTTGCTTGCTTCGGTGCCAGTTTTTAGGTATTCAGCTAGAAATAAGCAAGTGAATAACTTCAGATTTTCCTTTGGCTTTCCTCCCTCAGAATGGATTTCTATGTTTTGGGTGGCACCCATTAAAGTTTCACAGGAAGATGAAGTTACTCATCAATAGTCAGTATAAATCTCCTAAACTGATGTTCTCTAGAGATCAAAGGCAAGGCAAAACTTTCATTATGGAAAAGGGATGATGAACTCTACCATTGTGCCTGAGTGAATGGAACAAAGCAAGATGAACTTACAGAAAATGAAAACAAACAAAACTTTCTGTAACAGAAATGAAAGCATCTGTTATACTACAGTAGAAGGAAGTAAGTAAAAAAATTCATGTAAAGCTATTTGTTTTATCCAATCTGGTTCATTTATTGTATGTGTCAAAGAATAGCCTCTATACTTCATTTAAAAGGAATAGAAATTCTAGGCTTTTCTTTCTAATTAAGGAAATGTTTATGGTACAGTGCATAAATGATCAAATATCAGGGAAGGCAGTCTTAAGAATATGAAGAAAGAGTGTTAGATGACTGAAAAAGTGACATAGTGACATTCAGTCAAACATCTTGTGGCTCATTCAAAGCCTGCTGAAACGAGTGCTTTCTTTAGGCTTTTATATTTAGCCTTTCAGAGGTGAAATATTTTTAACCATGGAAAAATTACTTTCTAGATTTTAGAGGTCAGCCCTATATTGTTGTAGATAGTCCCAGTTTCATAAAATGTAGGTAGTAGCTGCCTCTTGAAATCAGTTAAACTTCTTGTCATCACTATTCCTGGTGGAGGGATTCTCTTAGAGAATTATTCTTATGATACTTAAGAAAACACTTCATTCCCTCATGCACCTATTTCCTAGCTGAGAAAGCTATTTTTATTAAACACAAAAGCAACCAGCTTGTCTAGATATGAAGCAGCTTGAATCCTTCATTTCTGTAATTAGTGCAATCTGAAATCACCAGCTGAAACTTCCACAGACTCAGTTGTTCAGTCTGGACACAAGTGATCACCACTCTGTTTTTCCAATATAGAACCCACTTTTAGTCAAAATTTGATTTAGAAAAACTAAATGTTTTTTAACCCGTTGTTGCACTTTGCACAGACATGGGTTATTTGAAGTGTCAGGTACACAGTACCTATTCAAAAAGTCTGGGGTTTGGTGGGGTTCTTTTTTGGGTTGGTTTGTTTGTTTGTTTGCTTGTTTTCTGTTTTGTTTCCCTTTATGTTTAATGTGGGTGACATATGCGGAATTAGGGGAATTCTGGGCTCCTTCCACTAGCTGTTTTCTGTAATCAGTGACTAACAACTATTACCTTCCTTTGGGTAAGACACAGAAGGGGACCCTCTAACATGCTAAGCAGTGGGTTACACATTCCTTCTGATCAAAGAAACCTTGAGGTGCACACATGATGTGTAACAGAGGTCCCTCACTTTAGGGTAAAAATGAATATGTTTCAGCTGCTTCTTACAGGGAGCTGGGGAATTCAGCACTAGAAGTACAGAATACAGTAGTTTGGGTAAGGAGCTAAGGATTTTGTAGGTGGGAATTAGTGTAAATATTTGCTATCTTCCTTGTATCTGTTGTGCATCTGGACCACAGCAGATTTCATGGAGAAATTGCCTAGTTGTAGAGTTTTGAAATAACATGATTTTAGGTGGTTATTTTAGCAGATCAGTAGAAATTGGTGAAAAGGTTATTTCTGTGCAATTTCCTGTCACTAAGAAACACGTGTCTGTTGTAGACCAAACCTGCTCTGCTATAAAGGGAAAGGGCTGCTTCGCTCTCTCCCTGCCTTCTTTCTCTCCGCAGCCCCCATATCACCCCAAATAACCCCCTCCCCATACCATAGAAACTCTCTGTAAGACTGGGATCCAGCTCTGAGGGAGCTTCACCTTGCAGTGTCAGGGCCAGGGACTGTGATCTGGGAGGCTGGTGTGCAGATAACTGGTGGGACCTCCTCTCCCACTTTATTGCTATTACAGTGCATCCTAATCAAACTCTCTTGCTCTGCTATTACTCACATTAGAGCTGAAAAAACGAACTAGCTGGGGTCTGTATATCACATGCAGGCTCTTCTCTCCCTCCTTCTGTAGGTGGTAAGTGTGAAAAGTAGTGTCAGCTTCAGTGCCTCTGCAAAGCCCACGCTTGCTGACTCCCAATATTGCAGACCTTCAGCTTGGTATCCACTCTCCAGGCACATAAAGGGTGCAAACGCAGAAGCGGTGGTAGGAGGACAACTCTGTTAACACTTGCTCCTTATGTTATTAAAAGGATCCCCTCTTCCTGCTGTGTATATATTTCTGAGATAAAACAGCTCTGGAGCAGGCTGTAAGGAATGATGTGAATGAGAAAAAGGGACATCTTGTGTGTCTTGACACATCTGTGAATGAATTGGTGCCCTCTGCCAGAGTCATCGTGAGACACAGAGGGTGTCTGTGACTGCTAGCTGCACAGAGGGCACGTGGCATGGCAGGGCACACAAGCACACTGGCTGGGGCGGTGGGATGGCCCTGGGTGGCAATGCATTGCCTAGCTGCACCCCCAGGGAACTCCCATTGTTCCCAGCACTCCTCCAGCCTGCACCGAGCCCTGACATTACTGCTCAGTCTCACCCAGATTTGATTTTGTTGCCACGCAATTAGAGAAGTGCATGGGTGTAATTGGAAGAGCAAATTAAAATAGTCTAGGCAAACATCAAAAAGTGCATAATCCCAGACAGAGCTAACACACATGACTAAGCAATGTATATAAATACAATTCCAAACATATAAAATATTCAATATATAGAAATCAATATTGCCTTTTTGTTGCTAGGATTTCTTCTCTTGCTATCATTGGAAGACATGTTAATAACAAAACCAGGTTACACTGGTAACATTTCATACAAAAAGGGATGACTGCAAAGTTTGACAGTGATCTGAAATGGAAAGAGTTTCT
Source organism: Strix uralensis (assembly GCF_047716275.1). Taxonomy (NCBI): domain Eukaryota; kingdom Metazoa; phylum Chordata; class Aves; order Strigiformes; family Strigidae; genus Strix; species Strix uralensis. Next base: position 56,706,862 of record NC_134012.1, on the reverse strand, counting down.
TTCAAGCCCTCTCCTTGTTCTTCCCCCCCACTGAATACACTTTTTTCCAGTTTGTGATTATTTGTAGGTATGTGAAACCTTAAAGTCCAGGCATAATCTGGAACCTCCAAAAATTTATAGATACTTCAGAAAACTTGGTTTACTGCTTAAAATTTTTACAAATTGAAGTTCAGAGAACAATAACAGTAGTTTATTACCGTTTATTGCAGAAGTCATACCAGCAGCATCACCTACACAGTCTTTCAAAATCATTAATTTTTCATGAATATACAGGACACATTGCCAATCTTAGCATGCGTAAATGTATTTGAAAAATGCAGTATGGGAAGACAAGATCTTCTGGACATGTCATAGCAATAAAAATCTATTTTAGAGGCTTGTGTGCATCAGCATTTCAAAAACCATTTGCATGCAGCATTATCACATTCTACAAATTGTCTGTTATCACTGATAATCTTTTATTAGGCAATTTTCATTTCAAAAATTGGTCTTAATTTTTCAGCTTCCTCTTATCCGACCCTCATATCCTTCACAGAAAAAAGTTAAAGTACATTTATTTTGAAACAAAAGATAAAGTGACCCAATGCTACTTTCATATACAGGAAGTCAGATGGATAAAAATTTATTCAGCATAATTCTTGAAAGTCATGGCTTCATCTCTTTTAAAAATAACTTTATTTTTTGATACTGTTTAGAGTCCTGGAAGCAACTGAATGTTTTGCTGCAATGAGTTACATAATGCATCAAACAACATCCAGTCTTTACAGACATCTCTGGTTGTGGGGCAGATTCTGGTCTCATCTAACTCTTTTACACTAGTGCATTCTGGTTTTCTCTGTGGTATTTTCTCTGACTTAAATTTTGTACTATAGACCAGAAGCAAACCCTAAAACCTCCACAGAATTTCATGACATCCTATAGTGACAGCTTTTTTCACAAGGAGGGCTATGTTTAAAAAAGGATTTATGTGCTTAGCTTTCTTTAGAAGTGTCTAAGCCCAAAATGTAGATATTCAGAAGCGCTCTGCTCAGTTTTGTCTTAGCCTGCAGGCACTGAGGCTTTTAGCATTCTTCAGCCACTGAACCTCTGTGCAGACAGCTTTCAGCAGTGTGAGTGCCTCCTTTGCTTAAGCCCCTTTGGGCGCTTCTTGCATCAGTCTCTTCAAAAACAATTAGAAAAGAAGCTGGTGGCCTTATCTCCTCTCATCAAGCAGCTCAGCATGAATAGTCTTTCTTTTGCCCATGAAGTGATTTCACCTCACTTCTCCTACCATGTTGCTTTACCTCCTAGTTATATACTCTCTGGTGGAACTGTTCTTGCTCACTCCAATTGAAGCTGCTTCTTTCAATGCCCAGCCTGCAGCTGGAGCTCCATTTGCTCTAGAATATCTCCGGAATAGCTGTTGCGATAGCAGTGCTGTGTATGAGAGTGCACAAACACAGACTCATTGGGCTTGGACAGGTCTCTGAGGTCCTTCTAAAGGGTGTGTTCAAACTTCATGAAATCATTGGTTTTCCTGCTTGTTACTCTAGTTGATATTCCTTTTGTTTAGATTACTGTCACTTCAGCCTCTCATCTTGAAGCAGCACTAGTGACTTATTCTATATAATCTTTTCTAGCTTTCTAGCAGAGTTATTTAGCAATGAAGTTCTTTGTTACTCTTCTTATTGCTGTTAAGCATGTCTGTGAGCAACAGAGAATGAGGCTTTGTTATGCTGGCTCTGAAAAATAAGCAATCTAAATACCTGAATCCCCCAAAGAGTGGGGAAAGAGAGACCGCTCACAAGTGGAATTTGTCTGTTTGCTAGTCACAGCTTGGGTAGCTTCTGCAGTGGTTTCTCTTGGTTGGATTTGCCATCTGACATCTCACTCCATTTCCTCTCCCCCAAGGCACTGTAGGTGCTTGTGCACTTATGTCAGAAAGTACCATCTAATCTTGGTCCTAACTTGGCAGGAGACCCATGCAGACAGGTGCTATGACTTACAACTGTGACCTCTTTATTTGTGCTTCCCAGGGCACCTGTTGCTGCTTTAGCTGCTTCTGTCATTTCTACCCACCAGACTGTTGTGCTGCTGCTTCACAACACAATGCACATTTGTCCTTGAATTTGCTCCTTGGTTCCTCATAACGGAGCAATGTAATAACATGCTGCCAAGTCAGATGTGTGGATGGAACAATGTCCAGGCTGCACTGCCAGAGAACTGAAGTACTTCATAGTCCAGTCACAGAGTAGTGATGCCACAGAAAGTACCTAGGCAGACACAGGACAAATCCACTTACATGTTCAGCTCATTTGATTCAGCTATTTATGAAGAATTTACATTTTAAATAACAACTCAGAAATGTCCCTTTTCTTTATTTAGAATGTACAAAAGGAAGAGCTGATCCCTACAACACCGATCCATCATGATGATGTGATGTAGCTGCATACACAGATCATACAGTAGAAAATGAAGACCTAAAGATTGAGGTGTCCAGCGGGAGAATATAGTGCAAATGCTGGTCAAAGTTCATGTGTTGGGGTTTATTTGTTTGTTTGTATTTAAGTAAATGAGTTGTATTAAGACTAATCAAAAGGAAGCATCTGCTCTTCATCTGTGTACCAATTCTTAAATGGTATTGAAAAGTAACAGTAAAAAAGAGCTGAATAATAAAACAGGAACATTTTAAAAAGTTATGGTTTGTTTTTTCAGGGATAATTTGCTTAGGAAAAACTGTTTAAAACAGAAAAGATGTACTTGTTTCTACTGGTTGGAAACTCAACTCTGGTGTTATTACCTAGAAATCACCCCTTGTTTTCTGTGGGTGGGTCTCTTCAAATTGAAATAGTCTGAGTAGCCAAAGGTTTGGGTTGTCTCCAGTTAGGTCACTGGGATGATATTCTCTGTTCACTTGAGCCTACCTTCAGAGCAAATCATAGCATTTTCACTAGAACAAGAAGGATGAGAATTAGTGGACCTCTGTTACCTATTGGCTTACAGGGAGTCAGATACTGAAGAGCACGTATATGGTTCCTCAGTATCACTTCTTAGTGCTTGTAGCATTTACAGGACTGTCAACAGTTCTCCTTGCTTTGCCCATGTCTTTTCACATTTTTTTTCCCTGAGGAAGACTGAGTGGACCGTTATTCAGACTATTTCTGCTGCTTCTTAGACATCTTCTCTCTTCATAAATCCACCAAGTAAAGTGTGCTTTTCTGTCTGCTAGATCTCTTAATTGGACAAAAATTACAGTGATGAAAAACTTGGCAGTACACCTCAAGTGACCCAAGATAGCACATAGCACCAAAAGATTGTTTAGTGTCTTAACTTCTGCCTCCAGATACCTGCACTAGGGACAGAGCCATCCTGTGTTAGGCACCGCTCACACACAACTCAGAAATTGCCCTTGCCCAGGAGAATTACTGAATAAATGAGCAGATGCAACAAGCAGGAGAAAGGATATGAAAGAACAGTGGAATAAAATTGTTGTTAAAATAAACAATGGTCAAAGCACACCATCTGCTTTTTTGCAGAGCCTACAAATCACTGAACAATGGCTGGAGTGAGTTTAAAAGCATTTGAGGAAAAATAACTACTGTTGCTGTGGTTTCTGAGCATTTGGGCAAGAATGGATTCCAATTGTATCCACATCTTTTTCAGTAACTCACAGGATATTACAGTCCAAGCCTATTTTATTCTAAAGTGTTTAGATTTTTGAACCAAATTTATGATGGCCAAAGCAGCAGCTCTGTTTGTAATTCAGAGGCACAGCTCTGCTGTCAAAGCTCCAGGAAAAGCAGCTGTGTTGGAAAACTTTTTATGAGCCAATGGCTATTTCTTTCTTTTCTGAAGAAACATGACTCAAAACTGCTGTGACTTGTGATTTTGCTTTTCTTTCTCAAAACATATGGAAAAAATGCTACCTTCAAGCAGGTATATGTTAAATGGAAATAATGTTCACTGAAAGGCATATCATTGGAAATTTACCCACATGAGAGTAATGTGTCTCTGCTTCTTCTGGAAGCCTTGGTGGGAGTGGGATTTGGATCAGATACAGAATCAGTGATGCCCTTTGCTAATGGAAAATGAATATTTTTTTTATAGCAAGATGTATGATAATATGACAGGTACTATGAAGTACTCCCTTCCTTTCCAAATGTGTTAATTGCTCAGAACTTGGATACACTCTCTAATTCCATGTCACTGTGGTTATCGAGATCTGCCACATTATCAAGATGATGCCAAAATCTACTGCTTACTGTATGTATTTGGTATAATCAGTTCTATCTGAACTGTGAGCCTAGTGGCAGATACAATTTCGCCACCACCACTGGATTTTTATGCCATGAGCATTAGAAAATCGCAGTCCTGCCAATTTGTTATTGTCACTAAGGGCAAGGCACTTGTATATTCTCAAAGTAGGATTGGTTTTGATCACTGGTCATGTATCATTCTAAGTTACAAACAGCAGAAATTAGAGCTCAAAGTAAAAGTATGATTTCCTGCTGTTTCCCTCCCAACACTCCGTGTTCAGGTACCACTAAGCTTAAGTGATTGTGTTCTTTACCTCTATCCCTCCCCTCAAGCCCTCTTGTAGGTGCATTTCTTCAGTTACCTGGAAAAAAACCCCATCACTTGTTTATTTTCTAGGCTTTTTAAAATGAAAGATTGTAATAACCAAAATACTTGAAAGCTACTATATATCCCATGGACAGAATTGTAAGAGAGGAAATCAAGGGTATGTGGAAATGCTGAGGATTTAGGACTCTCAGCCCTGGAAGCTAAGTTTTGTTCTCTAACCTCTGTCAAGCTGTGAATCTTCAGGCCAGATTATACTAGTTGGTGCAGTTAATCATCATCAAGGGACCAGTTTAAATTCTGCCCACCTGCTTTTGCAGTATATCGGCAAATATTTGGGTATTCAGTAATCTTTTGTGGGTTTTCTTGTTGTTAGTTTGATAGGTTTTACTGTTGAATTAGATCCCAAGGGATCATCTGCTTATCAGTTTCCCAGTAGCTATCAGGTGTAGTCTGTGCATTATCTGATGTTATGCCATTAACTCTGTAAGAACCTCATATTTTGTCACTTCTGATGTAGCCTAGTGAGACACAAGGCACTTACTTTTCTCTAACAACAATTTATTACTCTTCAGAGAATGTGCTGTTAAAACAAAGATGTTTTTCTTACACATGCATACTTCACAAGGGCCACATTCCCACCCTTTACTAGCACCTTTTATTGATGTATACCGCAGATGATGATTTGAGACTTGCAGGGGTGGTTAAATAGGTAATTTATATGGAGGATGTTATGAGTATTATGTTTTATAACAATTTTGAAGCAATAAAAAGTGAATAAAATTGCCGAAGTGATTGTTTTCTTCTAGGATGCCTAAAATCTATACAGATGTGAAGTGTAAGCATAGTTAAGTGTTGTTCTTGGGTTTCATACAGGAAGTCTGAAACACTGATTTTTATATATATATATGTAATATATATTTATTTATTCTAATTGTGAGAATGAGGAGAAAATGTTTATGGAGGGGAAAAGGATGGCTTCTGCAAAAATACTGAACACTGGCAATCTCTCAGTGAATTGGAAAAATTAACAAAATGCTGCCTGAGGCCTGGCTCATTTTTCGCCTTGAATCCAGTCTTTGGAGAAATATGATTTTGTACATAAGAGTGGACTTGGGCTGGGGAGAAATCAAAGCCTTTTCATCATACCTCCCCTGCTTCTGTGAGAGAAAGAGAAACTCATAACACTTAAATTTAACCCTGGTTCGAGTGCAGTTTCTACCAACTACTGTTGAGACCTAGACCTTTGTTTCTGGTGTTGCAGACAGATGCCAGAACTTCTTCAGGTGAACGTATATGTGTTCTGACATAAAATTCATCCTGGACCTACAGGAATTTTCATCGTTGCTGTCTGACATCGCTTGTCAAGTGATTTTAATTTATCTTACTATGGAAAGGAAATTGTGAGAGTCCTTGGTCAGTAAGAAGAGAAAAACTCTGTCCTTTCTGTAGGAAATAACAGCCATTGGGAATTTTCCGCACAGGTAGGCTAGTTAGGCACTAGTCCAGGCACTACAGCAACCTTGCAGGGGCTGTCACTATTTCAAAGTTTAATTGCTCTGTCACTCCTTAAGGCTATTAGAATTACAAGTGCATCCAACTTTCATCAGAAAATAGTGTAGCCAGGTTTAACTTAATGTGTTACTACAGAGGAAAAAAATTTACTTACTGCAGTGGATTCATTTCTAATAAACTGAACACTTCTTTCCATGCAACTCAGGTAGCCCTGGAACAAAATCACCGAACAGTTTTCATTTAAGTGCAGAGTTAAGATAAATACATTGAATGTGTGACTAACCAAGAAATCAGTTCCCATAGTAACACTAACTGCTTGACAATCCTTAAACTTAGCATCCTACGGGACCTGTAAAGAATATCAGCATTATTTTACTATTTTTGTATTGCTGCTGCACTATCCTAGCCCAGGATAGGAGCTCCACTGTGTTCATAATGTAGGAACACATGTGAAAATATATGTAGTTCTTCAGGACACATAGAGTTTTCTGAATTGAGGAAAAGGTAAAATTAGTGTGATGAGCAATAGGAGGGCTTCCGAGCTAGCAACACACACAGCATGAGCATTTATCACAACTCTGGGATTTTTCCCTCTCTGTTGTAACACCCTGTGCTTTCTTAGCATTTCTTTCAGCTCCCACTGTGGCTGCAAAGGATCTACCTGTAAATTTTGACTCTGTCTTTTCCTCTCATCTGTTTTGCTACTTAAGTTTGGTGGCTTTTAAAAGACAAAAAAAAATCCATCAACTTGTCCTGCAATTCTCTTGGAAAAAGGCTTCTTTCCACAGAGTGCCTTCAGGCTTTGTTCAAGGTAACTGATGTGCTGCTCGTCAGACTTTGGGCTGCACCACATCTTTACTATCCTGGAAATGAAACTCTAGTTAATGAAAACAACCTGTACAAAACAATCAAACAAACAAACAAACAACCTACCAGGCTTTTTTGCATAGGCTAGACTTGTGTGTATTTATTACCAAAATTCACATACAAGTCTCCTGCATATTATCCTGGCTGGAGATGTGCAGGTCTTTTTCAGATCCACTTTTTCTTGCTCTTACTTGCAGACTGCTTCCCAATTTCTCAAAAAAATACATTTGTAAACAAATCCAGAGCCAACTTTAAACAAACCTAGGTCCAGTCTCTAAACACATCAAACCAGATGTCAAATCAGCTTGGACTCTTTCCTGTTTACAGGGAAAAATCAATTGAAATTCAGCAGAATTTTGCTATCTAGTGGATATACACTAGATTATTTTTAACTGACTAGAGATTGCTAGAAGGATTTTTCTTTTAATCAACTCCCACAGATAAAGAAGTCCGTGTTTCAGGACCCTCTTGGAATTAAAACCACAATAAAAAAAAAAAAATGCCAAAACCAAGGCATGTTAACCTACTGAACTAGAATAGATACATGTTTAAAACTGCTCAAAAGCCATGCAGTTTCCCTCTAAGTTTGATAATTCTCCCTTATTTGAGGCTTCCAAAAGAAGCTCTAAGGACAGCATAACTTGGAATTTTTGGCTTTGATTAGCTAATTGATTTTGTTGCCAATATTGCTTCAATAACTTCATACAGACTTTTTTGAGATTTTTTATACGTACATTTACTTCCATTGATCTAATTCTGACTGTTCATAAACCACAAAATAATCTTGAAGATTTCAATTTACTTTTTGTGTGGCCAGTCCAGTTTTTTCCTTTTGAAAATATATAATCATTAAGAATAACCTGTGTCTCTTCATGACCTTTCTGCAATGAAACTAGCATATCTCCATTTCTGTTGGAGATATTTCCAGAACCTTTGTTAAACAACCCTGGCATTCAGTGGCTACCATTCAAGTTTAATTTGCCCACAGGTTAGAGTTGTGATGTGGCAATGTGACAGCAGTCAGGTTCCTCCACTTCCAACTGTCCGTTTTGCATTAAGACCTGTCCAAAAGTGTTTCAGCAGGTGGTCGCAACTCTAGAAGGATATCAAGAAATATATTATCTGATGGGTCTGTGTACACTCAGCCACTGTACCACTGCAGTCTGTGTACCCAGTAATATCACTCCCCTTTTCCTGTTTTTTCTCATGTCCTGTTAGGATTTTTATTCATGACCAGTTCAATTATATATGATACTTAACATTAAAAATAAATAAATAAATAAATATTAGCATGGATGTCAAATTTGAATTTGAGATATGGCTTCCCTGTATACAGTGTATTCTCCATAAACTTGGGGCACTCTCCATCCTGGTGCTCTATAGGAACTGTATCTGTATTCTGCTGTATCACCTAAGCACCATAAGTAAGGGGGATTAAATATCCTTGTCCCAATTCTCTGCTACACTGGGGTTGAGCAGTGGCTGGGATCTGGGTTTGGATCCCTGATTCTCCCTTTCTGTAATGCTGGCTTGAGAGAGTAGCATAGAGCTACTGGTACTAGCGTAAAGTAAAGCAAAGTAATGGGGTACTGTTTTGCTGATTGAGGATGCCAATTAAACTCAGCCACCAGAGTGAAAAGGGTAGGCTTATTTTACTGTTAATAATTAAAGGATACAACCAAGTAATATAGAATATAAGCAATAAGAAAAATACAGAATAGTACACTTAATTATTACTACATACAGTTAATTATAGAAAATAAGAATAAGCAAGGTAATGTACCTAATCATTAGTACATGATGGGGAGAATAGTGATTAAGAAAGATCCATCACCACTTGCATACGTTACCATCATCCAGATCCACAGTCGCTGGGCAGCCCCGATTACAGTGAGGATTTGGAGAACCTTTCCCTGCAAGTGGGAAATCCTACGCGGTGCGTCCACCCGTAGGTGAGGCATCCAAAGTCGCTGTGAGCGGGTCCAGCCTTATATACCAAAAATCAGCAAGTCACAATGACTTGCACTTTTCTTTGAGCGGAAACGTCTGGTCTCATCCTCCTGTTGGATTCCACCTAGAGCCTGGCCAGGGCTTGTGGGGGAGAACCAAGGGAGTTTCTAACAAGGTCAAACACTTGGGTTCTCAGCATTGAAAGGCTAAACAAGGGAAGTTGGATACATTCTTGTGACATTTCATCCTCACTACTGGTTACATTTTGTCTAAGCTACGTCTTTCACTAGTGAGCATACATATTTCATTAATGATCAGATACTAATAGTAAATGCTAATGGTAATACAGATTTTACTAATTAACATATACTAGTAATGGATAACGTTTGGTTGTGAGGTTCATTGAGAGGTCAACTTTGTTTCAGGCCCTATTATTCAGGCCCTAGCACTATAGGTACAAGCTGTGCAACTCAATGCCATGTGTTCCTAGCAAACATTAAAGGTCCCCTTCCTCTTCAGGAGGGGGAGTGTAATAAGCACAGAAGGTGTCTGTACGGCTTACTAGCTTTAGGCTAGCAAGAACTGCTGTTACTTTTTCAGTTAATTTTAAAGTCCAGACTTTTGGCTCAAATCCACTGTTTCATGTTCATTAAAGAAAGGAGTATGTGTGCTGAAAAGTTTGGTCCCTTAAGTCACATTTGTTGTTAATGTAACTTCTTTCAGCATTCATGTTAAGCCTTGGATATGTTACCAAAGGTAAAAGGAGCCCACAGACTTTTGTGCATGTGCATGGCTTCACAACAGTCTGTGGGAAGCAGGAGATGGCTCATGAGAGAAAAAGGAAAAGAAAAAAGATTAGTCTGCAGCATGTTTCATTACTATGCAGCTAAATGTTCCTCTAGGTGGTTGTGTTTTCATGATTTAGATGGTAGAATTAAAACAGTTAAAGTTTTATCAAGCCTCACTTAGATGTTCACTTCAGGAATGCAGTGGATTAAAAAGCTGTTTTCTTAGGATTGTTTGCTAGTGTCTCTTTGCCAGAACTTGAAACAAATGATGAAAGGATCTTTCCAGTGTTCGTCATTACCATTAGGACAAAGAAAACCATATTAACCTGATGAAATTGCTAACCTCACTGTGAGAAGGAGGAAGGGCATGATTCATCCCACTGGCTCTGGCTTAGGACTTGAACTCTCACTCTGGGCAGTAACATCTTAAACCATTGCAGCAATTACTTCAGTGAGCATCTGTCTCTGGTTCCCATCCTGTTTTTATGGAAGTATATGAGGAAAGGCTGAAAGATGTTATTTCCAACCTGTTACTCTGATACTGATTTTGATAAATTGGTAAATGATTTTGAGGTCTACAAGCTTAATTTTCTCTCTACATGCAATAACAGCAAACAAACAAACAAAACAAAAATTTTCAATTTATTTTGCTTGAACTAGGAATGTGTTAGCAGTCCTTAATAATTTGCATATTTTGAGTATTTTCCCTCTGAAATTTTTGTGGGAACTTTCCCATCTGTGGGAAACATCAACACTTTGTGATCTGATTTGGTACAGACATTAATTTGGAAATGTCAGTAAAATAGAGTGATTTCCTGCTAGCTCTGCTGAATGCATAGGTTGTATGAAATGTAACATGTATTAATTCATTCAAAACTAAAGTTTTGAACCATAGTCTCAAAATGCTGCGATATAAGATTTCCCACTTTTCTTAGTGGAAGTATGACTAGGTTATTTTCACAAGTCTTGTTCTAATAAAATAGAAATATTTATCTCATGCTTTTAACTACAGATGCTAAAATTAACACTTTCATTGTCCTGTTGGTAGAGAGAGGTATTTTGGGTTTGGTTTTTTTGGTCATGTTATTATCTTTTCCCTTACGTTTCTTTCTCCATTCTTTCAACTAGTTTGAATTAGGTGCAGTTGTTTGTCAGGCCAGATTTGGAACAAAAATATGTATGATATGTAAGTAGATCCTTGCTCATAAGATCCAGATATTGCTATTTGTGTTTGATTCAATAAGAGAACTTTCCTGTTTTAAAACTATAAAAGGTAAAAAGCCCAAATTCAGAGTCCCTAAATAATTTTTTTTTCTATAACCTCTAAAATAAAAACCTGCCTCTTGACTTTATCCCTCCTCCAATTTATTTTTCTACATGCATTGCTCTTGCTCTCATTTTGCAGCATGCACTGACCCTGTTTCAAGTACCTGCAGTATGACATGCTTACATCATCTGGTGACCATGACATTGATGTTCATGTTTTATATTAAATTGTAAAGTGATGGGGAAGTATCATCTGACTGTTTCCAACAATGAAGATATACTGCTTTATAAGCATTTGGATAGGAGGCTAACCTGGTCCAAACTCTGAGATGGATCTGCTCAGATCTTCTCCTCATATTGGACTCCCAGTGGAAGACCAAAAGACCAGAAAATCCCATTTTTTATTGAAAAAGCTAGAAATGTAACTCTTCTGAGATAAAGAAAAACATAAACCAACAAATTAGGACAGAACAGAAGTAAAAACGGTCTGTATAAGACTCCCTGTCCACTGCTCTCTTGCCAGCCAAATGCAGTTGTTACTGGAACATCTCCCCCTTGAAATGGCTCTTTGGCTTGAGAAGGGCCAAGTAGATGGGCAGAGCTCTCTCCTTTGCCCTCCTTCAAGGGAACTTCACCTGCCTCAGTCTTCTTAAAAGAACATATAGATCAAAGGCAAGAGGACCGCAAACATGCTCTCTGTCATGGGCAAAAATGACCACACAGTTTTCTTGGGCGTTCCTTTTAATTTTGGGGTGGAGAGGGCCTGTGGATGAAGATGTTTTTCTCACAACAGCAGTAAAAGATCAAGCACTTAGCTCTCATGCAACAAAGCTGCAACTGCTAATTGTTTTTATATGGAATTCCTTTCACAGGATATGAAGATATATTGGCATTTTAGTTTCTACTTTAGTTGCTGACTGATGCATGCAAATAGTTAATTAAAATATTCCACTGTCTGAAATGATAATTTCGTAAAAAAAAAAAAAAAAAAAAGGAAGAAAGGCATTACGGTCCAAAAGCAACAGTGCCTCCTTCTCATTACAAAAAGGAAGTATATTTTCAAGGCAGCTAAAGTATCACTCAGAGGTGTTGAAAATAAATGAAGAAAAGTTTAGACAGGGAGATTTCAATTCTTGTTTTAAACGGCTCAAGTGAGACATCAGGTGCAGAAACCCCAACTGTGAGCAAAATTAATGCTTTGCAGCTATGCAAATTTTAAACGTGCATAGAAGGATAATAATATGATAACTTAAAGTAGCTACCATGTATTGTAATATTGCCAGTGACTGTTGGATCAAAGACAATGTAAAAATTTGATGATGTGTACTACACTGTGATAGTGAATCTATTAATTAGAACACACTTTTGTGTGCCAACATGTTCATAGATTATGCAGCTTGCAGGAGTCACAGAAGGTCTGAACGCCGGTGTATGTTCAGGATTTGGTTTTGAATTACTGATTAAGTGGTTGCCCAGAGTGTTAATCTGCATTAGGAAATTTCTAAAACAGCTGTCACCTAGGCTATACCCTAGCAAACAGGATTTGCAGGTCAAGAACTTGTCTGGTGGATTGCAAGGAGTTTTAGTTTTTTCTTCAGTGCTTGTACAGAAGAATCTACCTGAAGGAGATTGCATAGCACATGTCTTTTTCCTTTCCCCTTGCATGGTTGTGGTCAGGAGAACTTCTACAGGGAAAATTCTGCAATGTAGCAGGAGTGAATTGACCTCTTCTAGAAATTCAATCCATGAGGGCCTCAAAGAGAAGTATTTTCCTCTCTACTGCTTGCTTGATTCACCTGTGGCCTTTGACTTGTTTCAGAAGAACACAGTGATCTTAGAGGACTCCTGAAGAGGGATGTGCCTCTGGAGTAACCATGTCTGAAAATCTGCAGTGAAAACAAACTAGAGCCTCACATGGACAAACTGAGACAGATTTTGGCATGTCACATGATAAGCAAATTATTTCTACATTTTTAATCATTCTTAGATGTGTATGCTTTTCATGTATAAGATTTACCACAGTCCTGGATGGAGAAGATATGTAGCAAGATCGCTGCAACCAGGTTCTCCACTTCGGGGAATAGCAGTTCCTAGTGAGCTGGAGATATAAAGGGGCAGCTGTGTCATTAGTACCGCCCCATCATCTTGATTTAGTGATCTGTTAAGTTTCAATCCTCTTTGGTAAATTAAGACAATTTGGGATGTGTATGTAAGATTGTGTTCTAGTTAATATTTTGAGGTAATCTGTCCTCTGATATCTATTACTCCAGACTTGCCTGGCATCTCCATGCTGAAGGCTGATTTCATACGTCTGGATTTAGTTTTTATTACTTTTTAATGCTTTTCTGAAGAAGTGAGGTGGAAGATCCAGCAGTAAATGGAGAAATTTCTGTATCTAGTATTGCTATGAAAACTGGAGAGGATGACGAGCCTCAGATTTGAGAGAAGTTTGCCAGCAGTGGACACTATCATTCCCTCAGCCAAAGTATGGATCATTCTTTTAAACTAGGACCAGAACTTGTTCTCAGCAATGTTATGCAATTTCCTATGAAGGAAAAAAACCCAACATGTTATTGAAAATAATTCTATGATGATAGCATGGAGAGAAGAGAATTTAAGTGATTTTTCATCAGATAGATTACCTACACCATATTTAAAGTATTTGTGTCTTAAAGCTGTTTTTCTACAGCAATAACATAGAAGACAGGGTGAACACACAGCTTTGTTTTCTGTGGGTATTAGTCCAACTCTATTACCAGAACTAACTATAGTTGAAACAAATAAAAACCATTTGTTACTCTAAATTAGAAACAGAAAAAAAAAAAAAAAAAAGAGAAATCTATTGTTCTGATACATTGATGCATTTAGCTTAAGGGGTTATTGCCATCAGAAGACAAAAGCTGACACATGGCATTGTGCTGCACGGCATATTGTGCTCCAAAAGGCATGCGGACACAATGTTGCTCACGTTTGCATCACATGGCACTGGCATAACAACAGAATCCCAAAATGTTGAGTAAGGAGAACTATCTGTCTGTGTGTGCCAGCAGATGGAACTTTAAATTGTGCCACCACCACAGAGCTGCTGATGAAAAAAAAACATGGCTGGAGCATTACCAGAAGTTTTTAAAAATAAATCTTAATTAAAAGCCAAACAGCTCTGGGTTTGGAAAAATCTGCCCTCCAGAAATGTGTCAGAGAGACAAACATAAGGTAGGTCAGGAAACATAGGCTTTCAGTGGTGGTGCTGGAGAAGTCAGTGGGAGACAGCAGTATTGACTGTGGTAAGAATGGCATGCATTGTGTAAATGAGGTCCACAGTGGGAAATTAATGATCTAAGCTAGTGAGCCATTATATATATTAGGCCAAGAATATGTCATGAGCTTTTCTAAAACTAGCTGAGAGCTCAGCTTTTATAGATAGAATAACAAAGAATATGGCTAGAAGGGACCTTTTAAGATTTTCTAGCTTATTCCCAATCTCAGGAATTCTGCCTAAAAGTTTCTTAACAAAAATTTTTTCCAAGGAAATGCTATAATCTTTCCTAGATAATCCATTCTTGCCCTTGAACATCCACACAATCAAAGACATCTAATCTATATGGAATTCAAGTTTATTGCGTCTCCTACATACAGGAAACAGAGGGAAATATTTATTAATTTTCTCATTGCAATGTAGTCCCTAGACTAACTAAATATCCCTGTCATCTCCAACTCCCCTATCCACTCTGCCCCTTATGTTTCCAGCTGTTGTTAGTCTCCTCTGGAAAATTTCCACTAATATAATAGTTTCTAAACGGTGGTACTTAGAGCAGACTATTCCCATTAGTAAGGCTTTTACTCATATGGGTTCCTTAGTCAGTCCTGACTACTGACTACCTCAGATGATGCCATATTGCAAAAGTACGAGTTGGTAAAGCCTCTTTGGTCTGTGAGTCATTCCATCCCCAACTCCTTTCCTGCAAAGCTGCTGCATAGATGTTCTTCAAGTTGAACTTCTGTAGTTGATTATTCCCACAGAAACATAATATTGTGCGCAGATTATTTCCTTGCTTGTCCAGATAATTTTAAACACTCTCTGCCAAAGTGAGTGCAATCATTTCCACTTCATACACACACAAATTTATTAAGTTCACTGTCTACTCAAGGATTCAGGTCATTAATCTGAAAACCCATTTGAGATATTTTTAAGTTTCATGGTGAAACATTACAAAATTCTCTGGCTATGATTCTTCTAATCAATTCTCGATTTGTTTCATGGTAGCTCCCACCTGGACTGTATTTCTGCAGTACACTTATGAAAAGGTCAAAGAGATATTGCATCTGCTGTCTTTTGTCTACAAAGTTTGCTAAGATATTTTAGCCTTTGAGGAGATTTTCTTGGAGGGCAATGTATTTTCCCTTACTTGTGGCTTTTAGGTTAAGAAAACTGGTGTCAGAAATGCCAGAAGGGAATTGTCTAAGGGAATTGACTGGATGACATCTTGAGGTCTATTTCATCCCAGTTTCTGTGATAGAAAGCCAGTGCTGGCTACATCATTCTTTGGTGCTCTGCTAGCTTTATGTAAGCCTGATGAATCCAGCCTACAAGACTTATCACGTAAAATTCAATTATAAATGCTCAAGGAAAGAGCTAGAACAAAGAGATATATTGTGTTATTAGTGAAAAAAATATTTTGGGAAATGGAAAGGGGTTATTCAGGAATACATCTCATCATTAAGCAAGGGATGATCCTATAGTAAAATCTTAGTGGAGTCCCTGGTTTCATATCTTCTTGGTAGTTGCATATTTTATGCTCTGCCAATATAAATAGTTTGTCAGTTTGCACTGGACTCCCATAGTTCCTGTCTGCTCTGCTGTCATTTTTCTAGTTGCAAAGCCACCAACAAGTTTCAGGGACTTTGACATGAAGTTTTGAAACCAATACAGCTTAAAGCAGACTCCATGGAGTTAGAGGAGTCACTTGCACATCCTTGGCTTGGGCCCAAATTTGTGTCCACCTCTCTCTTTGCAGAACTGAGCTGTGATATGCTGTGTGTCATTTCAGAAGGAACAATGGGCTGAAAGGGAGAGCTGTGAGGCACGTTTTAAAGACAAGTGCTTTGAGATGTGTTAAAAAGAGATGTAATAGCTGTTCCTGTTCAGGGCTGTCAGGGTAAAGAAATGCTGAGAAAGGAGTATAGAGGTGATAAGTAAGTATGATAACTTTCTGTTGATGTCAGAGTTGCCTCAAGCCTCAGCCATGGTTTGTACCCATCTAGTCCTTCTGTGATTACTATCCTGGCAGTACAAGAGCTTAGTACTACTTAATACATGCAGTTTAGAAGCTGGACTTTTGTCTCTACCAAAATTCATTTTTTCATCAAGTAAGAGTTATATAACAATGCATGTTTTTTAATCTGGCCCTTCCATAGTACAGGTAGTGATGCCTAACACCTTATCTCCATGTTTTCCATTGCACAAACACATTAAACAAATGCATATAAAAAATACATGACAGTTATCTTAATATTTCCATGAGGCTTAGACAGCAAGACTGGATTGCACAGAAGATGGGCAGAGACCGAAACTGTTGTTCTGGGTATGCCATTTCTGAAAGCTTACTATTCTCTTAACCATGTACTTGTCAACCCTGGTTTCTTCTTTCAGTGAGAAACATAATTTGCATCTCTCTTTTAGGGGGAAAATGTCAATTCTTATGTTTCACTAAATGTGAATTGTAGAATTTGTTATGCTATTTCCTGTTGTAATCAACAAACAAAACAGCCATTTTGTTTTGATTTAGTACATATTCTGGAAAAATCTTAAGTACCTGGCTTTTTTTTGTTGCTGTTTCCAATGTTTCTTTGTTGCCCAAATGGTCTGTTAAGTTTGTCTAACTTCCTCAATAACTTTGATCTTAAGAGAAAGGCATTATGGATTCTGTCCCAGAACAAAACCCAGAACCTGTCTCAGGCCTTTATTTGGTTTCTAAAATATTTGGCAGCCACTGCAAAATTCTTAAAATTGAATAATCATCTTTAGGAATCTTGTGTGAAGTAAGAATCTTTTTCTGTTTTTTAACGTGCATTAAATGAGGTAATTCCATAGAAGATGCAGAAATGTTTGTGAGTAAAAGCATTGTGGTAATCTCTTTAGCTTACAGTTTCACGAATGCAAAATTGCTCATGGACCACAGCAGATCCATTCTAGAAATGGTGTCAGAGCAAGCTTCAGGTGTCAAATCCCTCTCAGGTTTAGTGCTAGCTGGGTTTATCTTGTCTAAAAGGAGTGGGAGATAAAGGTAAGTGTGTGTGTGGAGATGTGAATATTAAGTCTAGCCCAGTATTAAATACAAACCCCAATCTATTTCTATAGCCATGTGGTGGGAGATGTGACTATCCCCCAGAACTTTTCAGAGCCAAGTGTGTAGTGCATTTCCTCTCTAGAGGAGGGCTTTGTATTATGACAAGCTTGACTTTGATGTATAACAGTTGTGCGTTTTTTACAAAAAACAGTGGGTTTTTTAAAAGTATTTTTTTAAGAAAAAGAATCAAGTGTATTACCTCTATGCGTCAGACACGTTTAGTGTTCGCCTACTTGAGAAATCTTGCAGAATATAACTAAAGGGCAGTGCATCTGCAATGATTTGAATCTTCCTACTAGGATGGCTACCATGCTGTCATACAATAAGGCTGTCGATTATGTTAATACTTCCATTCTATATTAATACTTATGTCACTTATTTATCAACAGATAATATGAAGATTTCCATAACTTCATGTGTACTTGCATTTAATGCTCTATATGACTGAATACAAGGTGACAGGTTGAATGATGGTAGAATAATGAATAATGAAATCTGAGACTCATGCTATATAAATGCAGGAGCCACAGACATCTGAGAAAACAGAATGCTATCTCTTAAAAATTAAATCTTTAATTGTAAAAAATACACCAAGCACCTCAGCGTTGTTCTGGAAGCTTGGTATGATGCTACCTGCTTGCAGAAGGGAGAATGCCATACGAAGAAGTTTCGATTTTTTGCTTCTGATCAGGCATAGCCTGATTATGTTGAATGGCAAAGGAACTAGAGTTGTTGAGCCCTGTGTTTGTCTATTTGGAAATATTTATTCTTTTCACTATGCTATCAAATTAAATTCCAAACTATTCTAGTTTCCTTTTCACTTTAGAAGGATGCCAAAATCAATTGAAGGGCAAAAGTGGTTCATTTTTATCACTTCACAGTGGTTTAGGGGAATGGTAGACCACAATTACAAATCACATCTTTAAATACTTATCTATCTTGGAGTCTACAGCTTGGATGATACTGAGTTTAATCTCTTTGCAAGAGATTTTATTTTTAGAGGCAAGTATTTAGGGTCAAACCCATCCTTATTCATGAATAGTACTGAACTCAAAAGCTTAAATCAATGAGAACTATGAATACTGCTTATATCAAGATGTAATGAATGATGCTTTCAAGTGTTTAGCCCTTCTCAAGGTTCATAATGTCTTTAATCCCATAGGTATGACAGGCAGGATTTCAACCATAACATTTGTACTAAAATGTCTAAATATGCACAAATAGTGATGAAAAAAAGAAACAGGATCTTTTCAGGCTGAAAAGTTGCTTCCTGACCTTCAATAACTTTGTTATTCTAGTGAGTTTACTGTAGATGGAGAAGGGGAAGTGAACTGTCCACATGTTGGTGCAGCTAAGCTCTGCTTTCTGATGTGCTAAGGCTGTGTGTTGCACTAGGATCAAGCTGCCCGAGTCTTGAGACATGAGCAATGTAACTGCGCTGCTTTTGCAGCTTACAGACTGTAAACCATGATGTTACTGGAAGGCGGGATAGGACTGGCCTACATGGAGTAAGATGCCTGACTGTGCTAATGTAGCTAAAGGGAAGATGGAAATTACAACACTCTTACAGCATGATGTAAAAGCACTTCTGTTTTCACAAACCCAGGGGGAACATGGCTGAGAAGAAAGAAGTATTTCTGTGTGAATACCTGGTGAAGGTCCATGATCAGGGCACACACAGCACACATCTCTTGTTCTGGCTGTGTGCTGGGGCCAGAGTTTAAGAGACTTAGAACAAGAGGAGTACTGAGAAATCCTAGCATAAGGAAGCACAGGAAAGCCTAATTCTGAATAAATGTGATTCTTCCTTTTGAGCTTGTCTAGGGCATGCCAGAAAATGCAGAAGATATAAACAGAAAGATAACAAAGTTACCATGGCTCAGTCAAAGACATGCAGAAGAAGAGAAATTTCACATCATCAGTGTCTGTCTTAACATTTAGCAAAATTACTGTTGCTACATCACTTCACTGACGTGCAAGTCTCTGCTGTAACAACTGCTACACTACCATCTTCCATGCATTGTAAATGCCAACATTTCCAGTCTTTGTTATGCAGCTCTATTAACCTGTCTCGCCGGTGTTTCTTGCAAAGAACCACACAAATAAAACACCCAGATGATGCTCGAACTTTTTACATACTTCTGTCTGTTTATAAAGCTTTATTAAGTAAACATGTACTCTGGCTTGCACATATTTATAGTTACTTGTATCTGCCTGTGGTAGTGGCAACCCTACACAGCAGACTTGTGACTACACAGCAGAAGTCACAAAAACTCTACAGAAAAGGAAACAGGAAATATACTTTATCACTTTGACAATGATTATAAGGTTCAGTTCTTTTGCCAACAGGAAAAAAGTGGTTTCTACAGCTAATGGTATATGGTATATGCATAGTCAATTTCAGTAACTGCTAATATGTATATTCAAGCTGGTGTTCTTCATTTATTGAAAATTTTAAATGCATTTGCTCTAATGGCTTATAGAAGAAAAAAACCCAAGGAAATCTTAACTCATTCTGGTCCAGTGAATTTTGCTTTCTTTACAAATTTTGGCCTAGTTTCAGTAGGAAAGCCTGAGGCTGCCATCTGTCCCCAAGCCCAGCCTGGAGCGGGGTGACCTGGGCTCTCCCTGACCCTAAGCAGAGGAGGCATTGAATCCAAGTTCTGGGAAAAAATGTTCCAAGCTGCATTTTTATGTCTAGTCCTGTCAGCTTTTTTTTTTTTTTCTTTTTCTTTTTCACAATGAGAGAGGCTTCTACCTCAGACAGGCAACTCCAGACCATGAATCACAAGTGACTGAAAAAGGATGCTTGATTAAGACGGAAGCCTTGGAAAGCAATGAGACTTAGAGGATTTCTACACTCATGGGATCAGACAGACTTGGGCTTACTTCCTTCTACTGCTCACCTTGAGGTCATAAGTGCAGGGAACAAGGCTATGGAACATACCTGAGCTGGCTGGACAAGCAATTGGTGCTTCCTAGCTCAAGGTAATATGCTCTCAACAATTCTGCTTATGTAATCTATTGCATTAATAGATCTACAACTCTCATGAGGAAAAAAAAAAGTGGTAAGAAGAATGAATACAGTCAAATGCACATAAATACTTAAAATTCAACCCTGGGGATATTACACCAGCAAAGACAGAAACACTGTTGCTGTTAGGAATCTCACTTGAATTCAATAAACATATTTTTACAAACTCTTAAAGCTTTTGTTAATGAATCACAAATAAGAGACCTCAAATGAACCATGGAGATTTTGTCTTTTTTTTCTTATTAGGGACCATTCACATGGGAAATGTAGTCAGACTCTGAATCACTGGAGCAATGTACGCATGCCAAGCAATGGCAACACAAGGGAGATCAGACTGCAGCTGTGCTTTGCTGCTGTGTTGATACGTAGATACACAAGATGACAGGGGTTTTTATACCCTCTCTTCTCACTTTTCACCCGAAAGCAACCAGCAAAATATGATAAGTATTCACAAAGACTACCTTTCATCTAGGAGGTCTTTAGGAGTCTGTTCAGTGTTAATCCGCAGGACCTTATCCACAATCACCTTAACTTCTGCCTCTAAAGGTTTCTTATACCAGGAAGCACTGTTTTAGCTTTGGTGAACAATTAACACATAATCGCACTTCGTTGCAGAAATTAGATGTTACATCAGTCTCTCTGAGGCAGTGGTCTGGTAGGGTTTCATACAGCACACACTGTGCAAAATCTAGGGAACCGCACTTCTCATGAAATATGACCACATACGTTGTTTTCTTCAAAACACAGCTGGAAGAGGAGATGGAGGTGTTGCTCTGGACTGGTATAGGACAAATATCAGAGTCCTGGACATCAGGAATGCCTGCCTCACTGAATGTTGGAGCCCATAATCTGTTTAGTCATGGTCCTTTTCTTTTTCTTCCACAAAGACTTTATTCAAACCCTTTGGCAGGAGAGAGATACAGACAGTAAAATATAAGTCTGGGTGGGTTTCCAAAAGGTAAGAGATGAGTTTCTGATCCCAAGACAATGCTGTAGGAGGGAAGATGTCATTCCTGTTTCTGGCTTGCTTTTATACTGGTGTGTGCTCAGAAGTTTCAGGCTCTGAATTTGAAGTGGAGAGAGGTACTCACTGGTGATGTTTACTATCCTTGGGAACAGGCCACGTATAAAGTACGTTTTATACACTTGTATTTACCTATTAGCTAGCTCTTGTGGATCTTGTTTGGAAACCCCTTTTTCCTCTGCACAAGGAGCCTAGGTGCTTAAGGCTGGGTTTGACAATCTGAAGGCTAAGTTTTTGCCATGCTCAGTACTGTGACACCAGTGTGGCTTCATGATGTATTGTGCTAAATCTGACAGAGAGAGTAGAGTAGTTGATATTAATGTACATAGAGGTTTGATCCAGCATCTGTTGAAATTAATGACTCTCATAGTCATTTGATCCCACTGAATATTTGATTTTGATGTGAGGAATTTGGGTTATGTACTTCAGAAAACAGGACTAAAAAGTAGGCTCAAACACAATTCTGATAGGGAGGCTGAACATGAGCCAGCAGTGTGCCCAGGTGGCCAAGAAGGCCAATGGCATCCTGGCTCGTATGAGAAATAGCGTGGCCAGCAGGGACAGGGAAGTGATCTTACCCCTGTACTCGGCACTGGTGAGGCCGCACCTCGATGACTGTGTTCAGTTTTGGGCCCCTCACTACAAAAAGGATATTGAATTACTCGAGCGTGTCCAGAGAAGGACAACGAAGCTGGTGAAGGGTCTGGAGCACAGGTCGTACGAGGAGCGGCTGAGGGAACTGTGGTTGTTTAGTTTGTAGAAGAGGAAGCTGAGGGAAGACCTCATCGCCCTCTACAACCACCTGAAAGGAGGTTGCAGAGAGCTGGGGATGAGTCTCTTGAACCAAGTAATAAGTGATAGGACAAGAGGGAATGGCCTCAAGTTGCGCCAGGGAAGGTTTAGACTAGATATTAGAAAGTATTTCTTTACAGAACAGGTTGTTAGGTGTTGGAATGGGCTGCCCAGGGAAGTGGTGGAGTCCCCATCCCTGGAGGTGTTTAAGAGTCAGGTCGACATAGCGCTGAGGGATATGGCGTAGTTGGGAACTATCAATGTTAGGCTAATGGTTGGACTAGATGATCTTCAAGGTCTTTTCCAACCTAGATGATTCTGTGATTCTGTGAATTCTCCTTGCATTAGCTGCGGTTCCATAGGGTAGACAGTAAGACTGCAGTGATGGAACCACTGCTTTTGGTGCCCAACCTCATGCATTTACAGGGCCTGATACTTGAGACTAGATTCTCAGTACCTTCTGAAGCTCAGGCCTTTTTAAAGTGGCAAGTATAGCTATCAAGAAATAAGACAGTCAAATTTTAAAGCTGTTTCTGAAAAAAAAAATATTAGTTACATGGTTTAAAAGATACAGGAAGATTAGCACTGATCAGGAGGCAGAACAATGAATTAAGTAAATGAACATAAGGTATGGTTATACATATTATGGGATAAAAAAACCCATATGGTATCATCCAGCTCTCAACTCAATTTATGAAGAAGAGATCTAGAAGGATTATCCAGCTCTCTGATGCCTCAGTTATTTTCAATTGCTTTCCCTCAAATTAAAATCAAAGCTTTTTTTAACACATCTGCAAAGTTCAAATATTATGGGAAGCAGTTCTGAAATAAAAAGCTGCCTTTTTGCAATACTGAGTGCCACAAAAGCTGTAACTAAATCTAAAATAGATCCTTTTTTTGTCTTTGGCTTAGCCATGTGAGGGAGTACAATAAAACAAAGGGAGTACAAAACAATGTCCTATATATTTATAGATTGGATATAAATAGTCCAGCTGCAAATGTAGAAGTTCAGTTTCTTAATTTCTCCTTTATTTTTCTTACATTTACAAGGTTACAAATAACTGTTATTTTTGTGTAGATTGGTAATACTACTCCGTTAGGTGAAAGACAGAGAATTGAAAGGAGAAATTGATATACAAAGATAATTGATATACAAATGAAAGGCTTATCTTTCATTTCAGAATATCTCCCCTACAGCAGTGCTTCTCCTTTGGTAAGATCAATGTTTTCAGCTAAAACTAATTCCCAAATCTGGTTTACTGAAGGAGATAGATAGAGTGCAATGGAAAAGGAACAAAATCCTAAAATACGAAACTTTTTTCTCCCCTTGATAAACAAATGTTAGACATAGGATTTCTTTTGGGAAGGTGAAGAAAAACATTGCATGAAAAATATTGACCAGCTGGCAGTTAAAAAGAGACTCAGGGACCCTATTTCCACCCCCCACCCCCCCCCCCCATTTTTTTTTTAATTAAATCAGTCTGCAGTTGCATATAGTTATGAATAAAACTCGAGCTATTGCTGCTGTAGGCACACAATGTGGCAAGAAAAAGAAGAAAATGCACTGTAAAAAAGAGGAGGGGAAACCTTTCTGTGTATCATCCTTGATGAAACTATCACTTTTGATAAAAAGCTATTTATGCTTCATTTTAATATCTAATTGTTCTGATTATCCAACTAACTCAGTCATGTAAATAGTCTTTCTCTAAAATCAGAGCAAAAAAGCTTTTTCAGGATTTAGTTCCCTGAATGGTTTTCTGGAGGAATCTCTCTCTTTGTCCACTGACTAGTCACCGAGCCATCTTAGCAGCGGTATTCCTGTCACATGGCTCACACCCTCACAACAGGCAAAATAAAGGTACACTGTATTTTTATGCAGTTTGTTCATATTCAGCTGCCATTTTCCTTTGTTTTATTTATTTACAGTAGGGCCTTCATGTAAGAGCAGTAAGATTATCAGGGCTGCTGTGCATCCTCTTAGTACTTACAAATATAATCTTAAAGTGATACACAGAGAGAAAAAACCAGAATTAATGGGTTTGAAATGTTTTGATCAGGTGACTTACTATTCTGATTCAGTAAATGAAATGTTTTAGTAAATTTTAGTACTGTGGCCTTTCCACATAACAGTCTATTTTAATGCTTAAGAAAAATGATACAGGGGGGGTGGGTGTGGTGGGTGGGGAAGTAATGATTATTTACTGCAAAGACAACTTTATTTCAGGGTCCCACTAAACTGCCTTTTGAAAATCCAAGTGTATAAATTGTTCTTCCTTGTTAACACAATTGGGTTGACTTCTTCAAAGAAATCCATCAAAGTTTTAGATAGGGCCCCTCCTGAAGGAGAAGAAAAAAAAATTCTTTCCCAAAATCATACCGATCCATGTGTGTATTACTTGTATCTTTTATTAAAGTTCTTACTCAGTGTTGCAGTCCTGACATTAGGTTTACTGGTCTGTAGTGTCACTTACCTTCCCATGAACTTGGCATCATATTAGCCAACTGTCTGGAGTTGATATAACCTCTTAAGCAAGAGGTTATATATTCTGCAGTTAGTTATTCAGCTATTTCATCTTGAATCACCAAATGCATAGGAAAATACTGGCTGATACTCCCTCCTTTATTTGTTTTTCCCATATCCTCTTCTACTGAGAAATCAATACAGGATAGGTATTCAAATTGTTTGTCTGGATATCTTCTTTATGGGGGACTTGTTGAAAGAGGTAAGATCAGGACTCAAGGCTTTGGAGCCTCCATCACATCTGTGACTTGATTACACAGATGTTTTGCATTCTGTTAGTCAAATTCTCAAGTCACTTGGTTTCAGGGATGCCCAGAACTAAAATCTTATATGTAATGATCAGCTAAACCCCCAGTTTATGTCTATGT
Source organism: Strix uralensis (assembly GCF_047716275.1). NCBI lineage: Eukaryota > Metazoa > Chordata > Aves > Strigiformes > Strigidae > Strix > Strix uralensis. Next base: position 56,681,830 of record NC_134012.1, on the reverse strand, counting down.
CTGCCCAGAACAAACTGATCTTGAGTATTTCTTCTGCCTCTTTCACCACCATGGCCAACTTCAGTACGCATTTTTGCAACTTGCTATATAGTTTCTCTCCTTCCCTTACTGACCTTTCCAAAACAGAGGTGGTGCTACCTGTTCCCACAAATTCATTTATTAAATAATCTTAGGGGCTAGGACTGTGCCCCAGCATGTGAGAGACCATGGTGTAGATCTCTCCTGTGTGATAACATCTTAAATCCCTCTGAGCTGGATTCTCTAATTGCCAGAATATAGGGTAAGGTTTTCTCAATTACTCTTACTGTTGAACAGAATAATTAAACAGCCATTGCAAAGCTCTACAGACTAATGGTTGAGGAAGTCATTTGGGACTTGGAAGCCTGGATTCCAGTCCCTGTACTAATGAGTGTTTAAAGTGTATTCTGTTAAGAGTACCATTTCAGAAAACCCTTTAGGTTAGTGGCTGAAGCACTGAGCTAAGAGATGCACATTAAAGCTTTCAAGCAGAGGAATATGTTGACCCTATTTGTTCTTCATCTTGGGCATATGCTCAGCGGGTGAAACATGGCACAGGCACTGCTGCATCCTCTTCCTTCTTCCACCTCACCTCAATTCTGCAGGGAGGGGTGGTGAATACTGTGCCCCAGGCAACTGTTTGGATCTGGGAGTCTGTGGTGTACTGTATTATAGCATCTTATTTTCATGAACTGCCATAGCCCTTCAGATGTTAGTTGTCTACTGGCTAGATGAGATTCATGTGTTGCTTCTCAGTTTCACAGTTGGGAGGACTAACTCTTCCAGTGTATTGTGTAAAATTTCAAGTTGTAATCGGCAAGTAAATGTTCTGGATTATATTAGTGGCTAGACATCCAAGAACTGTTATAGGGCTGAGAAATACAGCATTTATTACTACTGCTGATGTGGCGCACAGTTTTTGAACCTCTAGTTCTTGTCACAGAGGTTAAGTGATGCTCTAGTGGAGCTGAGCGGGTATTCAGTAATGAGGAATTTCACTGGTTAAATGCTTTACTGTTATATCATCTATATTCTAGTGTAACAAGAGTCCATAATTTTACACAATTATTGTAAAGATATACTCAGGTGAGAGATAATGTAAACCATGATTAAGAAATCCATCTGCTAGGAAATTTTCTGAAACCAGTAGCTTACCATATGCAAGCTACTGAGAAGCTATTCAAAACAGGCAAATCTTGAAATGAGAGAGGGTGTTCTAGGACATAATAATTGTCTACCTTAAGCGAGCACTTTTTCAAATTAATTTATAAAATTAAGAAAATACAGTTTCAAAGATAAAATTGTGAGCTATTGTCAAGCTCCTGATCTGGATTCTCTTCTAATAGTTTCTTCTTTTGTCAATGGTCTTCGGTACTTCACTGATCCTTTATAATTTCTGAAGTATCCAGATTATGACACATCTTCATCCCATTTTGGTCATGTACTTAGTGCTCAACTGGATCACTAGAAAAAGCTGACTGGAGATGGGGCAATTTAGTGGGCAAAAATTACCCCCTACGAAGTTCACTCTTGAGATACTCAGGGAATGCAGGTATTCAGAGAAAATGAAGACAATGCAAAAGGATTTTTTAACAGAAGTTATAAAAATGCTGATATTCCCTTTGCCAAAGGAGATAATTTTACTTTTCTTATTGTCAAAAGTGGATGGACTGGAAATGGTATTGCAATAAGTATTATTCCTACATGCAGGAGTTGTGGGGAAAAAATGCCAGCAGTCAATTCATGTTTATTCATTAACTATTCCAAGTTAAATGCCTATTGTTGCTAAACATCTTAAAATTAATCAGAGACCTTATTCTTTCATTTTTCTTCAGTTAGTCAAAATGAGAGGGATTCTTTTTAGCAAAATAGATGTAAATGGATGACTGCTTAGCATAGGAAATTTATTGAATTATACAAAATTGTTATCAGGTGATTCTGGTTTTGGAGATTTCAAGGAGGCTATATTGTGCCAGGCAACTATATAAACATAAATTAAGGATTTGCTTTCTGTAAGAAGTAGAGATAGTCTTCTGCTTTCAATCTCCTTACTTGTTTTATTCATTCATATATAAATCAAGAACATATACAGGAACATGTTAATGCAATAAACACATTTATGCAATCTCTTTACACAGAAATACAGGACTGTTACAGCAGCTGGACAAAATGAATAATATTGTGCACAGTTCTTCAAATTTCAGATACAAACTTATCAGTCTTCTCCTTGAAAGTTCTTCTCATGTAACAAGTCTTATTTGTGTCCACTGCCATATTGTTACTGAGAAAGTACTTTCCAGTTTCCTAGTATATCTGATTTCAATATTTAACACCTCTTTTCATATATTTCTCTCTTCCCTGCGTTAGCATAATTCCAGTAATCTATTTTTAGTATGTCTATATTTAATACTTTTACTTTAATACTACAAAGAGAATGAATGCCACCATGAAAAACAGCCATCCTAAACCAAAACTACTGATTAGCCTAACACTATCTTCTCAGATGGTTCACTAAGCACATATTCAGTATCCATTTTCTCCATAACCTTACAATTTTTTGTATTAAAATAATGTTTGTATTATTTTAGAAAAAGTCTTTATATCCAGGGAAATCCCCTGTGTTTACTTGCACTGGCATAGTGCCACTATTTTCTTTAGGCCTAGAATACTTGCACCCTTCTTCTGCCTAATATTGAAAAATAGAAGCTTGTACTAGAATTAAGAAAGAGTACTAAATCTGTTAGCATCATAGTAATTGGCTTAATTGTCAGAATTGCTAAGCACCTGATCTAATTATCAGTTTGACAGGATACATCAGCTAAGAAGTTCCAAAAGATCTGACACACCACCTCCACAAGTTTGACATAACTTGCTGGGTGCCTGATCCATATTCTTCATAGCAGAAACACATCTGTCCCCTTGACTGCACTGCTCTGTTACGTGTATGTTGAGAAAAACCCGAACATTCATAAGTCTCCTGAAAAGTAAACTGGGTTAATCTTTGCACATGACTTAACAGGATAAAGGATGTTAGGGTGGGCTGGGGAGTTCTTTGCTTGGACTCTGTAGATAAGCTTGGCTTCAACAAATGATATAAAGATGGGAACCTTAGGGAACTACTGCTTTAATACAGCAATAAATGAAACATTTTTAACCTTCTTTTACAAAGTCACCTGAGGTAGCAATATTACCTGTCACTGCAGGTAGCTGGGTGAACAGCTTCAGTATGCAGTCACAGTCAAAGATGCATACATAAATAATAGAATGAAGAATAGCAAGAATAGCTTACTATCTTTGAAGGCAATGCGTTAGCCTTCTCTGAAGTGCTGCATTCTGTTTCAAGAAGGGCACTTCAATACTAAAGGAGGCTAAGAAAGGGATAATTTCCATTGGCCAGGCATAGAAAACATTTGTGAAAAAAACATACTACATGCCCTCCTCACTTCTTAGCTTTTTTGAGTGGTCTTTTAAATATCTGCGCTCCACAATGTTAGAATAGTGTTTTAAATAAAAAGGCCTAAAAGTAAAGTACATGTTACAGAAAAACAGAACAGGATCTGTGTCTTCTCTCTCTTACCAGAAAAGTTAGTAGCAAGTAAATGAAATATTAGAAATGGGAATATTCAAAATTTATAATGTGATTCTTTTTTCATAAAATGTGAACCGTTGTAAATTGTTGTCTTGGTAAGTCTGAGCTTTAAGCCCAGAGAGATTAGAAGGCAGCTGGGGGATAAATTTAGATTTGTATCTAGCATTTCAAATAAGAGACCTTGGAAGAGAGATCGAACCTATTATCTCACTGCCAAAACTACTACAGAGTAGACCTGAGACCAGGCAGGCACGCTCGCCCTGACAGCCTGCTGCATGGTGGAGATGCCCTGGAAAGGGGATCCTACCAACAGCAGAGGTATGCTTGTCCCTCCATCCACATGGACCAATCTTTCCACACCAGTCACCAGGCTTCTGTCATCCACATCATTTGAAGTCAGCTTGAATGCATCCCCCATTCTCCCACCTTTGTAAGCACTAGCAAGGGGGATTACCCCCGTATCTACTGCCAGGTCCTTAACACTCTCCTAGCTCCTGGCAGGGACAGGATGCTCGCCTAAACTTGGAGCCTAGGCATTGCCTTCTCCCTACAGATTACAAAGAGGGGCAGTCCTGGTGCTCGTGAGCCTTATCCACCTTCTAAAGCTGAGCATGAGAGGAGGGACACGTCAGCCATCTGCTGAGGACCTAGATCAAGTTTGTAAAGATGACAAGATCTTCTCACTGGTAGAACAACAGCAAGCCAACTTTTGCTGTTCAGGACTTAGGCCAAAATCATATTTGTATTCTACATGGATAAAATCTGTTTCCAGAATTTATCTTTGGCATTTATTGACATTCTTGCATTTTAAGAAATGCAGTGCTGGTGACACATCAAATTAAGACAATTTCTTTTGTATGTATATTGTATTTCTGGCCAAAACATCACCTCTCATTCTTGTAATTACATTTTTCAATCCCCATGTCTCAGATTATTTTTTTTAAACATCTGTTGTCACATCTGTTTTGGAATTGCAGCTTTTTTTATTCCTCATTACCATTCTTTCCATCTGACATAGTTAATCTCTATAGTTTCAGTATTACTTCATAGTGACTGCTGTCTTATTTTCATTTCTGGCTCCACAGTCATGAGTTACTTCTATATTACAGATCAGAGACCAATAAGCAATACTGACCCACTTGAATGGCTTTTAGCTACTTATAAAGAAATAGTTTATGAGCATCCTGAGGGCATTTATATGCAAGTTCATGCTTTGTCTCATAATAGGCAGAAGTGCCACTCTTCCCTCCAGTGTGGGAACTGTGCATCCATTTCCAGTGCTCTAGCACCTAACTTTCAAGTCTGCTTGTAGCCCTGAAGTTATACAGGTACACGTGTAGCTGCAAACATATTGGCAGAGTTTGTGCCTACCATATAGCAGCCACCTTTCTGCAAATGTAAACTATTACATTTCATTAGAAAATGACACCTATAATTGTATGCTTCCTGTATTTCACTTGCTGTAGATTTATCATCCTGACCTAGATTCTGCAATTAGATCTGCCACTGTCTTCTAGGAGAGTTTTCAAAAGCAAATATTAAGACTATGTCTATAAAATCTACGTTTACATCTGCAAAGAGATACTTTGGTAGAAAGACATGAGCAAACATTCGCTGGCACACACATTTGGTCTGTGTAAATACTTGCCTGTAGAAATGGAAGCATTACACTTGAAACAGAGTTGAACAAAGTTAGAAGAAGTAAAACTGTGAATAATTTATTTTTCAGCGGGGTAATTAGAAAGCCTTGGTTCACATCAAACCAGATTTAGGAGTTTTTTCATCCCTGACAAAATCAGAAACTCTAAACATGTAGTACCATGTAATTACAAAACAAAACAAAAAAAGATTTAGTTGTTGCCATAAAAGGAAAACAGATGAACACATAATTTCATAGTAGGTGACACTATTCTCTCCCTTAGTCAGTAGTCCTATTGTTAGACTAAGTTACCCAGGATGTTGCAAACTTTCTATCCCCTTCTGGCTTTGTCTGTGGGATCCAGCCCCACAGGACAGCACAAGGTGTTCTGAGCAGAGACAATCTTGTGCCACCCTTTTAGTATTTTTCTGTATTGGATAGGTAGCTATTCATTGGTGCAAGAGGAGAAATTATAGTGTTCACCTTCAAGTCTTAGCTGCCAGACTTCAAAGGCATGACTGCATTCTGTGACTTTTTTTTGTTTAAGGTTAAATGTAACAGCCTCAGAAGGAGAAATATAAAAACTTCTGTTCTAATCCCCTAATGCACATAAGGGAGCATGAAAAGGGTGTGAACTGGGATGACTGAATGATAGCTGATTATTTGAAAAAGCAGAGATGGGCATTATTGATTTATTTTTACCAACAAAATTTCAGATTATTTACTTTTGTCATATATCAGCTTGGAAACAGGAACCTTTTTTTGTGGAAAATGTTGTATTTGTCCAGCTTTGACAGAATTGCAGTTTCAACTAGATATGTGAAAATGTGACAGGTCATTCTAACTTGCATTGCAAATGTATTTAGCAGTATGTTCTTTTTATTCCTCATCATAACTACCTCTAGGCTTTATGGAATTGCCACAGCACATAGTTCTGCAATCTTACCTACCTCTGTTGATACTGCTTTTGTTTGTGTGGTAGCACTGACTACAAGCAAATACAACCTGGAGTGTACTTTCTCCAAAGTCATTCCATTGAATAGTAAATTAGATATTCTGTCCAGGTTCTTGGCAGTAAAAAAAAAAAAAAAAACAAAACCAAAATAGAACTGAACTCCTAAATTCTGTAAAACTGGCCACTAGGTCTAGAAGATTGGAACATTTCAGAGGGACAGTTGTGGTATTTCCTTTTACCTACCATTGAGTACTGATTTGGTAAGTTTTCTTCAGGAATTTAGAGAGTAAATTTCTGGTAGATCAGAGTAAAAATAGTCTAGACAGTTTTTGTGAATAAACATAGCCAAACCTTTTATAATGTGGTGGTTTTTTTTCGTTAATGCCACATTTCACATGCTATAAATAAAATTGTGGCTATTTAACGTCCTTTTTCTGTTATTCAAAACATGTTTGTAAAGCATAAATCATAACAAAGCTTGGTGAAGTTGAAAAAGAAATTGCCAAAGCTGAAGTGACTCTCCAGAGTAGGTAAAGAGCACATTCAGACACTTAAAATGGCTTTAAACTTGCAGTCACGTAGCAGCTTCACCTCTTGGAATGACAGTTCTGTCAGTTATGTTGCAAGTGCACGGGAAGGGCAGCAGGATGAAAACTTATCCAAACTGACATCTGCATGTTAACTGAATGGCAAATGAATATGATGACATTAGCTTGTAGTGAATCCTCCTTTACCTACATATTTAACACGAGAGATGAAATGCTGAATTTCATACGCAAGACTAACAGCGACCACAGTTTGGGGTATTGTAAAGTATAAGCGATTCTTGAACACCAGAATAAACACTTAAAAGACTGTTAGAAATTTCTAGCAAATGCCATTTGAGCCTCAAGACCTCAGGTCAGTTCTGAAAGTAGCTTTAAATACGGGATCAAAGTGCTGCATGCTCCCCTGAGCATTCAAAGGCTGTTACTGCGTTGCAGCAGTCATAGAAGCCTGAACATGAGAAAGCCCAGAGATGGCCAGCTGGTTCCTGTGGCTCCTCCAAAGGCTGCAGTGGTAGATATTGCAAGGGTTTGTTGGGTATTTGTGCTCTTGGAGAGGCATCTGTGAAAGGGTCTCTCCTACCTCCTAGGGGGGTATTCCTGTTCCTACTCTGAAGAAAGTGACTGGTTTTTGGCTAGATCCATGTGTCTTGTGTACTCTCATTCTGTCTGACCCAATGAATCATCTCACATTTCATGGGTAGCCAACTGTAAGGGGAGGGATTAGTTGTTCCTTCCTTCAGCTACAATACAGCTTCATTTTTAGGACCTGCTCTTTGAGATGGAGTATGTGTCTGAGTCCATTGAGGCTGGCAGAAAGGAAAATCACTTTTTCCTCCCTACTGTGTTTATGTGGAGAAGAAACACCCAGACCCATAACTTACCTTTAAAAGAACACAACAGCTGATGGTGTTTAAAAGAAAATGCTTAGGCTCCTACCCCATCAGGAGAGCATTCACCTGAATAGGAGAGTCACTGGTTAAGGGTTGGTCTTGAGGTCACATCCCTATCCTCAGTTCATACTCCTGACTAGCTCAAGTTCTGCACACTGGGTTGCTAACCTCTCTAATCCACATGCTTAAGCTCTGCCATGGGGATCAGGTACCTAGAAACAAGGTGCGTGAAGGTGTAGGTGCCTGTTGCATCTCCACTCTTTAGAGAACATGGCTGGGTGAACACTGGAATTCTGTCCTTAAAAGGAAATTACATTACTGAGCAGTATGTGACAATTTGATGACTTGTTGCTCTCAACACTGTCTGACATCTGCACTGATGTTTCCCAAGACAATATAGGAAGATGTCTTACCTATGCACCTTGCTAGGTCTGCAGTAATGATTGCAAAGGGGAAAATGGATATCTACCATGCCCTAAGGGTGGCTTTCTTCTCCAGAGGGTAGGCTTCTCTGAGACAGAAAAACTAGTTTTATTCAGACTAGCTGGGACACTGATACATTTTTAATATTAGGAAAATTAGTCTGAGAAATAACTTCTAGGACATACTTTATAATAGTTACAGCAGAGATTTTGTAATTAAAGCTAGAAGATCTTTTCCATTTCAAACTTGGTTTTGATCCTCCAAAAAGATAAAGAATCTAAAATGGTGCTCAGGAGTGAAGAAACCATACTGTCCATATATTTATCATTTCTGCACCAGATTACTCTAATGTAGAATATATTTTGAATGTGTGAAGTTGTAGACAGAATTAAAAAAAATATTTTTTTTTTCCTTTGAAAAATGGTCTGGTTATCCTAACTTTTTAAAGCAGTCTACAGTGTTATACATATTTTTAAATGTCACTTTGCTACTAATCTAATACATTGGGTTGCAGAGATGGCTTTTACCCATCTGGGAGGAAGAAAGTTTGATTCTATAGAAATGTTTTCTGAATGGGATAAGATTTTATGGGCTATGTGAAAAGTCTTAAGCCCTTTCTCCTTAGTTTTGATAGTTAATACTGCCTAGTCCTTTCCTCAAAAACATAGTTAATTTTTGGTTGAGTAGTATGGAAATATAAAGGAAAGAAGTGAGAAGAATTATACTTCAGAGAATGAAAACTTTATAAAATTTCCCAGCATTTTCTGGAATATCGCTTCAAGTAGTTGCTCAGTCGCTGAGCTTATCAAGCCAGAGCCAGCTTGAAGCCCAGATCACTTGAATAACTCCCCACTTTGAGAATAGCTGAGCTGCAGAACTCCCCTGTCTTCCACCACCTGACCCAGAAGTGCTGTCAGGTACCATAAGAGTAAGTGTCATGCCTTCTCTGCAGTAGGGAAGGGCGAGAAGGAGGAGTAATGTGAAGGAGAGGGGAGTGGCAAAAAACAGGTCCTGCAGACAGACCTAGCTAGGAAGGAAGGAATGAGATGCTTTTCCCTCAGCAACTGCCCCATTTCTCTGTCCCAAACTTGTTTCTTGAGTCAGACATCTCATAAATTAGAAAAAACAACCACAGAAATACAATTAAATGAATATTGAATAGAAAGTGGGACTGCAGGTAACATAAAACTGGCTTTCATTTTTTTCCCTGCTTCCATTCATTCTGCAAGTGTATAAATTTTCCAGATTTGTTAGAGATATGATTTCCGCAAACAGGACAATATACATTGACATTTGTGTGTGTTATGCACATATCCAAAAGGCTTTAGGTATGATGATGACAGCAACAAACAAGCAGACTTTTGTGACATAGGATCTGAACATGCTGTGGAAGTTTTAGAGCCTTTCAGGGTATCAGGACTGCAGAAACAAATAAAAAGCCCTCAGTAAATACAACCAAAGAAGCAACCTTACATTTTATACATGTTTTGAATTGGAAGAGTTATTGACTGGAAGAACCTACAATGCATTTAAGATTTGAAAGCAATCATACACACCACATATTTGTCACCTGATAAAAGCAAAGTCCGACTTTCACGTTTTACAGCCTAATAAGGTATCATGTTATTAAGTAACCTAGAATGAATTTTCCAAATACAACAATGCCAGTGCAAATCTATAGTAACTATGTTCTGATGGTAAAACGGAAGACTGATGATAAAGCACCAATGGAAAAAAATAATATTTTTCAAACATTGGCAAATGAGATTTAATTATTTAGAATCAATTGCTACATGAATCAGAAATTGCATACTTCATGGAAAGGAAAAGCACTGCTAACATCTTCAGTTTGTGCACTACCAACTTTGCAAGGTATGATCCTATATTTAGATGTAAACAGTGTCTCACTGGATTCAACAGGTCAAACTTCTTCAAATACTGAATGCTGCAAGGTTAAAAGTAAGCTCTCACACTTGATAAACCCCTGCAAACTCAAAGTCACTCTGTGCTTTTGCACAGGCTGAAATAGAAATACTGCATAATGTTATCATTTCAGTAATTGTACTGACTTAAAGTTGTTACAAAACTGCACCAATTTGTGAGCATAAAAGGTAGTCAGATTAAACATAATGTACTCGTCACCTGCTGAGCACCTGTATCAGCCAAACAACATAGTATTAATGCTGATGCAATTAGCTAGCTATGAAATTCCTTGTAGGCAGTAGTATCCCTTGACAATGAGAAAAAGGTAGCAGCAAAAAAAGTAGTCATTTGTGTGATCTCCAAGTACGATGAAAAGTTCCAGAAAGGGTGGAAAGGTGTATTAAGGGAATAAAAACTTTTCCCAGCTGTTTTGTGGACCCTATCCTCTGTTTTCAACATGTTTAATAGTAATAAAAAATGTTAGCAAAAAATCTGAAAAAAATCCATCCCTTGAGGAAGGCCCCTTGGCTGGAGGAAAGGCATGCAGCAATTTTAGTTATTTCTTAAGCTGCACCCCCATGAATCAAGACATCTCCACTTTTGAAAACTTTGGTTACTGTTTTAGAGCTGTCAATTCAGTGTCCTTATCTTTTGTATCCTACACATCCCAGATCACAGATGAAGGTTTTGAACTGGAGTGAATCTGCATTTTCATTGGTGGAGAAGCAGAAGAAAGTGCAGATTAGTGGAACAGTATAAAATCAAAAGTAGAAACAGTAAAGTATGCCTCCTTCTAATATGTAGCTGTACTATCTGCATGGAGTCATTATTTGTTATTTCTTCTCCTTCCCTCACTACTGTGGAACATTATCAAAAAGTAAGCACAGGTCCAGCAGGAGTGGGATTCCCGTTAGGGTATATAACTACATGACAACAGAAATTGCTGGGGTGAATGTCAGAGACATCTGGTGGGTAAAAGCCCTGCCAGATGGTATGCAAAAGGTAATTTACACATGTGGCTCACATGGTTTGTTTCCATGCCATTGTCTTGGCAGCTGTACTGCAGTCATTTGGTGCTGTCTCACAAAGCATTTTTATTGCTGCATGGATACCCCTGAAGGATCTCATGATACCCCATTACTGCTGGTGTTACCTCTGTTTTTATTAATGTGACTCTGCTTTCACTGAATGGCATCACCCTGTGCATACACTGAGCTGTGTACCTGCTTGCTTTTTTGAACAGGATAAGGCTGCTCCCTTTAGTGCTTTCTAGAAACTCCTAGGTCTTGTGCAGAATATACTTTTGAGTTCAAACTACTGTTACAGAATGGAATTCCCTAAGTTTTTGTTATGTTTGTTTCATTCCTTTTCTTTCCTTTCTGTTACTAGCTTTCTATATTTTTTTACATTTTTATGAATGCAAAGTTCTCAGTGATTTTAAAAGAAGTCTGGCATGAGGAGAGGCAATAGGATAAAAGCAAAAATAGCTTTCTAATACCTTTTATTGTAGCCTGTAGGTGTTGCATCTTCACTGCATGTTGTTATGTGAGCATTTCAAATTACTAGCCATTAGCTGTCACTTCAAATATTTCATAGTGCTTTTTTCTCTCAGAAATCTAATTTTTCCTGTGTCTGTTGAGCTTCCTGTCCTGCTATTGGTAGTTTTGGTGAAGAGTATTTATCTTGTTCTTGCAATGAGTGGGTTTAGAAAAAAAAAAATCTGTTTCCCAAAAATTTGTTTCCCAAACATCTTCAATAATCATCATTATCAAATGAGATCTGCAGGAATTGTCTCTCTCTTTACACAAAGATGTGCACACACATGCATGTACACACACATACATATATGTGTAAAAACAGCCTCTTTGGCAAAGTGGCAGCGGGACCCATGATAAAACAGTAAGTGCAGTTCCATTCAGTATATAATAAAAAGGTAGGAAAAAACCAAGGTCCCCAATCCCAAACAGATAATGTTTGTTTCACAGGGATTTACTGTTACCAGTTTCATATGATTTAGCAGTACTGAGCTGCCCATGCTAATTTATTTGTGATAGAAAAAAATATAACAATTCAGTTCAGTGAAGAATATATTTTATTTCTGAAAACAAATGCACTCATTTTAAAAAGTGAACTTTAAAATTATTTTACAAGGGAAAATGTTAGATTAAATAGCATCTTTCTATTCTGGCTCATTAATCAGTGTCACAGTGTCACACCTCTTTAGCTTTGAAAATGCAAACTCTCAACCATTCTCATTTTAGACCTTGAAACTGTGATGAAATATCCTAGGTACCACAATAGAACTGAAATAAACCCCTAGCTGATTAGTTTTATAACATGCTGTGTGATTAGTATGACCTCTTGTGTTAAACATGGGAATATTCATTTGTTTATTTGCATAATGAAACAAGCAAGTAGATGAAATATCTAAAAGCCAGTAACAGCAGTTACTACAAATAAACAAGATAGCAGCAGTTAGAGGTATTGAAATGGGGACTTGTAACTTTTACAGAAAAATAAATGCAATCATTTCCGCATATAGAACACAGCTATAATATATTTTAGTCTACCAAGACTTTAAAAAAAGATCAGTTTTTCTTCACAATTCTAATAAAACCTTGCATGACCAGAGTAGATGAAATTACAGGACAGAGCCTTGGTGACTTCTAAATAAAACATGAGGATTTACAAATTTCTTAAAAAGCCTTTCATGATAAACTAGGGTTTGAGGACTTTTTCTGTTAAGGAGAAAGTATCTTTAAGAAAACATTAAGGGCATGGTGTGAACAGAAGACGAGAGATGATAAGCTCGACCTATCTAAATTTTTAACTAGTTCACAAAACCTATATTTTGACAGCATGCTTGTGCAGGACTTATTTACAGAGTGATAAAAGCTCAGATTCCCTAAGATTTTAATTTTCTAAGATCCATGCAACTCATGTGGGTTTGAAAACACAGGCAAAATAGGAGCAGTGAGATGTTATTATAGCACTGTGTTTTTTCAAACAAACAATGGAAGATCTGAAGCTGTGTTAAACAGCCTGTTCATTCTTAAAAATAAATAGGACTTTTTTCTTGGTGCTCAGGGGAACTGAGTACAATAGAGAGCATACAAATACAGTTTACCGTAATTTTAAAATACGAGAGTGATGTATTTGGAAAGTGCTTTATCATTCATGCAAGTATGTGTGTGTGGATTTTTATTCAAAACTTCGTTGTTAAACAAATTGTGAATGACCACAAGGCATTATCATGCTGTTTATCACATATACTCCTATTTATGGGTGCTATGTAAACATATGCAGAGATTTTTAATTTTTGGTCACTCTCAAAATAATCTATCTATATTGTACAACCATGATTTTACTACATTAGTGAGGGTTGTTTGACTGTGTGTGTGTGCAGTATGTGCTTGCTTCAATGTGTGCTTGCAGTATGTGCTTTTGCCTAACCTTGATTAGGAATGAAGTCATTGAAATTTTATTGCAGAGCATATTTTAAAACTTTGTTAATGACAGTGCCTCACTCCTATTTCTAAAATGCAAGCCACTCAAGGGAGTAGAGTTTCAAAGGAAATTGAATGTTGTGTGAGACACAGAAATTATAAGGACAGGCTTTTATCCTAGAAAGGCTTGGTGAATATTGTCTTTAACGTTAGTGAGAACTTAAAGATGTAAGGAAACCTTCCATGCTATCAAATTTTGCAATTGATTTTTCAAGCCACAAAGACAGTGCTGCCTGACTGGGGAAAAAAAAGCCAAAATAAACCCCTCTTATAATCTCACCTAGGTGACAAGAATGGCACAGCAGTAACAAGGTAAATTACTTACCGTTTTCACGATTCTTCTCTTAAAGAATCTTCCCTTAAAATAAATGCAGAAAAGAGACTTTACTTGATGCAGGCATTAGTCTGCCAAAGGGAACTGCGGGACTGGATTATTCAGTGAGAGTTTGGGAGGGAAAGGAAGGGGAAACCGCAACATGGTAGAGGGCGACCAGTATAAGGACTGAACTGGCGCTGCACGCCAGGAAGCTGGAGACGGAGGGGAACGGAGCTACTCGGTGACACCGATCCCGTTGCACGGTAAAGCTCCTGCCGACCCGCGGAGCAGGTCTTCAGCCCCTAAACTGCCCCCTGCGGTGTCCCGGGTGGTGGCCTCGCACCCCGGCGGCCGGGTCTCCCTTCCTTGGCTGACGGAGGGAGCAGTCGACAGAAGTCGTGTCGCCCCACCCCTCCCCACCTTTATGACACGCCCGAGATGTGCCGGGGAGGGCTCCGCGCAACCCGGCCCCAGGCGGCCCGCGGGGGCCGCGGCCTCTCCCAGCTCCCTCCGGCGGCCCGCGGCGGGCACAGCCCGAGGCCGCGGCGCGGCCGGCGGGAAGCGCGGGCTCGCCGGGACGGCGGAGGGGAGCGAGCGCGACGCTCTGTGTTTTGCAGGGCGGCGGCGGCGGCACCGGCACCGGGCGGGAGGCACCGCTGGACAGCTCCGGAGCGCGGCGCCCATGTTCCGGAGACGGCGCAGATGTGAGCGGCGGCGGGGAGCCGGGGAGCCCGGCCGCGGAGGCCCCTTCCTGGCGGGGGCGATCCCCAGAGCGAGCGCGCTCCCCGCCCCCGGGAACCCCCGGGCTTCCGCGGCGCGGGGCTCCCCGCAGAGGGCAGGGCGAGCATGGGGACGGGGGGCGAAGGCGGCCCTTACCTGCGGGGGCGGTGCGGGCGGGAGGCGGGATCCCCGCGCGGGGCGGGGCGGTGGCGGGACCCCGCGAGGCCCCCGCCGGGCCCCCGCCGCCTCACGCCGCGGCCGGTCCACCCCCCGCAGGTGACGTGATGCCCATTGTTTTGGTCCGCCCGACCAATCGCACGCGGCGGCTGGATTCTACGGGAGCCGGGATGGGCCCTTCGTGGCGGCAGCAGGACTCTCCCCTGCCGACCATAACGCATTGCGCAGGGTGCACCACCGCCCGGTCCTCCTGCGGCTTTAACGGCGCCGGCATGGACGCGCCGCGGCAGTTCCCGGCGGGCTTCGGCCCCGAGCAGCAGCAGCAGCAGCAACAACGCCCGCCGCCGCACTGTCAGCCGCAGCACGGACAGGAAAAGCAGAGCCTCCTCCAGCAGCAGCAGCAGCAGCAGAGCCCATGCCTCCAGTGCAACAACTGCGCCTACTACGGGGCTGCTGCGGCAGCCGCGGGGGATAACCTGCCCCTGCTGCTCCGCGCTTCCTCTCCCCTCTCGGGCGCCTTCCGGACTCACTCCTCGCCGCTTTCCTCCGCCGCCTCCTCCCGGCAGGGCAGCCAGCTGAACGTCAGCGAACTCACCCCTTCCAGCCATGCCGGCGCGTCCAGGCAGCCTCACCAGTACCCCCAGTACCACCAGTGCCATAGCCTGCAGCAGCAGCAGGCAGCCAGCCCCAGCAGCAGTATCAGCAGCGGCAGCACCCACCACCACCACCACCATCACCAGCAGCAGCAGCGCCGGGAGAGCAACCCCTTCACCGAAATAGCCATGAGCAGCTGCAGGTACAACGGCGGCGTCATGCGGCCGCTCAGCAACCTGAGCTCGTCCCGCAGGAACCTGCACGAGCTGGACTCCGAGTCGCAGCCTCTCCAGCCGCCGCTCGCCAGCCCCACCGCCGCCGCCGGCACCCCAGCCGCCCCAGAGATCGTGGTCTCCAAGCCCGAGCACAACAACTCCAACAACCTGGCGCTCTACGGCACCGCCGGCCCCGGCCCCGGCCCCGGCCCCGGCCCCGGCCCCGGCCCGGGCGGCGCCAACAACGGCGGGGGCAAGCCCAGCAAGAAGAAAAACCAGAACATCGGCTACAAGCTGGGGCACCGCCGGGCGCTCTTCGAGAAGCGCAAGCGCCTCAGCGACTACGCGCTCATCTTCGGCATGTTCGGCATCGTCGTCATGGTCATCGAGACCGAGCTCTCCTGGGGCGCCTACACCAAGGTACCCGCCGCCTCACTCCTGGCCCGGCCCGGCAGCCGGGTCGACCGCCCCGCGGCCCCGCGGAGGGGCGGCCCCGGCCCCTCAGACTGCCCAGCGCGGGGGCTGCTCGTCCCCCGTCCCGGCCCCGTCCCGAAGCGCGCCCGCCCAGGCCTGCGGCGGGGTGCACCCGGCCCCCGCTCTGCCCGCGGCAGCCTGAGGCCCCGCAACCCTCCTCCGGCCCGGGGGCGGCGGTGGGGCGGCCCCGGCCCCTGCGCTTGAGTCTCAGGGACGGTGGTGTCTTTCTCTTGCAGGAGTCGCTCTATTCCCTCGCTTTGAAATGCCTTATTAGCCTCTCCACGATTATCCTGCTCGGGCTCATCGTCGTGTACCATGCAAGGGAAATCCAGGTAACGTCTCCTTCTGTGGGTCAGTGAGCACTGCTGACATAACTGGGGGTGCGAGGCAGGTTGTCTGAGGGTGCGGCGGTGGTAAGTCCTTGGCGCTTCCCGCCAGTTCAGAAAGCAAAAGTGGTCTCTGCGCACCTGCCGAAGTTGGTGAATGGACCTCAGCCCTGGAGAGAAGCACGGCCGGCGTATACGTGCCAGGAAGCTCTGCCTGCTAGGGACTGTTGCCTGCGGTTATGCTATCCAATTGCTTAGCCCAGAGGTTGTAACACGCTTTCTCGGTGACATGCTTGCCATCTTCTGTAGCAGATGTACAGCAGCAGTCTTATATTTCCCAATGACTAAATTTCATGCTGTGCATTTTCTCTTGACAGCAAGGTTAACTGTCTTCACTGTGTGAGGTATGTAATCTTCACTGCACTGTCTCAGATACGGCCATACTCTAGCAGAACGTTTAAGAGAAGGGGGAAGGCTTATGTTTGACTTGTTTTATTTAATGCTGCGCAGCCCCTGGGAATGTGGCAGAGGAAAACTGTGAAGAAAGGTAGGGCAAAGGTAGGAGGAACATAATGATCAAAGCTGTAGAGTAAGTCTCACAAATACTGTCACGGGTTCTGTCTGAGGGACTTAGTTCTAATTTCAGTTGTAATTTTTTTGACCAAGAAATTAAAATTTGGCATTTCAGCTCAGCTGAAACATAAAACAGATAGATTTCAAAGTTTTGAAGGGAAAAATACCTTACTCATAGATACATGGATGCATTTGCTTTTTCAGATTAGTTAGAGGTACCTTGAGCTACAAGCTGAAATGACACCTGTCAAGGGCAAAGAAGACTTTTCCACTTGTACCAATCAGTAAAAATTAAAAAAATTAAGAATTGTATAGTACCATGCTTCTGTGCAAATGAATGCTGTAGTTTCAATGTGAAATGGTACCATAGTCTCCCACTTAGGGTAATGTAAGAGAAGTATTATGTTACTGAAGACTCTTTGCCAAATTGGATCCTGTTGTGCAGTTCTTGCACATGTAAAACTTCTATTCCTGGCTCAGAACCCAGTTTTTCTGCGTTAATATCAAAGATATTGAAAGCTGTTTAATGATATTGTACTCAATAAACAAGTGTTCTGGTGAAAGAGCATCTCTATAAACTACTGGAGTACTGATGAAAAGGTTTCTTCATCTGCACAAAAATTGTTAAGTGGCACTGCTACAATGTGGGAGCCTTCTTCTCTGGGGTATCTTCCCACAAGTGGTGCCTGAGGCATGAAGAGCAAAGCTGAAAAAAACCTCTGTAAACATTTGAATTACTCTATGCATTTTCCAGAAACTTTAAATGGAAAATTTTATGCGAGATAACCAAAGAGTTGTAGGTCCCTGTGTGCATCAACTCATACTAAATAGTCACTCAAAGATTTGGTTGGGGGTTTTTTTTCAGGTAGATAGTTACAAATTTTCATTCCCTTACGAGTGTGTTACAGATCAGAAAAAAAACTGTTTTAAAAAAGCTAAAGTTATAATTCTGGTTTTGTTTTTTATTGATAATCAAGGTTAATGCAGTTTTCAGTGCTGCCTGACAGTACAGAACACAAGTATACCTGATTATAAAACAGCAATACCCTGTTTTAGTCTGAGAGACACCAAAAACTGCAGTAGTTGTGGCAGGGCCTGGAGTGAGCTGCAGCTTCAAGGGGCTCTGTCATTCATGTTGAAAATGAAAAGGAAGTTCTCTTTTTCAAGGAAAGGGCATGGTACCACCCTTAGCTATTACATATCTGATAGCTTTTTAACCTAGCCATAGTCGGGTTTTGTACACACACTTCACTTTTTAAAAGTAAGATGAAAAACCTGTAGAGCAAAAATTACATCCATCTGTGGTCATAAATTTATGTTACACTTGACATCTGAAAGCATGAAGTACCTTTAAAATACTTTGGCTTAGGAACATACAGAAGCTTTTCCAGCCAAAGGAAAACATGGTAAAACCCTGATAATGTAATAATTTTAAAATAATCTTTACAGCTGACTGTTTTCTGAAGGCACATGTGCCTTTAATTCAAGCAAATATCTTGCTGTGTGCAGTAGAATGAATCACGTCTGTAGAACCATGCCCACAGATGGTTGGTTGTGTCCTGGAGGACTCTTTGCACCAGCTATTTGTCAACTGTATTCAAGTTTGAACATTCCTGTCTTGTCTGAAGCATACTTAGACTTTACCAGTGGGTATAGTGTAAATAAGCAGGAATTCGCTGAGAGAAGAAAAATTGTTCTATAGAACAGAAGAAGGTCAATGTATTCAGCTTGCAGTGTGGCATCTTTCATACTATGGTGGAAGCAAACCAACTGAAACTTAAGTAGGTTTTCTACAAAGCATGAGACAAAACATATTGGGAAATAAAAAGCTGACAGTTTACTAATTATTACTGATTGCAGATTTAATATTTAGAAACTCCTGCTGACCTAGAATGCCGGGAAATGGAAATCAACTTTTTCCATTCTTTTCAGTAGTCTGTGACTTTGATGTATTGGTAGGAAGTCTGAACAGCCAAGCTGCAAGCAAGTCTATGGGGCAGTGCCTAGCAGCATAGCAGGTGACTAGTCTTTCCATTAAAATGACCTTTCCCCTATGTTTTGTTTCAAAAACAGCCAGTCAGTTAAACCAAACTCCAGAGTTTGCTGGTCCCAGGCCTGCTGAACATTTTAAGGGAGTTGGAAGGGAAGTTTATAAAGACTTGCAGGGATTCTTCCCGAGAGCCAGGAGCGACATGTCGACGTGAGACAAATGAGTTTTCTTTTTGGCCTTTTCCCCCAGCTAGGCCGTGGTTGATGTGTGGTGCAAGAGCTGGCGCACCTTCAGTCTCCCAGGGGTGGGGTGGGGGGGCGTTTCCCGCCGCCGCCTTTCAGCACCGCAGACAGCTCCGCACGCCGGCGGGGCTCGGGCGGCGGCGCCGCAGCGCTGGGAGCGCCCGCCCGCGCCCGCGCGCCCCGCGGCCCGGCAGCACAGGCATCCCTCCGGGCATGTGTTCAGCCTCGCATTCGGAAGCAGTTAGCAACACGGCTTTGTTTCTGAATTCCCTGAGCTTGCCCGGAGCCCTGCCTCTGACAGACCAAAGTCTCCGGAAGGGTGTAGCTGCAGCGTTTAGACAAGGGTAACTGTATGGATGCTGCATACTCTTGTGAGATACTGGAAATGTTAAAATATTTTCATCAAATAGGTTTTCAGTGATCTCAGTGTATTGGTTGTTCTGTATAACTGTAAGAATAAAGTGTGAGCTGTTACTGAATTTAATACATGTGCGTTAGAGTTAAGATTGTAATAAAAGTTGGATGAAATCAGCTGGGTTTAAATGATAATTCATAGCATACATTATCATTTCTAGTAAAGAGGATAAAAATTACAAGCAAGTTTCCTTCTCATCCCTCACCCTTCTAGAAAGCACCCTAAAGAACATCAGTAACGATGTTGGAGTTGAGAACGGTGACAACCCCAAATCTGTGTGTTCGCTTTTTGGTCCATTGTTGTCATGCCTATAATGCTCTTAAAAACATCACACTTGGGAGATAATGAAATATGCATTGCTGTCTCTCCAAGCTTGTGTGGTTGTTGATTCCGTTCTTCAGAGCAAGTGCCCTGTGTTTGGAAGATCAGTGGGAAAAATGTAATTCATTGTTATCCCAGCCTAGAACAGGTATTTCTGTGACTGTCACTCCAGTTGAAGAGGTGCAGGAGAGAAGAACTAGGAAGATAGCATGTTCCAAATCATAATAATTTTTGATGCATAGATTATTCACTTAATGCATAAACAGTTTGTTACTTAATACTATTTTACATGATTAAAACAGCAGCATGGAACATGGTTAAAATTGTAATTCCTAGACAACTTTTTTTCCATTCCACATTACTATAGCAGAATTTGCTTTAGATCAATAAATGAGTGGACTTTAAGAAATTTTTGGGTAGCAGTTCACATGGTAAAGCTGCAGTTGTACTTTTATTGAAAAATAGACCTCTCTGTCTGTCTATAGTACTGCTGGAGATAGAAATGCTATTTAAGTATGCACACCTGAAGTTCTACTGGCAGTTTCTTGTATTACCTGGAGAAAAGGATTAAAATCAAAATTCGCTGAGGTTGCCAGTAGGAGGTCTTTAATATCTTTTGTTAGACGTTCTACCACAGCTAGGTATTTCTTGAGAGATGGTTGTCACTGGAGAAATTCACCCACTGCAACACTTTTCTTTTAATGCTGGACGGCTTAGTGTATCCCTTCTGTAAATGAACATTGCCCTTCTATTTCCTGTCCTGAATAACAGTAACCTGAGTAACACTAACCTGTGCTCTCCTGGACCTCTTTTCCTTCTCCCTGATACAGATGCTTTCACTCATGCAGAAACGTGAAACTTGTTGGTATTTGGTGGAAGTGAAAAGAAATCTTAATATTACTTTTGGTATGTCAGTTGAGATTTCTGACAACTTCTAAAATTTATTGCTAGCTCATACTGAGGTAGAATTCCTGTGGAAAGTCTTGCAAACTCCAAGGCTAAGATTAATCATTGCTTTCACAGCAGAGCCTCCTAGGGCTACAGGGAGGAAGCACCTTTAGTCCCTAGATGGTTCTGAAGTGGTGGGAAAATAATGTGCTACTGATAGATTTGGAGTGAAACACTTTCAGTCTTCGTTAACTTTATGGAAGGTTATCACAGCTGAGAGCCCAAATATCTTGCTGAAGAATCAATAATCTTTTCTTCTTTTCCCTGTTCCTGAAAACTAAGAAGTGGAACAGGCAGCATCAGGAAACAGCAAAGAGTGGTAATAAATGCGTATCTTGACCTGTTTATTGTGCAGATAAATTCCATAATGAATTATAGTGCTAAACACTGTTTACAGGAGTTTTGTTATCTTATTGGCATCAGTGGAATGTGCTGCAGTAAACATTTTGCACTCATGAACAAATGCTAAGTTAAACTCCTTGCAGTTTCCTGTTGTAAGACCAAAAGGGTATTCTGCAGGCCAAATTACTTACTTGTTTTTATCTGTATTGATTGCATTCACTGGAGTGGTACCTGTGCATCTTACTAGCTGTCTTGGCAATCTGTTGACTCTGTGCTGAGTCTAACTTGCCTTTGCTTAGGTATATTGAAACATCAGAGATTGCATGTGTAGACTATAAAACATCTGCAGAAACAAATTAGATGAAGAGCACAGAGAGCAAGTCTGTTGAATAACAGGTGAAAATCAAGAAATAAACTTTGAGTGATAGTTTTATTCTGATCTGAAGCCTGTTGAGAATTAGTGATTTTTTTTCTATTTATTTTAATAGGCCTTGGATCAGGCAACAACAAAACTCACTGTGTAGCAGTTTTGATCCAGGATACAGTAACTTCATGTACAGACTCAAAAATTCCCTTCCACCAATAAAGTTTAATACACATTCTATATGTGTATTAAACAGAACATTCCATATGCATATTGAACAGCAGAAAATCATGTATGAATCCAAGGATACCGTATCTGTTAAATTAACACTGTATCTGTCAACACTTCAGAGTATTTTTGTGAAAAAACTTAGTCTTAGTTCCATTCAGTACATTTATAATAGATTATATCTGCAGAACCTATTGACCTAGGAAAAGTTACAGGTGCCCAGTGTCTGTAATGCAGCACTGTAATGCATACAGCATGGAAGGCAGGCTAGAAAATCCTTTAACAGACAGCATCCAAAAGGATATGAGGCCCTTTGCATTAACGTTATGCATAGAAGATGCCTCTATTTCTAATAGGCTCAATTAGAATGTAGGAGGAGGTTGTATGAATGGTTGGCCTGGCCATATCTAGGATTATCTATTCACATTAGCAGACCATGTGGAATAGGCTGCCCAGGGAGGTGGTGGAGTCACCATCCCTGGATGTGTTTAAGGGTCGTTTAGATGAGATGCTGGGGGATATGGTATAGGGGAGAACTTTGTAGAGTAGGACTGATGGTTGGACTCAATGATCCCAAGGGTCTTTTCCAACCTGAATGATTCTGTGATTCTGTGATATGCACCATTGTTCTGAGCATTTTTTAATGAGGCTGTTAGAAGTTCATCAAGACATAGTAGTGCATAATGAAGTGTGAGAAGGTACGTTACTGCCCCTGTTGGAGGAGAACATTTGTAACCAGAGATTAGATTCTGGATTTGTATAAATTGTGTAGCGTAGCTGAAATCAACAGAGATACTGTTGTCTGTGATCCTAGAGGCATTCTGCATGCACATCTTAATGTGGAAGTATTGTACATGTCAGATCCTTCAGCTGTGGGGACTTAGATCAGAGAATTCTGTCAGGTACTTGACTGAAGCTCTGGTTTGCCTGAGTTTAAGTGGAAGTGTGCCAAGACTGTCAGGTATAGATTAACGCTCTTGTGATTCTGGTTCTGGCTTGTATGTGGTCTACTAAATGTAGTCTTCTGGGCTTTGAATTTGGTTTGAGAAATATTTGTGGTCTGGTTGAACAAAGATCAGAGCAAGAATGGCTGCTGCTTAGGACTTGGGAGAATTAAAAAGCTGTGTGGAAGCTTCTCTGCAGCTTCAATCAGCTGTTTTCACCCTTGATGACAAAAGCTGAATTACTGCTCTGAGCCTGAAAATAAACTGTAAAGTATGCATAAAACCAAGTAATTTTGTGAGGAAGTTTCCACAGCTCTGTTCTGTGGAAAAGAGATAAGTTACTCATCATGACAACAACAACCACCACAACAAAGTAATTTAATGTCACTTTTCTAATGTTTTGAGGTTTTTAAATAATATAAGCTATATTACATTGAAAAATGTGAATGGAAAAACTTCCATTCAAAAAAATGTGATATGTGAAATACCTACATATCACAGTGTATTTTTAATGAAGTTGTGTAAATTGACTTTGCCCCATTATTTTAATGAAAGCTACATTAAGTAATTTCTTCTTACGGCTGTCAGAAGATCAGAAGAGATTGTCATGAGAACAGGTTTTACAGCTTAGAAAGAATTCTTGTGTAGAGGGAGTGGTAACACATGAACATTTTATACTTTAAACAGGTGTATCTGAACCCAGGCCTTTGCAACCAAAAATGTTCAGTTAATATCATACATAAATATATTATATAATACTGTTTTAATGTAGTTGCTGGGATTCAGACATTTGTAACTTAGTGATTCATGTGGCTTTTCCCTCTTGAACAGTCCATGCAATTGTGCTCCTTCATCTGCACTTTCATCATTAAGGACCAGTCCTTAATAAACATAATTTTTTATTGACATTGAGGAGTGAAGAGGGATGTGTGCATCTTCTAAGGTGCTTCCTTATCTCGTTCATTTTGGTGGAGACTGATGGACCTTTCAGAATTAATTTCCCTTTAAGAAAATACAAAACCTTTTCATGACAGATGGAAGTACCCCTGTGAATTCCATATAAAGTAAAACCAAAGGGTAGGCCTTAAATATCTTTTTTTTAAAATTGCTACTCCTAGTCTTTTTAAGAGTAATCTGCTCTGGGTTTTTTCTGTAAAGAAAGAGATTTATTAAAAGAAAAGCTGCTCTGTCCAAGTGGCACCTTCTAAACTTTTATGCATATTAATACTTTAGAGCTCTGTTGATGAGTAGGGGAGAGCTGGGTTCTGTTATGTGACTGATGAAGAGAATTGTTTATTGAATACATATCACAAAGTTACTGAAGATTGCAGGAGCCACGAGGGTCATACATAGAGAGTTAAAAGGCTGTACAGGTGTAACTCTGAGTATAATTTGTCTTGCAAAACCACTGCTGCTGGTAAGGATGGGCTTGTGGGAAGGGACTTAGATTGCTACTGAATGTGGATATTCAGAAAAAGATACCAGAGGCAAAGGAAGAGTTTTTGCTTGTAAAAGAGTGTATTTGAAATAAAAAATAATTGAGAAATAAATATGTATGGGCTCATATCCATATATTTTATTGTCACCTGTGGGTAAAGAGCTTCCTGAGCTTTCTTACCTGTCTGCAGTAAGTATTGTTGCTTGTAGTATTTTAGAGTGTAGCTGTCTTCCATAAACAGTTATACATCAGCTCAGTGGTTTGATGGGTAGCTGTAAGATAGCCTGTAAAGAAGGAAATGCATGTATAACAAGCATTTATATTGTAGTTTTCATTGTCAAAGGGAATTACCTGGATGAATCCTCACGTTTTTTTCTGTCACTTAAATGATGTTTTTACAAAAGCGAGTGCTGAGACCAAGAGTTGTAGAGCTGTGGAAGTAGTATGCGGAATGTTCTGCAACTACATTTGAAGCTCAGACTTGCCTATCATGTAGTTGTATGCTTAGATCAGTCATTTGTCATGTAAATAAGACGTTGTTGCCATCCAGCTATGCCTCTAATTTTCAAGAATTATCCATGTGCTTTAGTGGATGTCCCAAATACTGCAGTGTAAAATGAATGTAGTGTTCCACAGTATGTCCTAATGAGATACTTTTGGGAATCTTTATGAAGTGTTTTATTCCTATTACAATTGTTTATTCCAGCTTTCACAGCACTGCCACTTCTGTAGCATTATGACCGGTGTATAGAGCATAACTGCAGGTGTATGCAGACATTCACACCTGCCCTACCCCTGACCTCTGACAGTAGTGTCTTTCACTAGAATAACTCATTATGAAGCAATGCTTTATCTTCAGTCTCTTTTCAAAACAAAGATTCATCCCAGGTGGTGAATGACATTTCTTATTTTGTGATGGTTGTTATGCTTTTAAGAATAAGATCTGTTGCAGCCAGGGAATGAGGCATGTCTTTAACTAAAAACAAAAACTGCATAGTAGCTTTAATTCAGTCTGTACCATTGCATCCATAAAATTCACATGCATAGAGCTCTGATTTTAGTCTGGGAAACTGGAGAAAGACTGAATGTTCAGTTGTGGCTAGACAGCACACAATAAATTGTGTCCTAATTGAAACAAATAATAAATATGACTAGCAATAATGATCACTGAGCATTCACTGTTAGCACCTAGGTGTAATGAAGTTTTCATCAAAGTAGTCTCACTGCATTTCTGATACAACATCAGTTACCATTTTTACACCAGTCATGCACATTTGAGGTGTATTTTGACTTCAGAAGAAAATCTGTATTTGTGAATATCTGAATTAGTGGGCTTCTTTAGAGCCTTTCAATTTACAGCATCCTCATTATATGCTAAGGGTTAGATCCTTAACACCTTTGTCATTATTGAAATATCTTTTCAAGAAGACTTGTAATCTCTTGAACAGACATTAATTTATGAATAAGCTAAGGATACTCTTTATCCGCTTTTGCTTTGCCCATGGAGCTGCTCTCTGCAGTAGCTGTAAAATTCAGTTTTGACTGTGCAGCTACTACACCCAGCTTGTAGTGGATTCCTTTGACTGTAGATTCCTATGTCGGATACTGCCCAAGAGTTGTTCTTGGGCTCTGCATAAGGAATAGGCTGATACAGGAGAGATTCTCGTCCATTCAAATTCCGGTATAGCTGAAAAGGTACCCAGTGACAACTACTACTAAACATAATCTCATCTGAATGGTGTCATGGGTAAAGTGGCTTCACACTATGCCCACCCTCTCCTTTTGTTCTCATTCAGGTTTGGGCTTCATGGTAAAAGCCAATAACTTGCATTCTGTTGTGATTTCTGCAGTATGATAGTTTAGAATGACTAAATCTTTATGCAGTAGGGTAGACCAGTGCTGGGCCTGATGTATTCCCAGTTCAGCTTCCATACAGTTTTAAGATAGTTTAATGGCAAAATGTGAAAAAAAAAAAAAAAAAAAATTGATAGAAGACTACCCATGGCCAGTCCGCTTTCCAGATTTGGTTGTCAGATAGGAAAATGTTCGGTTCTCCATCTTTATGTGCAGCCATATATGAACAGACATTTGTCCACCAGCAACAGAATGGGATACAGCAGAGTGAGATGAGAAATTTAGTGGTGTGGCTGTAAGCTGGCAGACCATTCTTTTCCTCTGCCATTTGGCACATGGAAGGAAAATAAAAAATATGAACAGTTTTTTTTGTATCCAGCCTGTGATCAGAGATGTCAGCTCATCCAAAATCAATAATTCTTGCATTTCACTTGTGACTTTTGTATGTATGTTGTAGCCAGTATCATCCTGTGTTAACTGCTGGACATCAGACCTTTTGCTGCCATGGACTATCCCGTTGAGCATAATAGATGTGAAAATAAAACTTCGTAAAACATTTTGAATAGCAATTTTATGTTTAAACTGTGCAAGGTAAGGGGGTTGACAGCACTCAGTGCAAACTTGTTTCATGTATTTGGTTTGCAGACTTCTTAAAAAAAAAAAAGAGCTTTGAGGACAGAGCATCTTTTACCTGAGAGAGCTGCTGTAAACTAGACAGATTTAATGAAGCTGTAACATTCAAATAATTAATGGGGCAGTAACAAGAACTGTGTATGCTAAGAGGTGTTTGACAATATGCTGGGAGTTGTTCCTTTGGTGGAGTTTTTTTGTTTTTTCTAAGGAAGCAGCTGCAGTCATAATTATTAGTGATCAAGTAAACCAGTATTTTACCCATGAAGAAATACAGGTAAATGCCTGTAAAGAAACTCGTGTCTATGTTTATTTAACCTGATGTTGAAAGTCTCCCTTCTTAAAGATATTGTAACGTAATCTTTGAAGCAGTTTGAAGACTTCATCTGCTACATGGTTTAGCCAGAAGCTCACTTTAGGCCTTCAGGAGTAACAGGTACTAACTAAATAGCTGCTTTATTCCTGTACCCCGACAGATTTACTTGCCAGGGTAAATTACAGGGGCACTTCTTGCAGGAATGCCTCTATACACTTAGGATTAGTGCGTGACTATGTTTATTAGGATTTTTAAATACACAAGTACATCTAACTCCACTCTGCATCTCCTGCTACCCAATTCTTAGTTTCCCTTATTTAAGTGGACATGCTTTAGTTCAACGCTTAAATACTTAGTTTTTGTATTTCTGTATTTGGAGTTCTTTTAAACATATCCTTAAATAAAGTTCCCAATTTGTGTTTCTGAGACACTAAAAACACTGCAGGGACTTTAATTCCTGTGGTGCTGATATGTATTGACCCATTATCAGTTAAATAAAAATTTACCCAGTTTAAAAACAAACACACAAACTTTTCCAAATACCTGAAGTATTTATGTCATAAGTAAACACTAAAAGAGGAACTGAGAAGACACATTCTTGTGTATAGGATGTGTTGGTACCAGTCATTCCTGAAAAACAAGTTCCTAAGTTTAGAGTCACTGGTGTGCTCCTTTGGCAGAATGAATGACTTAGCTCATTTTATCTAACCTCAGATTTGGTGTTTCTTCCTCTAGCATCTGTTTCCCTTATTCACTTGTGAAAATATTGCCTATTTATTGAGAAAATACATCCTTTTTTTAATTGGTTCCAGTTTTCCTAGGAGTAATGAAGCTGATCATCCCTGAAGAGAGTGAGGCTTCTATTGCATTGGGAACAGTGGCAGATGGCAGCCGTTTTGGGAGATGGCATTTCTTCATGCAGTGATCTGTGGAACAAATTATTTTTAGTACTGAATGGAGAAAAACAAATCCTAAATGAAGAATTGTAAAATAATAATTTAAAATTAATAAAAATAGTGAAATGTAGGTAGTTCTCCCTAGTGAGTTTGGCTTCTGCAAGAAGATTGCAGAATCAGTTACTTTATTTCTGAGGTACTCGAAATGAGGAATAATATAGACCACTAGGTTTCTTAAAAAATGCATTCTAACAATTAGTTCTGTAAAATAGCATTGTTATTTTGTGGGAAGATGTGCTTGTTCTTTATATATGAAGTTTTGAAACTGCTGCTTCAGTGCAAAACTAAATTCATCCCTAACTTTGAAATCAGTGTTTCCATCTCCGAACTGCCAAGATCAGTGTATTAGTTGTAGCAGACCTGAAAGACCAGAACTTTATTTAAAGAGATTTTTTTGTTGTTTTGAGATTATTTTATTAGCATGGTAATTTGTACAGTGTGGTAATTTGGTTATATTTGTGAAAGCATGAAGGGAACGTAAACAGTTAATTCACTATTTCTTTGCAACTTTCCTTTTTAGATGTAATAAAGCTGGCATAGCTCATGTCCTGCTGCACTGTCTTAGCAGGGATAGTGAGCCAGAGCAGGCCAGCAAAAGTAGGGTGTAGTGGCTGATGGAAACTGAGTTCTGAACAAGTTGTGGTGTGGTTAGGTTAGGTGAGGTGCTGAAATGTTTCCTAAGGGCTGGCTACATCCAGATAACCTTGCTCAGTCCTTAGGTTCTTGGGGAAAAAAGCTGTGGTTGAAAACTATCTTTTTCACTCCGTCTCTGTCAATTGTATGAAGCCACTATTTTGTATTGCTCTGGGACACCCAGTGCATTCTCTAGTAAATACACCTGTTATGTAATAACGTACATATTCTTTTTACTTTTTTTGTTTCTTCCCTGCTTTTAAAGTAACAGAATAGTAAATAGTATAAAACAAGATTAACACTGTTTTAGTGAACTGGTCCCATTTTCCTGTTTTGCATGTTTATGCAGGAGAGTCTCAACTGTTCCTTCTCTGTTACTCTTCTTGCACTTAAGCGCTATTCAGAGCTTTATTAAGTCATGCTCCTTCAGTATCTGCTTGGAGAACATTTTTGGGTGTCAACCCCAGACACAAGAGCTTTTGAGAACTACTGGTGCTAGATGGAAGCCTTCTGCATGTGGTAACTTAAGGAGCTTATTCTCATTGTGTTTTAAGCAGCTGGAGAGGGTGGGATCTGAAACTTTGGTGTAGCAAAATAGCTGTTAAATTAAGAATTTGGTAAAATGAAGAAATATCTGTTGTGGACTTTGACTTTGTAGAAATTCTTGATTCAATCAGTTTAATTCAGCAACTTACTGGTGGATCTACTGAGTATCTCAAATGAATATAGTAACCCTGGGTGGTGGACTTTTATTTTTGGACCTCTGATTTTGTTCAAAGGTTCATAAACATTCATTTAATCTCCCTGTTGATTACTGATCTGAGGAAGTTCAGCTGTGGTTGTTCCAGCAAGAGTCCAAACTAAATTACATTAGGAGATTTTCTTGTGAAATATCTTTTAAATAATGAAAGTGAAAAAATGTTTTGATATTAATATTTTTTTAAAATCAGCCCTTTCTATTAATAATAAGTTCATTATCTAACTATTTTGATTTTGTTATATATTTATAAGCTTGTGATGATTTCTGAGTTCGATGCATAATTATGCTTTTCTCAGGGGGTTCTTCTCCATAGTATTGGGAAACAAATCTTGATATCTTGAAATGTCCTTTTTTTTATCCTTTGTAGTTCTTAGATTTCAATTCTTAACATTGTTACCTATGTAGAAAGTTAATGGATAGAAAGAATGGCATTTTAGGAGCATCTCACCTTCTTTGGGTCCCTGAAGCACATACGTGTATATGGAGAGACCCATATGAAAAGAAATTATGTATGTCCCAGCAGTTGCTGAATGCTGTAATGGTCTTTGGTATTGTAGGCTGTCAGGGGGTTAGGCTATTTCACAGTTGTTTGAGATAAGCAATAGAGATGAAAGTCTGGCCAGTACCATTTAAAAATATTGAGCAATGCCTCTGAATATCTTTGGAGAGAGAAAGCTAAAAAGGATACTGTCTGTATGTGATTTAAAACAGAAGGGAAATATGGGTAGGTGGAATTTAACTTTCTGTGCTTAGGCAGAGTTTAACCCTATGCTAGTTTATGTGATCATAAATGTCCTTTCTCTGTAAAAAATCTCATAGATTATTTGGGGTAGGTTTTTTATAACGAACTGAGGGACAGAGGTTGAAATAAGACATAGACAAACCTGATAAGAGCATTGTTTAATACAAATATGTTTTTTTTAAATGATTGTTGTTATGTATGGCCTGTCAGAGTAACTAAGGTGTATTATTCAGATTTATTTTAATATGAAGTTTTTTGATGCTGCACTTCTGAAAATATGGTTCACAAAGACTATAAATGGTCTCAAGCCTCTTTTACACATCCCTTCCTGAGATTGAAAGGTTTAAATACAGTCTTTGAGAGAAGTATTTTGAGCCTTCTTAGCCACCAGCACACATCAACATGAATTTTTTTTTACATGCATTGATGTACAGTGTTCATAGCAAAATATCAGTAACTATGAATATCTCATTTTGCACAGAGATACCAAACTTAAATAAATATACCATGCAAATAATAATTTTTGTACTGAAGCTAAGTACCAGACTTTTACAATCCTCTGTTTAAATTGGCGTTTTTAATTTTGGGGGTTGTATACATCTATACGTGATAGAGAAGTCTTGCTTCGCCATTTGAATGAACTTAAGCATGTTTCATTCGGTAGATAGCTATATCCAGAAGACCTTATGGATCAATTTCTAATGACCTACTAGAAAGTTTGGGTTTAACTCTGGATATGGGAAGCATTCTGGAAGATATAAGATAGCCAAGCCTTTATGTAATTTTGTGAAAAACATATTCTTTGCCTTCTGTGCTTTGCATGCAGAAGGTGTTTGATGCCTCATGACTTTACATATGACTTAAACCCACTAATGTTTCTGTTCTGTGGTATTGTATTTAGGATGAGGAGTACAGCAGCCCTCGGGAACTCCTACAGGCTCTCCAAGGTCAAGGACAGGCCTTTAGATAATTTACAGACCATTTGATTACATGCCTTCTGTTGATGGAAAAGGTCTTTTTCCTGCCCTACTTAGGGGGAACTGTCCTAAAGGGTTGAGATGTCTGTCTCCCACCACCATGTGGTTTTAAATAATTTGTACTTAATAGGGTGCTGTGGGACAGTAACTTGGCTGTTTGGAGTGGTGAGACAAAAGCAGTATCTTCTTCCTGTCTGAGTACCATAATGATCTTTTTGGTTGTATAAATGATATTTTGGGA
This sequence comes from Strix uralensis, assembly GCF_047716275.1. NCBI lineage: Eukaryota > Metazoa > Chordata > Aves > Strigiformes > Strigidae > Strix > Strix uralensis. Next base: position 56,650,603 of record NC_134012.1, on the reverse strand, counting down.
ACTACAAACTATAGAAAAATGTCTGGTCAAAACTTTTGGTAAATCAGCAGCCCCAGAGGCTATATTTTGCTACTCTGAATCATAGTCCCATCAGTTCTTTTATAAAGTTTAAGTGACTCCAGTATTTAACCATTTAAAATTTGGATTTTTAAATTAAACAATTGCAATAATACATTTGTGAGTACAGTTGATTCCGCTTCTGCAAGGAATGCTTCCGGGAGTACAGCTGATGCTACTTTATCACTGTTTATTGCTTCCTTTTTACTCCCCACAGTATTACAGCAAAGTAGTGATAGATTTTTCAGATTTATTCTTTTACCTGCGTTCTAAAGGCATTTTTACAAAATGGCTGGTTTCCTTGCTCTTTGCATTCACCAAGATCCTCTGATAGCCTTATACTAATGATTTGTAAAGTTAACTTCTCTCTTATTTTAAGTAGCTTCAAGGGGCTCTCTGATCTAAATTGTCATTGTGTGAATGCCTACTTTTAATGTGTTTCTCTTTCTCTTATCTGGTGTTATATGAATTTAACAAAGTGTTATGTAAATATACACATACCTATGTAAATATCTATGATATGATATTTTAATGTTTTTACTGTGTGACATTATTTGAAGTTAAAGATTGATTTATGTCTTACATTTACATTATAGAGTGCCAACTTAGTAAAGGTATGTGAGAGTTCTGTATTTGAAGAACCCTGTGAAACACTGATGAAGTACTTGCATTAGATTTCAACCCTGAATAATTATAAGAAATTTGAAAGCTATGAACAGGCATGACATCTTTGACCCTAACTGGAGTTTGGCCTTTTCCGTGGAGCACAGGACTCAATTCAATAGGAAGAGTTTGTTCTCTTTTTTTTTTGCTAGCATCATTCTCTGTTCAGATGGGAGTAGTATTTTGAAATAATTGCATGGTTATTATAACAGGATTGACTGAAAGCAGCTAAGAGGGTGTATACATATCCTTTAAATTGTGCTGTTCAGCTGTCTTCTTCATTCATTTACCTTCCTTGCTTTCTAAATAGGGAATGTACCTAGCCAAGCACACACACACACACAAATACCTCTCTATCTTCCAAATTAACAGTGAAATTTGCATTCAGTAGGTTGCATAACTGCAAGTATATAAAATGTACATGAAATCCTGTACTAATTTCTGTGTCATTTTGGTATGTCCCAATTTAATTTTTATTCACAGCCTGGTTTAGAGGCCCATATTTGTTCCAGAGTGTTTGATATCCATCATAGTTTGAATTTAGAGACACAGAATTGTGAGGAAATCTTCCTCATATATATGATTTTGAAATGTTAATATTTTTATGAAATAGAAATATTTGTACTGGATCTGTGGTCCTTTGTGGCTTCTGGTGTTTTCTACCTTCCATGTTTTCACCTCCTAAATCTCGTTATATGACAGCTGAAGATATTATCACTTTAAAATATTATCTTCCCTGGAAGAAATTGGCACAGCTGAAGTCAAGGGAAGTTGATAGGGATCTTTTGTGTCTGCAAACATAACCCGTTCTACTGAGCACTACTGAGAAACTTAGTTCTTTGTAACATGTTAGGATTTCTTCTGCTGGCAGGAGAATATGTTATCAAACATGTATTCCATAATGACATCGTAAAATTTAAAAAAACCTCAGTGATTAAATAACATTTTCTTCTATGAAAATTGTAAAATCAAATTCTAATGCCTAAATTTAACTCAGCATTCTTCTATTCTCATCTTTTAAATTGTACCAGTACTTAAGGTATCATTTTTAATTGCCTTTCTGCATGTAGAATTCTTTTTGAAATGTGTGAAGATGGTAGGTAAAAAGGGAGGACAAAAGACCATTGCTTTTTTCAGCAGATTTTGGAATGTTAAAAGAAATTTTAAAACACTGCCAGTTTGACATGTATTTGATATGTATCTGAGAACTGAAATATTTAACTCTGTTGTTACTTTATTCTTTGGAAACCCACACGGCATTTGAGGGATTTGATATTATCTATCTCTTTTTCAGTCAAGCTGGTTAGTAGTCATCTGTATTCTGGGTGCTCCAAATACCTCGACCTCTTCATAAGTGATGTAGCACTTCTGTGATCTGACTGACAGCATTTACAGGCTAATCACAAGAATCAAGTGCACTTAAGCCTTACTGTACTTTGAAAGTTTTGCACTTCGTACCAAATAGTACATTTGCTAAGTGCAAACCAGCACTCTTTTGGTAATACATACATACATAGATACATTGGCCTTCCAGTATCAATTTGCATATCTAGTATGCGAAGTTTGCAGAATGACTACAGGTAAAAGAAAGTGTATGTGCTTATGTTGCATACATTGAATTTTCTGTTTCTTTAGCTTAATTCAACACTGTGTTTCTTTGTCTTTAATAGTACTGCAGTGGAGGTGAGAACTATATGTAAGTGGTTGCTTGACCCTGGCCAGCTGTCAGACCCCCACCCGGCCTCTTTCACTCTCCCTCCTCAACAGAACAAGGAGAGAAAATAAGTTGAAAAAGTTTGTGAGTTGAGGTAAAGATGGGGAGATCCCTTACCAGTTACCAGCACTGGCAAAGCAGGCTCAATTTGGGGAAGATTAGTTCATTGCCAGTTAAAAGTAGAGTGGGGTGGTGAGAAATAAAGACACAAACTAAAACACCTTGCCCCACCCCGCTCTTCCCAGGCTCAACATCTCTCCTTCATTCCCAACTTCTCTATCTTCTCCCCTATGAGTGACACAGGGGATATGGGAAATGGGAGTCTGTCCACAGCTGTTCCTTTCTGCTGCTCCTTCCTCCTCACACTTTTCCCCTGGTCCAGTCCATGTCCTGTCTATGGTCTACAGCTCGTCACAGTAAACCAGCTCCAGCATGGGTCCTCCATGGGTATTAGTTCTTGTAAGGAGAATCTGCTCCAGCATGCGCTCTTTGCAGGTGGCAGTTACTTCAGGAAATATCCACCTTGCTTTAGCGCAGAGTCCTCCATGGGCTGCAGTGTAGGTATCTGCTCCAGTGTGGTCCTGTCCATGGGCTTCAGGGAAATACGTCCTTTACCATGGTCATCTCCATGGGCTGCAGGAAATTCTCTGTTCCGATGCCTGGAGCACCTCCTCCCCCTTCTTCTCTGACCTTAGCATTTCCAGGGTTGTTTCTCACACTTTTTACCTTCATTCCTCACTGCCTGGAAAGGATTTTGCCCCTTCTTAAATAAGCTTCCACAGAAGTACCACCAGCTTCACTGATGAGCTTCACTGATGAGCTCAGCTATCTCCTGCAGTGGGTCCACTGCAGAGCAGCAGCTGACCTCTCCTTGCAGACACCACCCCTGCAGCCCCTCCAGTAGCGAAACCTTGTCACTGACACCCAATACAGTAAGATGGAGGGAAAGAACATAAGGGGGTGAAAAACAGGTCCACAAATACAGAAATCTGTTTTGTTTTGTTTCTTGCTATGGTTAACTTATTTATTTCTTCTAGTATCAGTTCAACTACAATAAAGTTAATTTGTGGTTTTCACTTTTCTAAACAAATGACTGAAGCAATTTTCTGAAAGACAAACTGAATGTATTAGAAGGAGAACGTAGAGTGTGTTTTCAATCTTCAAAAAACATACAGAGAAATCAGGCTTGTTTTTTTAAACTCTTAAAAGATGGAAAGGGGTGAAGAACAGTGCATATCAGTAATTGGGGTTTTGGCTATGTATATGGTGTGTAGTGTGCTGAAAATACTTTTCTTATATTAAGGAGCACATTCTTTGTGTATTTTTCCTTCTCACCCATTGTTTTTGAATAATCTAATTTTAAAAATCCTGCAAAAGTATTTTTATTTGCTTAACCTATTTACTGAACAGCCTTGTTTGGATCTGGACTATAGTTGAAGTGATGAGAAGGTCTTCTCTTGTCATTGAGATTGTATCTGCTTTGTCTTTATGGGTTATGTTACTTTTTGAAAAGTTGCCTATTTGCAACTTCTTGCATATCGCTACTCTCTAGTAGTGACAAATACTGTTTGATTAAGTATTTATTTAGTAAATAATCAGGAACATCATTACTAAAATGCTTCAGTACCTTTGTTCCTGGGTCGCAAACTGAAGGCTGTGATTGTGCAAGAATCAACATGTGCATTTAATTTTGAGCTACCAGTAGATATCACCTGGCATTTGCTGGCCTTTGCTTTTCAAATTTTCACCATGAGATGTCTTTTTGAGTCTTTGTGCAGTTTCTCATGTAGCTTTGCATCTTACATTGATCTGTATTGGTGCCTGAAGAATGCTTGGAGAAGTTCTAGTTCTACAGAAGCTATATCATCCTGACTGAAGCATGGATATACTATAGAGCAGGCTTAATATTGCATCTTAGAAAGTATTTTCAATTTGTAATTTAGATATCCATCATGAAAACACTTTCTTAAATTTTTCTCAATTTTTTGAACTTACAGTAAGCAATTGATTTTGAAGGGACAAGGCTTAATTGGTCCAGAGTTTTGTTTTACCAGAAATGACAATTAAAATATGAGGAATTCTTAATACATAATATGTGAAAATTCAGTTTCATGTATAGTTCTAAAAATAGTGCATGAAAGAATTATTTTTGTCTTAACCAGAGTTATGTTTCAATTCATAGTGATGTAATGTAATTTTCTGAAATGGCTTATTTATTTTCTTTTTAGTGGTCATTGGCAGCTCTGAAAACTATGGTATTTTAAAATGGAATTATAACAAGGCTTGTTAATGATGTACTAAAGTTAACCTTATATTTTATTATTTCAGTTGTTCATGGTGGACAATGGAGCAGATGACTGGAGAATAGCCATGACTTATGAGCGTATTTTCTTTATCTGCTTGGAAATACTGGTGTGTGCTATACATCCCATACCTGGGAACTATACATTCACATGGACAGCCCGGCTCGCCTTTTCTTACGCTCCATCCACAACAACAGCTGATGTGGATATTATTTTATCTATACCAATGTTCTTAAGACTATATCTTATTGCCAGAGTTATGCTTTTGCATAGCAAACTTTTCACTGATGCGTCATCTAGAAGCATTGGAGCATTAAATAAGATAAACTTCAATACCCGTTTTGTTATGAAGACTCTAATGACAATATGTCCAGGAACTGTACTGTTGGTTTTTAGTATCTCATTATGGATAATTGCTGCATGGACTGTCCGAGCTTGTGAAAGGTAAGATTGTTTTGCTTGTTTAGTTCTTTCTGTCTGTCGGTCTATTTTTCTCTCTTGTTTTGCTGCTTCAGTTTTGGATTCAGGGGACTTCTATATTTAATGGATTGTAGCTTTCCAGTCCTTGATATTTTAAGTGTTGGTTGGGTTGTATTCTGCGTCACAGATTGTCAGGTATGCTTTGCCTTTTAATCTGAAGGACTTCTGCAGAGAGGTTTGTGCCACACTGTTTCTGTAGCATTGCAATTTGATTTCAGTGTTTTGCTATAACTTTAGGTATGTTTGCTAAAACCCAGTGGGCAGATACCGTAAAACGTCTTTGAGAGTAGTTGTTGATATTCTGCATTGATATCAGCTTTCTTTGATTTTGTTTCTAAGTTAAATTTATTGAGGATAAGGTAGATTAAGTAGCCATGTAAAATTCCAATGGAAACTGTTTGGGGTTTTTTTAATTTGAGCTTTATTGTTCTGTAAAAAAAAGGGAGTACAAAATATTGTTTGGAAGTTGGCAATATCAAAAAAGGGGAACAGGCAGAACAATTACAGTAATATTACTCCTTTTTATTCCCCTAAAAAATCAGAAAAAGTGCATTTGAGAGGCAAACTTTCATTCATTTCAGCTAGTTTTCCAGCCTCCCCCTCCTACAGACTTCAGTGTAGGTGTAGAATAAATGGCTATCAGTGCTGACAGCTTGAAGCTGAGTTTCTCAAACATGGCTTTAACAAAAAAGAAATGAGCTTCTGATTGGATAAGATTGTTTGGGAATATGAGATAGGTTGACTCTAAGGAGACAATTAGGATTATTATCTATGAAAGATTTAATGCCTGGGACAGCTCTTAGATCTTGGAATGAATTTCTCCTTACTTAAGCTGGAAGATCTGCAACATATTTAAGGTATTTCTGCTGCTGGTTGTTGACCATACTGTTTTTTTCCTATTCCTTTCCATGTCTGCCCATTTTAGAAGCAGTTTAGGCGAGTTATTTGTGACAGCTAACTGATTTAAATCAGCAGTTAAATTGCACCCCAACTGTAATGTTTATGTTAATTTTGGAAGTTACTCCTTGCATTACTTCTCAGTTTGTTACAAAGAAAAATAGCTGATCTTATGAAGTCAGTGTAGATATCGTGTTGACGTAGTTTTTATTGTTAAAATTGCCAGAATTGTGGAATGTTGTTTGTTACAATAGATGCTTTGTGTCAATGTTTCTTCATGTTGTGACAAGACTAATCATTTAAGAATGTTCCGAAAATGCTATGTTAACAGTGAGATACTATAGTTTCAAAATATTCCCCATAGTGGGAACAAACACATAGAGCACCCTTGATCTATAATAGTTGTATTTTAACAATCATGTTCTCGTTTCGTATGTAACTGACTTCTGCAAAGCCTCTCCTCTTTGTCTCCCATTCTTCACCTCTCTTCCCACCAGTTTTCTTTCAATAAAATTACTGCTCAGGTATTTCTGAGTGTCTACCCGGGTATTTCCCAGATTGTCACTTGTGAAGTGGCTCTGAATAACTTTGGCATTCATAGCTGTCACTGTTTTACATATCACTGGTTAATAATCTGTATTATATTATTATTAAAAAGTATTAGTCATTGTGTTACTTTTTAATAGATGCACATTCAAAATAAGCCTCTCAGTGGAAATTACTGAAAAATATTAACTACTGTCTGATAAATGTTTGTAAAACATATTTATTGGTTAGTATAAAGATGACAGGACAAGAATGTATAGTGTATAAGTAACAGTAAAAGTAAAAGAAACAAAGACTACTTCACCCATTTTCCAATCAGGGAGAGTGAAGACAACACTATCACAAAGTCTTGATTTTGTGAGTTTGTTTATTTCTATTTAGAACTGAAGCACTTCTGTATCACTGTGATCCTGAGAAGAAGCTTATTTATTTGGCCAGGTACACTCAACTGAGGCTTGCAAACAAGGCTGAATTTTCTTCAACTCTCTGCTAAACTAGTAATGGATTTTCCACATTTTAATTTTCAGTTGCTGTCCTTGAAGTGACTGCAATGGTTTGGACAGTAATCTGGATAGCCACTGAGTCCTCTAAAACTGAAACAGAACACAGCTAACATCAAGTTAACTTAGATTAATATGTCTCTATCATAATTACCTTCTGTAAGTGGAGTCCAGTCCAAGATTATGTTCATTCACATTTAACAAAATTGTTAATTTTATGTTTCAAAACCACTAAAAGGGATATATCTTGGCTTTGGGAATTAGGTCATTCATGCTAGTTGCAGAGCCAATTTTTGTGTGTTTTACGTCAGATTTTCCCCTGAGGGAATATATAAGTATTTTGCCGAATGCATGATACTGGCTCTGGATTCCAGTTATTAATTAGTCCACTAAAAACCTGCAGATCCATAGCCCATAGAGAAGTAGATTTTTAACAAAAGCCTCTCAGAAGAAAACCCCCAAACCCTACAAATTGGAATGCTCTAAACCCTCAGCCTTCTGAAGCTAAACATCCCTTCTTGTATAGCTGGAGACAGATATAACAGCCATTTGTCATGTGAAAAGACAGATACGGATCCACTCTGTGCTGTGTAGAGGTCATAGTCCTCAGAAGATGTCTCCTGAGATCTTAATGGCTTTGATTTGCTCAGTAGTTAAAAGTTGAATTCACACAAATAAAATACATTTCTTTCATCTGCTCTTAAGTTGACTTTTTTCCCCTCAGTTTTAACTAGAGGGAACCTTTATTTATTGAAAAAGACTATTTTATGTACACAAAATGGTCCTGAAGATAAATGTTATCATTAGGAGTTTTTGCTATTCTGCTTGACACTATGCATGAAATCCTAATGAATTTTGATACATTGAGCTGAAATTAGGAATTAGGCAGCAGTCTGGTGGCTTTGTTTTGGTGAGGGGGGATTTATATGAATGAAATTTCATGGTATTCGGTTCTCAGCATCAGTCTATCACCAAGCTCTTTAATTTTACGTTGTATAGTAGTTTTACATAAAGCTTTGAACTAGCAGTTTTAGTATTTATTCAGTGTATTAAATCAGTTAGCTAGCCATCCAAATTGGAACAAGATGGTGTGATAAGATTTAATACATTAAAATATTAAAATTTTGGAATGGAAGTGGAACAGTCTCATGCTATTCCATGTCCTTGGTGAAGGGGGAAGTCGCAGTAGGCAGCGTCCTTACTCTGAAGTTGTGTGTGCTCAGCAAAAACTGTTGCTGTTGAATGACCACCTGATTTTGAGACTGTTGTTCTATTCAAAGTAAGATTTTTCTCATTGCAGGCTGTCCTGGGAAAAGGATGGGAGATGTGGAAGTATTGCATTTCATAGTGAGGAAGGTAACATGAAAGAGCATAATTTCTGACTTGCATCAGAAATAGCGTGGCCAGCAGGGACAGGGAAGGGATCTTACCCCTGTACTCAGCACTGGTGAGGCCGCACCTCGATGACTGTGTTCAGTTTTGGGCCCCTCACTACAAAAAGGACATTGAATTACTCGAGCGTGTCCAAAGAAGGGCAGCGAAGCTGGTGAAGGGTCTGGAGCACAGGTCGTATGAGGAGCGGCTGAGGGAACTGGGGTTGTTTAGTCTGGAGAAGAGGAGGCTGAGGGGAGACCTCATTGCCCTCTACAACTACCTGAAAGGAGGTTGCAGAGAGCTGGGGATGAGTCTCTTGAACCAAGTAATAAGCAATAGGACAAGAGGGAATGGCCTCAAGTTGCACCAGGGAAGGTTTAGACTGGATATTAGGAAGTATTTCTTTACAGAATGGGTTGTTAGGCGTTGGAATGGGCTGCCCAGGGAGGTGGTGGCGTCCCCATCCCTGGAGATGTTTAAGAGTCGGGTTGACATAGCACTTAGGGATATGGTGTAGTTGAGAACTGCCAGTGTTAGGCCAGTGGTTGGACTAGATGATCTTCAAGGTCTTTTCTACCCTAGATGATTCTGTGACTCTGTGATTATCCATCTTTCATAGGAAAACCCTGTAGAGACGAGTTTATGGGTTCAGGCAGGCGAGTTGACCGTCTGAATAAAGACTTCACTGCTTTAATGGTCATCTGACTGATCACTTGATATACACTGAACTAAGGCAGGACATGTGTCTTTCTCAGTGCCTTAATGGCTATATTGTTAGCTCCCAGAATGCTAATTATAGCAACTGACACTTTGGGTTAGTGAGCAAGGTATTTTCCAGGATTGCAGTTTAAGGTCATCCATGAGGGCAGAATGTGGTGCAGATAATAATGGTGGACAGCCAGCTGAGTATAAATGGGTTGCTAGGGCTGCAGAGTAATCTGTCTGAGGGAGTTTCGGAGGAAAAGGTGGGGAAAGCACAGAAGTGTTTCCAGAAACTTGCTTTTTTATTGCTCAGATTTTTATGTCTGTTTTGAGGGGAAGATTACATTACATAGTTTTTAATATCTGCCTTTTCATTGCCAGCATGAGTATATCTGTCTGTCATATGTGGGCTTCATAATGAAAATCTAAATTTTCTATTAGGTCTCAGTCAGTAGATGTTTGTGTTTATAACATCTCTGAGGCACATGATCTAGAACACTTATGAGTATGTTACTTCCATATATGAATTATGACCCCTGTAAGCACTTTTTGCAGTCTCTCATACTGATCTTGTTACTGAAATGGCTCTGTGCATGGTCATCAGTTGTTCCTAGCAGTTAAAATAGAAATATTTAGTTTCTAAAAAAAAAGGTTAATATGTAGAGCATTATGTCATTGAAAGCCTGACAAATTTGCTTCACTGTTCTGGAGAAGACCTGTCTGCTGTGAGAAGTGTGCTGCTTTTCTAGGTTATGTAGAAGGTAGTCGCTCTTGTTGATCTTTTATTTTGTGTGCAAAAGCAGAAAGAACCTTGCCTTCTGAAGTAAGCATGGCTGTAACGTGCCCATTTATCAGGGCAACATGAGCCACATGTGCCCGTATTACACTGTAATTACATCCCGAACAGCTCATATCACATGCCTGGAGTTACTGTGGATTTACAGCGGCAGAACTCAGAACAGAAGTGGATTTTCTGCTTCCCCAGAGAGCATATTTTTGGCACCATTTTTGGTTCTGTTTGTACCTCTCTTTAACTTCTGGCAATGAAGTCAGTTCGGATTGAGTGGTTTGTTTAGTCAGCATTTCTCCCTCCCATCATCAGCTTCTGCTCTGTATTCTTTCCTTGCTTTAACAAAACCAAAACCAAACAAAAAACACCAAAAAAAAAAATCCGTGTGTTTATGAAAGTGAAATCCTTTTCTGCCTCTGCTCATTCTTGTTTTCTACAAATAAATATCTGCCTTAATTCTTGGAAATATGATGCCATCACAAAGCTTCCAGTAAGCAGCTCATACATGACAACTGCTAGGCAGATGTTAAGGATTCATTTGATACAAGCAGGTGGATGCACCGAGATTCAGTTGTAATTCATGCAGGAAAAAATATTTCTTAGCTATCTAATTTCCTCACAGTATGTGTTTGACTTCTTTGGTTGGCTTGAGGACCTTATCTGAGGTTGTACACTGCACGTATAATTGCAAGGCCACACTCTACTAGAAATCGTCTTTAGCAGTTTCCTCAGTGCCAGTGTGAAGATTCTTGCTAGTAGTTTAAAAAAACCCGAACAAACCAAGTACTTTGGGTACTTGGGTATTTAGTTTTAAACTTATTTTTAGCCCCAAAATCTCAGAAGCAATGATGTAAACAGTTTTATTTTTCCTAGGTAATATGTCTAATTACTGTTAACAGATCAAACAATGTTTGTGTATTGACAGTGCTGGCTGGTTATCACAGTTCTTTACCTTTTCTTGTCTCATGAAACTAAAATGTGCTACTTCCAGTCAGGTTTCTCCAGTGGTGTCAAAAGTTAATTGTTAAATATTAAACAAGTGATCAAAGATGAGCCATCATTCATGAGAATCCAGATTCTGTGCCTTCTAGTCTTAATTCCTGGTTTTGCAGACTGTAAATTAACTGTAAATGGTTACTCTTTTATAATATTTACATCTCAAAGCAACTCATAACTAAAACCAGATGTAACAGGTTGCATTTTTGTTGCAAATGTTACCAACAGACATCAGATGTATTGTTTTATCGAACAACGATGGCAACAAGGGAGTCTATCACAGTAGTACATCAGTGAATGTCTGATACACATAACACATACACATTCCAGAAAAGAACAACTGATCCCAATTAAAAAATGATTTGTCAGGTATATTCAGAAGGATTAATAGCTAAATGATGTGTTCTTCAGCTGCTTGAAGACAAAACAGTTTATGTACATTTAATGGAGGAAGCAGAGACAGCTATTCTAATGCATGTAGAGTGTGGTCGCTATTCTTTTGAATTCGTATTTTCTTTCCCTTTGGAACACTGCTGTTTTTGTGCTCTCAGCAAAAGAATTTTGGGATTACAAGAACATATTCTTCAGTTTGTTTGGATTTTTAGAATTAGCCTTATAGCTACAGGAAGTAACAATAACTGGTGCAGTAACTCAGTGGATATAGTCATCTCTTCACAAAAATTTATCAAGCCAGGATAGAGCGCTGTTTCTCTAGTCCACAAACAGCAGACCCAACCTGGGGGAAGGGAGTGCAAAAGACAATAAGTTAAAAAACAAGCACAAAAAGATCTCCTTGCTTACTTAAAAAAGATCTTATATGTGTTTTTCGGGGTCATCTAACTAGAGCAGGAAAACCTTTTTTTTTAGGTTAAATTCCCTTTTGTTTACAAAGGATTTGTACATACAACAGTTGTATGAGAAAGGAATGAAGTGGAAAAGCTCATGTATAGTTCCATGTCTCATAAGAATGGTGAACAAAGTGAAAACGATTTATCTAAATGCAAAAGTCTGAAGAGAATGAGAATACCTACAAAGGAGTACCTACCTGCCTTCAAGGACAAAATGCCTTTTTTTTTTTTTTTTTACATTAATCTTGAATCTGTAAAACATAATTCAGGGAACGATCTTGCTTCTGTTCAGCAAGAATGGCTGTATGCACTCAGAATTCCTTCAGATAAGAGAGCAATTTATGGAAATTTTTAAATCTTTATTTCATTGCTGGATCCAAAGATAAATCCTCTGGTCCTTGCATTTTTAAATGTGGTAGTTCATTTTTTCCTCCCCATTTTAACCAACACATTAAACTATTCAGAATGTTTTGCTTCAAAAGGAGTCAAAACTATTTGCTATAATACCATAAAAGCAGTCCTTAGAAAATATGATCATACTGAAGCAGAAATAAATTTATCACTTCAAAATATAATTTGTTGCTCCAATAGCTTAATGTATTTGAAATATGCACTCTGAAATGGGGATTAAGTCTTTACTGCTTGTTTTCTTTTTCTTCTTGATCTGGATATCAGGCCACAGTGAGGAGTCTAGTTCATGGTTGTCACTTCAGTGCTAATAAACAGGCAATATGCGAACTGAACTCTGACCTTAGACATTAAAGAATTCCTTTTATTGGGAATTTACTGTTCAGTCCTAAAAATTCAAGTCTATAAGGTCAATGACAGGGTGGGGGGAACTGCAGTTTCGAGAAATTAGTGGCTATATGAAGGGAAACATCAGAAGGTGCTTTTAAGATATTGTGTTTCTTTATTTTCCTTTTCTGTGCTTCTCCCCCTTTTAATTTGTTGTCTCAATGCATTCAGATTTTTTTTGGTTGGGTAGTTTTTTGCCTTGAAAGTTCAAAATCAGCTATAGTTTTTGCTACAGCTGTTTTTGAGACAGTAAGTGATCTGCAGCAAATTGGTAGTAAGTATTGCAGAGACATCACACTACTGGCCAGTTTATGCTTAGAACTTCTGTTTAGGGATATAGCTGTGCTATATCCCCGTATAATTAACATATATATGGGGAGTACAGCTTGCCAGACAAATCTTTACTACTGGTAGGTCCCACAGCTTTACATATTTACAGGTTGCTTTAGTTTTTACCAGGTAATTTGGTATTGTTTTGTTTATGTAGAGCTGAAAAAGCCTTATATTAAAACTGCTTATTCAAAGGATCCCCAACAGTGTTTCCTTCAGTACTGCTCAGTTACCTACACAAGCCCATAATCCATATGGAAACATATGGTATTTAAACCTGCAACAAAGTTTAAGGGCAATTACAGAGAACCCTAATTTTGTGTCATGCTGCAGACCAATGTCCAGTGAGTGGAAAAGTCCCATCACCAGCCCTTCTGGAATATTACTGAGATATTATATCAGTGTTCAATTTAGAAATGGCAACTTCCTTCTCTTAGTGGAAGTGGAAGAGGGCACAGCTCTGCCTGCATGACTTGATCTGTATTTCTGACTTTAAGAAATTAATGCTGCATGAAGTAGTCACTACCAAACAAAGTGATGTGTACAGCAGGGATTAGGGAGATTTACCTTGATGTGACACCCGCTGGGCCAGTGTGTAAGATGAGCGCACTTGTTGCATGCAGCTCTCCCTGAAAAGTCAGACCAAAGGTTTCATCTCTTCACTTGCCTTTTGCTCCAAGGAACTCACCCTTAGTATTTCTTCTTTTAAATGGTTTTATATATAAAAAAGAGATTGTTAGTCAAAGGAAAAGTAACAAAAGTGGTAGAGGGAAGGACATTTTGCCTTCTAAATTCATTGTAAGTGACAAGGCTCTTCCCCATTTTGGCCCAAAAGACAGGAATTCTCATATCCTGATACTAGTATTTTTATAAAGCTTCAATGGTATTTCTGGACTGAAATCCAGACACCTTTTTCACTTTTATTTATACCAATTTATTCTAAATATTTTTATAAAAATACCCTACCTTCTGACATTTGTAATATGTTTTAGACGTTTGAGCATGTTTTAGACATTTGTATTTGGGTAACTGAATCAGAAGAAATGCATTATGATTTGTTTTTTATAATAAGCTTGTTCTCCTTTTTCATCCATCATTATCAGTGGGATGTGTATGTGTTCCTGGGATCTCAGTGTTCTCAGGTGCGCAGTGCTCACTAACAATGAATTTGGAGTTAGGGCCATGATACGTGACTTCCTTTCTTAATCTTTTAACTGTGCAAGTGTTGGTGTGTGTTATACTAGTTCAGAGCTTGTAGGATGATCAATCAAGAATATTCCTGAATGAGAAAATAGAGTATGAATCTACTTGCAGTTATTTTGCTCCAAAACAAAGTGATATCCAGTATTTCTTTTTAAGCTTTGTTCTGTGTTAAATTAAATCCACTGGCAAAATTCCTGTGGGTTTCCACAACAGTGGTTCACTGAATTGAATATGTTAATGGAAGATGGAAGCTATCAGTGCAATGTGAATTGGACAAGTATCTCAGATTAGTTACATTGCAAGCTTCTGGGTCAGGGGCTTTGTTCTGTGTTTACACACTGCTTAGCACAGTGGTATCCAAGAATAATGCTTACATATATATGATATTGCTGTACTAACAAATGTAATAATTTCCAGTGAGGAGAATAGGGAGCTAAACACTTCTGAAAACTGGTGATGTTCACAGGAAGATGAATGCCTTCATGTGTTGATACAGCAGTTTAGGACGAACTGTTAAGTTTTAATTGATGCTGACCGTGCTGACAGCTTGCACTGAGAACACTGCCCAGGCAAGAGTAATGCCCTGCTAGCTGGTTTGTTTTCCCCACAGAAACTTGCTGCCTGAGTAGAGAAGGCTGAGGTGAGAGACACGGTAGTCTTCTCACTTGCAGAAGTGAAGCTATGTTCATGTCAGACCGGCGGTGGGACCTTAAAATCCACTATCTAGTAGGGTCAGTCCACTGTAGTCCTATTAGGTGTGTGCAAGCACTGTGCACAGCACTGCTGCAAACATGCATCAGGTTGAACTGGAATGTCCTGGCACTGAACTGGGGTCTCTGTGCTGTACTTTCATTTACAGTGTCTGTGACACAGTGCTTAAGCGTATTTTCCGATGGCAAGCTTGACAGCAAGAGACCAATCACTGATCACTGGGAAGGTGCAGTGAAGGTAAAAAATACTCCAAATATCACAGAGTAGCAGCTACCTGAATAGGATAAGAGCAGAAGTAGTAATAGATGGTGTCACTGCTGTGGGGCTACAGCTTACTTTGGAACCTGTTACAAAATCTGTGAAAGACAGTGGACTTGCATTGACTTCAAGGCCTTTGATGATGGAGCTAAATTGTTGCATCCTGCAGTATGGATATTGATGTAATACACTATTGCATGACTGTGTAATTATGCCAATCATGCCAAGTTGTTAAGATGAGCCTTGGGAACAAACTTAAATATCAGTTGTAAGGAATTGTGTACAGGTCTGAAAATAGGTTTTGCAAGGCTAGGAAAAATCTGCAACCACTGTTACTGGCATCAGTGTACATGAAAAGCACACCTGGAGTTATTATCACCTTGGAGTATCAGTGCGTGTTTATGTGAGAGAGAAACAGAAAGGGAGAAAGATATTTGGCAATAGCTATGAATAAAACAAAATCCTGTTTTGGTTTTTTGTTGTTTTTAAAAGATTTATTTATTCCATTAATTCACTAAATATCTACAAACAATTTTGGCTTGCAAAAGACTATTTACAGGGTGAAGATACAGTGTATGCTGTATTTGAAACAATAAAACATTGTATTTATAAACAAGAAATGACAGAATGTTTTAGGAGTGCAATGATGTATTCTTCACCAGTGATGTATTGTTCACCAGTGCTTATTTTGTTATGATGACATAATAAAGCAGGCTGTGATCATGTTAAAGAGTATTATTAATAATCACAAACTTGAATAGATACAAATGTAGTTAGATAGCATTTGTTTTGTCTCTTTGGACAAGCTGCATTGAAAATATTTTGAGTTGTTGGCAACATTAGAGTACAAAGCAAAAAGGTTTTAAAAACCTAGGAATTGAGGGTTCTGTGGACTGAACAAATGAACATAATTCCTTCAAAGGTCAGGATTTTGTATAAGCAGATTAGGATACTAAAAACTAGCTTTTCCAGAGCCATCTCTGCAATCCAGGGTTTTTCACTTACTACAGCTATACTTTAATTTCCTTGCTGTGACCCCTATTTTGGGGGCAGATTATTTGGGTATCTTCAGAAGGTACAAAGGGACTTTGCAAGCAGGGTATGCACAGCTTGAAAGTGCAAAGCAATTATTACTTACTTATGCACCCAAAAGCTATCTGGAATTTAGTGAACTAAATATTAGGACACTCACCACCCCAGTAAGACACAAAAAGAGCCTTTGCTGGCCAGGCAGGCATGAGGTAGGTGGTGAAGGTCTGGCCTCAACACAGTCCTTTGTGCTGCTGTGTTGCCACCTCTTGCCATGCTGCATGAAAGGTTAGTAATCAGTCATGTCAGAAGGGTCAGTGGCTTTGTTTTGAATTCAGTAGTTGGCTATGGTACATCTGAGATGGAAACATTGCACACCAACTGTTGGATTTGCAGTGTGGTGGTAGGAGAATGTGTAGTTTACTCTGGTACAGGTGCTGTTTGGCAAGTGCACTGCTTCAGGCTTGCTTTTGGTAGTTACCAAAAGGTGTGATGTTAATCTTTGTCCTGTATTCTTCAGCCACTGCATTCTTTGTTGTTACTGAACAACCTAAATTTTCCAGTTGTGTAGACAGTCAGTTTAACTGGCTTGACCTGATAATTGTCCAGAGTGTTTTCCTTTCTGAGCTTAGTGTCGGTCCAGGGGCTTGGACTGCATATTTCTGGGCATGCAATAGCATATGTGGGAAATGACCTTGCAAATTATTTATGTTAAGTAATAGTCTTCTAATAAAACCAATTCATCTCTTTACTGAGTTGCAGAAAGAAAATACTTGATCTAATTCCTCGAGTTAAAGCTGATCTCTTGTGTTATTTTATACTTTAAAGAATGCAATAGATGTAAGCTGCAAAACTTCCCAGTCTGAAATCACAGAGATGCAACATTGCCTGAAATTGAACAGTGACATTTCAGATCAAGTATTCATGCCCAAATGACTTTTCCTTTTGACTTTGTTTTTAATCATTCATCTTTTCAGAAAATCATCATATAGCTTCAGACTAATGACCTTCTAAAATTGTAACCTCGACTGCTTAAACTTTGGTGTTAAATTGCCGTTTGTCATAGTAGAGTCTTTCCAAGGTATTCAAAAGCAATTTATATGTTACATTTAGTTAATTTAACACTAAAGACGCTGTCAGCTCTCAGTAATATTTGCAGCATTAATTTTCTTCCTTTTCCAAACCTAGAAGCATTTAATAAAAGTTGTGTGTGATAATTCTTGATAATACCACTTTTAGAGTGGTATTTCCTCAAACAGTTGAATCTCCTTGCAAGGAGATCACATCGGTTGCCTTGCCTTGTTCTTTGTGTGCTGGAGGGCAGAAGACCTGCTGACGCAATCAGTGTACCGCAGCAGGACACTGCTGTCCTTCAGTGATTGTATTTCTGATGGCAACAAGTATGATTTATCTAGATTGAAAATGAGATCAAGCACAGATAATCGGCCAAGAAGCAGATGCTGTGGCCTGATGTTCTAGTGTCTGCTGGAGATGCAACAATCTGCACAAGGAAGTACGCATTCTGTCAGATTGTCAATTTGACTAAATTTCTTGAACTCAGAAGTTGCAATCTAGAGAAACCAAAGATTTTTTTTCTTTTAAAAATGAAAGGTAATTTTAATTTTAGTCACATCTTTTCTTAAGTTCTATAAAAGGTCACTCAAATGTAGTTGAACTTGTATAGGAAAATTTTTCACTCTATGTTAAATATGCCTTGCTTAGAAATTTTTATAATTAATGTTTTGTAGCTGCAGAATTGCAACACAGGTTTCAGTGGTCCTAACTCTACTAAAATGAGACAAACATGTTCAGTTCAGTGTCTAGTCCTCTTTTTCTTCCAAACATCTTCTGCTGAGTATCTCTGATTTGTTTATTCTTTATTTGTCATGGACTTTTGCTAATGGAATAAGGTGTCTTTGACCTGTAAGATGATAGGCATTAATCGTTCAAAATGGGGGGCAAAACAAAAAAAAAAGTCTCCTTTTGTTATCCTTTGTGATGCTTTCAAATTATAATCTCAGACACTTTTTATGAAGCAGGACAGATGAAACAGTTAAGATACCAGAAAAGTTGAGTTCTGCAGTCACATTTGGAGCTTTAAAAATGCCGATGATTTTTTTTTTTTTTTAATTGATTCAGTTTCTGTTGTATAAGTTGCAGAAGGCCAGTTCTGCCAAGCAAGTGAAAGGAGGAGGATTAACAGCTCCCTAAGGGCAGCATTTTTTTCTCTAGAACTAGACAAGCGTGTGCACATACACTGTCCTGTGTTTGTCCCATCAATGAACGTCTTGTTTCTAGGGCCAAGAGGGCACTGTAAATTAGATTTCAAGTTTGTTTAATATTTCATCTTCCTCCTTGTACTCTTTGTTGCATTTTAATATTAATTATGTTGACAGCCTTTATGAACCATTCCACAGTCTGAAAAAGGAATAACTAGTAACAGTTGAAATGAAATCTAGTTTTCATATCAAGCCACTATAGTTATAGACAGCTTGCCCAAATTCACGTGTTCCCATCCTGTATTTAGTTAAGCATGACCCCTGATTATGTGCTTGCCTGCCTAAATCTCGGCATTGGTGAGGCAGCACCTTGATTACTGTGATCAGTTTTGGGTCCCTCACTACAAAAAGGACATTGAATCACTGGAGCATGAGCAAAGAAGGGCAAGGAAGCTGGTGAAGGGTCTGGAGCACATGTCGTACGAGGAGCGGCTGAGGGAACTGGGGTTGTTTAGTCTGGAGAAGAGGAGGCTGAGGGGAGACCTCATCGCCCTCTACAACTACCTGAAAGGAGGTTGCAGAGAGCTGGGGATGAGTCTCTTTAATCAAGTAACAAGTGATAGGACAAGAGGGAATGGCCTCAAGTTGCACCAGGGAAGGTTTAGACTGGCTCTTAGGAAGCATTTCTTTCCAGAATGGGTTGTTAGGCGTTGGAATGGGCTGCCCAGGGAGGTGGTGGCGTCCCCATCCCTGGAGGTGTTTAAGAGTAGGGTCGACATAGCGCTGAGGGATATGGTGTAGTTGGGAACTGTCAGTGTTAGGTTAATGGTTGGACTAGATGATCTTCAAGGTCTTTTCAAACCTAGATGATTCTGTGATTCTGTGAAATTGTGACCAAAGAGTTAAGTATGAAAGTCACATAGACACCTAACGCATCTACTGTGTGATTTGCACAGAAATTACAAATAAAGCAACCAATAGGCAGTAGATAATTTCTATTTTATTAAAGGATTTTTCCAACATGTTCAACATGTACACTGCAAGACACATGATATGAGCATAGGTAGTGCAAAAGGTAAATTCAGTTGTCACTCCAACCAGACCTCTCCCCTTCAGTACAATGCAGAGTGACAATATGTAACTGCTCTTTCTTGCTGACAATGTCACCTGCTTGAGTTTCTTCAGAGCACAGAGTTTTCATTCCTTTCTTCAGTGCTTCACTGAAATCAGTAGAAATGGAAGGTCAGAAACGAAGCCCAAGATATCAGGCAACAAAATGGTCTTGGTAAAAAGAATTTGGCAGTAGAAAGAACACTTCTCCTGTGTATGGTCTCTAGAGAAAATACTGCAAGATCTTTTTTCTTTTTTTCTTTTTTTGGTAAATGTTTGTCATTAAAATGAAGGTGTTCCCTACAAAAGTTATTCTGTCCTGAAAGCAAACAACAAATGAACTTGAAAATGCAAAATTAGCAAAACCAAAAAGCCTGATTTTAATCTCCTTTTTAATGACAAATTAGGGAAGAAAATAGGAGAGTTACACTTCATATAATCTCACACTCCCAGTATTACAGAATTTGACAGCAACATGCCAAGGCCTAAAACAGAACAGCGAAAACCGTAACTGCATCTGGCATTTTTAACATACTATGGTGAAGGTCTGTTAAGCGTTTTCTTTTTGGGTGTATTTAGGTGGGCAATACTTCTGTCTTTAAATCTGGCACTGCAAAGGTCTGTATAAGCAAATGAGGATGATACTCCTTTATTATCATCACCAGAGTTGAGCACTACATACAGCTGTATTACATTTCTGATAGCCTGACTGAAACTATTGGTATTCTCTCAACTTGCATTTGCCTTGAGAGACTTGTGGCAGAAGTCTGTCCCATAGCTAATCCATGTACATTTTCCACTGTAAGGCATACAGCACCAGAGAGACACAAAAACTTGTCTTCTGTGTAGATAACCTTTCTTGATCCCTAGTAAATGAATGTCTCTAGATTAATCACAAAAATTCACCCTGAAATATTTTCCTAGCCTACTGATCGGTTTGATGAACAGAATTAGAAAAGGGAGAACATTTTTCTTTTTTTTCCTTTTAAATATTGACAACCTCATGCTGAAGTTTCATACATAAAAATGCAAGTGGAAAACAATTATGTTAGAGTTTTTTTCCTTGTTTCATTTGCTATATAGCAATATATAGTTATGTTTTTATACTTCTTTATGTTTCATAGTATTAAATGTACTAACTGTCCCCAGTACATCACTAACGAACTGTTAGTGAAATCTGGCACAACTTTCAGATGACTCAAAAGTACAGACTTTGAGTTTTGGAATTGTCTTTATAAATATTCAGTAAAATATCTTTAGTTTCAAGCACTGTGACTTACAGAAGCCAAACTCAATACAGCCTTTCCTTTTCATAAAGGAAATTAAAATATATTCAAGAAATAAGTACACTTTAACTTGATTTAAGTTAAGCAGCCATGTTCATGATACAGGGTGTGAGCCTAGTCCCAAATCTGAGTCAGTCAGTGAAATTTTTTCCACTGACCACAGGCTTCTGCTCTGATCCAGGTTAGTGTACAAAATTCTGTCTAGTTTTTGTAAAATACTTACTTGTAAGGTGCTGTGCTATACAGGAGAGTTTTATTCTCCAGTTTATCTAGGACATATATTTTCATGAATCTGTAGGTTATTTTGTTTTTTATTTCAAAGGAAAATGAAATTGGCTTGGGGTTTTTGTTTTGTTTTGTTTTGTTTTGTTTTTTTTCTTGTCATCTGTTTCCAGTGTTCATTACATTAGAGAACATGTATATGTTGGTAAAATTGATGATATTTTCATAAAGTTTGGATGAAAAGAAAGCAGGCTTTATGGCTATGAGCTTGTACTTCACTCCTTTTTATGGAAGGCAATACGTCAGCTTCTGTTGTACAAAACTCGTATTAAAAAATAATTTGCATAATGATAAATGAAATTAGTTCCATGAGTGAAGAATATCTTCAGAGTGCCCAGTTTGTCAGAAAGTCTTCTCTGAGAATTCAGCATCATCTTTGCTGTGTGATTTCCTCTCCTCCTCTTTCCAGCCCCCTTTTCCTACATACAGAGGAAAAGAAAGGCTAACTTTTATCTACTTCTGCCATTTTATGTCAGGAAAAAAAAAAAAGGTGGGCTTAATTTTAAATGCTTAATTCTATTTCTAGTTTCTAAAACTTCTATTTCTGAAGTTTGTCTTCAACAAATTACTTCTCATTCTTTAGACGTTAGTTGATTCTGATGATCTCAACTTAAAATAACGAACAAAATACAAAACTCTCCTCCTTCTGAGGGGGGCTTGTTATAAAATAGTAACAGGATACCTCCAGAGAAAATGCAAAATGCAAGATAGGGAAAAATTTTAGAAGGGACTTAGTTGGTAGTGTAATGAATGATTCTCAGTAGACCTCACTAAGAGACTCTCATTTTGAATGATTCATATTTCTATCATAACCCAGCTTTAACCAATGCTGTTACAGACTTTGAAAAATTAAAGCAAACCGTAAAAATAAGATTCATTCTTACTGTAGTGACAAATTTCAAAGTCAATGTAAAAAAATGTGGCTGCAGAAAGTAAATATAAATGCATATATATCTCTTTTAAAATACGATTACAAAGTGAAGTGCTGAAAAATAAATTTTCCCTCAAGCTTGCTTATGTCACTTCAGTTCACTTCTTTTGTATTCATGCATTATAATATTCTTTTAACTGTATATTTATAGTAGCTTCTTTTACAGAACCTCATTTGATAAAGATGATATACAGAACTACAGAAAGAGCAGGTCTTTTTGTGTTTTTTTTTCTTAGTCAATGTGTTTGTGGTCTCAGTGCTTTCTGCATTACTTGTTGAATTTTGCTTTGAAATCAGAGCTATTTTTTACTGCAAAGAGTCATTTGTCAGGGATTGGAATGGGCATGTTCCCTTCTCCAGCTCCTGTCCTAAACCTTTTGGGCAATACCTCTCTCCACTAAATTAAGCGGTCATGCTCTCTCCATTTTGAATTCAGTTTAAGGTTGAAATAGCTTCAAAAAGATATTCTGAGATACTTTCACAATCTGTATCCTTAACAGGTAGTGCAGTGAGATGAAGATGCTGATGTGAATCAGCTTTGTGCTTGAGAAGAGACTTAAAGCAAGTTTGCTCTCGTGGTGAATGCTCTTGTCATTAAGCTGCTAAAGTAAAAAGGGTATCAAGGGCTCTTTTTCCTGTGCCTTGTGGGAAGCCTGTTTGGTTACTCATTCCCTAAGAATTTTTCCATCCATATTGCTTCACATATGGATACTGAGGCATTTAAAGGGCTATTTTGCTCCTTCGGGTCATGCTGCTATTTTTGGCAAAGTGAAGAATTTTTGTCTTATGCAACTTTTGGATGTCTAATTTAAGAGATTTATTTTTAAACATGCATGTTGTTATAGAGGACTTTGAGTTCACTGGTTTTTAGTCAGATCTTCGAGCATCCAGGCTAATCAAACTGTGAAGTACGGAGCTGAAAGCTCAGAAGATGGAGACCACTGAAATAATGATAAGCTGTAACAAAGATGGTTAAATTCACACAGGAATTCTGTCAGAGAGCTATGAAAAATTAAAACATGATTTTTCATTTCCAAAAAATGAGGCAGAAAATTGTATGACAGTATTTTTTGTGATGGTTGTCCATCCCTGGAGCAGAGCTGTACTTTGCATTGAAAAACATACTAGTGTGTTTTTGTGAAGACTAAAAAGTAGCATATGATCATGGGATTATGGAGTGCATTGTAATACACATGCCAAAGTTCATGAATAAGGATTGTTCCAGACCTTACAGTTTTGGTGCTGATTGCTACTCTTGATCCAGCAGCTAAGAACAACCATTGGAGCCTGAATTTGCCTCTTAGCACTTGAGCAATATGAAGCATGCTTAGTTTTTCTGCAGCCTGGACATATATATAGGAGTTGGGAAAGGCTAGAGAGTTGAGTTTTTTAATTCTGAAGGCAACCCTGTGAAACATGAAAACTGTTTTTGTCAGAGACAGAATAATTTAAACAATCTTAAGTAGAGCTGGAAAAAGCTGAATTCCTGCACCTGCTCCATAGCATGAGGAAGCTATCTTCTTCTGAAAGAAGATTGTTTGAATATAATAAAACATATTAATCCAAATACAAAATTCTGAGCAAAATTTTGCACAAAGGATAATTAATGTGTTTTCTGAAATGGGAAGAATCAATCATGACAGCTGCTACTGTTAGTCCCAGCTTCCATCTCTCAGAGAAAGGTATTCCTATTGGCCTTACTTTCTATTTCTCTTGTACATATTTTATTAAAATGAGCCATGTTTAGACAGTGAACCTGATTGTTTTTCAAAGCAGTCAGGATACATGTTTAAAGAACCCTGCTGCAGGCAGAGCTCATTCAGGTCTCTAGGAGTTAAGGGTTGATTTAAGACTTTGGGTACAGCTTTCCAAGATCTTTAGTATTATTCATTATTCTACTGAATCACAGCAAGCATGTTGGACGTAAATACGCTATAGTTAAGTTTAAATTCCCCAAAAAGCATTTAATTTCATTATTTTGCTTCTTGCCTCCTTGAAGAGGAGAAGCATAAATTTTAACATTTTTTTTAGTTTAGTTAGTTTAGCAATTTTGTTAGCATGTTTCTTGATATACATAATGATACTCATAACAACAAAGCTTTATTGGCATCCAGAATGTAAGGTGAAGACAAAGGCAAAGTAAGAATTCTGAAATGGATAAACCTGGAAGCACTAAATGGAAATATTTTAAAGGATGGTCACCAGAAACTCTGGCAAAAAAAAAAAAAAAAGCAAGCACAGAAATCCTGGTTCCACTGAAGTCAATGGGATCTTTGCTGATTACCTCGAGGTAGATAAGATTTTATTTCCATTATGCTGCTGCGGGAACAAAATAGTTTGAAACTGCTGAAGACAACACAGTGGGAGTAAGAATATGATTATACTGGGGGATAAGCCCCAAAGGTGGAGTTTGAAGGGTAGTGGGTGTGTTTCTTAATCGAAGCAAGAAAAAATTCTCCTTGAATGAACTCTCTGAAAATTTTCATAAGACACATCAGTGTTTTCATATAGTTTGAGACCTTCTGAAGCAGAAGTTATCACTTTATTCACAGCATTGCTTTTTTGTACACTGATACTGAGCACTCCTCTCTGTGCTGTTCCTCTTACTGGATTGCTGTCTGTCACAAATCTAAGGTTTCCCAATACTTGTAGAATTGATTCAGCAGATTCTCCTTAACACTCTTACATAATTATTGAAAGCAGGTTAAAAACAAAAAAAAAAGGCATGTAATACTTTCAAGGATCTTCAGCAACTTTGATATCTTCAGATTATGCTTGTAGCTGAATGACTTCTCTTGGAAAAAAGGAAAATCTTTCCATCTACTAAGTTTGCAGACAAGTATACTGATTTAGCAGAACGTCAGCTCTTTACAGCACCAGGAAAACAAGGCAAGACCTTCTTCACCAGTGGAGGTCAAATAAAAATTTGGTATGCTTTGAAAAAATGGCAATTAGTCCTTTTCTCTCTACTGTCAGGTTACCCACTGCCCAGGCATTGAGAGTTAGATATTTGACAGCAGCTAGGGATTTAAATAAGTTTATGTCTTCACACTTATGTTTAAACTGCAATTTATATACAAGAATAATGATAAAGTTTCTTAAAACATGCCATCCAATTTTTGTGTTGATTTCTCCCCCCTGTCCTCTTATTTTCTTTTAGATTATTTTTTCTATCCAACTTAGGTAACATACTAACATATGCTACTTATGTAATGTTATTTAATACTTTTCTGTTGGATTTACTAGTTTTCCATAAATAGTCCACAAATACTCTTAATAGAAGAATCATGAGCACTTTGATCCCTGTAGAAGTGATCCAGACAGCTTACTCGCATGCCTTACTTTTGGTTGGGTTCAGAACTGCTACTGATGTGAGTCTGTATGAAATCCAAACACGAGCCATAGTGCTTTGCACTTTCATTAAGCAGTTTTTGTGACAAGAACATTTTTGCCACTGTTTGTAAGTATTAGGGGGATGTCAACAGACATGTTAGAAAAAAGACAAGGAGTGACATGCACTTTTCAAGATGCCTTTCTGATCCTAAACCCATCAAGGCAGGCAAAATGTCTTCAATTGACTTCATTATACTAGGAGTCAGCTCCACCGTTCCTTCCAAGTGCAGTTGTGGTTTTTTTTTTTTTTCTTTCTTTTAAACAGGAGGAAATGAGAAGGAATAAAAAGACCTATCTATTATCATCACTATATTAACAGATAAAATGCTGCCAGTACCTACCATCTAAGTCTAAAAAGGCACTTTGTAACAGAATGGCCTGATACTGTGGGAGAGCTCTAATAGCTGGTTAGATCAATCATTGTCTCAACAGAGTCTTGACAAGTTTCTGGTTTAATGGGCTGAACTTGCTTCCATCTGTTATTAGCCTAAATGTTTTTAATATTTGGCAAGACTAAACTCAGCCTGGATTGCCATTATAGTCCAGGCCAGGAATTTCTTCATGATTATGGTAAAAGCAGGCCATTTTCTTCCCTACAAAAAGGGTCATCTTTTCAACCATATTTTTAGTTCTTTCCTTGACTTGTTCAAGACAGCAAAACCAAAGGTGACAGAGTTATCAGAGGCTGTTCATGGAGGCAGGATAAACTGAAATGAAGCTGCTAAGTGTAAATTAATGCACCAATGGTCAGGCTTAATGTTATACTTGATCTCTTCATCACTTTTTAAGATGTGTCTTAGATGTCCAGATGTCAATGTGTGCTATGTGCAGCTAAAAACCAGACATTTTACCAGTTCAGTGAAACCATCAAATATGAACATAGTTCTGAAGGAAAGCAATACTGAAAATCACAATAGTGTTAGTGAAACCAGGAGAAAAGGACTGTTGTTTGATAATCTGGAATATTGCTTTGACAACCCAAGCTACTGCAGTATCGTCAGCTGAGAAATGTATTTATGTCTTCTTGAGATGAATGGTAAAACTCCCACTCAGTTTGGCTTGGAAAGGAATCGAGCCATGCTATTTTTGCACAAATCTGATCATTCAGCTATTTTTCATTTAAATTGGAGTAGTCTCAGGATTTATATATGCTGGTTGGTGAGAACTGGATAGTGGTGTTTCACAGGATGAGGATTGCCTGGTGAGTAGCCTGTTCCAGCTGCAGCACCGCCTTCCTGCTAGCCCATTCCTTACTAGTGAAGGAGAGAAAAAGTGATAAATAATACTTATGCCTGTGTGACTTCAGCCAGGGATTTTCCTGCCTTGGGGTAATACACATCTTTTCTAAATGACCTTTCTTTCCGCTGCTGTGTGAGGCTGGACATGATCCAGGAAATCAACCTGTTTATAGCTGCAGTTTTAACAATTAAACACTAGCTCTTATTTAAGTGGCTCACTGTGTTTCTAGTACAAGTTTTTATTGACTAAGAATAGTGGGCTTTAAATATTTAAATAAATATTTTTGTAGTGATTCAAATTTTGAAAATCAAAATCTTTGTAAAAAATAAAAGTCTTTATCAAACTAAAGATTAATGACAGAAAACTTATGTTTTGGAATTTGGTTGGTAATAACTGTATTTTGCTTTGTGTGGAACTTGTCACTGAAAGGAAATCTTTAGTTTCTTTTTCTTTACTTCCCGAGCTTTGGGTTTCCAAGCTGTTCATAGTACAATGTTTTCCTGTCAGATTTCAGGGCTCTCAGATACAGAGTGAATGGATAGTTTAGGAAAACTACAGTTGAGTTCTGGAGTGTGTTACATCCAAGCTGTCTTTAACAGTCCCACTGGAATGAGAAGATGTTTGTAGTGGCTGATGACAACTGACATTGAGCGAGACATCTCTGCTCCAGCTATTCACGTGGATGGCTTGTCTCACTATAATGTCCATTGCAATGGGAGTGACTCTTCTCAGGTCTTCTGGTGACTTGAGTGCAAAGAGGTGCACTGATGGAAAAACATGGGAAAGTTTAACTTCTGCTGTGTTCATTTTACTGTTCCCTACATAAATGGAAGAGTTCAGGTTTTAGGCCGGTGATAAATATGACAGCAAGTGAAAAAGGTAATGAGTAGATTTCTTTCCCTCTCCTCAAAACAAAGCAATTTAAATACCTCCAATGCTCATTTTCAGCCATTCCCATGGCTGTACAAATAAGACATTGCAATTCTCTCTTTTTTTAAGAATTGCTTACCCTGTTTTGATATAGATGTAATAATTTGCTACCTGATTGTGGATGCAGGATAGCCAAAGACTCCCCTGGCTTTGCTTGTTCAGCTTGAATCCCAAGCAATGGTGGTGGCTAATGACATATCAGAGCACTTGGAAGTATATGCCAGCACAAGTGTAATCTTATGATCAGAAGGGTGTAGGCATGTACCAGAATTACTTATGACAGAGATTCATGAGTGAGGTTGCAAAAGAACAAGCCAAAACCAATCCACCTTCCTATAAATCTGACATAGAAATGATGGGATTATCAAGACAGCAAGACACACACCCCCCAGCTCCCCCTCCCCCCTTTTAGATTGTCTCTATTTTACTTACAGACTTTTAACTTGAGAAGTCACTCTTTCAACTTCCCCTGCACAGCTGTGAGAGAAAAAGTCTTTTGGTTTTATTGAAAGATAAAATTAGGTTGTAATTTGCGTGCTTTGCCATGCTTGAGCAGTTGAGTCCATAGAGAAGGTACAAAGTAACCTTTGTTTCTCAGTCACAATAAAGTTGTAAGTATTGATGATGATTTTTAAATGTAAGTGTGCACCATTTGATTGATGAACTATAACCTTAAAATCACAACCAGGTGAAATGTTCAGAGTAGAAGTCCAAGAGTGCTGAGCTAACAAGATAAAAACATTGGAACAGGTCCTTGAAGTGTGCTACTAAATATGGATGCAGGTGGCTTTAATGAATATTTCATCTAGGGGACCTTACTAATTAAGATCCATGTCTCCAATGATACTTGAAAACCTACTGTTATGCTTTTTAAAATTTATGTCACCTTTGTTAAGTGATCTATGTGTAGATTGGCTTGTGTGTTTTCTGGCATGGGTAAAGGAGGGTAAATGGGTAGACTCCATTATCTTTTCCCTGTATTGATCAAGGCTTAAGTGAGTGGTTTTGGCATTCAGGTGAAACTGATGGTGTTTATTTCAGGAACTTACGGAGTTGCATGTGAATATTTTGTTTTCAGTCATATCAAGATTTCAATAATTATCACCACTTAGGGCTGAAATTTTGTAAGGATTTAACTAGGACAAAATGTAGAAAAAAATCAAAAGCATCGCATTACATTTTCATCTTCATAGGAAAACTAATTTCTGTTTGAAGTATGGAAATGACCAGGTTCACAGCCCAAAGAGTGGCATTAAAGAAATGTATTATAAATTTTATGTAACCATTTATTGGTATTTAACAGAGTTGCTAGCCTTAGAATATGTGTTGTGGCTTTAGCACCCTTCTGTGAAGCTCCTCCAAAGCCTGTGTCATATCACTTAGATGATACTCTGTAGGCACTTGCACGATACATAGGCTTTCTTCTTGCCTCCTGGATGGGATGAACGTTTCTTTCTCACTGCATCCATATATTTCACAGCTGTTATTTGTTAAGTTTGTTAAGTGGAGACTGAAATCCATAACATTTAGTGCAGACTGGAAAAAATACCATGTCAGGTCTCTTGTTGTGCAGACATGAGTAAGTCAAGTTTGCTGTCATTTTTTTTACTACTGTTGTTGCTGTTGTGGTTATCTTATTTGTGTGCCTGTCATCCTTACCAGTTCCATGTGTGGGCTGTTACTGCTTTGTTCTAGGTGCAGAACAAAAAACTTTCAAAAGCTTGTATAAAGTGTGTGAGAAAGACAACCTGACACCAGGACAGAGAAGAGTACAGGCAAAATGTGGAACAGACTTGTTTGGAGTGATTGCTGTTGTCTCTAGCAGTCAAAGAGTTTTTAGATTGTTGTAACCATCAGGGCACAGGCAAGACTTTGAAGAAGGCATTTTGCAGGTATTTATAGTGAATATCTTGCAGATGGGAGGATAGGGAATTTCCTGAGAGTGCCTTTGTGCTCACTCTGCATTCCTGCTCTGTCATGGAGACAATAGTCCAGAAGGGAAGAAAACTGAAGTAATTATTTCAGTTGCGGAAAGCAGGTTGCTTAGGGATTTGTGAAATAATTCCCTGATGGGCCTCTGTGACCCACTGTGAGACACGGATTTAGGGACTGGCTAAAATAATACCCTTGAAACAAAGAAATTAACAGTCAGAATCCAATATAACTGTTAAGCAGGTATTCTTTTATTGGCAGCGCTGGGGTCGCCCTGGGGATTCCCCACCATAAGGGTTCCCAAGAATTAGCAAGGGACATCAGTTTACATACACGCAAATCATACATATTCATGAGATTTCCTGGAAGGGGGTGTCTTATGATAATGAGTTCGCAGAATTCATTTACATAGCCTGAGCATGCGTAGTAAAAGTAGAGTGAGGGTATTTGGTGGTCAAGGGAAGAAGTAAGTAGTCTTCACAGAATCACAGAATCGTCTAGGTTTGAAAAGACCTTGAAGATCATCTAGTCCAACCATTAACCTAACACGGACAGATCTCAACTACACCATATCCCTCAGTGCTATGTCGACCCTACTCTTAAGCACCTCCAGCAATGGGGACGCCACCACCTCCCTGGGCAGCCCACTCCAATGCCTAACAACCGGTTCTGTAAAGAAATACTTCCTAATATCCAGTCTAAACCTTCCCTGGTGCAACTTGAGGCCATTCACTCTTGTCCTATCGCTTATTACTTGGTTCAAGAGACTCATCCCCAGCTCTCTGCAACCTCCTTTCAGGTAGTTGTAGAGGGCGATGAGGTCTCCCCTCAGCCTCCTCTTCTCCAGACTAAACAACCCCAGTTTCCTCAGCCGCTCCTCGTACGACCTGTGCTCCAGACCCTTCACCAGCTTCGTTGCCCTTCTCTGGACACGCTCGAGTAATTCAATGTCCTTATTGTAGTGAGGGGCCCAAAACTGAACACAGTCATCGAGGTGCGGCCTCACCAGTGCCAAGTACAGGGGTAAGATCCCTTCCCTGTCCCTGCTGGCCACGCTATTTCTGACATAAGCCAGGATACCACTGGTCTTCTTGGCCACCTGGGCACACTGCTGGCTCATGTTCAGCCGGCTGTCAATCAACACCCCCAGGTCCCTCTCTGACTGGCAGCTCTCCAGCCACTCCTCCCCAAGCCTGTAGCGCTGCTGGGGGTTGTTCTGGCCGGAGTGCAGCACCCGGCATTTGGCCTTATTGAACTCCTACAGTTGGCCTTGGCCCATTGCTCCAGCCTGTCCAGGTCTCTCTGCAGAGCCTCCCTACCCTCGAGCAGATCAACACTCCCACCCAACTTGGTGTCATCTGCAAACTTACTGAGGGTGCACTCGATCCCCTCGTCTAGGTAATCAATAAAGATGTTAAACAGGAGTGGCCCCAAAACCGAGCCCTGGGGGACACCACTCATGACCGGCTGCCAACTGGATTTAACTCCATTCACCACAACTCTTTGGGCCCGGCTATCCAGCCAGTTTTTTATCCAGCAAAGCGTGTGATCATCCAAGCCGTGAGCAGCCAGTTTTGCCAGGAGAATGCTGTGGCAAATGGTGTCAAAGGCCTTACTAAAGTCAAGGTAGACAACATCCACAGCCTTTCCCTCATCCAATAAGCAGGTCGCCCTGTCGTAGAAGGAGATCAGGTTTGTCAAGCAGGACCTGCCTTTCATAAACCCATGCTAACTGGGCCTGATCATCTGGTTGTCCCGCATGTGTTGTGTGATTGTACTCAGGATGAGCTGCTCCATCAGCTTCCCAGGTACCGAAGTCAAGCTGACAGGCCTGTAATTTCCCGGATCATCCTTCCGACCCTTCTTATATATGGGCATCATATTGGCCAACTTCCAATCTGTCAGGACCTCCCCAGTCAGCCAGGACTGCTGGTAAATGATGGGAAGCGGCTTGGCGAGCACCCCAGCCAGCTCCTTCAGCACCCTCAGGTGTATCCCGTCAGGTCCCATGGACTTGTGTATGTCTATGTGATGCAGTAGGTCACTGACTATCTCCTCTTGGAATACGGAGGCGTTGTTCTCCTAGTCTCTGTCTTCTGGCTGAGGAGGCTGGATTCCCTCAGTAAAACTAGTCTTGTTATTAAAGACTGAGGCAAAGAAGGCATTAAGGACCTCAGCCTTTTCCTCATCACTTGTTGCCATGTTTCCTCCAGCATCTAGCAGGGGATGGAGGCTCTCCCTGGTCTTTCTTTTGCTGTTGACATACTTACAGAAACATTTCTTGTTATCCTTGATTGCTGAAGCCAGATTAATTTCCAGCTGGGCTTTAGACCTCCTGATTTCCACCCTGCATAGCTTCACAGTGTCTTTGTAATCACTGTGAGTGGCTAGTCCCTTCTTCCAGAGGCCGTAAACTCTCCTTTTCTCCCTGAGTTGCAGCCAAAGCTCCCTGTTTAGCCAGGGTGGTCTTCTCTGTTGCTGGCTTCTCTTGCAGCACCTGGGGACTGCCTGCTCCTGAGCAGTGTTCACTAGTTGATCCTCTTTCCAGAGCATGCACTGTGAAGTAAATTCCAGGTGTTCCCTCCTAAATCAGCAAAATCAGTTTCCCTATAATAGTGTCTCTATGTCTCTTTGTTTAAGCCCCCCCCCCCCTTATCTTAGTTTTCCGATTCTAGGAGTTGCCCAAGTGTCCACTGAAGGCCTTGAGTCTGGTATCAGTGATTTACGTGGGGAGCCTAACGAGCATTTCAGTCTTACCTAAATAGACAAAGAGACCTAAGGAAACAGTTGAGAAGTCAGAAATCCTTGAGAAACAAATGAAGCAAAACACAAGCAAAGCTTTGAAACAAATGAAGCAAAGCACAAGCAAAGCTTTGTTACATCACAGTTTAGTCTTAATAATTGTCAGAAATTTATTTGTTTGAGCCCTTTCATTCCCTTTCACCCTTGAGGATACAACAGCATAGATAGCTAACCTGAGGCTTCACAGCAGCTGCAGGGGTTATTGCAACCTTGAGGCTGCAGTGGCTGCCACAGTCTCTGTTGCAGAGCTACTCCATCCAGGGAGTGAAATTCCACTTACATTAGGCTATTAGGCATTTTTCCTCCACAGAATGAGTGGTGACAGCAGTTTTTAGCCCTAAAATGTGTCCTGATGGCTTCCCAGTTGATTAGGTGTGTATGTCATGTGAAGACTAGATTATTCATCTGAACTTGTTTTCTTTGAAGGAGAAAAGAAACATATTCCTATAGAATATTAAAACTAAGACAACAAATGGCACATCAGGAAATTACACTTAATAGCTGACTTAACACAAAAGGGAGGTTTTGCTATATTTATGGTAAAGATCTTTTGATGATGAAAAGTACAATGGCATACTTTTCTATTTATCCTGAAATGTTGAAGGAGAGGGAAGATCTTAGGTTAAGTCAGTATTTACATGATAGTTCATTATTAGATTTCCGATCACAGACTTGCATTTAGGCCAAGGAGATGGACATACACTCTGCTGTCTCCTTGCCCACACATCCTTTCCTGACTTTCATATTTGCCTCAGACTGCAACAACTATAGGAGACTCGTGTCTTATGCCACTGCAGAGGATTAGCAGGACTTCTACCCCTCATGAGATTCTATTAAAAACAAAGAGGTTTCTGCCATTTTCATAATAATAACAGAATACTGAATTGTAAACTATCCTGAGTATCTCTACTACTGGTGCTGTTGTATCTTCTGTTTCTTTACTGCTGATGTAATTGTATTTGATTTTTATTTAACTCCTTATAGCTGATTTTAAAAAGGCAATAATTGTAGAATACAAGAGCAATTGGATGACCAGTTAGTGTGATTTCTTTCTGACAGTGCAAAAGTTTAACAGAACTTTTCATGATAAAGAAATTGTTTTCTTTTTCTTTTCAGGTACCATGATCAACAGGATGTTACTAGCAACTTCCTTGGAGCAATGTGGTTGATTTCAATAACTTTTCTATCTATTGGATATGGTGACATGGTACCTAATACATACTGTGGGAAAGGAGTCTGTTTACTCACTGGAATCATGGTGAGTGTTTCTGAATTTATTCATTGGAGATGAGATTAAGTTTGCTGCAATTAATCTCAGAAATTATTTACTGGCTTGTAGAGTATATATACTTACACAATTCACATGGTAATGGAATGGAGGGTTTTCTTCTTTAGGTAAAATTTAGCAGCTGTGTAATGAAATATAGAGAAACAAATTCCACCCTGACATAATTCACAGCTTCAAAATCTCAGTGAAGTCTTTCATCACATGTTAAGGTATCATATCATCTCGATTATCTTTGGACATGTGTAATTGGACCAGTACTAATAATGATTCTTCAGTTCTGACTTTTGTTTCTTAAAATTAAGTTACTGAGAAACAAAGAAACATTATGGTAGCTAATCTTCTAAAACTTTTTGCTTGAAAATAGTTTTCTACTCTACTTTTTGTAAGTCTAATAACATACTATCCGTAGCATTCCATTGCTTTAAGTGGATTTAAGTAGTGTAGTTTTCACTGTAAGAGTTTTTGTTGCCATTGGTACAATGCAGCAATTGTTAGTCCATGTGGATTCGGTATATATTTATTAACTGTACTTCATGTCTGGTTTTAATTTTTCTGTATTTCACCATTTGGTCAAAGTTAGGCAGGATTAAAGCAGTGTGTTATAATATCTGGGAAATGTATGCATATCTACAGTAAATTAGAAGTAAAAAAGCTCTGAACTCTGCCACTTTTATTTGTATTAACTCCTGTGTAAATGTTCCTCTGAATGAGAAGGGCAGAATGAGCATCATATATACTGTATATAACAGTAAGATACATACTGCTTTCTGAATTTTGGCTGTTGTTTGTAAGTAATGCAGCTCCAATATCTACTTCTGTTAAAACAGGCATATTGGGATTATGACTGGAAACCAATGGTAGCAAATAGTTGCCCCTTTTGAACATGTGTTTTTGTAAAATTTTTGTGTATTAGAGTGTATTTTATGTCCAAAGAATAGAATCAATCAATGCATTTTTGTAATGATTAAGATTTTTTTCCAAATGAAAAATCCAAAATGAAAAATTCCATCTGACAGGTTTCAGGTCATTGACCTTCATTGAGAAAAACTTACAGTACATTTTGCTCATGGTGGCAAATGCATATCTCCTTAAATACAGAGTGTGCAATGTAGTTGGAAGGTACAAGCTAAAAGCAGAGAAATGACTCAGGAGACTTTTTTAAAGGCTGTTGGCTAAGCTCAAATCTGCCATCTTCTGGGGTATTTGCCTTGCTCCTCTTTGTGAGCTGGATTTTGGTGCCAGAGAGAATAAAACGTGGTCACAAGTTCATTAGGGGGAAAGGAGGACAAGCAGTATATATTGCCACGGAGGTGTGCAGAATGGGGTCAGAACCCTGTTACAAAGCTTTCCTTCTTCTCAGGCACAGTTTAGAAATAAGAAGCAAATATCTGAAGATGCAGGTATCAGATCAGTTTATTCACTCAAGTTGTTCAGCACTTTTCAGCATTTCATTTTGAAAAAAACCTTACAGTAACAGAAATCTAGGACTTTCAAAGCCCTGCAGAAGTGCATTAATAGTAGTGTTGATACTAATCATCTATGGGTTTCACACTGCTATTGCGTTTATGCTAGTGCAAATGATAGCAGCATCTGGACTGTTATTTTGAATAGCTGTGGGTAGACTTATGATTTTATTATGATGAAAACAAAGTAAAAATAAAATCAGAAAAAACAGACTCCAGATTATAGCAACTGTTTTTCTATATGCCTGTGAATGAACCACACAGAAGCTGAAATTATAAGATGTATTTGTCATTTTGCTTATGACAGTGCCATTTGGAGTCAGTAAAATTTACGGCAGTTGCTTCCATTGCTTTAGTGAAAAACTAAAGTACTGATTAATACATACCATTTGCACACATGGCTTTTCTTTTTCACAACTGAAAAAAGATTCCATTGAAAATTAGACTTGTAAAATGTATGGGTGAGACTCACCTTCATGTCTTTGATTGTTTTTTATGATTAAAAATTCTGCAGCTGCTTCAGAAGCACAAAGGCTCCAATCAGAATCTCAGGGTAATGAGTTTGGGGTAAATACCTCCAGAGACAGAAAACATTCTTAACCAAAAAATTGAGCCAGGTAGCTAATGTGTGATGATAGGTAAAGCAGTACTGAAAGTCTGACCCCTATTACGTTTTTAAGGACATCTGCAGTATGGCTTTGGCAAATGTCATCTCTGAGAAAAAAATTATGGAACAGTGGGAGAAAGTCAGATGTTGAAATTACACTTCTATTTCTTTTTTTTTTTAATAAAAGATCTGAAAGATATGAAGTATGAAACAGTGAACATAATAATGAGCTATCTTCTAGCCTAACCTGCAATACTAAAAAGCTTATAGGTCTTGAATATAATTCTTGAAAACCAGCTACTCTTCTGAAACTTGTACAATAACTAATTAATGTTTGTTGTGGAAAAGATAAGTTCCTAAAAGAACAGACACATTTTTATTTCAACAGGAATGGCTGATGGTCTAATAAAAAGATACACCAGGATAACTGTTGAATAAATGTAACAAATAAAATGAAACTGTGTATGTGATTTTAAGTGGGAAAATTTAATTCCCTCCCATCTGAAGTAGCAAATACATTGCTGGATTAGTGTGATCAATATCAAATACCACTGAGTTTTTGCTTTTGGATAAGGTCCCTGTTAAAAAGGGTGAAAGGGAGAATAAATAGAAATACTTGTGAATACAAGAGCAGTTACACAGACCACTGAAGAGTTAATTTTGGCTTTGCAAAACTGGTGACCTGTGGAGGGCTCGTTCAGTGTCTTGACCCCAATGGAGAGCCCAGGTGCCCTGACTGTTCTCCCACTTCTGCTTCAGGAATTGCTTTCTGTGGGATGGAAATAGGACTGTTCAGGCTGAACCCTGCATTGTGCTCCAGCCTGGGAAGTAGACTTTATGCAGTCTACTGATGGCACCAAGTTGTGCTGGCTGTTGAAACTGCAGCTACTGTAACCTTGAGACACTGGCTCAAGTGACATCTTTTAAATTCTGCAAATGTACACTGTTGGAAAATACGAAAATCTTTACACATATTCACATTATACAAAAGCCTTGAGAATCATTAAGAGTAAGACAGCAAAGAAGTGTGATTAATGTATTAGAAAATCTAAGAAAATAAAAATGAAACTTGTGAACAAAGAAGGCAAATAGTGAAAAAATAGGTAGCATCATATTGAACAATTTACTTCTTGATCTTGCAAAGCACTTAAACATGTGAAACTTTAATGAAGATACTGACACAGTGTAATACAGTTAGTGGCATAGGTTAATGCAGGGATGCTTTACAGACAGACAAGTGAAACTGAACTGGGTACCTCAACTCTATTAACTATCAGTGTTTTTCCGATGGGATTTCACTAGGCAGCAGTAGTAGGCTATGGGCCAAGTGGACTATAAATTGGATGCCAAATGTGTCCTCTGCCCTCTGTATACATTAGGTAGGTCTGCAAGAGTGTGATGGATGGATAGAAGTATGAGTGCTGTCACTGTTACCTGAACAGGATATAGAGGAGGTGGGGAGACCTGTGGCATCTTCACCGTACCGTGCAGCTCACTGAAGTTTTGTCTGCACTGAAGATGCCATCCATGGTTGTGAGTGCACACCCAAGCAGATGTCTCAGATCCTGGTCAGCAGGCTGAGCTCAGCTACAGGTGGAGTACTTTGTGCTGGTGCTAAGTGACTTCCTTAATGGCTTTTTGGAATTAGAGCCTTGGGGTGGTTTGCCAAATTTTCCTTGCTTTATGGGGAGTATAATGAAGTTAGCAAAAATTTAAAGAAGGGAAGTAGAAATTGTTAGACGTAAAAGGAGGGGAGAAGATAGTGGAAGATGCATAATTATTGACTGTGATATGGATAATTTTTACAGATCTTTGTAAGCTTATCTACCTGTGCAAGATAAAATAATGGGAATCCATTCTTCCAACTCCAAATACAAGGACCTGTTGCAAGGTTTTAGAAGGACTCTCTTCCTTTTACCTCCAGCATTATGTGGTGAGCTAGTGCATTTATTGTATGATGCAAAGCTAAGGATGCAGAATCTTCCTGCAGAGCCAACTGCCAACAGTTAGAGGCAGAACTAGTAGGTCAAACCTATGTTGCTACAATAAAATGGCAGAGTTGCAATTGTCCTGTCACAGGATGCATAGGGTGGTTGGCTATAGCTTGGATGAAGATTGCTTTAAATGAAATAGCTATTATTTCAGAGTGTCTGCCTCCTAATGCTGAAAGTGCAGCTTAAATTCTTCTGTTATTGAAATGAACTCCAAAGAGATTGTTAAGCCTGTGAAAGAACCAAATAAATTAGGAAAAATTTCTCAATTTACATCATAGAGATGGACAAGATAAGATATTTCTTTTGGAAAATTTTTAAGTAGCATCTTTTAACTACAGGATTTGAACACCATTCATGTAGGTGAAGAATTCTTATTACAGTAGTCACAATGTAGTCAGTGTGTACAACCTGGCCTTAGGGATACTAATTTTTATTAGTTCTAAATCGTGAATCAAAAATGAATCAGATCTGATTTTAAAGCTTCTCAAGTGGCAGCTTTTAACATCCTTGTGAAAGTCTGCATTTAGTTCAAAAGAATCACAATTTCTTTCCTATGCATCATGAAAAAAGCGATGAGGATGAGGTGTTTCTGCTATGAGAATAGGGGACTCTTCATCTAAGGTTAAATTGTGGTGTTTGTGCGTACAGTTTTATCTCGGACTCAGCTTGGTCTTACCAACAAATACAGAGAACTATCTATAAGAGGAATGTGGCACCTAGAGTAGTATAGTTTTTAACCGTATGATTTTTGATGGTAGAAAAATCTGAACTGTAACATCTTTGAAATTTAATAATTACTAGATTGTAAAAAAAAGAGAAGAAAAGTAGATTGTAACTGCATAGTTAAACATTGGCTGCAGATCTTCTGGGATGATCCTGAAAAAGAGGAAAAGAAGGTAAACATCAGATTTGAGCAATAAAATATGAAATTATTTTACAAACTTTATATGGATAATATACAAAAAGGTATGATTAAGACTAATACACTGCCTTGTGGGTAGATAGATATGGTTGAATTGATAGAAGCAAATCAATTTTCTGTAATAACAGTAAAACAATAGTGGACTGTATTGCTATTTAAAGGTTTACCTAGAACATTTTACACATTGTTCAAGAATCTATAATATTTTCATAATTTCTAGTATCTGGTCATAAAGATTGATCAGAACAATGTGGTAAAGAGTTCTGTGGGTAAGAAGCCTACTGGAGGAATTTCAGAAATCTAGAACACAGTTCATTTTTTACTTCCCTGAGAGTACAGGAAAATATGAAAAGCTTTTCATGCAAATTGGTAGTATCTTGGGTCCATTTCTCAGATATATGGTAGAATTTAATTCAGTTGGTTCTGAGAATTCAATAATAAATGTAAGTGATGTCATGATTCAGAACAGATTGTGTTTATTCTTTCTCACATAATACAACCTAACTGGACAGTGTGTCAAGCAGAAATGTAGTATGGAGAAGATAGTTAATTATTGAATTTATTAGGGTTGAAGCTATTAAAAGTTGGGCTGCTCAGAAATTCTTTGGCTCCTCTACTATTGTTGTTCAGCACACCAGATTGTCAAAATGGAAACTTCTGTGAAGAACAAACATAGTTTGAGATTATTTTATGGCTGTGGCTTGTTGGGATGAAACTTCTAACTGAAGTAGAGAAAAATGAATTATCAAAATCGAGTTGAGAAGCTCCAGAGAGTGATCCCTGAAGTAGTGGCAGTTAGGGCAGTAATCTGAAATGTGAAAGAATGGCAGAGGCTCTACCTCCATTTGAGTAAACAAAATCTCCTGGAAGGTGTAACCCTCTTTTAGAATTAGGAGAATTAAAGAAATAACATTCCTCAGAAGGTCTTCAGTTGGTACCAGTAGAGCAGGGAAGTTTTTGAAGTGTAAGAGAACAGGGGAACTCTTTCCCACTTAGGTCTAGCTAGTAGTTACAGATGCATTTCAGGAAGTTCAAAGGCAGTTAGTTACTTGCTGCAATGAACAGCAATTGTCCCATGATACCTTTGTTTACATAGATATGACTGGAGCTGATGTTTTGAAAAAATGTAATTTCATCTGCAATAACTTTAGATTTAATACAGAAATTTTAATATACTTTTACATGTATTCACATGAAAGTTTTGTATTTACAACATGGGTGTTGGACAAGAATGTCATCAGTAGCCATCACCCTGAATTACTGAAGTAATATTCCCCATCAGCCTTGTAGGCTGTTTAGCCTCCTTGTTTAGTGAAATCGGATTTTACCTCCTTGCTCAGCAAAAAGGTTTTTTTGCACATTGGCAGAAATTATCTTGATCTCCAGGGGATTTTTAGCTGTTATGACCACTGAAGGTTTCCCAGGAGCCCAGCCACCAGGTTGCTTTCAATTCTTGGGTTTCTCAGAGTTAACACTATTGTCACTTATAGGTACCCCTGTAGAAGAGAGATTGTCTTCATTACTGTGTCTGAGAGTATTTCATCAACTTCATATTTGTATATGACTTTTAAAGCTCTTCATAATTTTTATTTTTGCAGCATTGCTAAAAAACGTAGGGACTAATAAGTAAAGGAATCTGCTCATTTGCTGTTGTATAGATTAGAAGTTTAAAGGTTGCAATAAAATTCTAGCAGTGGTGCAGACAAACTCCACTGAAGACAATAGTAGCCAGGCAAATACCGAATATATGAAAGTATAAATAATGCAAAACTATTTTAGATCACATTTTTGGCTGAGATGGCATAGTTGTTGTCCTGTTACTCATCCTATTTTGTTTCAGTGTTGCAAGGTTACTCATCTCTCCCAGTGAACAATGACAAATGCAAAAACACATTTATGCAACACCATTTCCTTAGCCTCTGTCTGTCTTGTGGATGGATTCCTCCCTCAACTTTTGCATTGCTTGTTTTGGAGAGGGTTTTTTTACTTCAAGCAAGATTTTTTTTTAATTTTTTTTTTTTTCCCCTCCCCTGGTGGGCCTGTAAATCCACCTTCTAGAGAGCCAAGTGAACAAAATACCTGTTTAAATTCTTACAGGATTTTCATTTTATGCAGAGCAGCAGGAGGAATGTTGTGCCTTTTCTGGTGCAGAGCTAAATTTCCCACCAGAACCATATGTCTGCAAAGCGGACCTTCTCTCTCCCCCAGTGGATCCCAAGGGAAGCGAGCAAGAAATGTGGCAACTGCCTTCTTTCAGCTACAGGCAAGTATAGCAGGACGTTTTTGTGACAACTACAGCACTAAAGACTGCACTTCGCTTCCAGTCCAGTAAACCAAAGCTGCCAGGAGACTCTCAGCTGAAATACTGAAACACAGCATTGCTTCCTTTCTCACCAGTAGCACCCTCCAGGCATATATATGACTCCAGACAGTTGCAGAAATGGCTCAATTCATTGTTGTCTTGTAAAGGTATTTTGGAACCTTACCAAAGAAAGAATTAAGTAGAAATGCCAGAGGTGTTTACTTAGAGGAGTACAGGGTTTCTCTGCTGACCAAATGCTGTTTTCAGTGCAGTTTATGAGCCAGTGCTAACCATTCTTACCCTTAGATAACCCTTTAGTTGAGGAGTTGCAAGCACCTCTCTTTGGATATCACTAAAACTGGGCCTTTACCAGAATGCTAGATGTAAATGCTAGACTTTACTGAAGCCTGAACCCTGCAGTTTTGCAACCACTGTGTATTGCACCAGTGTGAACCTTCAGTCTTGGTACTTGTAAATAGTAGGAAAAGCATGATCTTGATCCAAACTTCATAGCCTCACCCTCATCAGATTCTTTGGGCAACACCAGTTTTTTCCCTCGAGCTGCTATGGCTATGTCTGCTATTCTCTGTGGTGACTTCAAGTTAGTCAGCTTTGGTCTGGTGGTTCTGACGATAACAGCAGAAAGCTCAGGATGGGCTGCATCATTTAAAGAGGACAGAGGACTCTGATTAGGCCGCTGAAGGCATCTCAGCTGGTATAGTATATAGGAAGTATATTGATATATAATCTCATCAAACCACAGCAGGATCTGAAGGAGAAGAAAGGCAAAGTTAGGTCTGGTATTATGATGTGTATGGTATAATTGCTTAATACAGACCTACCATCTTTATTTATTGTTATTTATATCCCTGTAGCACTTCAGGACTCTTAATACCTGATCCTGGTGATACCGGTACTGTATAAAGACAGTAGAAATACATAGTCCGAATTCCTGAACAGTTTACCATCTCCATATACCAAAGAGAGTGGGGAACAAGGAGGCATTATGTAGGATCAAAACAAGTGATCTTGGCACACCAGTATCTTGAGTATCTTCACTGGTTGTGCCAGGCCTTGTAGTAAGTAATATCCTAAAAAAAAAGGGGAGTGATTTGAAAGGAAACTATATATTAGATTTGTATGTGTTTCCAGGGAGCTTTTCCTAAGTCAAGAGATGATACAAAGGGTTTTGTCTGAAAGGGCTTATTAGAGCTCAAATCCATGAGTCTGCAGTCATAAAATATTGCAACTGAGGGCAAATGTTCTGTATGTGATGCCATAGAGAAGGGAAGAGGTGGACACAGGGCAGAGTAACATAGTAAAAATGAGAGGCAAAGAAAATAACCATTGCAGAAATCTCTGATATGGCTAAGAAAGGCATAATTTTCTTTGTTAAAGCAGATGAAAGGAAGCTTGCAATAATTCAAAACTAAGTGCGAAGAGGAGGGACTGTTCAGACAGATAGGGAAAGTTGCAGTTTATGATGCCTAAGGGTAAAGTGAAAGATAACACCAATTAATATTGTTCTGAAGGGTGTGTTTAAGCATTTTGTTCAGCTGCTAAATTTAAATTATAAATTAAAATACAATTAATTTCACTTTTCTTCTCTTGCTGTTTTCAGATAGTTGGGCTTGATGTCAAAAAGCCAATGCCTGTTGACATTTTTTTTCCCAACTTAGTCCATTCTTCCATTCATTTTTCTAAGGAACATTGATTGTCATTTAGGCCCAAGCAAGTGAAAAAATAATTAGCCTAC
Organism: Strix uralensis; assembly: GCF_047716275.1. Taxonomy (NCBI): domain Eukaryota; kingdom Metazoa; phylum Chordata; class Aves; order Strigiformes; family Strigidae; genus Strix; species Strix uralensis. The sequence continues at coordinate 56,607,951 of NC_134012.1, read as the reverse complement.
TAGTGTTTAACAAGTACCCAAGTATGTATGTGAGTCAAATACCTACATAAAATACCTTCTATCAGGGCAAGTCACTTTGAATTCTAAGCATCAGAGAGGGTACTGAATGAGGACTTTCATGCACTATTGCTTACCTGCATGAGCATTTGAACTTAAGGCATCATTCTTTGTCTTGAACTGAAGCAGTATGTTTAGAATTAAAGATATGAAGTATGCCCTGAAGTTGTTTGCAGGTACATCAAAATGTTTTCCTGCAGAACAGCAGCTAAACAGCTGTAAAACCTTATGCTTCAAGATTGTACTGTTCAGAAACGAAAGTTTTACATCGCCATCAGAGATCTCATGCCACTGAGCAGTCCAGTGTTTGTTATTTTGCCAAATTGAAAGACTGAGGATGTGTCATATATTTGTTTTCAGACTTCTTGCTTTTACTGAAGGCTAATATGCCTTTCATATCATGCAAGAAATACTGTGCATTCAGGATGAGATTCATGTGCTTCATCTTCAGATCCTTGCAAATAGGAAATAGGCATTGCTCAGCTCTTCAGTGGAGTCCTAGTCTTGTTGTTTTAGAGAAGCCCATTCTTAAATCTGTGATCTTTAAGGGCTTCTCCTGGTTTAGTAGATAAGTTAGTTCAGCCTGTATAGGCTTTCTGAAAAATAGAAAAATTCAGGTAGATCAGCTTTTAAAACCGTTGGTTGCTGGCAAACCCTTGATCATAGAGTACTTGAAAGAAATCAAATTAATGGATGGTTAATTCTGTTATTACCTGTTTCCATTAAATGAAACAAACAAGCAATACAGACTTCGAGTTTGGCCTGCCTAAGTTGCTTACACTGTATGTGTTCTAATAATTTGTGTCCAAGTTTTTAACAACTGTGTCTAAATTATCAACACAGCTTGTAACTATTTAATGCTTCATGTGAACACATACAAAACTTTTCTGCACAGAAAAAGAATACTGTGATTTTGAGAAACTGTGAAAGCAGAATTGTCTGTTTTTCAAATTTGCCTGAAATTACTGAAAATCTGAATAGGCAGCATGAATTAAATTTTTTGCCTATTTTTTCCCTTGAGAAACAGTTTTACATCAGGTGGTTTAGTTTTGATATACATAGTTATGAACATTTACTAACTGGCACAAACTGATACTTTTTAATTCTTTGAAATCTGACACTTGCTTTTTCATCTCTTACTTTAGCTACACCTTGAATGGACTGCTCAATGGGATGGAAGTTGGTAGCTTTCAGATATGTATCTCTCTAGCTAAAGCTGCAGTGGACTGATGAGGGAATGTTATGAATATTCCTTCGTTCTCTTTTTCCTCAAATTTTAACATACTGGAAGTTCTAAGTGCCCTTAAAATCTGTTCTGGGGATAAGGAAGATAGCAGTGCATATACACCATAGAGGTGGTTGTCATAGCTTGCTGATGACAGTAATCTGCTGCTCCAGGCAGCATCATTCATGTGAGATATAAAGCTACTGGTTTTGACAGTGTTTGGCCCTTCTAACTGCTGTGCCACTCTGAAAAAGCATGAGAGTTAATTGCAAAGTCTGGATTAATTTCAACTCAGACCAGATTCCTTTTGACTGTTACTATTCCTCCAGTCTTGGCGGGGGGGGGGGGCGGGGGGGGGGGGCGGGGGGGAAGGGGACAGGGCTGGGAAGGGGGTTCTAAGATTTCTCTCCCCTGGTAACTTGGCATAAGCAGCTGTTTTGTGCCTGTTTCCCAGTGGTGTCTGTATTAGTAATCTCATTCTGTTTTAGCATTCTTGCTGTAAGCAGGCAGAACTCAAGTTACATTATTAAATCAGCATCTGGTCCCAGCTATCCTGACATACTAGGCCAAAAGATATCTGCTTTTCTCTTCACATTCTTGCTATTATATGGTGTTATTTATTTATTTATTTGCCCACAGAGAAGTCTTCTGCATATTAGCACTTCTCTCCTGCCCTCCTTCACAGGAAAGGAGACCAGAGAAGGGCTATTTTCTGGGGAGGTAGGGCATATGGTAGAGCATTTACTGCCTAGTCTTCTTCTCAGAAGGCTCCGTGCATTTCTGAAGTGCTCAGCCTTAAGCTGCATTGGCTGTCTTCTTTCTTCTTAACTCTTAGTGGGATCTGAAGAAGCAAAGGAATTTACAGCCCCGTTTTGACTCATCTCATGGAGAAAGCAAGACTTCAAGTAAATTTCCATGCATTTCTGTTGTCACAGGGTTGGAGAACAGAGCGTGAAGGAACAGCAAAGCTAGGAAGCTTAGTATTAAGGGCAGGAGAGAAGCAGGAAATGCAGCAAAGTTACAAGGGACTCATTCAAGGAAATGTTGAAAGCAGTTGGGGATAGAAGCTTTGATAGGTGAGAACTAGTTGCAGAGAATTAGGTGTTTGACGGAGCACATGGATTTCTTGGAACAATCTACCAAGGGAATGAAGAATTAATTCATTGGAGACATTCACAAAATTCGTTGGGTGCGTCAGTAAGTAAGCAGAGAGAGCAGATTCATTTTTTTGAGGACACTATGTGAATAAGGGTTTACAATGAGATAATTTATTTGACAGTCTCTATGTGTTTATTAATGGAGCTTATATTTTGGAAGCTAGATTCAGAGATTTCTTCTGGATTTTCTGGAGAGATTAAGGCAGTTACAGAGGTGGGGAATGGAGAGAAAGTAAATTAATGGGAGAAATACAGAAAGAGTGGAAGAAAGTTCTGCAGATGAAAATGTGGTAAATTTCAATGTGCAAGAAGAGATTGCTTTATACTGGAGAGTAACTGACACAGGTGCAGTAACAGTTAGTTTGGGATGAACCTGCAAGTTAAAAACAGCCTTGTATATTTAATACGGTTTTTGTACTTTTTTAAAAAGAACCTGTAAAGATTTGTTTTAAAAAAAAGACTAAGGCAGCAGTATTTATTAATAGTGTAAAGTAAATGATACCTCTAGATGTGTATAGTAGACACTGCTTCTCATTACCTGGCTCATTTTAGCCTCCTTTCCTTTCCTCCCCCCCCCCCCCCCAAAAATTTAAATTTGTAATGCTGATAAAGGCACTGTCATCTCAAAGGGACAGGCACCTACTGGCTTTGGCCTGTTGTGAACATGCATGTGCGTGTATATATGTGCATATAGATACATATACACAGCACAAATTAGAAAATTGATATTTTCTCCATCCAAGTTTTGAAGAAATGATGTTGTGTATGTGTGCTATTTTAAATGGTAATAAGATAAGCAGAAATATTTTAGGAAAAGATAATTGAAGGACTCAGAGAACAACAGGGAAGTATATTAAAGTGATTAAATACTAAATTTATTATTATTTTTAGGCCCTACAGAAAATCCTAAGAAACTTTGGTTTTTTTGTATACTAAATACTAATCTAATCTTATTTCCTCTTTAGCAATTGCTGTGACCTTGAGACAATTGTTAAAAACAGGGTATTCTGCATTTATTTACTAATATTCTGGGTTTTAAAAGTTGTTTTGATCACCCCTTCGTTTATGCACTAGAAATGGGATGTGTTCAAATTTTCAACCCCTGCAGGAAAAAAAGCAGAAGTTTTAAATGCTGCTGCTCACTAATTATTTTGATGCTTTGACAGTTTACCAGCCTGTAATTACTGACTTTTCCTATTACTCTGAGCTGAAATAGCTGTAGTGTCTTCACTATATTTACCAGGTATGAATCACCTGATGCTTGCCATACTTCTACAGCAAAGGAGAAACTTCCGCTAAAAACTCTGCAAAATGCAGAAGTAACATCTTGGGGGTTTGTTTTATTGTTTTCAGGGTGCTGGGTGCACTGCACTGGTGGTAGCTGTGGTGGCAAGGAAGTTAGAACTTACCAAAGCTGAAAAACATGTGCATAATTTCATGATGGACACCCAGCTAACTAAAAGAGTAAGTCACCCTTTGTATTCACACTGAAAAGGAAATGTGTGTTAATTTGTTTCTGCATTTGTTTTAAATAGTCTCCTGCTACATTCTCCTACTGAATTTTTTCAGGGGTGCGATTTTACAAGGAGGAAGAATCGAATGCCTTGAGCTTTTCTCTGAATTGAGGGCAACTGCAAGTTCTCAACAGATTTTGAGGATTTGAATATTTTTCTATGGAGGGTCCTTACAGCTGAAAGTTAATTGGTAAAACCAACAGTTAAATGCTGTGAAACTAGACTATTATATTAAACTAAATGTCTTTCATGCAGTATATGAGAAAAATATATAAAATTTTTGTAGCTGAAATAGGCTAGATGACTGATACATACAAGAATTTCAAGCTATAAAGGATGTTCTTAAGAAAAAGATGTATTCATAGTTTGTGAGTGACGCAGTCTTTCCAATTGCTTTGTGTACTCAACACAGGGTCTGCTTAGTGGCACACAGTACTGAAGTGCCTTAAAGATGTTTGTTGATAATAATGGTTTTAGAAGAGATTATTTTAAAAAACCCTCTAGAAATCATTAGAATTTGTAAAAAAGATTTTTAAATTTTCCTTATGAGATATAATTTAAATTACAATAACATCTTGGAAAATGAAAGAATGCAGTGAACAAGGCAATAGAAATCCATTATTGAAATAAAACAGGTCAGTGTTGAGGGAACAAGAAAATGAGTAGGAGCTACACAGTCCTCTTAACTTGTTTAATCTTCATTATTGAGAAGAGCCAATATGGAGAGGAAGGTCCTTACACTCACAAAAGGAACTCAGCAGAGCTTGTCCTTACTGATGGGTGGTGGAATGGAATGTCGATGCCTGTGCTGGAAACCAGGGCTCTACTCCAGGTGGGAAGGAAGTTGTCTGCCTCAGCACAGCTCCATGCAGCGGTGCAGTGCTGTGCTGCCATAGGTCCTCTGCTGCGGAGAGCCATGTCGTGACTCTACACACTGTGTTTCCAGGACATGTCAGCACATCGCTCTGGTTGTGCTGGCTCCCTTGTTTCTATGCTGGTTACCACTAACAGCCTGTGTCTCCCCTAAGCAGTCCCGGTAGGGAAAGACTAAAGATGAGTGGGAAGGCAGTTCTTATATAGGTATAAAGGGTGTCTGACTTGAGGTGTCTTAGATCTGAGCTTGTTGATTTACACTCCTATTATAGTCAGTTAAGGTCTTGTTGATACTAGACCACAGACAATAATTTGTCTCTTCCTAATACAGGCACTTTTCTAGTGTAATCTGACAGCTGAGCTCAGAATGTCTTTCAGGAGGGAAAAAGGTTTTGTAAACACTGGCTAGATTTTGAGTCTGGTGTTCATTTGTGCATTTTAAGGTTTATTTTATTCAGGTATCCTTCATATAAATCTAAATATCAGTCTAATACTGATGGTGCTTTGGTAGCTTCAGACTCATGAAACTCAAAGCACATGAAAAGCAAACAAGAAGAGAAATCTGAGATGCACAGCAGGTCACAAATCGGTTACACAAATACTAGAGAGGTTTCCTCACAGCTTCATACCTTGTGGAAGTGCAAGGCCTAGGTAGAGATTGTAAGGAGGTGTCTAAAATGTGATTGTGCTTCCACTGAAGTCAGGACCAAGGTTCTCCAACACTTCTGCAGGTACAAGGTCTCTTGCTGAGAAGAGCTACTGTATGGCATTCCTTCAATGCCTTTACCTAGACATTGACTTAGGTCTGATGCTGCAGTAACTGGCATGATATAAGTTGGAGGGAGAGAAAATAAAGATGAATAATAAGAACAGTTTTCCTTTGCAAGTAACCTAGTCATTCTGTCATTAATCAACATTGCACTGAAATTCTTTGTTGTTTTCAAGCATTCTTGAAAATTTTTGAGAGCCTAAGAAGGAATTGTATGTACTCTTACCTTTAACATTTTATGTAAAGCCTCATTTTAAAAAAAATTCAAAGTACTTATGAAATAGAACACTGGCCACATTAATTGACAAGATTTTTTTTCATCTCCTCGGAGAATGGTAAAGAAGAAACAAGAATAAAAATGTAAACAAAAAAAGAAAAAAAGTTTGTTTAAACAGCTCTAGAAATTTAAAGGACTGTTAAATTGCTAAGAGAATTAAGAGGTACTAACCATAGAACAAGGAAGAGAGAAATTTTATGATTCTATTAAATACATTTAGTTAATTACCATGGAAGTAATGCATTAGTATTTTTTCACTGTAATTTATATTGCCATAAACACCAAATGGTGCTAACTTTTTAAAGAGGGACAAATTATTGTCTGATGCAAAGACAGTTGGTCCCAGTATCACAGGACATGGAAACTGCTCAGCAGTCCCTCTGGTCCAGTTACTGCTTTCTGCCCTCACTGCTGCAGCTTCTTTATGTACCCACTTCCCACAGTTAGGCAGGGTCTTAAGTGCTCTAGAAAGAGTTTATACCAGAAAAGAGAAGACGTGACATAATGCTACTTTTGTCAGCCTGGTGTTTTTCTTTTATTAAACAGGTGAAAAATGCAGCGGCCAATGTACTCAGGGAAACATGGTTAATTTATAAAAACACAAAGCTGGTTAAAAAGGTGGACCATGCGAAAGTAAGGAAACATCAACGCAAATTCTTGCAAGCTATTCATCAGTAAGTACTATTTTGCTTTGGTTTTCCTCTTCAGGGGTTTTCTCTCTTAGTTTCCCTCTCCCTCATAGCTACTCTTAGTCCTTGTGTCCCGTCCTGCCTCCTCCCTTTTCTTCCCCTCTCCTCTCCTTCATAGAACATTGCTCTTGAGATTGATTTTTCTCTAAGAGTAAGACAAAGATAAGGTTTTACTGTATTACCTGTTTACAAAAAAATAAAAAGTATGCTGGCTGGGTATATCCAATATGAGGTAAATAAAACTTGTTAATATTTTTATAGACATTTCCCATGCTTCTTGAGTTATCTAAGACTTTTTTTGTCTTTTGCCACTGAGACTATCCTTTGTTGTTACATATTTACTTACAGGTACTAGGATACAAGCTACAATAAATAGAAAAAAATGAAAAACATTTCAATTTGTAGTAGAAGTTTTAATAATTTAAAGTCAGAATGATGTAATAGAAGAGAGCCTATGAGTATGGATGTAGTGCTTAATGAAAAGAATATGCATCAAGTGCCATTGTACAGCCCAAGAGCAATTAGTTGCCTCTCTCCGCCATATATTCTCAGTGCATAAAATCAAATGTTGATATGTCAGCTATGACACCTGACATCTGTTCTACAAAATGGGGGCATATGCCAACAGTTGTTGTGTGACCTTTGAGCACCTCTGGCATGATTCAGATGAGTACTTCTCCTCTACTGAAATCTTAAGGGATTGAAAACAAGCCTGAGAACTGTAACCAGTAGTAGGATTAAGCTGTGTTATGGTATTGCAAGACCATAAGTATTTATCTAAAATTCATAATACATATTTGTCATAAAGCACACCAAAACTAGCAGAACTGCACATGATTCAGTTACTGTTCCTTGGACTACATGGGGTCAAAAAAGAGACTTTTGACCCCAGGAACCACAGATTCTTCTTGAGGAATGGTCAGGACCCATGCTACTATGTGTCTGCTCTATTCGGTGTCCCCATCCAGCCTGAGGCAGTCATTTGTACAGTCTATGAAATTAGTCTCCGTGAGATACTGCGGAGATGTAGATAAATTAAGTAAGTTTAATTTTGAACTGATGTTTTCGTAACTTTTGAGTGTGGGTCTGTGTCTGAGCCAACCTGTGAGGAGGTGTGATGGAAGTGCCATCATGAAAAGAACACCTATGGGTCGTCTTGCAGGAAAGACAGGAAGGAAAGGCCAGTTTATGGTATTTCCTATTAGTAAATTTAGGCAAACGGTTACTATTTCTCTGTTTCATAGCAATGTTTTAAAGCAATGGGTAGCTAAGCTTAAGGTATGAAGTATTCTTTATACCTTGATTATTATATTTAGCAAACTTGCAGGATTAAATGTTACTGTGCTATTGCAGAAATACTTCAAGGAATAAAAAGACAACAAAAATAGAGGCATTTTTATGTGGATATAAAAAGTATATTTTCCCAGTTTGGTCATCCTGCTTGGTTTAAAGGATTGGGAGGCAGAGAGGCAGGGGTTCTGGGATATAGGATGGCATGTCCTATGCATCCTTTGCTGGACTTGAAACCTTGATTGCAAAGGTTACTCCTTAACATTTTAACTTTGCTATTTATTTTGTGTGTGCGTGTCTGTGTGTGTCTGTGTGTGTGTGCACACACACATTCAGAGAAGAATCAAAAAGCACAGCAGGCTAAATCTGCAGCTTTATATATCATTCAAGTCCAGAAGAGTTTTACAGTATGTAAAATGTTGTTCTGCACCTGCCTTAAAAATTCTTTAATCAGGTGGGGTGAAGAATGTGGTAGCAGTAATTTTTTCCAAGCTGTGACAGCAAAACTTTGAACAGATATGTTAATAATGCATTTCCCCCTGTCCTTTAGTGCTTTACATTCCATCCCCAAAACTACTTCTGTATTTAAGCAAAAAAAAAAAAAAAAAAGGATAATTTTCTCAATATGCTGAAGAATGTGCCATGATAAAGACATTGCTCTAGCAGTTTGCTTTCTTCCAGGTGTAGCAGAGTGGATGGGTGCAAATTATTTTTTCTCCTTTTGCATCTTTGAACTTTTCTCAAATAACTCGTAGTAGTATATGGCTCTTCTCCATCATTCTGGATTCGTAGGTTTTTTGTTGGTCCCCCTCCTTCACTTTCCAACCATTTCAGTGGAGACAGAAATAAAAGCAGTGAAGTTTTAGGGCCAGTTTTATACAAGAAACCAGAGCAGATCATAATAAGAGTCTCAAACTCACAGTCACAGCTCTAAAACTGCCTTCAGCTGGTCTGGGTCTTTTTTGCTTCTCATGCCCACTAAACGTGATGAAGTTTCAATCATCACTCTAAATGATACTATTAAAAGGCATTTTATGAATTGTGTGAATAAGAAAATCTACAGATAATAGTTAATGGGAAGGTTTGAAGCTATTGCATCTTCCTTCATTGCGAATGCAAGTGAGTTAGACTCCACCTCAGGCAGTTATCGATTGAAAGAAGTAGCAACTCCTTAGGACTTCCCACCTGCTCAGTTGAGCCCACTGTGCTCATTTCATTGTTTTAGTATATTTTACAGTTTGTTTTCTTTTGTTTTGTCTTTTTATTTCAACAAAATGAAAATAGAGCTCGGAAGTAAGTTGTATAAGCTGTTCCTTTCTGAATTTGCAGAATTTACCACTGTCTGCATGCAAAAAATAGAGTCTTTATTTGTGAACTTCAGTGGTCTGATTGCTGCCATGGAAACACGATCCAGAATCATGATCTTTTGCTGTGATAAGTGAAGTTCATAAAATCAAGGTGTTTCATATTTTCTCATAATGAATTTACGAATGAAAGTCTGACAGTTTTCTTTAAATCCGGCTGCTGCAGCTAAAGACTTGCCATTACCTAGTGATATATTTTACAGTCTATTATGGATATTGTGTTGGTTACCATGAGGTATTACCATGTTGATGTCAGCTGGTACTTGTATTGCTACAATAACAATGGATTTCTTGGAATTTTAAAATAAAAATACCAACTGGCAAACAAGTCAGTGAATCTTAAGAAAAGCAGAAAACATATATTCTGCGAATTATTTGAGGGATGCTCACCAAAACAACAGGGTTATCATTCTCCAGTCAAATCATTACATGCTTACCTTTGAATAATTATTCTGTTCTGAGACTGTAATGATAGAACTCCATACCTTAGAGACACCTCCATACTTTTCGTTTTAGAATAGCTCCAGCTCATAACTTCTGAAAGCACCATTCCTACGGTCTGCATTTATGTTGTGCTCCGAAGAAAGCCTCCAGGGGAAGAAGAGCATATGACATTCCAGTAATAAGCCACTGTGAACAATTGATTTCTACCTTAACAGAGTTATTTCCATGTGTTTTAAAAGGCATTTCACTCTTCACAACTTATTTTCTCATGGCAGTTAGCCTAGATGTGAAAGGAAATGCTCAGTAACTAAAGATACGAACAGCAACTTCCTGATTTTGCGATATCTCCAAGAAGGCTTTCTTTAAATCAGCTTTCTAAGTAACACCATCACTAAGAAACAGGCAGAGTATGCATTAGCAACCCACCTGCCACAAAATGCTGCCAAACTTATTTTCATTTGACAGCTAACCGGATGGGTAGCTTGGTTGGCCCGTGACGTACTGGTAGACTGCATGGTATCTTATCACACATCATTGTTTATAAACAGCTATGTTGTTTTTGAAAAATGCTGCTTCCTGCTTAGAACAGCCACCAGAAATTCCAAGTGTTTCTGTTGGGAAATGTTGAACAAATGACTCGTACTTAAGGGAGAAATTGCTTATTTGTGACAACCTACTAATTGCTTCTCTCACAGTTAATCTGAAAAACATGGACTTTATTTCAGGGAGCACATAAGGAAGGTTATGTATATATCTTTCTAAGAATGTGTATAATTAATAATAATGCAGATAGGTAAGCATCAAGGAGAAAAAGATACCCTTGCTGCTTTTTTCATAGTTTTTTCAATGCTGTAGTTTAAATAGCACATTGAAAAAGAATGTCTAATGTATGTTTAAAATATAATCATATTTGCATTCACAAATTATGTAAGAAAATGAAATGTATTGGCAAGTATGTTGGTTATTTAGCTGCTGATCAGATGGAAGTTCTGTTTAAAGTAATGAGAAACTCACTTATCACTGTATTTCCATCAGGTTCAAACACCTGCTAACCCAATCCATTACCGACAGAACAGGACTTATACCTGTATCTAGTCATGTAGGCATGGGAAGATTCTTAATTGCTACAACATTAATGACAAAACCCAGTTGTTCTATGTTTCTTCCTATATCTACTTGTCACGATACTGAGGCTTTGAGGAATGTTTTGGCTTTCTTTCATATAGTCTGGATAAATTGTTCTCTCCCTTTTTGAATTTAACTTTGACCATGCCAAATGGTATTCTCAAGGACATCACATTTCCTTGCTCTTTCCTTTTTTGCCGTGTTGAAGAAGCATGCTTCTCATTGTAGCAGGCACATGATCAACTCTGACTTTACACAAAATACTCAAGGCATTGTCCATGCAGTTATCTGGTCTTGTAAGTTTTGTGCATGCTTTTTAGAAATCCTAATATGACCACATACACAAAAAAATCTGACTTATAATTCAACTTTTTAGATTAAGAAGTGTAAAAATGGAACAAAGGAAACTGAATGATCAAGCCAACACTTTGGTGGACCTGGCAAAGGTTAGTAGGCAATTACTGTGGCTTAACATCCGTCCTTTCAAAATGAAGAGTTTGTAAGTGAAAATGTTGTGCATTATACATACAAATATCATTAACAAGTTTGTTATTTGTAGAAAATGAAAATATGTGTGTGTTTTGTGGTAACACCTACTGAATAACAATCCTGTTTATGGCTCTGACCAAAGTTTCAATGCACCGTATTTATTTATTTTTTGTACATTTGAAAAAGATTTTGCAATTGAGAGGCTGATCCTGAGAGCTCCTGAAATGACTGCAGTGGTCATAGTAAATGGTGAACTGTGAGTGGGTCGTAGTAGTGTAGTCCTGGGTAGCAAAGAGATTTCTTGTCTGGTGATAGTGACTGTGCCATGAAAATCCATAGTAATCAGGCTCTCACACAGACTGAAATCAGAGGTTCTGGTTTTCTATCCCTCTTGTCTTACGCAGCTGTGACTTTGGACAAGTAAATTTAGGTCTGAATTTATTTAAGTTTTTATAATGAATAATATCTGCCTACTTTGCTGATATATCATAAGGCTTTATTAATCTTTTTAAAACCATTTGAGATGAGGTAAAAAGACTACTAAATTGCAAATTTCTTGTCTATTATTGCTGGGATTTTTCATTAATATAAAATAATTACTAGATAGTTAGAGGGCTGAGCTGATAGCATTCCAGGTTTCACATTAGACCTCAGTATTTAACAGTTACTTTGATCTTAATTCGAGGCTACATTAAAGGCATTAATGGGCTTTTGCTAAGGGTTTCTTGTACACCTTCTCTTGTACCTCAAAACCCTCCTCAATTTAAAGTGCATCAAAGCAGAGATTAAACTCTTCAGTGCTCATTCCCCTTCTGCTTTAGAGAATCACCTGACAACTTCAGTTGCTGAAAATACATTTCAATCTCATTCTTCTGGCAACTGATAAAGACTCTTCAGATACTATTTAATGTAGACTACTTTGCTTTCAAGGGTTATGCTAGCATCTTGAAACAGGGGGCAGAGAAACGGGTTATCAACACTCATCTGATACTGAAGTGCTTTACACTTCAGACAGTCAGTCATTCAATTAATTTTCATTCCTTTTGGATGTTTTATAAACTTCAACCAGTTTGCCTGCTGAATTACATCCAATTTTGACTCTAGGTTAACTCCAATCTGAAGTCTCAGTCTGTCAGAGGGAGAAATTCAGCCATTATTTCTAACCAGCTCCAAGTCTCTATGAATTAACGCCTTTCAGGTTACATTTTTACTGACCACTACGGCATTTTAAAGTACACTCTATGTACTTGCTGTAACCAAACACTGTTTTGTAGAGGGCAGATTGGGGAATGTGGAAGGAGCAAAGCATACAATTGAGTTTTTACTCCTTGCATTACATTCCAAAACCAGTCCATGCAACTACTCATACTACAGCCAGTTCAAGAAAGCCTGGCCAGTTTAAGGAGAAAGGAAATCAACATTTGTGTTCTGCTTAGAAGAATGATGGTTTTTAAAACCAGAGGAAATACAGAAGAGTCAAAGATGGATCACGGCTTTGGAGCCTTTAGTCTCCTGGTGGCTTACACAACAGACTGTTCACAAAGCTTAGGATGGTGAATTTCTAAGCACCTGAACTTCCAAAAAAGGTCTGGTCTTTTGTCTAATTTGTTAAGATCTTGACATCTAAAGTGCTACTCAAAATATATTACGTTTCTGCTCAGCAAGTTTAGTAGGAAGTTTGCTCTGAATCTGCAAGGAAAACTATTTCACAATACTTGATATTTTTATAATATTCATATCTTTTTTTTTTTTTTTTGTGAAGTGCAAAAGCATTTACAAACCCTTGTAGAGCTGTACTGCTTGTTACAATATTTGTAAGGTCTCTCTAAACCTTTGTTTACGTCCTTCTGCTTTCAGACTCAAAACATCATGTATGACATGATTTCTGACTTAAATGAAAGAAGTGAAGATTTTGAGAAGAGAATTGTTACTCTGGAAACTAAACTGGAAACTTTAATTGGTAGCATTCAAGCTCTCCCTGGACTGATTAGCCAGACAATCAGTCAGCAACAGAGAGATTTCCTCGAGGCTCAGATACAAAATTATGATAAGCATGTTGCCTACAGTGCTGAACGATCACGATCTTTGTCAAGAAGAAGGAGATCATCCTCCACAGCACCACCAACTTCATCAGAGAGTAGCTAGAAGAGAATAAGTTAACCACAAAATAAAGACTTTTTGCCATCATATGGTCAATATTTTAGCTTTTATTGTAAAGCCCTATGGTTCTAACTGGTGTTATCTGGGTTCTGATGTCAGAGTCCTGGAAACCTGAACACATTTTAGGCCAAAATGAGTGAAAACTCTTCTTTTTTCCCCCCTCCTCCTCTCAGATGCACAGTGAATGCACCTATTATTGCTATATTAGATTGTTCCTCCTGTAATTTCACTAACTTTTTATTCATGCACTTCAAACAAACTTTACTACTACAGTATATAATATAATAAAAAGGTTAATTTCTGCACATAGTTGCTTGGTTACTTGGACTTAACTAAAAAAAAGCTCACAATCGACCTAATCACAAACTTCTAAGAAACAAAATTGAAGCTGAATAATTATCGCTCAGTATAACAACTAATTCTCTAAACTTTGCTTGCAGTGGAGGGGGAAAAAAATTAATACTCATCTAACAGTGTGCTGTATATATATAGTTATTTTAAAAGGTCACTGACAGCTTCGGTTACTGAAGTGATTAATTAAAAACATAGTTTATCCTAGAAAATAAGTTATGAAGTACGCTATGGGTTTTTAAAATCTTCTTAGGGCTTTTGTTTAACATGCATTTTTACACACACACATAGATAATATATATAAATACATACTTAAGAATATAAAATTATTTACGCAATGCCCATGGCAAAGATCTTTTAAACTGACTATTTGTAAAGCTACTGGCATGCAAAAAGCATGGGTAAAGTCCTGTTCATTTATTCAGACTCTCATAATTATGCCAGGTAAGTATGTCCAGACAGAAGCATCACTTTCAAGCTGGAGGTCTCCTGTTAATGCTGTTTGGGTTTTGAAAGTGTTAGTTTGCTATTTTCTCCACTCCCTTTTTTGTGTTTAATGTTTCTGGAGTGAATGACTGACATGTATACAGTATACGCAATTGCGTGATGTCAGTGCAGTGTTCTGTATACATTATATTTGGGTAATCCTCAAGGTTAGCAAGACACTTAGCAGTATTTCCAAAAACTGTTGTAAAAAAAACCTGCTGTAGACTGGAGTTATGGCAGTGGGTTATCTGTCATACTTTACTTTCATGCACAAATAATAAGATTTCCTGCTTTCTTAAAAAAAAAAACTACAAAGCATAGTGTACACATTTGTGAAAAAGTTCTGGCTGATTTTTCTCCTGGTTTATATTCCAGAGTAGCAAAGCTGAGTAAACTTAAATACTCAGCAGATGCAACTTGCATTCAGAATTCCTAATTATAAAGAGGAAATTACTTGACTTTATGAAATATTTTATAGTACTTGCTATTTATGAAATATACTAGTTCTGTCCCCCTCTCCAATTTACAGACAAGGGTGACACTATAGCTAAGTAAAACAAGTAGGCATGGCTGACTGTTTCCAAGAAATACTAACTTCTGCCTAGAAGGAACTAACATGTATGTTGAAGGAAATGTTGATTGCTTCATGAGATACTGTTGAGTTCTGGTCAGTAGTGGCAGGCAGGGAAGACAGTAATGCAGAAAGTCAGGGCAGAGCCATGCTGGACAAAATACATAATTGATGAATATAAGTTAGGTCCAGACACATTGCTTGTTTATGAAAAGGTGAAGAGTTTGTCCAATACTTTTTATGTCCTTGGGAAAGACAATGACTTTGCAGTATTTTTTTTCCCTAGATGAGCAGGAGAGTTGCATGCCTTTGGAGTGCCTTGTTTACAGACTGTGGAATTATTTTGTGATTGGAAATAATAAGCAATATGCACAGTATTTGCAGTTCCGCTTTGGTTTTTATGAAGTTCATTTCCAGAGGAAAAGATGGATATTACATAGTGCTAATATTGTGCTAGCCCAGTCCTAAACTGGATGACATTTTGAGTGGTCATGAGGCCAGCCACTTTAAACTGTTGGCAGGATTAGGAAGTAGTGATTAATAATATTGGAATTTAATAATCAAGTTTCAGAATTCTTTTCTTGAAGATTTTTGTTTGTCTGTTGTCCCAATTTTTGTGTTTAATTTAGAATATTTTTCCTGTCATTGAATGTGAAATACACTTGCTGTAGCTTGATTACATTTCTTTTTGTCCTGTCAGCTTGAACTAGCTCTTCCATTGTTTACAACATCTTTTTTATATTTGTAAAACCCATTTTTTTTCTCCTCTGGATTGTAGCTCCACATTGAAAATTCTTACCAATCTGTTAGGGTTAAATTTTAATTAAGATCTAGCTATGAGTATTAAGCTGGTTTACTCTGATGTGAAAGAGCAACTGTCATCTTTGACCTCTCAATTTCTTTTACACAGTAGAACTCAGGAGCCTGAACCAACTAAATTCTTGCAGCAGTTTTATGCAAGCAGGTCTGTGAGATGTACCAGGACTATCCCCATCAGTTGGATCTGTAACAATCTGCCAAATTGTTTTGGATTCCTTTTTTTGTTTTTAAAGCAAACAACAAATGATGACACCATGGAATTCCCCAGTTCAATTTCTTAATTTACTCTAAAGCTCACTACAGATATTTTATCTGCATTTCTGGTACTGATGATTCTTTTCTTCTAGTACCTGGTTTTGAAAAGCACTTAAGTGCTACATGTGAATCCAGTCAAAGAGAAGACAGATATAAACTTATATTCAGGAGACCACAAAGCAGTATGGGTTTGATTTTCTTACTCCTGACACCAAACGCCATTTAATCTTTCCTTGTTGGAGTTTTGTAGTACCACAGATTCCATTACTGATTTTTTATTTCCAAGACTTAAGCTCCTTCACTGTGTTCAGTATATGAGCTCACCAAAAGGAAAAAGTAGCATTATGACAGATCTCTGAAACTGCTCGTGTAGTTGAATGTAGTTTTTTCTTTGAAAGATTGTTTACAAACAAGGAATCTTTCTCAAAGCATATGGCATATTTACCACATTACAGTTGAAAAGCTTCATTCACCTCTTGCTTTACTCTCACTGATAGGAAAATTCAGCTTTCAGTTGCTATTGAGCTGCTTTTCACTGCATTCCAGACACCAATTCCATTTGTCAGTTACTTCGGAGTCTTGTTGCTAATCCCTGCATTCTTAATGACACTTAGCAAAGATACCTGGCCTGTAAGGACTGAAATGTAAAATCACAAATAGGCCTATTCACCATGCTTAACATTGATTTACATAGTAGTTTTTAGTTATATTTAAGTTTTTGCAAGATCATAATAATACATTCACAGATATACTTGCAAATGCTCTGTTCTTAATTCTGCAAATCAGTATCTGTTGTAAACCTGCAGATCTTCCCAGACAGACTTGTGTGACTCAGTCTTTCTTTACCTCCCTCTGCTCCATAAAGATGGATCTGATATGGAAAGAGCTTCACGACCTAAAAGTTAAGCATCCTGCCTAAGGAACTCAACACTTTCTGGAAGTCCGTATCTTTCCTTGTGAGCTATTTAAGAACCGTGGCTCCCCGGACTGGGTCTGAATCGCTGTCATCATTAGAGGTTCAAGATAGGTGATAGGCATACTGTTCTACTGCCGCTCAGTTTACAAGATGCTTTCCATGTCAGGTCATATGTGGACATCCAAATTGATACACTGCACACTAAAAGCATACCTAAGCATAAAAGAATAAATGGCTAAAATATGAGTGTCTAATACTCAGAATAAAACCTATTACCCGTATCAGTACTACAAATGGAAATTGTCTGAAAACTCTTCCCCTAACTGAAAGTTATGAAAAATTCTTAGTAAGTTTTATCTACGGAAGGTAGATTTTCTGATTAGTAAGTCTCTTCTCTCCATCTGCCAAATTTTGTTGCTCGTATTGTTTCTTTTTTAAAAGAAAGTCCTTAAAGTCCTTTTGCCTTTTAAGTCCACCCCTCTCAAAATAATTAAGTGGGAAGAAGCAGCCAAATAAAGAGGGGAAAGGAAGAAAGAGCTAAGACTGCTGTATCTTACTTTCAGAAACCTGCCCCTGCATCAGCATATCTATGTGCTCAGGTGGAAGCTGTCACAAATTTCCTCTGCTCAGAATTTACAGCTTAGCATAGTACCAAGTCTAATGCAGGCGCTTGACGCCTTGCCAAGAATTGCTTGCAGCTGGGCAGTACAGCACATGGATGGAGCAGGTGCAGCATAGTCTGGGCTAGGGTGTGTAGACATGCTCTGAGAAGGCTAAAATGGAGGCAGCTGCCAGAATTAGCATGACAGTACTGCTGTATAATAGACTTTATTAGAGTGATACAGGTGAAGCTCCACTAGGTCAATAACTTTCAGGCTTTTATATGAAGAGCATTCTCCTGCAGAGGACTGCAAAGCTTTTCTGCATAATGGAGGATATGCAACACAGCTGCAGTGCAAGAAAAAAACGTAAACCACAGACATGAACCTGTTGCAATCTAACATGGCAGGTCACCAAATCGTATGAAGTGTAAAATGCTTCAGGCTGACTTCCCTTGCATTCAGATTCACTTAAACCCATTAGTATCTTCAAATATTTAGGAGAATCTAGACTTTTCAGTTATACATGAAGCCAGCAACAAGCTTTTCGTTAGAGTAGAAGGTTCTACATTAAAATTATACCTATTCTGACCTCTCATTGCCTTCCAAACCTGCATTTCCAAGTGTCTTGAGCTAAAGGGGAGCCACGTGTTCTACTACGTGTTTACAACAAAGCAGGTCTCTGAGTGGAAGAGTATGTCCAGTCCAGATAAATGATCAAACATCATGTGGCACCAGGAATAATAATGAAGTTAAAACATTCAGGTAGGTGAATTGACCAGCTCCAGGCTTCAGAACTTAGAAGAGTTTAAGTGAAGCCTCACTCCAGGTCTGAAAGTCATGGATATCAATGAAAAGTAAGACACTGTGCAATTATATTTCCTGACAACAATAGGGACACTGTTTTGTTTAATACTATCTATCACCTCATATGGAGAAGTTGTCGAACTGTTTCAGAAATATGAGGGCTGCTCATCACACAAAAATAAAGCAAGATTTTTTTTAACAAAGAACTACAAACTGTAATAGAAGTGAGGAGAAAACCTGAAAGATCTTGTGCTACATTACTGTCTCAAAAGACAGACACCTAGCCTCCAGAAAAATTCCAAGAGATGAGATTTCAAGTGGTCTAAAGCAAAAATCAAACAAAAAAACTGCTCGGAAGCAGTTTTGCACAATCAGAATTGTCCTTTTAAAAAAAACCCTATACAATATGCTGAGTAGCACAAATCAGTGCAAAATGAAGTGTGGCTGTGCTCTGCCTCTCCAAAGTGACTGAGTCCCGATTCCTGCTGGAGAAGTTAGAAATGTCAAGTGGTCAGCACATGAACCTGACGTGTAGGAGAACAAGAAATCTATCTCGAGAATCACTCCTAAACTTAACCTGCAGTTTCAAATAGTTGTGGCACACTAGGTAACATTGCAGTAATGAGCAGAGTTCCAAGATGTTATTTTTGCAGACATCGCTTACCATACACATGCACATACACGCGAGTGCTTTGGTTTAAAGGTCTCTCAACAGTGCATGCCACCACACTCCCTCCATTGCTCCTGCCCACTCTCAACTCTTTGCTCTATGGGTTTTCTTCCAGCAGCTGCTGAGCGCTGGCAACTGGCCTCTGTCAGCGTTCCTGGTAGAGAGCCACCAGTACTGATATGAGAGGCGAGGTAGCCCTGGGCACTTGAGAGGCCACTGGCCCAGTGCATGTAACTGAAGAGAGCAGATAGCAAGACCCAACCTGAAGGCAGTCATGGCCCCCTCGGCAGGGCAGGAGCATGTAACCTGGGGGTTATGATGACTCCATCCATTCTCCCTCCCACATCACAATATTATTGCATTCTTATATTTCTCAAATGGTCTTACAGACTGAAAAATGCTTTTCCTATCACATCTCAAGCATGATAAGACCTCATGGGTTTTGACAGCCTGTGGCACTGCTGTGGGGAAAGCATGAGGTGTGCTGCTCCACTGTGAGCACAGGGTAATGCTTGCCACTGAGCAGGACCCTTTCAGACAACTTCCCTCTTTCAAGATTGAAACTGATAGCACTCCACGAGCACCAGTTACCAAGATTCAAGGGGAATAAACCTTAGTAAGGTGTTCTGGCTGGGCAACGAGATTTAGGAGCTTAGCTTCTAAGTGATTAAACATTAAAGTCTACTTATAAAAAAATGAGAAAGGGAGAAAAAATGGTGCAAGTTGAGACATCAGTTAGCTCTTCTTGATATCTGTGTTGGCTGGAGTTCAGAGTCTTACTTGTGCTGTGTGATGGTGAGACAAAAGACCTGCAGATTTACTCCTGAGCACATGAGTTCAGCAGTCCCAAGGCTGAAATGTGTTAGTAAGCCACCTAGCTTCATTAGCTTCCTTTGAAACAGAGCTTTCAGTCAGTTTGGCTATTAACAGTGAATCAAATGCATTGCATTATCTGTGGTTTCAGCATGCTTTGAAAGCACCTCCTGCTGCAGGGCTCAGGACCCTCTGAGGAGTGTATTGACTTAAGGGATCTCAGCTGGCACCACTGCCAGGCCATTTCCACAGACATGCCAGAAAATGTCTATGCCTGTTGAATTTACCTGGTCAGCAGGTGCTGTAACACTTTTTACTGGCTGCTCAGCACATCATCCCCAATCAGGTCTGGAGAGAAGTTTTCCCATTATTTCCCAAGCTACTTTGGAAGATAATGCAGGAATAGCTGGAAGGCTTTCTGTTCTTTCAGACTTTTTAGTTACAGTCTACACACAGAGGAAGCTAATCAGGTATAGAAAGTGCAGTGGTAGGAAATTAGGCCATACTTATTTCAGTTATCAAGTGCATGAAAGAAACATAAAAACTGGAGATAAGAAATAGACCGCTTTTCTAGAACTTCCATATTCAGAGTTATATTTCCTGACTTGCTACCCTGTTTTCTCCAGCCCATAAAATGCATTTAGTGATTCAGCTATATTTATTTTCAATATGAAGCAATTGCTATAATACAGCAGCATGAAATATGTGCGTTTTCAGAATTCCAGATATTCTTTTCAGCAGAAGGGAAACAGAAGAGATATGAGCAAGTAGCAGGTAGGCTTTCCAAATGAGTTTTGCAACAAATTTCAGAGGTAGAAATAGGACATGGAGTTGGATCATCAGCTGGCACAGCCTGTGGCCTCTCTATTAGTGGTCAATGGATAGGTCTGAATTGTCCTTTGGAGGCCATGTCTACATCTGCCACGGAGAAGACACAGGCCACATGGTTTGATGTCTGGTGGCAGCATGAGGGCATCTGTCTGTAGCCCACAATTTGCCCATGTCAACATCTACTTCCTCTGCCAGCTTTCTTCTCAGAGATCTCCAGCTGTAACATATAATATTCAAAGAGGACTAGACACAAAAAAAATACAGAAGCTAGATTGCTACCATAGAAAATATTTGCTTTTAACTGTTTAACATCTGTCTTCTTTTTCCTCTGCATTAAAAAGATTAAGAAGGAAGAAATATGAAGAACAGTATTGATTTTATCCAGTAGGAACAACTTGTTTCTGTTACATTTATACATTAAGCTTTTTCTGAATGACAAGAAGATTGGCAAAGTCCCTCTCTTTTTTTTAAAGCTGTCTTCACCCTCTCCCCCTTTGCTCTTTGCTTAGTGGATGTAAAAAAGACATTGTCAGATGCAGAGGCCTTTTGTAACCTTCTATGCAGGTGGAGAAAAATGCCTCTTATGTGTGTATGAAATGGCCAGATACTAGTTGGTGACATTTGAATGCACGGTTCATGACATGAATTTTCACCTGCCTTGACTCACAGTATTTGCCCTGCTAGGAGCTACAGAATAGCACACCTTGCACTGCTTCACAAGTTGTTTAACAGTTGTTTGAACAGTTCTGGCTCAGCTCAACTGTGAGCATGATAAACAGGCTGAGCACCAAGGCTAGGTACAAGGTAACTGCAAAGGATGTGGTCATTTCAGTCTTGTGAATGAAGAAACACTGCTATGTTTAATTCACTTACACAGAGCCAGAAGATTCCCTGAAGCTATATGTTTATTATTCCTCCAAGTAATTTGCAAGATGACCATCAGAAAATTTTGATGGCAAATAAATTCACTTCTGTTGCAAGCCCTGGCATTTCTGCTAGATAACTCTTCCATGGAAGGGAAGTCACTGAGAACAGTAATTATCTATCCAAAGTAATCTATAGGAAATACCTCTCTTTTCCCTGAGATCTGATTTCTAACCCCTCAGGGATGGATGTACTTGGAGTTCAGTGCTCCTGCCAAAAAAAAAAGACATTTCCTTTTTTTTTGAGGAAAAGCATTTGAATTAACTGAAAAGCCGTGTAGCAATGACACTTGTCAGAAAAAAAGGTTTTTCATTTCTGCAAGGTGGTTTGGTTCAGCTGTCTAATTTTCTGTATGTGCTCAGATGACTCAAATATAAAGATACTTATTAGAGCAAGAACTGGTACACAGATTTCTTCTGCTTCTTTCCAGGTGCATGCTGTAATGACTACCCATCCATCAGCTTCATTCTCCCTGTGACAGGATGCTCTCCCCTAGAAAGCAGGAAGGCTGGTCTCAGATCCCCATAGTGTTTCTGTAGAGCCTCGTTCTTGTCTTACTGGCTGGGAGGAAGCCTTGGCAACTTGGTGCTTTGCTCCTTCCTCTTTTAAGTTAGAGACAGACTGAACTTCTGCATCAGGCAACACCATGCAAGTGTAATATTTAAAAAAAAAAAAAAAAAAACAACAACAAAACCCAAGCTGTTTCTGGTGGGATTTGGAAGCAAACCAGACAGAGAGCGGCTCAATGATGCAAGTGCCAGAAACACTTTGAGAACTAATGCCACTGTTAAATGACTCTTGTGAAGTTAGTCCCAGGCTTTTTCTATTCCCCATTAGTTTTCTGGGAAAGAAATGAGAAAGAAAAAAAAAAAAAAGGCCTATAGCATTTTTAAAAGAGGAAGCAAAAAGATAATTGGTCTAAAAGTTCTTCTATAACAGAATGAACAAATAATTATTTTTTTTTTCTTTTTAGAAATAATGGAATGATGCTGCACTTTGGAGAAGTCCCTCCATAGGGAGCCAGCAGTGAAGACAAGCAGTTTCACAGGTTGCCCTGTTTAGTGCTTTTGCCTTCCGATAGCTGCATTGCCCTGCTGGCTTTCAGAAACACTTGTATCATCTCCAGCACAACAGGTTACCAATACTTTTGGCTTTATGAGAAAAATAAACACTGATCTGTGCCAACAGTTAGATTGCTGTTTACTAGTCCAAGCACTGTATCTGAGCACAGTAATATCCCACAAATGAACACTACCAAAATGTATCCCATCAATCAGCAGATCATTGGAGCACGGGAACTGGCAGGTGCTTCTATGGTACCTGGACATGCAACGCTCCTCCCTGACTGTAGCTGGCAGTACCTGGCCAGCCTGCTGGCCTACCCACATGTGCTTCTTATAGCATCGTTGCACCCCTGAGAGGCACCAGGCATGACCCATCTTAGAATCAGGCCCATCAGATTATTTTGACCACTTATCCATTACAGTCTTAGATACTGAATGAAGATTATGTTAACACAAGCTGATGCCTAAACTCCAGATTTCAGTATTGTAATTAGAAACTTGTATATGAAACACTCCCACAGTAAAGAAATACAGGTATTTACATGAATCAGCAAAGAGAATGTGCCATACTGTACATTTTGTTGCCCCAATTTACCTATTCATGTATCTGGGCATTTTTCTTCTAACCATCCTTTCTAGCTGGGTCCTAAGACAAGCTGGCCAACTACATCATCTTTGTATGGTGAGTTAGTTGTCCCTGTTATTTTCCAAGATGCTTTGGATGCCAAATCCAGGTCTGAGTATTCCACTAGATGTCTTGACTGTCTTGGGAAGAGCTTTGTAAAATACAAGTTGAGGGCATCCAAACTCTTTTGAGAGCTCTGGTTCTAAAATATCATTAAAATAATTTCCCTTCAGTTAAATGGGGTCTCTCTAAACTCCCAGAATGTAACATAGGGGCATAATATAGGAATTTTTGCAGTAGACACACAGACAAAAATGCTGGAAGAATAGATGTTTATACATTAAATGGAGGGGAAAAGCCAAAACAACAGTGTTATTGCTGTTTACTTTTCACTTAAAATATTGCAAAAATTTAATGATATGTAAAATGCTGTAAATTATTTCTTTTACAAGATGTTCAACAATTTCAGAGGTAATTTGGGTGTTAACCAGTCACTTAAAAAGAATCACATGAGGATTCGCTGCT
This sequence comes from Strix uralensis, assembly GCF_047716275.1. Classification (NCBI taxonomy): domain Eukaryota; kingdom Metazoa; phylum Chordata; class Aves; order Strigiformes; family Strigidae; genus Strix; species Strix uralensis. The sequence goes on along the minus strand of NC_134012.1, from coordinate 56,584,262 downwards.
GAAATATTTATGCAGCATTACTGTTTTCAGCTATATTAGACTCTAAAAGAAGTACATGGGATAAGTCGACGTTATGATTCTCCCTTCTTTCAGATTTGCATTATTTCAATATTCCGTGAATTCCTGGCAAGAGATGAGTGCTGTGGTTTGAAGAAAAAAGTCCATGCAGAGTTTTAAGATTTATTTTAAAATATGGATGCTCCTTTCCAACCTTATACAAAAAATGGCTCCTGCTTCACTGCTGATGACCTGCTTTCTTTCAGACTTCCACACACTTGTCATTTGTATTTTCTTTAGGTAGAGACAAACTGCTACATGGAAGTCTAGCATGGGTACCAGTGGCACATCAACTGATCTGGAGTCATGTTTTTGTTACTCAACACTTCACTCTTCCTCCCAGCCAAGAAAATTCAAAATTCATTGGACTACAGAAAACTTACATACATCTAACTTCCTATCAGTTCTATAACAAAGACAACCAGAGGGATAATATCCACTATGGCAGTAACAGAGAATGGATAGGGGATAGAATTACAGAAAGATTAAAAAAGGTTTTTAATTAAAACCAAAACCACAGAAAAAAACCCAGAAGTATTTTGGAAACAAAGGCAGTCTAGATTAATGGTAGCCTTTTAAACAGATTTCAGCAGGCTCGAGACAAAGCCCTTAGGATTTTAACAGCATCAGAAAGAGTAAATATTACATCTCACCTCTTGGTCAGATGCTGAGACCCAGTGCTGTTTTACCTGTAGCAGCTACAGTCTGAATATATTTACTGGTTTCTGTGAAATAGTCCATTCAGTTCTTAATGAACAACAGCATCCACCCTCAGCTCTGCTGGAGGTTATCACAACTACTGCCAGTGCTCTACAACTGAACTCCTCCTTCACCTTTCTCTTGAAGGGACTCTCTTGCTTCCACAGGTTGCAAAGGGTTAACTTTAGCAGCAGCTGCCCACTTGCTAACTAGAAATCCTCCTGGTAGATTTTCAATGGGTTGTTACTAACTTCTGAGAAAGTCAGGTAATAGCAGGAGGAGAATACTAGAACATCAAATAGCTGGCACCCTGTGTAAGTGTGGTTAATTGTGGGCCTTATCATATTATAAGCAAAGAGAATGCAGCCATTTCCTGACACTAGTGGAGAGAAAATAAGTAAAAATCAATGGGGAATGGTGCACCCAAACTTCAAATTTTATACATATATATATATATACACAGAGGCATATATATAGACACACATATATAAATCAATCAAGAATTAATACTTAAAAGGAACAAATAATTTTAAGTTAAGATTTAACTTTCTAAAGCACCTGTCATTGTTGTGAGATTAACACACCTTCTTTACTATATAAATTAATCTTCTCGGCTAACATTAACAGTTTCTTAAGTCCTGTAAAAATTTTATATATTTGCACACTAGATCTTCATGACCTATTACATCTTCCAAAGGAAAGAAGGTATTCTGCTACATATTTGTTCCGCAGGACAGAGGGAAGTCCACTACTACTGCAGCTTCTAGCAAATCATGGCCATCAGGGAAAAGCAAATCAAAGCAGTGGCTGTTATGTGGCTCCCCAACACTGGGGGATGGTGCAGAGGCCCTTCCACCTTGCTGCTGCAGTCCCTGGGAGCTTCGAAGCAACCTAACTGCAGAGGTCTTGAGGACAGGGGGAAATAGGTCAGCACCACATCGGCTTTTAACACTAGATTTTGTTCGGTATGGGAACAAAGACAAAACAAAAAAGCCTTTCAAATGTATTAATGGTAAATAAACTAGTTCTACAGTATACTGCTAAGGGCACAGGTTTGGGATATTCCTGGAGCTGCTGGCTCAATCCCTGCTTTCCAGCACACATAAGACTAGCATTTTCCTACAAACCAAATAATGGTAATTTATACTTGCGTTGGACACGTTTTGGCGACATGCTCATTTGCAGTTCAGCAGAAATCTCATTCACTTTTTCTAAGTCATGAAGGAGATCAACCTTTCTTCATTAAATAATCTGTCCTCAATGAAAAAACTAATTTCCCTGAAAATACATTTGGCCATCTTCTCCCTACAGAGCGTGTGCCCCTTCCCATGCCACAGTTTTGTCAGCAGACCCAGTGTGGAGCAGTATTTACTTCTAGGTAGACTAAGTTAGAAAGGCAGGGCACTATAGACTCCTAGCATCTGTAGATGAAGTCAGACCCATAATACAAACTTGCAATTATAATTCGTTTGCTCTTAACTATAGATCAGTTGTGACACTTGTTAAACTTCTTTTTTTAGGGAAGCAAATGGCAGTACTACTCATACCAGCAGATTTTATTAGTGAGGAGATGGGAGCATAGCTCACATGACACAAAAATGCTCAGCATTATTTTTCTCACCCCCTAGAACAGTTTCCACCTTACTCTGTCAGTTATGTCATCATTTAAAAGCCCAGAGCCTTTCAATTGTATAATACATCTTTTTACAGCTAAGTACATCTTAGAGTACTTTTTTCCTTAAGATACATTTTTTTTCACTTAATGGAGGTGCTTATACGTTATTCATTTGTTACTTCAGCAACAGCAGAGTACTTCCCTGGCTTTTATTTGAGATGCACAAAATCACATTTATTTACACAAATCTGTTCATCTTTGCAGTTACCTTATTCACTCTGCTTCAAGCTATTGGATGTCTACCAAAGCACTAAACAGAAAGCAGCATACCAAAGCAAGACTCCTGAAATGGATAGGTGTGATCATCAGACACAATCCATCCTCACATCATTGAAAGTATGCACTACCTTCTCTATTTTCTTTATTGCTAGTATTTTCGATGATCCTTATTGACAGCAGGGAAAAATAAGTATATTCTGGTTGGCAAAGATTGAAGTTGTCTTGTAGTTTGGGTGTCACTGCATGCCCTCTCCCAAAGGCATCTAAGTTTATACAAGTTTAAAAGCATAGGGCGACTCATCAACCAAGTTCGCCACGTGAAACTATGGCAGAATTTGGAGGTCTCAATCATGACCAGATCCATAAGCTCATAGGCCACCTGCTACTCTACCAGCATTTCTACCAGCAAGCTCTTGGCAGCTCTCTGCTAAGCACATGGAATTTGCTTATCATATTTCAAAAAGACATAACCTTTCAGATACATTGCCTGCAAATCCTTGACACCTAACTTTGGCAGTCAGGGTCACACAGGATAAACAAGCAAATGTGCAACTCTCACATGACCGAAGCTTTTGTTCTTTTTTCTTTTTTTTTGCCATTTTGTTTTTTAAAGGGCTGATATGTCAGTATATTAATTTTATTAGTACCACTTTTACCCTATATGAAGATAACCCCTTTGGTCCAAGATAACCTCTAACTAGGTTATCTAACTAGCAAGTAATAGTGCAAAAAATATAAACTCTTACTAAGGGTTTGGATTTTTGCGCTGCTGTTTCTGGATTTTCCCTTCACTTTCCATTTTATGCAGGTTTCAGGGTTTGAGGTCTGCCTACAAATCCACTGCAACTTCCTTGGCCATGGCAACTAACTTGGAAGGGTACCAAATACCATAAGTATTTGAAGACTGCTATCTAAAATTAAGAAAACTAGATAAAAGGCTAAGATTATAAACAACCCATTTGCAAGAATCAAGATGAAAAAAATATGTTTCTAAAATGAATTTATCTACATATTTAGTCTTTGATATTTTCTTTCTGTTTCTTAATTCCCATCAATTTCTGCAATTTTTCTCTTTGCTTTGAAGCTTGCCCAAGAACTTCAGTCCTTACAGTGTTGCACAGTTGCTTCCTCCTGGAGGACAGCCAGAGACCAAACAAGCTGCAGGCTTCCCTGGGGAATTCAACAGAGCCTAAACCAAAAATGCTCATAGCAACAGATGAAGCTGGAAAAGGAAAGAGGGGAATCCATGCTAATTAAAAGCAGCGTTGTCAGTTACACAGGAATAATATTGGGAAATACTTTTATGATGTCTGGACTTTCCTTACAAATACTTGCAAGTTTTATTACAGCTGTTAGAGTAGAAGGAGGGTCCCTGACCATAGTTGAGTCTTTCACATGAACACAATCAGTGTGACAGGAGACAGTGGACTACTGAATGTCAGCTTAATCAAACAGGAGCAGTCATGGATGCTTGTAAACCTCAGCGCTTTTCTGCTCATGTGTAGCTGGATCTGAACAGCTATTAACTTTGTTACCAATCTTCAGAGAGGTGGTTTTACCTTGGTTGTCACAAACTGGTCTAGAAGAGATGACTGAAATATGTCTGCTGTTGCAAGAAAGACGGTGTAGGATTCCAGATCAGTCAGGTTCATATCATCATTTGCTTTAAAAAAAAACCTCAACAACAAAATAACAAAACCAAAAAAAACCCTTCCACATTTCTCCAAACACATCACTCAACACCCTCTACATGATTCACAAAGACTCACAGATAAGCAGTTCATGAGTGGAGAGACACAAAACTGGTTGCCCAACAGACCCTGGCTGAGGATCCAGCTCTTGCATGGATGCTGCCATGCCACAGCCCTTCCACCAGCAGTACAGTAACAGACACTCTCTTCTGCCAGCTGCTAAGGTCCTAGAAGTTTTCTTTAAATGTTTGATTTTACTCTTCTACTCCAGTGTTAAATTTTCCTGAAATTAGCCAACCCTTTCAAGAGGAAAGAAGGGACTGATTGATTGTATAATCATTGTGTGCCTCACTGCTTCAGGAAGCCAGTTCTAAACACTTTACATACTCCCACAGAGGTACTAATCTCTACCAAAACTAGCTAGCTAGCTAGCTATTACACAGTTACTGGTAACACAGAACTAACTGGGAATCACTGCCTGAGTCACAAAATCTGATTCCCCTACAGCTGCAGAGAATCCTAAAATGAATATCTAACTCAGATGTCTCCACAGGCTCCTTTCATACACAGGTATTTGTTAATTAAATCTTCTGGTTGATCTGTGGCAATGATGTGTATGTCATCTTTCAGAGTTGGGGTGGAATTTTTGTCTAGACTACTAACATACACTTCATGGATGAACTACAGGATTACTCAGAAAGCATTGGCAGTTCCTTAGGAATTGGAGTCCACAGTATCTGGAATACCTCAGACTCTCACTAGTTTATAACACAGCTTTTTCACGCCAGAGTCATCTAGCCATGTAAATATTAAAGAACACCAACATTTGCTCATGTACGCATAGAGAAGTCTAGCTTCTTCTCTCAGCCCACATTTACCACTGATGTTTTTATTTCTCCTCAAGTTGATGTGATATTAGCTATCAATTCTAATGTGTTTTTATGTTCACTCTTATGGTAGGACACCTCAACCCCCCTAACCCTCCCTAACAATCTTAAGACATGAAGGCTAGGTAGTGAAAAGGGGAATAAGTTGTGCAGTTTTCTTTAGTCTGACAACAAAGCTGAAGATTTTCATTCCCTCCTCCTTCATCTCCAACCTACCAGATAGCCCAAATTGTGCTTTCATGGGAGAAGAAAGCCCACCACCACAGTAGTGCCCTTCTAAACACCTACATCCAATAAACATGTCTTCATCTTTGCACATGAAAATCTGGCAAAAATTTACAGGTATTCCTACTAATTCTCAACTTTTTGTGCACATCTTGGCAGTCATGTCCAAGCCTGACTCCTTTGCAGTGTAAGCTTACCATTCTGAAGACACTAATCATGAAAGGCAGGTCCTGCTTGACAAACCTGATCTCCTTCTATGACAGGGCGACCTGCTTGTTGGATGAGGGAAAGGCTGTGGATGTTGTCTACCTTGACTTTAGTAAGGCCTTTGACACCATTTCCCACAGCATTCTCCTGGCAAAACTGGCTGCTCACGGCTTGGATGGGCACACGCTTTGCTGGGTAAAAAACTGGCTGGATGGCCGGGCCCAAAGAGTTGTGGTGAACGGAGTTAAATCCAGTTGGCAGCCGATCACGAGTGGTGTCCCCCAGGGCTCGGTTTTGGGGCCACTCCTGTTTAACATCTTTATTGATGATCTAGATGATGGGATCGAGTGCTCCCTCAGTAAGTTTGCAGATGACACCAAGTTGGGTGGGAGTGTTGATCTGCTCGAGGGTAGGGAGGCTCTGCAGAGAGACCTGGACAGGCTGGAGCGATGGGCTAAGGCCAACTGTAGGAGTTTCAATAAGGCCAAATGCCGGGTGCTGCACTTGGGTCACAACAACCCCCAGCAGCGCTACAGGCTTGGGGAGGAGTGGCTGGAGAGCTGCCAGTCAGAGAGGGACCTGGGGGTGTTGACTGACAGCCGGCTGAACATGAGCCAGCAGTGTGCCCAGGTGGCCAAGAAGGCCAATGCCATCCTGGCTTGTGTCAGAAATAGCGTGACCAGCAGGGACAGGGAAGGGATCTTACCCCTGTACTCAGCACTGGTGAGGCCGCACCTCGATGACTGTGTTCAGTTTTGGGCCCCTCACTGCAAAAAGGACATTGAATGACTCGAGTGTGTCCAGAGAAGGGCAACGAAGCTGGTGAAGGGTCTGGAGCACAGGTCGTATGAGGAGCGGCTGAGGGAACTGGGGTTGTTTAGTTTGGAGAAGAGGAGGCTGAGGGGAGACCTCATCGCCCTCTACAGCTACCTGAAAGGAGGTTGCAGAGAGATGGGGATGAGTCTCTTTAGCTAAGTAACAAGTGATAGGACAAGAGGTAATGGCCTCAAGTTGTGCCAGGGGAGGTTTAGACTGGATATTAGGAAGCATTTTTTTCCAGAACAGGTCGTTAGGAGTTGGAATGGGCTGCCCAGGGAAGTGGTGGAGTCCCCATTGCTGGAGGTGTTTAAGAGTAGGGTCGACATAGCGCTGAGGGATATGTGTAGTTGAGAACGGTCAGTATTAGGTTAATGGTTGGACTGGATGATCTTCAAGGTCTTTTCCAACCTTGATGATTCTGTGATTCTGTGTTATTCCAGTGCACAGGATGTACATCGCATATGTACAGGCAAGAACTAAACCAGACCAAAATTCTTCTCCTAAAAACCAGCTAGCATTAGCTCTTCACTAAGAATAAAAATTTTGCAAATATTGCTTTGACACATCAGTTATCAAGTTTCTTTCTTAGGACACTTTTTCCTCAAGAGCTTTTACTAAAGGGCCCAGTTAATTAAATCTGAACATCTGGGTAGCTTCTATTTGTCACATACAGAAAGAAAAAAAAGACAGGATGATGCTATATGAAAAATATTTGTAGAGAAAACAGATTTCAGTAAATAAACCAAATGCTTGGTGCAGTACAAGGTACACTTTGATTTTCCTAAACACAGTAAATAAACTTCAAAATTTTAATTCTCTTTGCAGGACTGAATTTTAGCCTTTGTACACAGTTATATGGTCACACATTTCTGGGTGAGCAAGTCTGTGGAGAAATACTGATTTCTTCATGTTGGCCTTAAAAGTGTCCACATATAGCTCCTAAATCCATATGCCAGTGCGTAAATAACCAGCTTAATTTTAGAGTGTGAAGAATGCATTAGCTTCTATCAAATTTCCTGATGCTTCACATATTGTAATACTTGGATAGTAGTTTGCATCCCTAAACAACAGCATACCCTCCTAAATTTTTTTAATCCTGTATGTTCAAACTAGTTATTTTATGTCTTCTGTGAATAAGTGAAACTGCTGTCTGTAATATAAACAAAAAAGCATTGTCTAATTTGGTACGCCAGCTACAACCTTTTTAGCTGCACCCTCCAAACAACTGAATTTGAACTGTCTTTGAATCATCTGCTGCTGTTGTTGCAGGCACTAAGTCCCCATTCTCTTAAGTAGGTTGAATTGTAGTTGAGAACCTGTATCCATCTCAAGGAGCTAAAACTTCAAATTTCAGTAGGTATTTGGTAAAGAAAACAGGAAGGGCTAGGGAAGATAGTGCATTTTTTTCTTCTCTAAAGCAAATCCAGAACAACCAGCAACACAAGAGGAAAGGTTGCTTAGCACTAGAGCACATAAAGAAGACAGATGTCCTCCTGCACGATCTCTTGAAATGGAAGGTTTCTGTTGTCTGCCAACAAAATTAGTTGCAGAAAGAACAAAGAGCAGCTGGCCTTCCAGTCACTTCAATGATTCCTGAAGGTACATGGCTGACAAGACAGTAACAGAAAATGAAAAGAAAAAGCAAGGCCTTAGCAATAAGGAGAAATTAGACATGAAAATATATAATTCTGCCTTAATTACTGTATTCTCTGACAGAGAAATGGAGTCTCTCAAACATGTGTTTGAAAGCCAAGATGGTATAATCGAATCTACTCAAGTTGCTGCAGAACTGTTTTTATTGAAATAAGTTAATGCTAAAAGGAAAATATGAAATTCATATTAAGTAAGAATGTTAAGTAACATTTTGTAAAATGAATCTTAACTGCAGTCTCCATTGTAGACAGCAGTCCTTTATCTCTACTCATGTGAAGCATTACCTTGGCAAAGGGAGAGAAAGATACAATGTTGACTACAACCAAGAATTAACATGAAGATCCAGTAATGGTAAACACAACAAGGAACAACTGCACTTCTCTTGTAGCCTCTTGTCACCTAATACATTAATGTCAAAGGCAGCCTCAGCCAGCATCACATATAACCAAAGACACTCAAGCCTGTGCTTTTTAGTGTCTGACAGCAATACAGAATATGGTATCCCAGACAGGTTTCTTTCAAAATTTTACGAATTCAACCAAAAACTTCTTTTACATTTAGAAAAATCCCATTTAGGTTAAAATGCAGTGTATTTTGAGTTCCTAAACAGTCTGCTTCAGAAAAGACATGAAACAAAGGCTTTACACAGGCCTTCCTTTTCCTTTGTGCTTCCTATATGAGATAATGAAGGAAAAGGTAACCGAGTGCTTTCAGACATGTGACTTCTGTGAGGAGGGAGGGAAGGAAGAGGAAGAGGACGAAACCAAATCAGATTCATCTTAGCACTACACTTCTGAAATTGCACCTCGACAAGCATAGGTCAGAGATACTACATTTCTTAAGAAGGTGCTAAAATCATGGTTTTAAAAGATACAATTATTACTCAATGCTGTTCTATCTTCCTAAACAAGTAACTACCTAAGTCCAAACTTGTCTAGGCAATGATATTTCTGGCCACGATGACACTGGAATAATAATTAATTTCTGGCTATGCTAGCAGTAAGTTCCTTTGTAGACTGTCTTCTAGCATAAACTAGACTTTTTTTTTTTTTTTTTTTTTCCCAGGACCACTAAATAGTGGAAGATCCCTGTGCAGAGGTAAGCCTTACATACGTTTGGAGCATGCAGCTAGAGTAAGAAACACACTCTGGCTCTGTCTGTTCTTAGCACAAACCAGCAATAAAGAAAGAGGGACTCACCCTTAAGCAATCTTACCTTGCTGCTTTACAGTCCTGATCAGAGGTTGATGCAACTAATGGCTCTGGTTTAGTCTTATTGCAGTCACAAGAAAAGACAAGGTTCAGGACTCTGCAGGAATACTGTGTGTGCCACATACAGCTGTGTTTGTCCAACAACAACTGGAAGTGTGGTTATAACTGGATTTGATTAGTTTGGATGATAGCAGTGTTTCTGGCCTGAACTGCATCTTCACAGGAAGACATGGCAGTTCTCTACAGTTGTGGAACATCAGGGGCTACCCCTACCAAGAACTGCAGCTGTTGGTGCTGGAGTTATCTAACGAACACGGCTTCCACTCAGGTAAGCTGCCTTGTACTGATGTAAGCTGTAATCTCCTTGTAAACAACAAGGAAAGCATCTAAACAACAGAGCTTATGAGTAATAAATCTTGATCCTTTATCTCTGGTCATGAATGAATCCTAGCCAAAACCTGGAAGTCTTTTTTCAGCTACATCACTCAGCATCATTTCTCTCAAAAGCCACAGAACCAGAATTAACGACCACTTGCTGGATAGTTAGAAGAAAATTTCGAAAGAGTATCAAGAGTTTGATGACTACCATTAAAACGTTGACAATGGCCATTTCACTATCCTTTGTGAATGTGGAAGCACTCAAGAAAATGGAATAAAACAGAATGACTGCTTCTATAGGACAGATAACACTGAAGAGTTGCAAAGATTTTTTTTTTTTTTTAATAAAATCTGTCTCTTTGAAACCAAAATAATCTTGACTTATTTGGTTTTCCCACCTCAAGAGTTTTAAATTTGTGAAGGGTATGTGAAAATACTCTGGTTTATGATTAAGATATCAAATGTCAACAGGACTTATTTTTCTGAAAGTATGGTTGCAGCTGGGAGGTAACTGGTTGTTGAAAAGGCAAGATGTGACATATGGGAGATGAAAAGACTCATTACCAAAATGCATATGATGATACTGTGATCAGCTTCTGAACTGCCTTCAATCCGTAACAGGGAATCCTGTTGACGAAGCATTACTTTAGCTTTTCTTCTAACTACTGGCAAGGTTGGGTACAATGAAAAACATGAGAACACAAAGACAGTATCTCAAATCAACACCTATATGAAAGAAGCTTACCTCATTTTTAAAGAGGTTTGGGAAGAGGGGTGAGGTGGAGATGGGTGGTAAGAAGATGTTCATAATCATAAGGTGCAAAAACTTTCCCTGTTACTCAGAGCACACCTAAGAGAAGAAATCTGTCATTTAAATATTATGGCACCTAAAAATTGTTCTTTAACTTCACAGATCCATAGCCCTATAGGACACATTCATTTCTGCCAATAGACTGAAATTCTACAGCAGTTTAACATGAGCAAATTGATTGAGAAAGGAGAAAAACACTATTGCCAGTTCACCAACTGAACTGTTGAAAGCACAAGGTTGTCTTCCAGCAACTGGCTAAATACCACCTGCAATAACCTTCTAGACCAGAAAACTGAGCCTGCTGGGAAATCCAAGTACTTCTTTAAACTTAGTATTATCAGCATATCCATCTGGGGAAGTGAAAACTTAAATTAGGTTGCTATAAATACTGTCAATCCCAGTGTTATAAGAGGGAAGTTCAATTAGCTTAGTCAGGTTCCAAGAATCATGTTCTGAAAATGAGATAATGATGAAACACCACTTTTTTTTTTTTTTTTTTTTTTTTTTTCAAAGTAGCCATTCTGTCAGTAGCTCAAAGGGTAAGGTCAGCAGTGTCAGAAACCAGGAGTCTTTTCTGTTAAAATGCAGCAGCTGTTTGTAAGGGCTTGTTGAAATCACCATGAAACTTGAACTCTACTGGAGGGAAGGCTGTGAAACAAAATAGCCTGTAAAGAGCAGCTGTGTCTGAGGAGTTCAGCTTCAGTGCTTTTAAACTGTGAGCTCCTCGCAGAGAGCTTTTTCCAGCCTCAGGAAAGAATTCTCTTGATACCAGGGTCAGAGGAATTTTTAAAACTTACTTGGGTCAGAAAGCTCATTTATCTGTTTTGATACCTTGCTAAAACTAACCCACCAGACTTTCAAGATCTGATAGTGGTCCTCTCACTGGTAAGCATCTGAAGCTGCCAACTCACTAACTACCAAGGAGACAACATTTGACTTTGTGTATTTAAAAATGAAAACCAAGAAATCTAGGATTACTTACAATGCAAGTTAAACCACCTTATATTCCATCCTCTCTGCTACAGAGGACAGAGTGTAGGAGTATCCTAAATGTTGCTTTTCCCTAATGAGGTAAAAAAGAGACAACTATAAGCATTGTAAAAGGATTGTGAAATTCTGAGCCATTTTTTCTGGTTGTTGTCTCTACACATTTAAGCAGAATTGTAGCACACATTACAGAAGTTTCTGGATATGCAATTAAAACAAATAGGAGGTTTTGTTACACACAGACCATAATATTGCCTTTGTCATACTGGCAAGCAATTAACTTCTGTATAAACTTGTGCAAAATATAAACCAGAAGGAATGAGGGATAGAGTAAAAACTCCTTGATGAGATATCTGCAGAGACACAACGCACCCAGATTCCAGGAAGAGCTGCCCGAGAACAGCAGTTGCACTCTGCATGGCATCTAGCTCATCTGCCACAGCTTCTCTCTTCTGTAACTGCTGTTACATATAGGGCAAGAGGAGATGTATAGCCAGTTAAAAAATACACCCAGAGAGTATAAAGCCATTTAGAGTCCAAACAACAATTCTTTGCGCAGATAGCAGAAACCAAGTGGGTATACAAGGGCTGCACAAATTTTCCAATATTTGCAGTAAGTGAGGTTAGCTGTGCATGGGAGGACAAATTGGCAGTCTGAGGCCCAGTCCTGATTTGGGCTGTTTGAGAAGCATAGCAGTTAAAAGGGATTTAAACAAACCACAGCAGTTCTGCATGGTGACAGCCTTCAGGACTCTTAGCATTAGTCCTCCCTCTACCCTTTTCCAGCTCTCAACTCAAACCAGCAGCTTGCAGTTGGAGTAAGGGAGCAAAGAAACACAGTGAGGGTGCTGAGCTCTCTCCCTGCATTAGTCCCAAGCTCCCCAGCCCTTTTGTCCCATTGGCCAGAAAGGGGGCACTCACCTGGATCTGCAGTGTTCCTCAGAGAAGAGGTTGTCTTGCTGTCTGGAGGCTCACACCTGTCATTTGCCACAGGATGAGACAGGACAAGGGTCGGGTCACCAACATGGAGGCTGCATCTGCTTCTGGGTGGATTTAAAGGAAAATGGTATTTAGACGGGTCTGTCAGAACCCAGCCCTGGTTTGTCACAGCACCCAGAGCTAAAAAAATCAGGTCAAAAAGGAAGAGGAGGAGAGAGGAAACTGTAAGATGGGAGTTCATCCTTGAGAACTGTCAAGCTCATTTGAGTATAAGCAGTCCTTGCTCCCATAACTTAAGTGATATTTTCCCCATTTATAACATGTTCCATCTGAACACTTCACAGCATTTCACACTCAGTTCTCACAACGTTGCACATATGCGTCAATGCAGGCATGTCAAGCTCATGTGTTAACAAAGAGAGTTAACACAATAGCAGAGCATTAGGGTCAAGGCTGAGCAAACCTTGCCTCTTTCACATGTCTGCACAAAGCCTGTATCCTCGTTACTGCAGCTGCTCTGTCCCATCCCTTTCTGCCACTTCATTTGCTAGAAGTAGTGCCAGAAGGAGATTTGGAAGGGAAGGGTTCAGAATAGGACTGTGTGGCTGCCACTTTCGTTTTTGAAATCAGAGAGCAGACTCAGCAGGATTGGGAGCAGGGCATCACAGATCTCCATTAACAGCACATTGTACTGGAGGCAAGGCAGCCAGCCAAGACAAGATTTCCATTTCTAAAACTTTCTGCAGTTGCAATGCCCTGTTGAGAGGAGCAAGTCAGAAGAATATAATTTCATAATACATGTTTATTCTGCTTACTGGCAACTGAGCATTTGAATGAAATCAACTTTATTAGCATGCCTGATACATTGCTATTTGCAGTATGTTTTCCAAGTCCATGATCTGCAGTGCAATGGGATGAAAGATAAGTATAACAGAGAACCTATGAAATATCATATTACCATGAGGATGGAGCTGTTTAAATTTAAAAATTAGGTGAGAAGAAGGTCTTGAAAATGCTGCAGGATGTCAGGGCCCTCTGTGAGGAGGGGAGATTCTGCAATCTTCCCACCCTGCTCCTCAGGATTTAGCTGCCTGTGTTCAAGGTTGACTGCCATGGTGCAGCCATGCAGCCTTGGATGGAACTCCTGTGAAAACAGCTATGTTGTGAGAAAGAGCTGTGAAATAGCTCATGGAGCCCCTCTTCCTCCTCGGATAAGGAGTTACCTTTAAGTTCAGTGTCTTGCTCCTTGGTCCTTGCCTGAGCCATCCTGCAGATACGTACTTACTGGCCTTACACCATGCTGATCCTGGTCCACTGACTCAGTCAGCTTCCTGGCTTGACCTCCTACTAGCCTCATTGTGGGGGCTGGTGTGGTGACCACAGGTCACCTGGCTGCCCCTCCTCACCATCCCCATCCTGTGCACCTCTCCCTGTTGGGGTGCTGTGGTCCTGTATCCTTTCAGCGAGGGCATGGCTCTGCCTTTCTCTCTGCTACCCTTGGCTTCCAGCACTTGTAGAACAGCTAGTCCCTGATAAAGGGTGTCTTAAAAACAAAACCAGCTTTTGAACCATAGAGAGATGTATCATGTATCAGCATCACAAATATATCTGGAGGATGCACCAGGCTACCAGTTCTGCAGTTGCTTTTGCACTTTCTTTCAGGGTTGCTCTCCCTGAAATGTTCTGAGCAGCTGCTTTCTTTTGCAAGGCTAACAAGCAGCCAGTCTGCCAGCAGCAGAAAGCAGGACAGCCTGGTGGATTCCTTCTGAATTTGTTCATGTTTAAATGGAGGTGGCAGGTGGGGAAATCCATGAAGAGCAGATCTTTCTTCTCACTCTCCCCCTAAAACTGCATGCCAATCAGCCTGCACAGCCTGTGTGGGATCCTAGGAGTTCTCAAAAACAGAAATCAAGATGAATTCTCAAATTATATCTGCTTCAGGGAAGGATATTCCCTCTCACGTATTTGTTCAACTCTGTTGTACTGCAGCCCCTAAGGCATCAAATCAAATAGCAGTTTTGGTTCTGTTTTCAGAATGTCAGAAATCTCTGAAGACACTTGCTGATAACCTGTTGCAATCTTTCCAGTAAATTAAGTGCCCATTAGGGGGCTTTCATTTCTTTAAATTTTGAGGATTGTCTATGCAGGAGAGTTAGTCTAATCTAGAGCGCTATCAAAGTGCTGTTCATTTTGATCAACTCCAGTAGATCAGGCACTTGTTACTTTGCTATTCACTTTCATCAGCACAACAGAAAAATCAAATGCTATCCAGGTCACCGAATCTTTACATTTTTTGTGATCCTAAGAAATATTTTTTTTCTGAATGGGAAGAATAGAAAACACTCTCATTCTTCTTCTCTCACCCAATAGATGTATTTAGATGCTGGAAATTGTTTCTTTAAACATTCTCCACAAAATACCTAATGTCACATTGTCAAGACATGTGTGGGAGTTTCTTAAGCAAGTTATTATGTATCGTTTTAGCATGTGAACTATGTAGCAAAAACTTGCTATAGTAAGCATTAAGGTTTTTTGCTTGTTAAATATCCAGCACCATATTCCCTAATCACACAAATTTCTGCAAGTTGCTGGCATATAAACACTGCTACTCTGAGCTATCTCATCTTTCTAATTCAACCTTTTAAGCTCTGATTTCCTTCAGGTACAGAAATTTTTACCACGCAACAATAAATTTTCAAACAATACACCTGTTCATGTGTAAGCATTGTGTTGCCCACACACCACTCACACTTGCTTTCCAAAAGAAAACAGTTTAAGATGTTTTAGCCATGCAATTGGTAGGATTATACTAGTTTAATAGCACATACATTGCTGTCCTGTCATATATATCATTTTTTTCCACACATTTTGGGCAAGATTCTGTTTTCAACAACTGCTGTATATTGACAGGAGTCCAGCTGGCAGCAGCACAGGACCCTGAGGGCTCTCACTATTGTTCCTTATCCAGAAATCACTCAGTGTTATTAAATGGTGTTCTTAGTTTGATGGTCTCTCTATTCTTCCACACCCCATCACATCTGTTTTCACTTAACAAAATCATCTCATCTGCTCTCATACTCTACTCTGTCCCAGCTGACCTTCATTCTCAGCAAATTACTGTAGAAAACACCCATCACACTGTGCAGAAGAGAGGGGAATATATTTCCAGAGCTTTTCAACATCTCCCAAATATTCTTTTCTACACATGAGAACTGCTGTGTTTCGGTAGAAGTTTATGCCTTTTTGCAGTTACTTCATTGCATCTCCTGGCTTCCTTTGCATACTTATGGCATAGAATCTTAGAATGGTTTGGGTTGGAAGGGACCTTAAAGGTCATCTAGGTCCAACCCCCTGCCATGGTCAGGGACACCTTCCACTAGATCAGGTTGCTCAAAGCCCCGTCCAACCTGGCCTTGAACACTTCCTGGAAGGGAGCGTCCACAGCTTGTGTGGGCAACCTGTTCCAGGGTCTCACCACCCTCATAATAAGGAATTTCTTCCTTATATGTAATTGAAAACTACCCTCTTCCAGTTTAAAACCATTACCCCTTGTCCTATTACCACATACCCTTGTAAAAAGTTCCTCTCCAGCTTTCCTGTAGTCCCCCTTTAAGTATTGCAGGCAGCTATATGGTCTCTTTGGAGGCTTCTCTTTTCTAGGCTGAACAACTCCAACTCTTTCAACCTGTCTTCATAGGAGAGGTGCTCCAGCCCCCTGATCATCCTCATGGCCTTCCTCTGGACCCACTCCAATAGGTCCATGTCCTTCTTGTGCTGGGGGCCCCAGAGCTGGACACAGTACTCCAGGTGAGGTCTCATGAGAGTAAGTAGAGGGGGAGAATCACATCCCTCAACTTGCTGGCCACACTTCTCTTGATGCAGCCCAGAATACAGTTGGCTTTCTGGGCTGCAAGCACACATTGCTGGGTCATGTTGAGCTTCTCAGCAACCAACACCCCAAGTCCTTCTCCACTGCTCTCAATTCACTCATCGCCCAGCCTGTATCTGTGCTTAGGATTGCCTTAACCCACGTGCAGAACCTTGCACTTGGCTTTGTTGAACTTCATGAGGTTTGCACAGGCCCACCTCTCCAGCCTGTCATTCTTTCCCTCCAGTGTGTCGACCCCACCACACAGCTTGGTGTCATCAGCAAACTTGCTGAGGGTGCACTCAATCCCATTGTCTACGTCACTGACAAAGATGTTAAACAATGCCAGTCCCAACCACCTACACTGCAAAGAAGGCATTGCTCTGTACTTATTAACATCTCTCTACACATACCAAATGCTGTGGCCTATAACAGGCAGAGGAATACTCTCTGTGTTTGGAAAGGATCACAGTAAACCACGGAAGCACAGAAGAATGCATTTCTTTCTCTTTTCTGTTTTAAAAAAGGCTTCCCATTTTTCTTTGTTTTCTTCCAGTAGAACACAAGTTTTCCATTATCAGGACTTGTTTATGCTTATTTGGTGAAAGTCAATTACATTTGACATAGTACAACACAAGTTCTAGACATTACTGTAAGACATGAAGGACTTCAGAAGGAAATGCAGCACTTGTATGAAGTACACTGAAGTGTCTTGTGCTTTGTATGTCCTGACACAACTGACCAGACTCCTCCCCATACAGTTGACTTGCTTCTTAGGTGAAAGACTGCCTTTTGGAAGAGCAGACAGAGGACAACCCTTCTCAAATTCATTTATGCATGTCATATTTATTCCTTAGCTAGTTCTATTTTGTGTGATCTTTCTCACATTAAGAGAGTTTCTGATAATGTTTGCAGTTTGCTGATCTGGAGAGCTCAGATCTGTCTTTCTTCTGGAACAGGGATGCAACCTATGAATATACATGAACAATTACAGTTTTGAGCATGGCTGAGATAAATTAACTCTGGAAAAGATGCAAAAAATACCCAAAAGTGCCTTTCCTCACCACTGCCATGCTGTATTGACCACAGACTATATACGAGTTATAATTTTTCTCTGTCATGTTACTTAGCAGAATAAACAAGAGTTATTCTCCAGGTATTTTGAAATAATCACAGTGATTATACAACAAGCAGACTTTACCATTGGTCCTGCTCCCAAACTTTTTTAGATAAAAAATTATCTTCCTGAATGAGTCTCCAAGTCATCATGAGGACTTTGCAAGACTGCACATTTGAGTCTCATGCAAATTCAGAGAGGCAAGATCAGATCTATCAAAAAAAACCCCAAAAATTCCAAATCAGCAATGCCAGCAGATTCTTATGTTTGGTAACGTTGCTGAGCACAGTTATTATATAGTCTTCTCAAACCCATTCTGCAAATCTTTGTTTCAATCTAAGGTCAGCTGAGTGGCTGCAGAACCAAACCAAATATTATCCCTTTATTACATTGAAGTGTTGCCTTTTCTCACTTTAATTAGGCCAAAAGATTTCATAGTAAGGCAGAATAAATAACACTGGTAGAATGTTATTTAGTAAAACTGCTGACAAAGTTTATTCAACATGCAAATAAATCAGAGTTGAATATAGCATGAACGATCTGAAGAAAGCAAGCATTTAAGAAAGGTTCTTCTGTTCCATTCCTCACCCTATGCTTTTTTTTTTTTTTTTACAGAAAAAAAAAAAAAAGAGACAAATCAGAGCCAAGGAGTTTATTTGCTCAAGTGCTCCCAGCAGAATGTGGCTGCAGAGAGCAAACTACTGCTTGGGGCAACAGTGGAACATTTTTTTCAGAAGTTTCTCCAGTTTTCCTGGATTATGCAGAGCCTCAGAACTACTGAGAGCCTGCTTTCCTGGTCAGACTCCCTCTGGGATATATATCAGAAAAAGTCAGGTACCTGGAAGCTTAGAGTTGGGATTTCTACCTACAAATTAAGAGGATGTCTATTCTTTAGGAAAACTGTTTCTTGAAGATACATCCTTTAAGATCTGCCACCATCTTCTTCACAAGTAGAAAAACAAAACAAAAAACTCAGGTGCACTTTTCTCCACAGCTATATAGTTTCTACTAGTTGTCTGAGATACTCATTACTCTTCCCCTCTGTAGTCACACTATACTAAGAGAAATTTCCATCAGAAGCTACTATTGCCTTTTGAGAACAGAATTCCCAAGGAGACAGGAATGAGAAAAAGGAAGAGCAATTATCTGATATGGTCACAAACTTTAGTACTGAGAAGAGAAGACTAGTTTCATTTTTCAGAAGATGAAAATATGTGCAACAGCAACTTGCTCAGGCACTACATATCTCCTATACCTCTCTAATTCCAACAGATACTAAATACATTCTTCCTGCCCTTAATATTTATCGTTGAAGAAGGGAACATCAAAAAAAATGTGGATTGAAATGAATACAGATAATGCAATTCTGAAGGTGCTAGAAGTCTGAGGTACATCAGTAGGACTCCACATTCATTTTCTGATTTGGTTATGCTACCAGGGTGTTTCATATCCTTTCAGCATTACCAAAATGGAAAGAGAGACAGATAACAGAAGGAAGATTGGGAGATGCTCAGCCAGTAAGGGGGAGGAAAAGAATGATTAGCTGATGATTTTCACCTGACATTTTTTGTGATACATTTTGTCCGCAGTCCTCCATGAAAGTTACAAGCAAGGCATGCAGTGGAGTGAGAAGGTACAGGTAACCCCCTTTATCACATTATACAAGGAAAACATGCAATGTTTTGGTATTGTTTGAACAAATTCCTTACTCTACTTATGAGAAATTCCAACCAATGCAATTTCCTTCATAACTTTGGTAGTAGGGACCTACTTACTTTCTTCCTACTCACTAACACGTAAGGCTGGCTTAATTTCTACTTGTGTTTACCTCAAATTACCATGCTGTGCAACAACAAATCTGCCTCTCTATTTCAACATCTGACATTAGAAAAAGATAGAAGTAGCACGTGTACACTGAATTTGATGCAACAGCAAACCAGTGATGGAAAGCCAGCGCAGAAGCACAAAGACCTAAGTCTGTGCATGCACATGGAGTTCCTTTCAGTTTTCTCCTTTTTGCAGACATGTGCAGGCTTATGCATCAAGGAGGCAATTCTGTAACACTTCATAATAACAACACCCATGATGAATTTAATCAGCTCAGCCGGAAACAGCCCCAGATCTTGGGTCCTCATCATACACCTCTATACAAACAGCTTCTTGGTATGCACTGTCTGGTATGGATTCACCCTTTGCAGCGATTAACACTGATGTTTTCCCAGTTCGGTTTCTAGTCTGTGCTGTAAAATTGTTTAGAATTGCTTATAGCCCTCCCAGATGTTAAAAGTGAGGTGCCTTGATCTTGAAACCTTTATCTTTTCTTATACTAGCCTGCATACCTCCAGAATTAGAGTTTGAAATACAAATGCTAGTATAGAAGAATTCTGCATTTCAGGATATTTCCTGCTCCATGCCTTCAGAGATATGAACATTAATAGGTCTTTTCTGGGCCCTAGCTTCTGCTGTGCTTTGGGGGCCACTTAGTTTATGAGCACAGCTTTCCACTCTAAACAGAGTCTTTAGTACTGCATACTACGTTGCTTGCAGCCTACATAAGGGGTAAGAATAGCTCAAATAGAAGGTATTTTTTACACTGGGATGTAGTCATCATTGTAGAGACCACACGTGATTTGTCAAGCTCGTGGTTGCCGGCATGAAATCATCCTGCATCATCCTATTAGAGTAAGGGTTCACAAAAGGTTTGAAATATTACACTAAATTCAGAGAAGATTAAAAAAACCAACAAAAACCTAAAAAGATATGAAAGGAAAGCATTCTTTAAAAAACAAATTCACACTAATGAACTAGAGGTAGCTGACTTTCTAATCCCATGAAAGAACAAAATTCCAACCCTGTTCTAAACAAATTTCACATTCACACAGGGTAACTGCATTATCGCTTTCAAGGCAGGGTAAAGTACATGTGTAAACATCAGACTTGACTGAGATGATCTATATGTGATTCTAGTAGCATCAGATCCATGGTTAAACAAAGGGGTTAATGCTGCACTGCTAGGAACGCAGTGCCTTTAGCTCTTGGACGCCCAGTGCTGCACCAGAAGTTGCAGCCATGTAGTGCACAGCCCTGCTGTGGTATAAACCAACTTGGGTAGATCACATTCTCACAGAAAGATCAATTTTGCATAAGCAGGCTTCAGGCTAGTTTTATGCTGGCTAATGAAAGAAAGACGAGATTTTGTCTTTATTTTCTTTACCACATGCTTTGGCAAATTCTACGGAAGTGTGATCACATACCATGCCTTATTCAGGTCAAATTTTTATGACTGAGTGACTTTGTACTCTGCTGATCGAGTTTTATGATTGTGGAAGCAGCAGTCAAAAAGAGCAAAGACGTTTATAAGACAATAAATGTTATGCTTCTGAATAAATCCTATTCCATGTGTAGTACATTAAAAGCCACTGAGACATAAGTAATTCCTTCATCTTCATTAAATATCTCTGTACAGGTTTTTAGTTTTGTAACTGTACCAGTTCTTTTCTCTTGGGTCTTCTGCATTACTGTTAGTTAACACAAGACTGTATTATTTTTACTTACAGGAAACTGACAACAGCTCCATGTCCTGACATTTTTAAAGTTAGTATCTGTCAGGCACTTAGCACACCAACAGGCTCAAATTCTTTCCCCCTGCACCACAAGGGTTTAGCTACCTGCATTCAAGGTCAGCTCTGCCAAGGTGCAGCCTTGGACAAAACTGCTGGGAAAACAGCTGCATTGTGAGATGACTCACTGAGCGCCTCTCCCTCAGCTCAGGCCACTGCCCCTTGCTGTCTCTGACCTGCTGACTTGGCTTTCTGTCTGACCCTGGACCTGCCTCAACGGTGGGGCTGGTGCAGTGGACGCAGATCCCTTGGCCACCCTGGTCACTGTTCCAGTTCTTGCATCTTTGAAGATGTAAATGGAAAAAGGATTATGTTTTCACCTTGGATGTGGGCATATTTCTGATATGTTTGTTTTATTGTTACTGGTAAATGTCAGGATGACATTTCTCAGATCTTCCTACAATCCCTTTATGACTGTTGAGACATAAGTGAGGATGAACTATGGAACACTTAAGTGCTGGGTCCTAAATTTCTGTCCTATTGTTTCTTACTCTGTGTCTTTATGGTGAGCTTCAAAGAACTTAAACTTCCATGTGGATTAAAATAATATTGTGGTACAAGCCAAACAAAAGAAAAAGAAAGTCTTTTGTTCTGGAGAGTTCTCCTGTGTCATCCACCTAGCCTCCCTCCTTCCCGAAGAGAGTGATAGGAAAGGTAATTCTCTTCACTCCGTGTTCACTGCAGTATCTAAATGCTACTGCATCATAGCCGTTTCTCACAAAATAATGCATTGTATAGATATATGATAATTTTAATAACTTACTGAATAAACAAAAAATAAAAGCTACTTTGGAGAAGTGTTCAAGAGAAGAATTTACATAATTGAGTTGTTCACTGTGATGTAAAGCAGCATAGAAGTCATAGAGCTGTAATCAATTCTGTGCTGAATTCTTTTGGAAAAGCTGGTTAATATCACCTTCTGCAGCCCTTAGCTGTTTCTTCAAGTACTGACTAGTCTTGAGGCTACTAAGTACCCTAGAGGACAAGATCAATGGTAGTGGTGACTTGGTTGCCAAAGAATGAATAGTAACCCTGCAAAAGGTGATGATGAAACATTAGAAAACAATGAAAAATAATTAAGCATTGTAAGAAAACTACTAGAAGCACTAAATAATATATAACTATATATTATATATAATAATATATAACTATATATAGTTATATATAATATATATTTTATAATATATATTTTATATGTATAACTATATATATAACTAAATAATTTATAACTGAAGAGACCTACCTCACACTATGGGATTTGAATGGTGCTCGTTGCTAGGCTGCAGCTTTGGAAAAAAAGAGACATTTCAGATTCTTGAGACCAATATTTGTTTTCATGATATCTGGATTTAAGATATGCTAAATCATAACATTCAAAGGCAAATTGTCATCAGTGAGGTTAAAAACTGTCATAAATCATTCAGTATGGTGCAGAAATCCAGGAACCCCGTGTACACTATGAACAAAATTAACTAGGAAGCATATATTTTTTCTTGTCTCTAGATGACTGTCAGTGTCCAGGCAGAGGAGGAAAGTTTTCATGCAAATATATTTTGTTATTTTATGTCCCTAGCTTGAAAAAACTAACTTGAAAAAGTCTACTACTACTGTTGTAAGTAGTGCAAAATGCTAATTTACTGAGAACTTCTAATAAAAAAACAACTTCCCCTAAGACTCCTGGAACGTAGATTAAAAAGAGCAACAGAAGGACACAAACTAAAAGCTGAAAATATCTAAAATAAAACCAGAAGCACTGGTTGACTCTGAGGTAGAAAAGGAGATTGACAAATCTAGGATATCATCAGGGAGCAAACACTCTGCAAGAGCCGAGAGTGGCAGCTGAGGGTGGTAGAGAGGCTGGCAGGACTATGCCCGCATGAGCCAGGGTACAGACCTTCTGCTCTGCAACAAGGAGAGCAGTGCAGGCCTGGAACAGTGACCAGGGTGGCCAAGGGATCTGCGTCCACTGCACCAGCCCCACCGTTGAGGCAGGTCCAGGGTCAGACAGAAAGCCAAGTCAGCAGGTCAGAGACAGCAAGGGGCAGTGGCCTGAGCTGAGGGAGAGGCGCTCAGTGAGTCATCTCACAATGCAGCTGTTTTCCCAGCAGTTTTGTCCAAGGCTGCACCTTGGCAGAGCTGACCTTGAATGCAGGTAGCTAAACCCTTGTGGTGCAGGGGGAAAGAATTTGAGCCTGTTGGTGTGCTAAGTGCCTGACAGATACTAACTTTAAAAATGTCAGGACATGGAGCTGTTGTCAGTTTCCTGTAAGTTATTCAGTAGATATACTGATGCCTTCTCAACACCTACTCTTGTAAGCTTCAGGGTCTTCAACTCTCATTCAGATCTTCCCTTATGCAAGGTGTCTCTCTGTCCATGAGTTAGGGTCTGGAAAACTGCTCCTGTGTGCTCCTTCTGGGCCTTGGCCATCCTTTTGCTTTGGACACTTACCTGATGGGACTCATATTGGCCATAAAATGCAGACAGCTGGAGATGACAATTCCTCAAGTTGCAGCTGATTCCAAGTCACTTTCCTCTTTGCTGACCTTCTGTTCTGCCCCATACACCAACAAACTCCTATCCCTGACATTGTCTAGCTGAATAACAGACTAACCTAAATTCTACTTCACTGTAAATTTGCTGTTTCAGAAGGGCTTATGTGATGAAAAAATGTTCTTCCCTGCCCTGCTACATCACTTGGTTGAACTGATTGCTTTAAGGCCATACTTCCATATCTGCACCTACTTTTATTCATACATGATTCTTCCTACCCCATCCATGCCACCGCTCTGCATCATGGATTTCACAAATCTCAGGAGAAAGTTGTCTTGCAATTCAAGATGATAACCTAGATTCTAGCAGGGTTGGGGGCTATCACAGCTTTATAGTCCTTTTCTTCAGGTGTAAAAATTTCAACCCTTCCTCAGTGAGATGTTTCAAAATTTCACTTTGAGGGCTGTAGATAGGCTAAACTGGTGACCTCAGTCATGGTGCATAGTTCCCCTAGTAAGCCTACATTTTCTTTGCTCATTCATCTATCTTTAAGCATTATTCCAGCCTCTCAAACCATCACAATGTCACATTGTAACTCTGTAACACTTACCTTGTCACTTGAGACATCAGCTCAAATCCTGATCTTATTGCTAATCATCATATCTCATAGTTTTTCTATGAAGAACTTGTGTTATTTTGTTCCTACCTGGAAATCCAGAGCTGGATTGGTAAAGTCTCTGTGTCTTTTCTTAAGTGATGTGTAGGACAACACTGTAGAGAAATAGATCACCGATGTAACAAAAAATCCAAATTGTGGGTATTAACGTAGGAGATTTCTTTTAAGGCTTTTCTTAAATTAATAAGAAATAGGAAATGCTCATGAGTATCCCTGAAGATGTGCAGGATACTTACCTTTGGTTACATAAAAAGAAAATGAAACTCTAAGAGCATACAAACATCTAAAAGGGAAATGCACAAAAATTACTGATCTAGGAAGTGTTCACCATATAGAATCCATAAATACAAAGGAGGATGGGACATCACAAAGTTGTTTTGGTTTTTTGGGTTTTTTTTGGGTTTTTTTAAACAACAGGGTGTTCATCCTCACATAAAGACTACCAGAAGTTCTAGAGAAAGGTGATCAATGAAGAAAATGTTCAGATACTTATCTGAATTTTTTTTTAAAATCACATAACTGTAGAGGCTGGGAAGGCAGAAAATTCTGAATTTCAAATAGTCATGCT
Source organism: Strix uralensis (assembly GCF_047716275.1). Taxonomy (NCBI): domain Eukaryota; kingdom Metazoa; phylum Chordata; class Aves; order Strigiformes; family Strigidae; genus Strix; species Strix uralensis. The sequence goes on along the minus strand of NC_134012.1, from coordinate 56,559,464 downwards.
ACTTGACTGGTTCTGGAAGACTTAACAAGCTGAAGCCAAAGTAAGCAGGGAAGATGAAGAAATGCTGTAAGTTGAAAAGAGTACAGGCATGAAATTGTTTTTCTTGCTACCCATAATAAGAACTCTTTTCACAATAAGGTGCAAGGAATAAGATGTTGAAAAAGTCAGAACTTGGGCAGTAAAGAATCTAAAAGATTTTATTGTGGCAGCAATGGTAAATTGCAAATTCATGCATGTGCAAGGCCACAGGGTATTATAAAAGGAATAGCACAGTTTCGGTTTCCATGCAGAGGAAAAGGAAGTCACAAATTCTGTCAAAACAGCTTTACTGTGGTTGTATGTGAAATAAAGTGTTTATGTCTAGGATGCTCCCTTATAGGAAAATAGAGGCAAACTGGAGCAATTAAGAAAGAAAATTATACTGTCTACATACCAAAAAATCAGTAACCTAAACACACAGGTTTAACAAGAACTTTAAGAAAAAGTTGATCTAACAGAAAAATAAGAAAGAACTGTTGTCCAGAAATATGTCTGTCTGATAATATAGATATAAGGGGGAAGGAAATTGGCCATACTGCTAAAAAAACACATCCCTCTATGACTTTTCTCTACAACTCTCGTCTAAGGAGTCTTATTGTAACAAAACTGAGAAGCATCCAGATTTCAGTTCTACACTATAATTTCCATTGCAGCTGCTATGGTGAAGAACACAGGACTGGGCATTCAGAGGGGGAGGAAGGAAACACAAGCTTTGTCTGTTGTCCCACAGGTTAAATCACATGTTCAGGTTTGAGTCATCTGTTCCTCTGCTCTCTCCTCCTCCATATCCTCTTTTGTTTGTGCAGACTGCTTCTTCTGTCAAATCTAGCTGCAGTTGGCATCTTCCTCAGCATTTTGATTTTCTTCCCACTTCTCACATTGCAGGTGAAGTCCTATGTATCAAACATTCATATGTGGCTAACACCTTGCATGTCCTTCTTATGCTTCCCTTGTTCACTAGAAATGGTGAAGCTGTCCACAGAATAGCTTGCTTCTCCCTGTCCCTTCATGCCAGTTGTGTGCAATGTGAACACAGCTAACAGACTGGGCCACTCCAGTGGCAGGAGCCAGGCACAGTTCAGGTCTGGGATGAACTGGAATGGAGCTGAGGAGGAAGATGAGCGTCCAGCTGCTTGGAGTAGGGAACCTGTGGAAATGCACATACAGATATGTCAAGGGAGGTCTGGGAGCTGCAGAGAGGCTCCAAGATTCAGAATGGAGCAGGGTCGTGTGCTGCTCCAAGGCTCCAGCATCTCTGAAAGGATGGCCCAAACCACAGCCCACATCATTCACTACTGTGGCTCTTCCTCAGAACACACCTTGTTACTCTTACTAGTTTTGTGAAGTTGATTAGGCTGTAGACTTATAGCATAATGTGTTTGATGTAAAAATTAGCATGCTTCTGGGTATCTTTGGGAGGAAGAAAGTTTCCCTTGTTTATTATTATTCTTTGTACAATGAAGCATTTGACCACAGGAGTGACAAGAGATGGAGTGCGTGTCAGAAGTCATACAGCAGTAAAACAGGAATGTGGGATCCTGTGTTTGGTGATTTAAAATTTGGTTGTACAGAGCACTACTTATACATGAAGAAAAAACCCTTTATACTGCCAGGCTAATAAGCTAAATGACATCTAGAGTCTTTCTTCTGAGGTTGCTGGAATTTTCTGATCTTTTTTTGAGGACCTATTCCTTGGTGTGGTGGTTTAGCCCCTGCCGGGGTCTGAGACCACGCGGCCGCTGCCCCTCCCCCACAAAGGGAATGAAATACAAAGCCCCAAGACTGAGATAAGGAAAGGTTTAATACAACAATGCAATAGCAACACAACCAACAATAAGAATAACAATAACAGTAATAGTGATAGCAATGAACAGAGCAAAATAGCTACCAAATACAGCAGTTTGAAGCACGATGTACAAAACCACGAGTGCACCGCGCTCCGCGCCAGGAAAATGTGACCTGCCAGGATGTGACGTCCGTCCGCATGGTATCTGAATAACCCGGCTAGAGCTCCCCCCCACTGCTGGGGAAACTTAACCCTATCCTGGTTAAACCAGGACACTTGGTGTGCTCAACACGCTATACATCAAACTGGAAAAAAGTTTAATAGGCTGAGCAAGCATTTTACTACATAACCGGTATGCTGTTGCTGGTTTGATGTGCTTCATGTCACCATGGAATTCAAAGAAATCCTTAATATAAGAGGAAGTTATTAGAGGAAAATCTGAATGTCATTATCTTTTATGTTCTAAGTTCCATGACAAAATAGCCAGAGGACCAATAATTTTATTAAAAACTAACATCGTGAAGCAAATAAGTGAATTTGAAGCTTTAGCTTTGTATAATGTAAAGGGAACAAATAGTTTATGAAGCTTTAAGCCCCAGTTAAAGCCGAGAATCATACCTTCAACAGTTTTAAATGAAAGACTGACAGAGAGATTGTTATCCTGGGAGTCAATGGGTGAACTCACACCAGCCTCAGCAAGACCAAACTTTCACTGTCCTGCATAGCCAGCAAGACTTGCTTAGCAAGCCTCGCACTAAAACAAATATTCTACATGCATTTTCCACAGCAGACTAGCTGCCATTAAGAACATCTCAGAATTATGTTTCTTAGGTATTTTCTACTGGGAAAATAACTATTCCACTTCCTTACTGGAAACCTCTACCAGTTAGGAGCATGACATAATTGTTTATTTTTGTACTTAATAAAAGAAAACCCCAGTGCTGGGCTCCTTTGTATGACAAGAACATGGACACAATGGAGAGAGTCCAAAGAAGGGCCACAAAGATGATGAAAGGCTTGTAGCATCTCTCCCATAAGGAAAGGCTGAGAGAGCTGAGACTGTTCAGCCTGGAGAAGAGAAGGATCAGGGGGATGTCATCAATGTTATCTGGAGGGAGGGTGCAAAGAGGATGGAGCCAGGCTCTTTTCAGTGGTACCCAGTGACAGGGCCAGAGGCAATGGGAACACAGGAGGTTCCCTCTGAACATCAGGAAACACTCTTTCCCTGTGAAGGTGACCGAGCACTGGCACAGGTTGCCCAGGGAGGTTGATAAGTCTCCATCCTTGGAGATGTCCAAAAGCTGTCTGGAAATGGTCTTAGGCAACTGGCTCTGGGTGGCCCTGCTTGAGCAGAGATTTGAACCTGGTGACCTCCAGAGGTCCCTGCCAGTATCAACCGTTCTTTGATTCCTAACCAATTTGTATTGCTAGCATCTGCACAGAATTAGGATGGAAATTAAATTATTTTCTTTTTTTTTATCCTGAGGTTTTTGCAAGAAGTCTAGATGCTATTTAAAAATACTTAAAGATCTTAGTGCTCAAATAGCTCTAATAAACTGGACAAACAGTAAATAGACTAGACAGTTGAAGAACCAAATGAGGCACAAGTTCAGAAAATTTCATCTCCAAAATGGTCATCTTTGTGGCATGACTACTGAATAGCAGTAAAGGAATAGTTTTGTGTTTATAACTTCTTGTGTTTACTAATTCTTGCTTTTTATACTATAATTGGAAGGGAGCAAAAATCAGTAAATAGGTAATCTAAACATGTTTCAGCAAGGTCTAGACTGAAATGAATTAAAGTAAAAGAATAAATTTTTTAAAAGAGTTCTTACTGAAGAGAAGCAGTCACCCTTAAACTAGAGTTTCTCCACTTAAGAAGTCATGCAGACTTCTCATAGCAAAGTTTCAGGGAGGGATATGGGAATCTCAAGAAACCTCAATTATCAAACATTCTTTTAATAGATTTTTTTCTGCAGACAGACATTAAGCCTCTCCTGTCCTTAAAACACATAATATTTTGATTATCCTATAAATAAGGATAGTGGCTAGGACAAAGCAAAAAGTCTTTATTCTGTTCACTATTAGGTCAGAGAAATATGTTTTTCAAAAATCTTCACTTACACTTGAATTTGTGGAGTAAATCATAACCTTCTATTCAGACAATGGATTAGTAAATTAGGTATTTTCCATCTCCTAAACTCAAAATAACAGAAAAAAGGCATCTACTGCTTTGTTTTCAGGAATTATGACTGTAAACCAAGTTCCCATCTGTCAGAATTTTGCTGCTTAGGATACAAACAATAATTCAATATATCAAGAGAACAGTATTATAAAGCTATTTTAGACTCAGAATAAAGTCCTTTCACCCACCTGAGAAAAAGAACAAAATCTTCCTGAATGCTTCACAAGTATCTGGCTCAGGCACCAACAACCTCAAAGCTGTGAAGGTTAATCACGTTTAACCAGGTGGCTGTAGTATGGAGCAGAGCCATTAACCACAGCTGCTATAAGCTAAGGATTATTTGAAATAGACATAACCCAGGTAAGCTTCTGGAGCTCAAATTTGCAATCTTTCATTAAGAAAAGGAAAATGTCTCCTTTTTTGCACAGCATCATAATAGGGGCCCAGAAGTAAAATAACAGAAGTGAATGAGGTCAGTTCTTTATCCAGAAGACTTTACTGTGATACAGCTGTACTGAACAGTTTTATATCTCTAGCCGTAAAAATGTGCTTTGCACTTATAGTGGCAAAATAAAGGGTAATAAATATAATTTTTAGCCATTCAATCAAACAGAAGTGTGTTGTACTTTCACAGAATCACAGAAGACACAGACCAATGGTGTTAATTATCCTATTTCTTCAAGGTCTCACCTTCAGCTGTTACTCTAGCATTCACAGTCACAGAATCACAGAATCATTCAGGTTGGAAAAGACCCTTGGGATCATCCAACCATCAGCCTGCTCTACAAAGTTCTCCCCTACACCATATCCCCCAACATCTCATCTAAACGACCCTTAAACACATCCAGGGATGGTGACTCCACCACCTCCCTGGGCAGCCCATTCCACTCTCTGACCACTCTTTCTGTGAAAATTTTTTCCTAATGTCCAGTCTGAACCTCCCCTGTTGCAGTTTAAAGCCATTCCCTCTTGTTCCATCGCCAACTACCTGTGAGAAGAGACCAGCACCAACCTCTCTACAATGTCCTTTCAGGTAGGTGTAGAGAGTGATGAGGTCTCCCCTCAGCCTTCTCCTCCTCAAACTGAACAGTCCCAGCTCCTTCAATCGCTCCTCACAGGATTTGTTCTCCAGGTCCTTCACCAGCTTCGTTGCCCTCCTCTGCACTCGCTCCAGCACCTCGATATCTCTCTGGTGTTGAGGTGCCCAAAACTGGACACAATACTCCAGGTGTGGCCTCAGCAGTGCAGAGTACAGGGGGACTATCACCTCCCTACTTCTGCTGGTCACACTATTTCTAATACAAGCCAGGATGTCGTTGGCTTTCTTGGCCACCTGGGCACACTGCCAGCTCATGTTCAGCTGCTTGTCGATTAGAACCCCCAGATCCTTCTCTTCCAGACAGCTCTCCAGCCACACCTCCCCAAGCTTGTAGCGATGCATGGGGTTGTTGTGGCCCAAGTGCAGGACCTGGCACTTGGCCTTGTTGAAGCTCATCCCGTTAACGTTGGCCCCCCGATCCAATCTATCCAAGTCTCTCTGTAGAGCCTCCCTATCCTCATGCAGATCAACACTCCCGCTTAACTTGATGTCATCTGTGAATTTACTGATGATACACTCTATGTCCTTATCAAGATCATCAATAAAGATGTTAAACAAAAATGGTCCCACACTGAGCCCTGAGGAACACCACTTGTGATCGACTGCCAGCTGGATTTAGCTCCACTGACCACCACTCTCTGGGAGTGTACTTTGATAGGGTTCTAGATATTTATGCATTGCTAAAAATTGCTGTGACAGACTAATCCTTGCATTTGCCCCTGATTTTTCCTCATAGGTATGGAAAGGAGGATGGGAGGAGGAATAAACCAGTCTAGTAGTCTCTATGACTAATCAGAGCATCCTCAGAACTATTTTCACTCATACACAGCTGTATCTTGGTCCTTCTAGCCTCTTCTAGTTACAAGAGATTACTAGAATACATACGCACTTGACTGTCAACCTTTTTACCAAGGTATATACTTACCATTAAGACAACAGCTGTGAGAGGGAGATATAGAGACACAGATATATATATATATAAGATAAACTGGAAGAATTTCTTGAGACCTTATTCATCAGAGGAGAGTAGAGTAGGTGACACATGTATTTCTGGTGATGCTATAGGCAATCAAATGTCCATGTGAAAGCTGGTAAGAACTTTATATCTGAATTAAAAGAAAAAAAAAAATGGGTACTGCAAGTAGATTCCAAGATTGTACTGTACATGCAGAAACTGAAATCAAACTGAACATTTAGTACTCAGAATTAACTTCTAAAATAACTTTTTGAACACTTTAAAACAATTAATTGTAATTAAAAAAAGGTCTTGAGATTAATCTTATTACTGCATGTTCAGCAAATTTAAAAAGCAATATTGTGGATCATATAAAGTTAAATTCCATTTTAAAGAAACTGAATGATTGCCCAGATGTGCTATCTTCATAATGAAAGCTTTCTTTAAAAAATCAGCTGAACATTAAAAAATATTTCATGCAGAAAAATCACTACCATCCTTCATTTATCATTCAGAGGGGAGAAGAAATAAAGGATGAGCCAGATATTCACAGTTTTCCTTTTCAAAGACTTTATATTGTTTAAAAATAAAATTTCACCTTAGCTATGCACTTCAAGAGAGGAAGTGTTTTAATGTATGCCTGTACCCTGCCAAGTTATAGCTGGTAGCAGAGTGGTATGGTGCTCCACTCTGCTGGTGCCTTGCTGGTGATAAGCTGTAGTGTGAGCATGTAGCATTCTCCTTGTCTGAACGAGAAGTGACAAAAAGGCTGTGGACTGTGCAGTACTGTCCTCAATGACGTTACTGAATGGTTTCTATTACACAGCCAGGGTTTGCAGGACATTTTGCTCTGTTTTTGCTCTAATTGTTCCCAAAGGAGAAAGACTTCAAGGTATTTCATGAGTAAATCATACCTGAAAGGTTATACTTCTGACATGGGGACATATCCCACTGTTCTTCATAGAACCACTGGTCATTTGCTTTTGAAAACTGTCAGTTGAGGGAGGTTAAAAAGGCAGGGCTTTCAAATGTGGACAACTTCTCTGAGGGAGATAAGGTTCACAGTGTTTCACTTTGATTTTAGCTACCATAAGTATCACATCACTTTTCACTTCAAGGCCAGCGAATTATTCTACATGTAGTGACTGTGACATCTGACTTTCATCTGTTTCCTTTTCTTTCTCTCTCTCTCTTAGCTCAGAGACCCTAATAACTCCTTTCTGTTACAAAACATCATAAAAAAAATCATAAAAAAAAATCTTTCTCCCCTCAGACCCTTCAGGCATCATCCCAAAAGTTAAGCCAAGCTTTCCTTTGTAGGGGACACTCAAACCCATTGCTGGCATCGGTGGGATTCCCAGGCTGCTGACAGAGGCCGTGCAGTAGGATTCAGAAAGTCAGGGAGCAGCAGTAGCTGCAGCAAGCCATAGCTGGGCTAAAAGGAAATGTAACATCTATGCTTTGCATTGTGCAGGGTACCAAAACCGCATGTGCAATCCTATTAAACCAAATGCAAAATTTGACAGACACCTATCACTTTGCTTCCCTTAAAAGGAATGGATTCCCTTTGCCTGTAACTGCTACACTTATATCAAATCATGTTTTTTGTATATCTAATAGGCTAGGTCATCAGGTGGCATGAGTGAACATTAGGGTCTTGTTAACTGCAGAGCAATGTTAGTCTGCACTCAGAGGATTTGACCTTTCTACTTCTTTTACCAGTTAGCCCTTTCCTTAGGATAGTATTGTGGAAGGGACTTCTTGTGCCTGACTCTTTGGTCTCAAGCACATTATGACTGGAAAGGACAGATTTGAGAGTGAATGGAACCTCGTTATACGATTAGGAAATCACGTCTGGACTCACTTTGTGTCCTCCTGGTTCTGTATGACTCTGGTGCATTTCCATTACTGCTTTATGATACTGTAATTTTTTGTAAGTGCTCAGATATCATTGTAATAGTCACTGTATAAGCTCCTAAGAGGATATGTAGAGGGACAGATTACCCATATGTTTTATCTTATGATTCACTGTTTGATTCTGTCCAACCCTGGTTGCAGCACAACTACTAGATTTTGCAGTACACAACTACTATTTTGCTGTAAATCTAGCTTTGCAATATGAATAGTTAGATGCTACCATAACTACATGCTTTTTTGGATGTGAATAATGAAAAAAATTAGAAAAGAATAATGCTCTATAATTTTCTCAGATATCAAATAGGAATAATATTTCGTCTTATCCAGAAATGAAAGAATGCAATACACTTATCCACAGGATATAGTTATCTTTTTAAAAATATAAGTCTGACATAAAGAATAGCACATTAAATGTGTTTAATATGTGTGTTCACTATTACTTCAAAGGAATCATTCAGTTGAGTCACTGCTGAGTCAAAGCATAACTATTAACTGTAACAATACAGAAGTATTCAAGCAGGTCATATCTAGGACAACCACTTACGGATTACAACCATTACAGTTTTATAAAAGACAGAACATGAAAATAGTGAATTTATATTTATGAGTAAATTATAGGTATTATCAAAGAACTGTGTAAGAAGTTTGGTTTAACATAAAATTCTCAAGGTTTCATAATTAAGAGGTTAGAACTTTGGTAATTCTCCATGCTCATTTTTTTGCTTCAGCAGTCAAACATCACTGAGTAGGCTTTTGTACACTGCAGCTGAATGCTCAGGATAGTAACATTAAGATGTACAAAACCTCTCCTATAATCCTGCTATGCATACTGTAGGTTGAGTACCACTCACTAATGTCAAACTTCCTCAGAGAAATATAAAAAACATTTTTGTGGAAAATTCCTACCTTACATAAAACACCTATCCACTTTGAAAGTTGTTCTTACCCACTGCTAATTTTATTAATTAATTTTAGTTTGCACTGCAGCTGTGGACTAGATGCCACCATGCTTGCCAGTGTAAACCACAGATACAAAAAGAATCTCTGCCCCAAAGAATTCAAAAGATAAGCATTTTCACTATTCTGATGCGCAGACTTACCAATTATTCCCCAGATCTACTCATCTGAGAATTGCTTAGACTGCAAAATTGGACATGAAATTAGAACAGTATAGAGGAATGTAATTACAAGATATTAGGTCAGCTGAAAGGAGGAAAAGAATATGAGACATGCAAGGGATAGCTCATGACAATTCATTACCTTGAGTGTGGAACACACTCCCAAGGAAAATGGTAGAACTTAAAAACTAAATAAAACATAATACTGGATAATGTACTGTGCAGAGTCAGGTATGGCACAGGTTCAGAGGCAAAAGGTGGACTCTATTATCATAGGTAACTTCTATCTCTGGACTCTCTGATTTTTTTAAATTGCAACACATCTCAATTTATCAGCAAAACTAGGCAGTGCACATTAGCCAGTAAATTCAAAGCCCTACTATTACATGCAGACAGACTGTGAGGCTTCTGTGGACTCTTTCCAAAAGAAAGATACCAACATTGTAGTGAAATTATAAATGCTTAAATATGATTCACCCTACAACTAAAGGATGATATGTAGAAGAAGAGACTCCAAAGTGTGTATAATGATGTCATACAACTAACACGTTGGTTAAAGAAAGCAAAGGATTCCAGAGGCATTTTTTGAAGCCCTGAAACTACTCAGATGTCAGGACATGATCATTTCTTGGGTCTGTCACATAGTAGTTCTCAGAGAAGTAAGATGAGAGAATAAGGATTCTCAGGTTACAACCTTTCACCAGGTACTTCTGTTTAGTTATAAACCTCAGATGATAAATATCTTTATTTAGAAATTAAAGACTGTCCTTGTTTATTGCTGAAAAAATAGTAAGATTACTATTAACTCATTAGTAATATATATATTATCTTTGTCATTACTCCTAAGAGATTTCCATATGCATTTCATAGAGTAGATAAAAGTACCTTTTAAACCCTTTCTGCAACTGAAGGCATTCAAAAATTCAGCAAAAACAAGGGACTGCTATTCCCAGACACATCTGTGAAGGGTTAGAACTTCTGTAAATTACAGATGGAGATAAGGAAGTAAAGAATAATTAAAAGGAGATGTTTAGACCCACAGGAACACCTGCCTTGCACAGGTCACAATTTCTGCTGGTCTGAGTGCAGTTCTCTGGTGACATCTATGGAATTTATGTGCCAGATTTGGATGACAGAAGGCTGAGAAATTTAAGAAAAAAAAAAAGCAACAACAAAATGATGTACAGGAAAAAATTTTATGTGAAGTAACTTAAATATAATTCTCTAAGAAATCTCATTCCTTAATACCTACATACATACTTGTTATACATGATGGCTATACAGAAGACTATTTTGTGCATTTCACAATTGCTAAAATTTGTCTTTAGCAACTAGAGGCAAATTAATTTCATGCCATTTATAATGCGGAAACATGATGAACAAAGAAAAACAACAAAGGAGATATTACAGCTTGAAGATGATCGGAAAAGCAGGTAGAAATAAGGAGAGCAATGTTTATGTCATAATGTTTAACATTTAGTCCAGGTTAGATCTATTCTTATGGATGTCATTGACAGCTAGGCCCAGCCTAATGTCCTACTAGAAAGGCTACTGTGTAGTGAAATGCTTGCTGTTACCTTTCAGCCTCCACAAGATTTGCAACTGTTCACCTAAGGCTTCATTACACTGGTGAAATAAATTGGGAGCAACTAACATTCTAGCCATAATTCCCAGTGAAAGATCTCACATTTATAAAGCACTGTGATAAAACCATTGGTTTAAATTACTTCTACATATTTTACTGGATTCTCAAGAAAATATCAAAGGGAGGATGATATACTACATAATGTTCTATTTGACTAATGGCTGATTAAGCAGACAGGGCTGCTTAGTAATGAGGGTGTTGTCTGGGGATACCACAGCCTAATTACCATGTCCAGCTTCGCAGGGGTCCAATTTCAATGACTTCTCTGGGCACGATCAATTTGCCCCAGCTTGCTCATCTAGGATGTTGTTTTTTGCAAAATAATGGAAGTACTATATAAGATTAAAAAATCATATCTAACTGCTAATACCTTTCTTTGGAAATTTGCTCTATCAGTGTTTATTTAGAAGTAGTTCGGTACCCTTATTAGCATAAGGTCATTTAATACAAGGCAGAGAACAGAACAAAGTTTTTCCCTGATTAAATATTCACGACTAACATCTGTGACTATAGTATAACTCCCGTTGTGTCTTTTCTAAAGTCTATTTCAGAAATCATATCTTCAGTTTGGGTCCTTAAATTGGAGGCATTTTGTTCTGCTATTGAAACAGTTGTATAAACAAAACCAAATGTCCACTTCTTGAAAATGGCCACTTTATTTAGAGAGGATTTAGGTTTGGAGTCAGGCTGCTGAAGAATAAAGACTATGTTCTCTGTCATGGTAACCAGATAATTGTTCTTGCTGGCTTTCCTCAAATGGAAATAAAACCTGTTCATATATTAAAATGAAAAATACATGTCTTGTTTCCTAGGTATGCAGGAATGTTTATGATCAATATAAAATGAATTATGAAATATGTGAAGAACATAATTTTTCAAGGGAGTTTGCAAGGAGAAAAGGTTATGACAATATGTATCTTCGGTTCTCCAAAAGGCATATAAAATACCTTACAATACTATTTTCTTTCTGTTTTAGATAAAAAATATGATGTAAAATCTTAATCTACTTTATGTATTAAATTCTTATAGGTACTTTGAATATTTTTACCACTTTCTACAATTTCTTTTGCCATTTCTTTGCCCTAGAAATCAGTCTTTGTTTACTTTTAATTTGAAATATAGACCATGAATGAACATTTATCAGGCCCTTTCAAAGTAAAACAGGTCTTCCTTATTTGTCATTCATTATGATATTCCTGTAAAAGATGGTGGTTAATGTTAAGATTTAAAAATGGAGGCTATTTGACTTATTATCCGACCCTGCAAAATGATGATAGTACAGAAAAAAAACCCCCACAGATACCAAAACTTACATCACATTATGGATTTAAGCACATTAACCATTTCTCTCTCAGCATGTTTCTTCATGAAGGATCTTTTCAGTCATTTTCTTCCTGGTCCAGTTATTGGACCAAAATAAAATCTCTGAGCCTTCTGAGATGAAATCTGCACTCTGTGCATCTTTTTCTCCCTGTCCTTGGAAAAAGGACTTTAGCTGAACAATTTTCATAAGGAATTCTTATGCATCAGTGGTCATCGTCACAAAATGCTTTGGATTCAAAAGCTTTGACATGAGACACGTCCAGCACAACTGTTCTTGCTGCATTGTGTCAATAGGCCAGATATCTTAGAAAGATTAGCAAGGGTAAGGGACTATCACTGACAGAAGTCTGTGGCAGAAGAACTCAAAAGCAAAATATTCTTTATTGGTCACACTTTGACCAACAGGAAGTGAAAGTAAAATGAAAAAAAGAGAAAACATAACCATTTCACAGATGCTGCAGGTGCCAGTGTTAGAAAAAATAGGATCAAAGTGTACTTTATTTGTGCATTTTTGGTTGTACCTCTCAACTGAAAACAGCCAGATCTCTCTCTTAAGGATCAGAAGAAGATCTCCTTAATGTTAATGTCACACTTGGTTAATTACCGGGAGCTTTTCAAATCAGGTATACTTAAGAAATTATATTTTCAGTTTTTCGTAAGGCAAGCTGGACTCATTTTGATAATGTTTTGTGTTGTTTGTGCACCATTATTAACACATTATTATTATTGAAACTGTAAGATAAAAAACTTCCTCGTACCTGTGCTCTCACTTCTAATTGTGAAAGAAACTCCTGTTAACAACCCATCTCACATTCTGAGTAGGATGTTTCAAAGCTCAGGACCATACAGAGGGAAGTTTGTCACACTTTTTTCAGAACAGCACAGAAGACAGAGGATTTTATTTAGAATAAAACAGTATTGATCACCTAGCAAGGACTACAGTCTTCAGAATGTAAAAAAATCAGTGATTATTTTGTGCATAGGCCCCTATTTCATGGGCAATGAGGGCTGGGTATAAGAAGTGAACCTGCATCTTTCTTGGGAGTGCAGAATACTGAGTGTCCAGGGCAACAAAACAATTTCTGTAAACAAAAATCTGATTTCATAGATAATTTTATAAAACCATGATCTGTTTTTTGTAAACAAGCAGTGAATTCAAAGAGGGCTGTTGGGAAAATGTTAATTTCTAATATTGTTTAACGTAGCTGAAAACCATTTTGTCAGAAATAATGATTGATGTATTCAGAAATCTGTCTGCAGGTTGTATGCTGCTCTAAATAAAAGAAGTCAGACCTGTCCATAACCCGTCTCTACCGGTTGCACATAAAGGTATGCTCCCTAATGCTACCCTGAATTATCATACATTGCCCTTCAGCTGATGGTGGCTTCAAGCTATTACAAAACATTTAGAAAGTATGATCCATGCATTCAGTGGTGTTATTACACTCAGTATGAATAGATGCCTTGCAAGCAAGAAGAAAATAAAGAGGTGAGATTGGCAGAAATCATGATACTTTGTTGTGAGTTTGTGAGAAGGGTTTTACGTACACCAAAAAGCACATGAATTTTAGAACCCTTTTGATGTTTAATTTTTTTACTTCTATTTCAGACTCTGACTATGACCAATTTCCTGATTGAGCTGCTTTCTTAATTTCCAAACTATGGTTTGTATCACTATTTCATGATTAACTTCTGTTGGTTGATGGGGGTTTTTTAAAATATGTTAATCAACTCCACAGTGTGCAAATTACATCAAAGTCATTATTTAATGCAAAATAAAATCATTCACTCCGTACATGCTTCCCTCAGAAAATACACCCTAAGCCAAGGTGATGTGGGAGAAAAGAGGAAAAGAGAAAAATGTGTATCATCAGACACCCTTTGTGGAAAGGCAACTTGTCAGCTAATTGAGCCTTGTGTGTTTTCCTTTGTATGGCAACATACACCCCTTACTTCCTTACTTTTACATATAATACATACAGCTTAATTTTGGTAATTGAACATAATTGTAACCTTTTGGGTTTTATTTGCACTAGAAAAAAAACAAATTTCCTTTCTTTCCCTCTCTAGGTGATTTACCCTCTAATTCCCTTTTCAGTGAGGAAGGCTTAAGAAAAAAAGCTGGCAAAATTTCAGGTTAATGTGGTGAAAATACTTAAAACATTTATGAACCTGACACCAATAATCACATTCTATGATCAGGACTGACACCTGATCTCACTGACTGTGATGTAGTCATCAAATCTCATCAGGATTCCCATCAGGCTTGTAACATTTCCAGCCTTCCGAGCAGAAGACAGCACACCACCAAGCAGAAGACAGCACCCAGGAGCAAGATCTCAGTTTTGGAGTTGAGGTAGGGACAGACAGGTGGACCATTTCCTAGACTGACTCATACAGGTTGTGAAATCTCAGCCTGTGTTTCCACTTACACGCATTTCACACTGGTGTAATTTCACAGAGGCCTCTGATGAGCAGGGTTTTGTGACAAAACACACCCAAGTGACAGGAGACTAGACACCAACCCATTTTAGGTAAATGGAGACAGTAAAAAGAAACAGATGTTTCTGGATCTCATCTCTTCAGTTTCCAGACAGCCCCAACATACGCGGGAGGAATCAAATGGCAATAAATGAATTGTGCAGGTATTTGAGCAGGACAGCACATCTTTGTAACTAGTTCTAGACTTTTGTGAGATTATTCTATGGTCACTGCATGCAAATTAAAAGAGTTGCTGTAATAAGCAATGGTCTGAAACTAAACAACAGTGTATTTAGTTACTAAAAAGTTAGTAAATATTCATAAATATTGTTTTACAGAGGTTGTTGCAGGACTGTTGAATAACTGTGATTATACTCTGAAAAGCTTCCCAAATTAAAAAAAATAAATGAAAGACTGAGAATTTTATTCAGCTCAAGAAGTGTACATAACTATCACACACCTGGAATAATCACATACATATTTAAAATATTACAATCTTCCATGAATTCATCACACATCATAGTTCTTCTATCATTTCCTCTTTAAATGTCACACAGGTAGGGATGCCTTCAGGCATCCTGGGATTTAGGTGTGTGTGGGGTGGGGGAAGCTGACATTAAAGAAAGAAAACAAAGTACCCATGCCAAAAATTACTCTTCTGAGCAAAGGTAGCATATGGCATGCATGAATTATTCTGACTGAAGTCCATGTGAAAGCTGCTGGTTTCTGTAGCTGTAGGATGCTCTGCTACAGCATGACAACTTGGAGGGTAAAGCCTTATTAGTTACTTTTGGCAACAATGAGGAGACCTTTCTCAGTCTAGATTACAAGCACATTTAAATAAGTTAATTATTCCTTGGAGCTTTTTATAGAAAGACAAGTAGGCAGCACCTGAACTTTGTAAAGTCAGAAAGGGGATATAACAAAGCATAACCACCATGACACAGATGTCATGAGAAATCTGGGGAAGTCCTATGCTAAATGGCAGACTGAATTTAGTTGTACTGAAGACCAGAAACATAGTCTGGGCAATTAAGCAGCCTAAGCAATTGTTGACTTAAGTCTTTTGTTTCAGTAAGTCTAATTATAAGGATCTCTAGAGCTATTGTAATGTTGATGGTATTTGAGTCACATCAATTTAAAATGTGTCCCATCCAGAAAGGCACTTAAAAGGTGTTTAACTTTAAACACTCGAACACTTTCATTGTAGTCAGTGGAATTACTGAACTCTTACTGTCGAGCAGATATTCAAGTCCCATGTTGAACCAGAGTTTTCTCATTGCTTTTCAGCGGATGGCACAGACCAGTATTTTTAAAAAAACTTCAAAACCCAACTGCATGGTTGAGTTAATAAACAATGAGAGTTTCAGGTGCCAGTGACATGGCTTTTCTTAGTTTTAACAAACAGAATACCATGGGGTTTTTAGGGCTTGCAGTGAATCCCTTAGCAACTTAGTGTAACACAACCAGAGTAGACAGTTCTTAAATTTGAGAGTTTACCCAGAAGACAGGAAACAGATCTTTGTAATTGATTATAAGAAAGGAAGACATATACATACTGAGTTTTTCAGATTAGCCTTAATGATGTAGCACGCCCAATTTACAAGGAAAATGGTGACAGATAAATAAAAACATAGAATCATAGAGTCTGAATTATTTAGGTTGGAAAAGATCCATAAACCTAAGACTGCCAAGCCCACCAATAAACCATGTCCCTAAGGTCTGCATCTACACATCTTTTAAATACCTCCAGGAATGGTGACTCACCACTTCCCTGAGCACCCACAACTGCTTTAACCTGTTCAAAACAGTGGACAGTTCTTGACAGTGGACTAGGCTGCCCAGGGAAGTGGTGGAGTCACCATCCCTGGATGTGTTTAAGGGTCATTTGGATAAGATCCTGGGGGATATGGTGTAGGGGAGAACTTTGTAGAGTAGGGCTGATGGTTGGACTCGATGATCCCAAGGGTCTTTTCCAACCTGAATGATTCTGTGATCCTATGAAAACATTAAATGGCAAGCAGAGCTCTAAAACTGAGGAAATTGTGTCAAAGTAAATAGGGGGAATTTATAGAGCTCCTAAAGAGCACTAATGATCCCAGGAAGCTAAAACAACTGTTCTGAGTCACCATTACTTTGAATCTAACAACCTCAGCACAGTAAAGAAATGTCTTTTCCAAAAGTGTAGCTATAAGTCTTCCATGGCAATACACTGTACAGCAAGAGTTCAGCATTCCCTCAGTCTATCTGCCACAAGTTTAGCTTTGTGTGATGGCCAATGCGTATCTGACAACAATGATGGCTATCAAGTTTTATTATGTGTAGCCTCAGAATCTGAAATACTTACTGTAAAGCCTTTCTGTACATACAAACTCAATATAGAAATGAGACAGAAACAGCAAGAAAAATATTACTTATAAAACAAAAGAATAATATCTTTATTTGGTACTCATACGCTAATCTAGTGTTTCAGAAACCTTCCGTGCTGTTTAATGTGCCTATCATATGAATGTCCATACAGTTATTTCCCGTTCCACAGTAGCTGATGAGTGGAGAGGCTATCTGATAGCAACACTTCTCACAGCTGGAGATAAAGGAATGAGGTAAAGGGTTTCCACTGTCCATGCAGGGATTTCCTATCTGCTGGCAAGAAGCAAAACAGAGAAGTAATAGCTGGCACCAGAGGAGCAACAAGTGACAATAAATCTACTGGTTTTGTGAGTGTGTGGACATTTTTGCCATTCCACTGGAAGGAGAGAGTAGTATTTAACACAGGCAGCTACTGGTGCTTCATAAATCCAACTCACTGAGTTAAGATATCTATCATGGTGTATATGGTAGAAACATCAACCCACTTTGGAAGATATCCACTTAGGTTTAAATGAGGAGGTCTACTCTAATGGTCTTTGTAGCTGTATCATTTTTAAGAATTTCTTTAAAGAGGACGTGATGATGGAGATGTAGGTGTGAGGATGGGAAAAATAAAGACTGTTATAAAGAAGCTAGGGAATCAAGAAAATTACTTCTGAAATCCCCAGATTCTTAAACTCACAAATGAAAATGTGGTTGCCGTTAACAGCATAGTCTAAACTGTACTCAGATGTATATCTATTTCTAATATGTGGGTGTTAGCAAGTAATGCAACAATGTATAAGTAACAGTGAGTAATTGCTGGATTGTGCTGTGACATATGGAAATTAAGTGTAAAGCTAAGTGATGTAGTAAACTGGTACAGATCTGTTGACTGTGCCAGCACAGTCAGCCACAGAGGGACAGTGGAAAGAAAGTGAATAATAGAATTTTTACCAAATGATCGATGATCAAACCTGGTTGTTTTCCAACTGCTTTGTGATATCACAAATTTAATTGTACAAAACTTCTTTTTACCAGTAATACCAGTTCTGAGCCTGATAGCACTTTAAGTGGTGGATTAGACCCTATCTGAGGACCACATGCATATCCAAGGCTCAAGAAAGACTTCTCCCTTATCTTCTTCTTTCAAAAGGTGTAAGAATCATTATTTTCTTATTGCCATTGTCAAAGACTCTTCTGGGTTCTGAAGGGAAATAGTTAATTTCCAAGAAAAAACATTTCCATCAAGTAACTTCATATGGAAGCAAGCTGTATTTCTCATGGAAGTACCCAGATGAGAATAGCCCAATGATTTTAGAAAAATGTTAAAAGCAATCTCTAGGAAAAGACAATGGAAACTAAAGAACCGTAAGGTCATGATTACTTCTCCTGTTTTACAAACTATTTATATTTACTGTTATTTTCATTGCTTCCCTGCCCTCCTTTCAGATTCCTTTGTCTTCCACTTGTTTAGGAATAGGTGCAGGCAGAGAAACTTCTATTCCACCTGCACTCAGGCTGGCCAGGTTGAAGTCAGCTCTTGTGCAAAAGCTGTGTAGCTGCATTAATGACTGAATCTATGCTAACATACTGTGACGGTGAGCCAACAAGCCAACAAGACAAGCAAGCCAACAGAGCTACCCAGCTTCCAAACCAGGCTGGGCATGCCCATCCAGCATTGGACTGGCAGCAGTTAAGATCTCCTCTCACACATGCCCATGGGCTGCTCCTTTACCTTTCTGCTAGGGCTGTAAGTTCAGACCAGCCATTTTTCTGCCATATCATAGAATCATAGAATGGTTTGGGTTGGAAGGGACCTTAAAGATCATCTAGTTTCAACCCCCCTGCCATGGGCAGGGACACCTTCCACTAGACCAGGTTGCTCAAAGCCCCGTCCAGCCTGGCCTTGAACACTGCCAGGGAGGGGGCAGCCACAACTACTCTGAGCAACTTGTTCCAGGGTCTCACCACCCTCACAGTGAAGAATTTCTTCCTTATATCCAACCTAAATCTACCCTCTTTCAGTTTAAAACTGTTACCCCTCATCCTATCACTACAATCCCTGATAAAGAGTCCATCCCCAGTTTTCCTGTAGCCCCCTTTAAGTACTGGAAGGCCGCTATAAGGTCTCCCTGGAGCCTTCTCTTCTCCAGGCTGAACACCCCCAACTCTCTCAGCCTGTCCTCATAAGGGCAGTGCTCCAGCCCTCTGATCACCTTCATGGCCCTCCTCCGGACCTGATCGAGCAGGTCTATGTCCTTCTTATGTTGGGGGCCCCAGAGCTGGATATAGTACTCCAGGGGGGGTCTCATGAGAGTGAAGTAGAGGGGAAGAATCACCTCCCTCAACCTGGCCACACTTCTCTTGATGCAGCCCAGAATACAGTTGACTTTCTGGGCTGCAAGTGCACATTGTTGTCTCATAGTCAGTTTTCCATCCACTATTACTCCCAAGTCCTTCTCCACAGGGCTGCTCTCAATCCACTCATCACCCAGCCTGTATTAGTGCTTTGGATTGCCTTGACCCATGTGCAGGACCTTGTTGAACTTGGCCTTGCTGAACTTCATGAGGTTTGCATGGGCCCACTTCTCAAGCCTTTCAAGGTCCTTCTGAATATCATTCCTTCCTTCCAGCATGTCACACAGCTTGGTGTCATCAGTGAACTTGCTGAGAGTGCACTCTATCCCAGTGTCCATGTCTCCAACAAAGATGTTAAACAGCACTGGTCCCAATACCGACCCCTGAGGAATGCCACTCATCACCACTCTCCAGCTGGACATCGAGCCATTGACTGCAATTCTTTGAGTGCAACCATCCAGCCAATTCCTTATGCACTGAGTGGTCCATCCATCAAATCCATGTATCTCCAATTTAGAGACAAAGATGTTGTGCAGGACAGTGTCAAGTGTTTTGCACAAGTCCAGGTAGATTACATCAGTTGCTCTTCCCTTATCCATCAATGCTGTAACTCTGTCATAGAAGGCCACCAAATTCATCAGGCATAATTTGCCCTTATTGAAGCCATGTTGGCCATCACCAATCACCTCCTTATTTTCCATGTACCTTAGCATCGTTTCCAGGAGGATCTTATATGCATAAGTCTAATCCTGGGCAGCTCTCAGCTTTACTTATTACTTCCATGTCCAGACCGGCCAAACCTCCCTCATCAGCCCAAGTCTGTGTCTAAGAATGAGTGGAGACCAGCCGTGCCTCATCCTCACTGAGGTACACTTTGATACTGACAGGGCAAGTGCTGCTGTGCACCTCTACAGCTCAAAAGGCCTCTTCTGAGTGTAGTTCAGTACCCACAGCCAGTTCTCCATACAGCTTGCCAGTTCAGTAAGCACTTCAGAAAGGTGAAAAGACCACATGCTAGGAGTATCCCACAGACAAGCAATGGAGAGTGCTCACTAACTGGTATTTGACTGGCCTTCCTTCCCCCTTGGGACCTTGGATACCTCCATCCATTTCAGATCTGCTGCCTACACACTTCCCAGAAAGACAGAGGCCTTTTAAAGGAATGAGTAGGTCACACTATTTTTCATTTCAAGTGTAGCAGAACAAAATGCAGTGGTGTTCAGCTTTTAGATAACAGCTTTATTACCTACACCTACTCAGCTCATAGCTCCCATTTGAGTTTTGTAAGAGGTCTGTAAGACCTTTGCTTTGGGTAGCCCTTTTGTTTTGGTACTCCTGCCTTCTGATGAAAGAAATTAGTGTGAGCCATGGACAGACTTTTTGCCTTAACTTGACTTCCATATATGGGAGAGAACTCTGCACTTAGAGAACCTATTGCAACTATATTATGCTATTTCATCCATAGACAAAATGTCTTTAAAAAGAGAGAGAGTAGGAGCAAGGTAAAAAGAAGAGTTTGCATAACACATTTCATCTACTTACCTGGGTTCAGTACTATTTCAGTGTGAAATTAATCCAACATGTCTAGAGAAACATTTGATCACAAGGCCCCTAGGAAAAAATTGCCTGACCTCATGCAAAGACCATTTATCTTCTAATCAGCTGTCTCCTTGCCTCTAACCTCTAGTATTTCAAAATTTCTCTTGTGCTCGAAAGAATGCCCGCACCAATCAGGATGATTGGCCTGCAGACTGTATTTCCACTGTTCCTTGGAGAAGGAATTAGATTATTCTCTCTTGCCATAGACATCCAGTTGCTACCTCTGCTGACCTCAGCTATTGTCATTATCTGCCTAATAAAATCAAAGTAATTTTTATGTGAGAAAGCTTTGCAGTTAGACAGAGATTAAACATACCCTTAGCAATGTCTCCAAATTAAATTTTCAGATCATAACTCTTTAGCCCCAGGCTATTCCCTAGTAAACGTACTGGGACAAATTAAATTTCTGAATGCACTGTTCAGAATTGTTTTTTTAGTATCATAAATATTAATTCTTTTATTTCTTATGCCAATTCTAAGAAACCACAGCTACAAGTATGTTTCAGCACTATGCATTAACATGGCACTTCAAGCATCAATTACCTATAATAGAAAGCTCTGTTTAAGTAATATCAGGATGACTCTACAAGTTTAACAAGGGGAAAATGCAACATAAACAGGTACAGTGGAGCACTGGTAAATCATCTATTGTACAAGAAGACCCCTTTATAACACAAGAGAATGGGGTGCATTCAGTTTTTGTAATGTTTACTTCTGAAAGGAAATAATATAGAAAAACCATGTTTAGAGAAGCCAAATGGCAAACAGCAAGCAGTTCTGTAATCAAAGCACATGCTCATATAGCAGCACGTAGTGATGATAAACTGAATACAAAAATCCATCTAGAAAAACGCACTCTATGGACTGTGATTAAGAAGAATAAACCATAATGTAAGGAAGATTAAAACTGGCTGCACAACACAGTAGAAATGCTCCAATGACAAAAAAAGACTAGAGGAAAGAACCATAAATATCAAATGAAAACTGGATGCCATATTTGTGAAAAGTTTTATTTTCTTATGAAAGAAAAAAGGGAGCTAAAATGAACCATATGAGTTGCTAGTTTCAATATGGGAATCTAATGATGTGTACCAGTCTTGGGAGAAGGAATTTGCAGGGCAGAAAAAGTCTGGGATAACATGAAAAGGTAGTCCATATGACTGGAATAAAAACTCCAGTTGCAGCAACTGTGTAACAATTTAATTTAATAAAAATTTGTATCGGTCTAAAAATGTGGTTTCTTCTTGTCTCCTTAACCAATCCTTCCTCCTCCCTCTTCAGCCTCCCATCAAATAAACTTAAAATGAAAGGAAACACAATAAAGGGAGAGAAAGTAAGAATTACTTGTCTGGAATATGTCCCTACAGGCACTTGTATGGAACCTCCTGTCACCTTTCAGTCATAGTGCAGGGGCATTGCTACTGAAATCAAAAGGACCAATGGATAATTCCTAGTATCTTATTCTCCAACTCAAACAAGCTATTAACAAACATTAATAGGGATTTCAATTTGCCTATTTATGTAGCAAGGACTTTTAAATTTGTTTCTGAGGTGTCCCAGATGTCACACAAATGTCTGGGTTTCCCTTTTGGGATACATCGGGATCACTATTATCTGGGAAAATTGACTCAATAGCTTGTAGCTGTTAGCTGTTAGCTACAAGCTAATAGAACTCTAGTCTGTGGTTTAGTCCTCATCTGCTATCCACAAACTGCCTTTCAAGGAAAAAAAGTTTTTTAAAAAAAGAGCAGCTTCTGGGCCAGTATTTCCCTTCTGCTTGGAATTTTAAGCAGGTTCCCTGCCCCAGTGCAGAAAGTGATG
This sequence comes from Strix uralensis, assembly GCF_047716275.1. NCBI lineage: Eukaryota > Metazoa > Chordata > Aves > Strigiformes > Strigidae > Strix > Strix uralensis. The sequence continues at coordinate 56,536,786 of NC_134012.1, read as the reverse complement.
GACTACCTGTGTGACAGGGTCAGAGGGGGACAAGCTTAGTCCTGGTGACACCACTGCTCTCCATGAATGTGGTAGGCACACTGTGCTTCTCATAACCTGACAGCAGCTGTCAGGATAACAAATCAGCCTGAGTTTGTTGTTCTGTCTCTACAGTCTTCCTCTACATGTAAAAGTTTTCATTTATAGTAACATCCACTTCTAAAGATAGAAATATTCTGGTTACAACTTTTGAGAACTAGTGCTTCACTGGTGTCACTCTTAAGCAGTACTGAATACGGAATAAAATATGCAGGCTGTTCTTGATGGGGGTGTTAGACATAATTTCCTACAAACATAAAATACTGGAGGTAATGAGAATGCACAACATTAAATTCAATATGTAAAATTACAGAGAAGTGAGTACAGTAACAAAAGACCAGTACAGATATTTTTTTTTTTCAGTTGGCACAAAAAAAATCTGTGCCTACTTTTCTTCAAGGAAACAACTTTCTCATTAACATCAGCATGTGCTCTTTGGCTTTATTTGGTTGTATTTTCAGCACAGGTAATGAGCCTTAAGAATTTCCTTGATAGTGCTTTTGTCTGAGAGCTTACGTATCTTTATTTCTTCACTTAGCCTTTCAAACTGAAAATGGACCCTTTCAAATATACTTTTTTCTGTAATATGTTCATACTCTTAAACAAAATTTAGTATTGAGAGCTCCGCATCAACAGATTATCGTGTTTTAGGATATGTTGACACAGACCAATGGTGTTAATTATCCTAATTTCTTCAAGGTCTCACCTTCAGCTGTTACTCTAGCATTCACAGTCACAGAATCACAGAATCACAGAATCATTCAGGTTGGAAAAGACCCTTGGGATCATCGAGTCCAACTATCAGCCTGCTCTACAAAGTTCTCCCCTACACCATATCCCCCAACATCTCATCTAAACGACCCTTAAACACATCCAGGGACAGTGACTCCACCACCTCCCTGGGCAGCCCATTCCACTCTCTGACCACTCTTTCTGTGAAAAATTTTTTCCTAATGTCCAGTCTGAACCTCCCCTGTTGCAGTTTAAAGCCATTCCCTCTTGTTCCATCGCCAACTACCTGTGAGAAGAGACCAGCACCAACCTCTCTACAATGTCCTTTCAGGTAGGTGTAGAGAGTGATGAGGTCTCCCCTCAGCCTTCTCTTCCTCAAACTGAACAGTCCCAGCTCCTTCAATCGCTCCTCACAGGATTTGTTCTCCAGGTCCTTCACCAGCTTCGTTGCCCTCCTCTGCACTTGCTCCAGCACCTCGATATCTCTCTGGTTTTGAGGTGCCCAAAACTGGACACAATACTCCAGGTGTGGCCTCAGCAGTGCAGAGTACAGGGGGACTATCACCTCCCTACTTCTGCTGGTCACACTGTTTCTAATACAAGCCAGGATGTCGTTGGCTTTCTTGGCCACCTGGGCACAGTGCTGGCTCATGTTCAGCTGCTTGTCGATTAGAACCCTCAGATCCTTCTCTTCCAGACAGCTCTCCAGCCACACCTCCCCAAGCCTGTAGCGATGCATGGGGTTGTTGTGGCCCAAGTGCAGGACCTGGCACTTGGCCTTGTTGAAGCTCATCCCGTTGACATTGGCCCACTGATCCAATCTATCCAAGTCTCTCTGTAGAGCCTCCCTATCCTCATGCAGATCGACACTCCCGCTTAACTTGATGTCATCTGTGAATTTACTGATGATACACTCTATGTCCTTATCAAGATCATCAATAAAGAAGTTAAACAGAAATGGTCCCAACACCGAGCCCTGAGGAACACCACTTGTGACCGACCGCCAGCTGGATTTAGCTCCATTGACCACCACTCTCTGGGACCGTCCATCCAGCCAGTGCTTGACCCAGCAGACCATTCGCTCATCCAGGCCATGGGCAGCCAGTTTTTCTATGAGAATTCTATGGGGAACTGTGTCAAATGCTTTTAGAAAATCCAGGTAGACAATACCCACAGCTTTTCCCTCATCCAATCGTCGGGTCATTTTGTCATAGAAGGAGATCAGGTTTCTCAGGCAGGACGTGCCTTTCATAAACCCATGCTGACTAGGCCTGATATCTGTCTAGATATCTGAATAACAGATAACAGTCTAGATATCTGAAGCAAAATATCTCCCCATCAGAGTGATGTATACTAAAAGTGACTGCAGGCAGAGCGAAAGTAGGGAAAATAGTCATAATAAATACATTTAGTACAATTCTATGCTTTATTAAAAGATTCTGCAACAAGCTATTTGTGTGTGTATATAACTGATTCAATTATATTTGGATTTATATATAACTGCCTCAGTTATAAGCCTCTCTTCTACTTTGCATCTTTCTCCAGAAGATCTCAGAATTCCAACTTCATAAAACAAAGAGACATATCTTAAACCTTCTTATTGTTTGCATTTTGAATTCAGTTCCAGTTCAATACATGGGAAGGGACTGGCATGTCACACTGCAAAGTCATTAATTGCATTTGCACTGTAGCATTCTGTAGTTGGGATGCTAGCCTCCTCACAGTATAGGAACGGGTAGCTTCCCCTAACGTTAATGATGTTAATTTACACACAGGAAGCTCAGGCTCTATAAGATAGAAATATGCCACCCTTGGGTTTCCTTCTACTTTTCTCTGTAATCAAAATTTCACATTAGGCACTTTCTAAATGCACACTTACCCACCAGTTCTAAAAGAACAACTTATTTTTCCTGCTTTGCAACTACTGCAATTACAGGATGTTAAACAATAACATGAAGTAATTTGCTTTTTAGGAGGGCAAAAATAAAGCATTTTCTCTACTGCAGTATGGTACTCCCCAGGAACCCATGTCATTTCTCACTAATCTCTCATTACTTGTGTTTAGAGCCCTCACACTGAACACCCTCAGCAAGCCAACATTGCAATGTTTGTAATAATAATAATTAATCAACATTTAGTACTTACACAGCACTTCTCACCCATACAGCTAAAAATGTTATAAAAAAGATGTAGGAGCAAGTTTGTACAGTAGGGCTAACACAAAGGTTAGGTGAAAATCAAGATCACTGACTGCTTACATTTCGGCAGCTTTATGTCTCGATATGTCTATGCCGCTAAGTAAAAGAGGGACAAGCACTGATCAGTGGTGCTAAAGCCAAGCGGCAAATGATGCTAAAGCTAGTGTTGACCCTGGTTTAGCACTTGCCACCCCTGGAAGAGATTTATCTTTGAAGGACCCCTTTTGAGTGGTTCAAAACAGAGCCAGGGAGTGAACTAACAATGAAATTTTGAATAATCATAGCACTCACTGCTGTAACATGTCCTCTGGACCTCGTCATTAGCCATGTTGATGCATTCTTCTCTTCTGTGCTGGGTCTGTGTGGAGTTTTTTTTGGTAGTGGGGGAGGGGGCTGCAGCAGTGGCCTCTGTGAGAAGCTTCTCAAAGCTCCCCTGGCTCCAAGTTGGACCTGCCTCTGGCCAAGGCTGAGCCAATTAGTGACGGTGCCGTGCCTCTGCGATAGCGTATTTAAGAAGGGGAACCTGAAAGGTGGAGTTTGAGTTATGAGGAGTTGTTGCGAGGAGGACACCTACGTGAACATCGAGGTCAGTGGAAGGAAGGAGGAGGAACGGGGGAAGGTGCACCAGAGAAGAGACCCCTCCCTGTATCCCATGATGAGACAGCAGGGCCTCCCCCCTGCCACCCATGGAGGTCCACGGTGGAGCAGATGCTGACCTGCAGCCTATGGAGGACCCCACACTGGAGCAGGCAGCTGCATGCGAAGAAGGCCAGGGCTCTATGGGAAGAAGAAGCCCCCACTATTGCAATCCACACCAGAACAGCACAGGAAAGTGTGCAGCCCATGGGAAGGACTCATGTCAGAGAAAGTTCATGGAGGACTGTCTACCATGAGAGGGACACCACTCTGAAGCAGGAGAAGAATGCAAGGAGTCCTTCCCCTGAGGAGGAAGGAGTGGCAGGACTGACTGTAACACCCATTTCCTGCCTCACCTGCTGGCAGGGAGGAGGTAGAGAGATTGGGAACAAAACTGAGCCCAGGAAGAAGGGAGGATTTGGGGAAGGTGTTTTTAAGATATGGAATGCTTCTTATTTTCCCACTCTGTCTGTTAAGTGTTGTTGTTGTTAGTGTTTGAATTAAAGTGATATTCTTTTTCTTTCCCTGACAAATCTGTCTTTTGTCCATGACCATAAAGGGTGAATCATCCTTCTCTGTCTTTATCTCGAGTCCCAAGCTTTTTGCTTAATTTTCTCCTTCACATTCCTGAGGGGGAAGGGGTGAGTGAACGGCTGTGTGGTGCTCAGTTTCTCTCTGGTCTCAAACCACAACATCTTCTCATATCTTTCACCTGACATAGCTGTCCCTACTGATAATTGCCAAGCATACTTGTCCATACTGATTATCTTCACCCTCTTAACAATAGGATATCCATTTAATATAATTTGTTGTAATGATAAAATAAAAGTTTTTCTTACTTCTTAAATGCCTTCCTAATCTTTGAGATTCCTTTGTAATATTATTCCTTGGAGCCATGTCAATTTTGTCTGAGAAAAAATCATCTCTACTACCAGGCGGAAGAAAGCAACCAAATCATTAAAAAAAAAATCGTCAAAAATTTCACCAAGGGAAAAAATTGATATATTTCAGACTGTTAAAGAATATGTTGCATCTTAATGAATTCTCACTCTGCACTGTAACAAAATGCAGAGAATTCTGAGGTGCTCATACTAAATCATGGGATAAAAAGTTATGGTAAATTTATCATGTCAATTATTTAGAAAAAACAGCATTGTTGAATTTCAGAATCTCCTTCCAAATATGTCATGAGCAACACATGAGATACAATTAGATTAATATATCACTCATTATGATTTATTTGACTGTCTTAGTAAAGCAATTAAACCCACCTTTAAACTCAATAACAACAAAGAAATGATTTACTGACTTTGCTCTCTGTTATATCAGGTTATATACAATACTTCTTTCTGCTTCCTAGAAAATGATAATGCTGCAGTTTTTTGTATTAACCATTTTTCTTGCTGAGTTCACAGAAGAAAAGAAACTATCAAAATAATTTATTCTATTCTGATAAATGCAGATGATGTTCTGATGCCTTTCAGCTTAGTCTTCATAGCAAGAAGTCTTTCTTAGTGAGACCTGTGAGTCTGGCAGATTCCTGCATAAAGCAAAACTAAAGGGAACTCCAGAAAAGCTTTATAGTCATTGATTGTGGCGATTGTGAAACAGTTCAATCTTCACACACAGCAACAAAGGTACTAGTATCACACTCTGTCTTTGTGAACACTGCCTGGCATTAGATTAAATCTATTCATAAAACACTTCAAAGTCATTTCAGAAGCCACAGCTAATAGTTGCTTTCTATAAAAGGGCAGATTCTGAAGCCTGTCTTAGCCAGTCTTCATTTGGGATGTAAGATAGGGAAATAAAAATCAAGCTATTTTTACTTTTTTCCTGGAGCCAGGATGATGTCACTTTTGCCTCTCAGTTACTCAGGGGGGTGATCTAATGGGATATCTGGCTGACAAGTAATTGAAGGTGTTTCAGAAATTTAGCAAACCTCATACTTCTACACTGCCTAGCATGATGGCAAGAGGTCTTGACTTGAACTTACTCAGTGCCTTTACCACCTCACCTTCCTTTCAACAGAGAGTAGTGAAGAGGTAATCAATAAGAAAAAGGAAGAAAAAATAATCAACATACTGCTTTTGTGTTTGTTGGTTTATCACCTCTCCAGACAGTGGTGAAGACTTGTTTTCTTAGAACAACCTAGAAAATGCCAGGATGCAGAAGTCAAGGTAATTGCCTGCCCTGTCACAGACTCCTCCAAGGGAGCATGGACACCAGCACCACATGATGGTTCCCTGCAGTGGCTGGAGTGCAACCATGGAAAAACGCAGCTCATATACAAGGTAGGGTAACTTAGCATTTGCTTTTTGTGTTCCCCAGCTTGGGGTTTTGTAAGAGATTTTTTGTTTTCTTCGTTAAGAGAAAAGTAAATCACCATTTGTATGTGGTGCAATGAACTGCAAGTTCATTTTGACACCTCTGCATATGTTTACAGTTTCAGACATTGTGTATGGGATACAGACAGTGACAGGTACAGTAGTGCCAGCTTTGTAGGCTGAAGAAAGAGCTTCATGTTCCAGAAAGAGATACCACTGTTTAATATTATACCTCCATGCTTAGACTGCTGTTAACTACAGGGAGTTGCTATTAACTGTTTTTACATATGGAAGAAAGTGCTTTAGATTACAAAGATTTTCGGTGTTAGTACAGTTGGTACAAAATAATTGTAGAGTTTCTTTATTTCCCCTTTTCTTTTGTAGAAAGGAGAGAGAGAAGAACATTTACAAAACTTCATTATCCTGCTGAGCTGCTCCTGAGGGCAATGGGAAGAAGAGGGCAAGGTTTAGTGGTTATTGACATGGATTGATATTTCTAAGTAGATAAAGGAAAGAGAAAAGTTGTTCCACAATTTCCAAAACACTTTGCATAAAGATGAGTACTTCTTTAGTTACAGAAAATATGCAATATGTAAACTTTTGAAGATTTTCCTGTTATTAAACCTGCTCAAATTTGAACTCTCTAATTTTAAGAAAGAATTTTTTTTTCTGTAACTTTTCATTCAGCTTTCTCATGCTTCATTGCACAGTCCAATTAGTCTATTTGTTCTGTTGACACTCATGGGCTATTAAATCCAGCTTTGTTTTGATTTTTTTTAGCAGATGAGGGCCTTTAAACTGTATGTAAGTGCTCTTAGTTTGAAGCTGGTCTCAGCCTGGAAAAGTTTTTTGTTGCATTTTTGTTTTGTTTTGGGTTTTTTTTTAATTCCTTTGTTTCCTAGCATAGTGGATTGTCATTTTGATTTTTCTGACTGATCCCATTGGCCAAGCACACTCATTTGTCTACTTCAGAATCTACTTCTGTAGAGTTACCTAGTGAAATAAACAGCTGCATTTTAGGCATCAATGAAAGGAAAAACTCAAAAGTCAGTGCAGGCAAAATAATTAATTGTTCAGATCTCATGAATATGCAAAACAATGTACTAAATCTTAATAGAAAACCTTTTTGAGGCTTTTTAGATTGTTGCATTAGGGTGAGAATAAATTTGGTAAGAGATAAATCCCCTTGCATTCTAGCCGGTCCTCAGAGATTAGAGGGGCTAGGGGCAGCTGGACTTATTTCTTAATAGGTATGCCAATTGGAGCCGTAACTATGGAGGTCTGACCTGAACGCCCGAACAGCCTGTATACTGTAGGTCTGGTTGCATTCAAAAGAAGCCGTCAGATTCACAAATAGTGTGGATTAGTGGCTGTCACTATAGGTCTGACCCAGCCCAAACAGCCCATATACTGTAAGTCTGGTTGCATTCAAGAGAAACAGTCAGATTCATGAATAGTACGGTTTATTTTAATGCAACATCTACAGATTCTTTGAGATTGCCTGCGATAAATGCACAAACTGCAAGTTGGCTATATAGTACTACACAAAGGAAAAGTATTGCAATCACACACACACAGTTCCCGGGTATACACTCGGTGTAGCCGAGGAAGTCTTACCAAAAGGTGTCCCTTCGGGGGGGGGGGGGGCGGGGGGGGGAGAGCTTTATCATCCCCAGACGTCACCAGGCAACCAGTATGAGCTAGGTAAGTCCAGGAAGATCCTGACTGTGGTAGAGATGCCCTTGATAAACAAGGTACAGCAGGACTTCCTCTACTGCGTAGGGACAGTTGCTGGCTTTCTCATCACATGGTGTGGCTTCTATCTGCACACCAATAGCAAGTGCTACCATTCTGCAGGCCTGCAAGGCCTACAGAGCCACTGAGGAGGATTCACAGACAGCATTATCAATAATACCAGCTGCACTGGGGTCTTTTTCAACTCCACTGTCTGCCATTAAAGCCAGTCTGGGACAATTCTGTGGTCCTCAGACCAAGAGGGATATGAACGACAGGTACCACTCACTACCTCCTGCCTTGAGTCATCTGTCCATGGTCTAAAAACATATTGCTGTTCATCGTTGTGGCCCCTAACACTCATTCTGGCAGTGAGTCAGCCTCACTGCTGCTACCTCACACTACTTCCTAGTCTAGGTTCTCCCAGACAGCCTGCTGTACCTACTGAGATACTTCAGCCATTAATTAGCACAAACTGGGAAAAGGGACTGGTTGGAGGTTAGATGTCATAAAGACCTGAAAATCTACATGAGATCCCTATTATTTCAGCCCCCATTTTTATTACAGAAATTTATTTTTCTGTTAAAAGCTACGTATATCCTGCAATACTAATGCATCTATGTAAAAAAGTTTATCTTTTTAGATGCAACCCTTCCTTTAGTGTGCACAGCATCAGGGCACTTAGATCTAGCTCAGCTACTTCAGGCCATGGGTCAGTTTGTCAAGAAGGACTAACACCAAAGGAGATGATTTGCTGGTGGGGCTCCAGCTACTGGGATCTGGAAGCAGAAACACCAGAAATAGAATGAGGCTGAGAAATTCAGAGCAGCTACTTGCGCCCCTCCTGGTTTGTCATCTCCAGCTTCTGGAACTGCATGTTTGTCTGTCCCTGAAATCTGTAGTGTCTCTTTTTGCTAGCAGTTCAAAGCCTCCATAGAGTCCATGTATCTCCTTATGAACCCTATTATTGTGTCCGGTATCTTCTGTTCATCCGATCCTGGATATTGTAAAAAGAAAAGGAAATGTGAAACCATCACTTCTCAGATGTTCCCTTGGCTTGTTTCCCTGACTGCCTACCCCCAGTTATTAGCTGGATGAGGCAAAAGTACTAGACCAGAGCTGACTCCCAGGAAAAGGTGGAATTCAGCATAATTCAACAAATAAACCAGATATTACATAGTCATTAGGCACAAAACTTTACAAGAAAGATCACAGAACTACTCACTCCTATTTGAGATATTTCATGGTAGCATTTTAAATTTTGGCAAATATAGAATAAACCTGTTGAGTCCTAGAGGGAACTGTAAAATGATGGAAAAGGAAGATTTGGGGTATGTGTTGATATAAGGATCATTATGCTTATTGGAGAATAGTAGGGAGAATAAAAAGGAGGAAAAATTCTGTAGATGGTTTTCTGGCATTTTGAGAAACAGCAAGGAAACCTGTAAAGGAAAGAGAGTTCCTTGTTATGAAATAATGTAAATCTGAGACATTTCTAATAAAGACAAAAAATTACGGAGGCTTGGACAGTTCTTCATTCTTATGAGCTACTTAATCTCTTTTTTTAAAACTTTCTTGTTTGCTTTATATCTTGTTGAAGCCTCCTTTCCTCTTTTGTATTCAACAGTAGTCTACTGAATACAAATGAAACAAGAAATTACAAAAGGAGGACTAATATCCATACTGAGACATTATTTCTACTCCCACTGCTTCTGTAACAACAAGATTGGCAAAGAATTAGAGAGGATTAATGATTCTTGCAGCTGCATACCATTCAGTAAGGAACTGCTAACTATGCAATATTGCAATATTGCATTTATTTCGTTCTTAGAATACTCCTTTAATCTTTTCCGTGTTTTCCCTCTTTTTATGCTAATAACAGTGTTCAACTTAAACATATGAGTCAATTGGTGGGGCAAGTCACTCTTGTAGCAGATATTGTTCTCCTCCCTACTGCAAATACTGTTAAACTCTTTGTAGGGTAAGATCAGGTTTCATATGACTGTTTGTCATTACATAGCGAGATAGTAATCTGTTGAGTTTCAGACTGGGCAGGATGGCTTTTTACCTCTTTTGGTGGGAATCATTAAGCAAAATCCTTTAATTTTTGTTTTCTGAGAAAATTAAAAACATGTCTCCATTGTAGGAAACTTCCAGCCTCACTTATATATCTTGTGCTAAAAAGAAAATTATGCAAAGTTTGGAACTTGTCATGGTTAGTCCTTACAGTGGATCACAGCTGAGACCCACAAATGAGCTTTGTTTCTGTGTTGTTCAGTACCTCAGTGCTGAGGAATCAGGCAGCTGCCTTAAAGAACTGATTTGAAATCCCCACACATCTTTGCTGAGCATATGAAGGACACTGAAATACACTCAGCAATCAATGGAGATCCTTTACAGAGTAAAAGTATCATGATGGGAGAATTTAAAATTTCAAAAAGTGGTACAATGATTTTAAAATATGCTCAAAAATTATTTTCAACATTTTACACAATTAACTGTCTTGACACTTCCTTCTTTGGTTAAGGACAGTATACTCAGGAAACAATAGCAATCAAGAGCAAACATAGAATCCTAATAGCCATATAAGATTTATGATTATTTTTATAAACTTTTCAAAGGGATACAAGTTTATGATGACCTTATATATAGGGAATAAAAATCCTCAGTTTTCTGCACCAGTGTAGGTAGGAAAGTGTACACAGAGAACTTGAACTTTTCCACTACAACAAATTCAAGACATATTGCATGGCCAGTATATGTCTATAGGTCTTGCACTGTTGCCAAACATAAACTCAGACCTTTCCACAAATAATACCTGCAATGTACTATAAGCTTAATATTTTGTGATTAGATCTCTAGCTATTTCATTCACAGCAATGTGAATCTGGAAATGACCACACTGTTCTAAGTCAAACATTCATGTAGCTATGTCTCCTGTCTCCAGCAGTGGCCATAAGCAATTGAGATAAATATAAAAGACTGAAGTTTGATCTTCTGCTACAAATGTTTGCATTTAAAATTCATTGCAGGGAAACACTTAGAGATACAGGTTTGCAATATTGTTAACCTATTTTTATTGGAATGCTTGATTCAGAAGAATGTTATGTCAGGTGGCCTTGTACCAGAAAGTAAGTCTTACGATTCTTACATCTGATGGTCTAAATTTTTAAAAGCATTATAAAAACTTGTTCACCATTTTGTAAATGTTTCCAGTATGCTAGTGTATCCAACATGTAGGGAATATAAAAAACTTTTATCAGTCAGATTTCTTGGAGCAACCTATGTTGAGCATCCAAAACCTCTGATATTCAAAACTTCCCTAGTATATTCACAAAACCTAGTTCATAAAGATTTAGTTCAAAGAGTGTTTCAAAAACAGTTTTAAACTGAATTCCCTTCAGCAGAGTTTAAAACAGCTTATTTCCAGTGTTGAGGGCTTTTTAATATGTATTTAAACAAATACTGGAATTGTAAATTTTAACTTTGTTTTAGCTAAAATTAGTTTTGATTAACCCAAAATATGTAGTAACTTAGAGTAAAAAAATCTTATGATATCTCAGATGGAAAATGTTTCAGATGTTGCTCATTTGTGTTAAAGAACCTCTTTTAACAGGAACATTTATGTGTTCTACTTGTTATTTTGAAAAACAAACAAACAAAAAAAACAGGAAAAAAGTAAATAAGTCAGTGATACAATACTTTTGACGCATAAGACATGCAACTGAGACCTAGAAGCCATAAGAGTTAGAGCCTGTCAAACTCTACTGCCAATTTCATGCTAAAGTGATACTGGGGCTTGCCAGGTAAACACTGATGGAATAGAGTTTGGACTTTGTTTGGAATTTCATTACAGTTAGGGTTAAAAATGGGAAAAGAAAATGAGGTGCATTTATCTAAAAAGGTTAAAGAAACCATTCAGACTAAACCAAGGCTAGATGTCAGAATTTATGACCTTCTTATGGTTGTTTTTTATATTTAGGGATTATTAAACTAGATCTCAAAGTAGGACTGAGTTTAGAGTCTTGGGGATGTAAGGAAACTACAAGCTACAGTGAAAGAAGTGTTCATAGGTACCTGGTGGGCTGCAGATTTCATTTTAAGTTTAGGCTTAGTCTATTGTTTAGGAGAAACTGAGTTACTTTAATGCAATAATATAAATTAGCCAGAAAGTTCCACAGTATTAGGGTCCACTAGGTCCTTTCATCCCAGAGCAACTGTAATCTGATGAAAAACCTTGGCTGTATCCTTGTACCTCTGATCCCCTCTGTTACCATGGTCTAGCAATATCTCTCAGCATAAGATGAAAACAAACCTGCAAACCTAAGCTTCATTAAAGCCCTATCCTATCTATTTCTCAAACATCCTTCAAACATATCATGTAATGTGGTGTTACGTGGCAACCAACTTAGCTCCCTCTAAGACTTTGTTTAAACTTATGTCGTTGCTGCAGTCAGTGACAAACTAGAATTCTCATCTTACCCAGAAATACCAAAAACTACAAAATACCAAAAGCCCATACTGGCTTTTTCATGTCATCTGATCTAATTGCTAACCTTATGCAAAGTTCTAAATTTAACTAAGATCACCTCAGAAGGTCTATGGCAGACCACACAATGTGTCTTAGCAAACTACCACTTTTGGATGGAATAAGAGTGTTTGGCACACTTTTTGACAGAAATCAGGACTGACATCAGCATTTGGCTTCTAGCCAACAAAGGTGAGGTTTAGTGCCTAGGTTCAGAGTGTGATGCCAAGTTAAGTTTTGGGGTTCATATAAACAAAGACCACATGTTTACATTTAAACTGGTAGGGGTTAGAGTAGATGAGTAAGACAGAGGTTTGGATTTGTGTAAAAGTGATCCTGATGCTCAGGATAGGAAAAAAAATATACAAAGACACCTGAAATAAAGGATTAAAAGTTGCAGCAAGACACAGCAGTGGGAAGAGACTGACTTGGTGCCTAAGCACCATCCTGTGTGAGGTCAATAGGGATCACAATGTTGATATCAGAGTACAGACATGACTGCAGATAACACAAACCAACTACTTAGAGTAACACGCAGCTTACTGAGGAGCTGCCAGGAACACTTAATGGCTTGTGCCATAAAGAGTTTCTGAAAACACTTGGAAAAAAGAGAAAAGCTTTTAAAATATTAAAGTTGTATTATTTTTCTGTGATTTACAATCACAAAATTACATTAAGTCATTACTTCTCAGGCTGCTTGGAAGGTTTGCTTATAATAATAATGAATTCTGTTACTATTAAAAGTTTAACTTCTCTTTTCCCACGTGTAGTACCTCAATTGATCTTCATGAAAATACACCAATACTGCACCTTGACAGCGGTTTCCATGCTACCAGAACCCCTCATGTTTCCTATACAGGTTGTATTTCTTGTACTCTTCACTGTGTGAAGAGTAATTTGTCTCAAAAGAAAACAGCATGGAACTGAACAAGAACTGGGCAATCCAAATGGAAAAAGTAGCCAACTAATTAATTTAACAGTATAAAACTACTTTTAAAAACAAAATATGTTTGATTATACAGAAGTCAAAACAGGCTGACAGATGTACAATGCTACTCTAATATTTTTATTATTTGGCAGCTGTGTCGAGTTGTACTAACAGGCATTTTAATTTTAGATTAATTTCAGGGATGGACTTGTGATGGAAAAAAATGAGTAATTCTTCCACATGAATCAGATTATATAGAGTCCAATTCAGTCACTAAATTTCTGAAATCCTAAGAAAGCTAGGCAAGAGCTTGGCTTTATTAAAAGAGAGGCAGAATATAAAATAAGTTACATCTTATATATGAATATAAAACATTTCTGAAATGCAGTACTACTACTGTATACTATAATGATAATTATCATATACGTCTTCTAATAATATTTATTTGAAACAAAGATAATGGTAAATAAGGAGAGTTTTTGACATATGACATGTTATAAAGAAGCTATGGTAAGATAGAAGCATCATTGCTTGTATCACTGCCCAAACTTTGAGAAACACTTTCAGTCTCATACAGTTTATATTTTGTAGTGTATTATAAGCAAAGATGAAGTAATTTGCTTTTTAGAGGGTTTGAGTTACTCTAAACTTTTTTTAATGTAATCAGTACTCTTTACAGGCCCTGTTTCAACAACTAAAAGTCTTCCAATCTACAAGACAACTGAAATGTTTTCTCCCTTGGAGTGGGATTCATTCAGACACAACCACACTGAGCACATGACAAAACATGTATATAGTCATTTACTAGGAAAGGCGTTTTAAATAAACCAAGCTGTTGGTTCCGTATGTTTCAATTCCAAGGCAGAGAGAGATTTAGTCACTTGTAAGAAGTGGTGGGAAAAAGGTCAAATCATTGACACAAAGCAGACTAATTTTTATGTCGTTTCTATTATCGTTTATGTGTTAGGAAAAAAACAGTATCTTAAGAAAATCAGAAAAGCTCCTTTGTTCACTATTTCTCATTAATAATTTTATCATGTAAGACTTGGAAAGTAATCTGAATTATGAAAGTATCCATGAGATTCAGTCTTCAGACTGTGGAAAATCACTCTTTATGCTTTTGGGCCTGTCTATACATTTACTCAGTTTAAAGATTAATTTCCTGTTGAGGGAATTCTACTGGTAAGAGAAGTGGCTTCCTTTCTGGAACACGTAAGCAAGTAAGCAATTGTGATGATTTGATTCATTTACTGTAAATATTTAAGCATTCTGCAACAACATCCTAGTTTTGAAGCTAACTGGTAAGCATAGAAACATCTCTGAAGCCTTGCCATATGGAATTCTAATTAATTAAAAACTGCATGGAATTCACAACCAGAAATAAAGGTGTTTATGTCAATGGTTCTGTCTTGCCTTTTTTCTGAAATGTTTAATTAAAATGGTTTAAAGAAAAAAAGTCATTGTATAGTGTTTTCTTGAGTAATAATTACATAGGAATAGACCTCCTTCCTTTTCAGCTCAGTAGAAAAGTAATCTGTGAATTCATCTTTACAAACAACTTGCAATTGTATTCAAGTAATTGTTCAGAGAGGGAAATCCAAATCCAAAGTATGAGAGCCAAAGCATGGGGCTATCAACCTAAGTCCTGTGTCAGCCTGTGAGGAATCTCATCAAAACCAGATGGCTGCACAAAAGCTTGTCACTGATTAAGTCATCTGGGTGATTTGGTTTTACTGATCAAATCTGAATGAGTCCCAATCTACAAAGTATGCTGAGCATCTGCCTTCTAGACACAGATCCTTTAGAAAAGTTTTAAGCTAGTCTTCCCACAAGAGTTTTAAAAAAATCTTGGTTATAAAAAGTTTCAGTTGTGCTAGACCTAGATACAACACATATTTTAATATTCCATATAATCATTTGTAGGGCAAGAAGTGGTTCTTCCTCTATTTGTTGCTTCCGGCTGTCTCTCTGATGTGTAGTCTCCCTCTGTGAGTGACCACATGCATCCTGTATTCCCCAGCTAAACTTCATTTTTAGGACCATGTTCAGTGAATGGTTTACAAAGTCGCCCAAGTCAAAGTGCTGTTAGAAACATCTCTGGGCTGTGTCAGTCTCACGTTTGTCTCTTAGCACAAATGTGTTCTGAGTTTGCTGTTTTCTTTCAGTATATTTTGTAATTCTTCTTTGACTGGCAATTTCCTGCATTTGTTTTTATGCTGTAGGCAATTTTGCTTTGTTTCCTGCTGCAGCACATTCAGAATTTTCCTAGCTTTAGCAGACTTGTTAAAATAATCACATTATATATGCTATCCGTCACTTTGTTTAACATGAACATTACTTAATGTACATTCAAGGTATATAATGAGCAAAGAAAGAGTCTGCAATGCACAAAACAAAAGGAAGCACAATCACATTCCTGAAGTAGCACCATTACTTGGTAGCTGAAAACCAGAAATCAAAAAGAGCAGATAAAATTCAAGCCTGAAAATTATTCTGAGTTACAACAGTCAGTCTGAATCTACAGCATCCTTTGAGTGAATAACTTTATTCCACAGTGTATTTCCTGATACTACGTGGCAGTGACCCACATCAATCCAGTGGTTTGGTTTTTGGAAGTTAAAACTACCACATTTCCACTACATGGCAGAATATATAATTTCTCATTGTCATTAAATTCAGTTGATTCTGCGCTCCATAACACAGGAAGAAATGGAACATAGTACAGTATGCCCCATATCAATAATTTTGTGCACTTTCTTAATGGAATAACAACTAACTATATATGTGAGGAGTCATTACTGGGTCATTGTGGAGTTTGTGTAAGTATCATTTGGTGTGGATGAATTTTGCTAAATTTGCACATGGGCTTATTTAATAAGCATGCACAGTGAGTTCTTATGCAATACATAGACCACGTGTTTTGTCTCTGCCCAGAGGTGAAATTCATTTGCATAACTCCCCAGCAATACAAAAGCCTATTTTCTTGAGCTCATGTCTTAGCCACACAAATGGAAAGTGTTTCAAACCATATACATGTAATATAGAAGTCATAAAACTGTAAAATTGTATTTGCTCAGTGTTATGTATTAAGGTATCACTTCAGTGATTACATAAGTAAGATGATAATAATAATACTGAAGTAATTACATAAGTATATAACAATAGTATGACTATTCTAAGTCCCTTTAATCACTGATATTTAGAAAATCAACTAGAATTTACTGCAGAAGTGTATCAATCTTAATCAAAATGGGACTGTGAAAAGAGCAAGTACTCTTTCTGAGGCGAGGGACTTTCATGTTAACAGCCAATACTGGACAAGTCAGCAGAGAGCTTTTTCTAGGCAGCAGCCTGGATGAATTATATTAATTCAGATTAGGAGAATTTTAAATTTCAGTGAAAAGCTAGATATGCTCATGATTTGGTTTAAGTTATTTTTCCTCCAAAATGCTTTTGGTAGGAGACATGTGTTGTTTCAAGGAGATTATTGGCTGGTGATCAAGAGTTAACAGGAATGGGTTTTTGGGCTAGCATATTCTGAGGTAAGACAGAAATGACTGTCTGCACTGTATTGAGGGCTGTTGTATGTTGTGGTTCTCAGCTCCTTCCTTTTTTTGTGTGAACAAATGCAGAGTTATATGAGAAATGGAAAATTATACATGGCTTTTAAAAAATTTTTCAGGCATTCTTCATAATAATATGTTGTTTAAATATGACCTGTTGCTACACTCTTACTACCTTATTGTTTGATCAACCAGCTACCAGTTGCAAATGTACAGGCTGCTTTTCACATCCCAGTGTTAGCAACTGGGAAGAGGGGCTCCATGCCAGCTCCTGATGGTCTAACATAGAGCTCTAACTGAAAAGCCAGACAGTGGTTTGTTCTGGTTCCATGCACAAGACGCTGGACGGGGTGTCTGCCTCAATGGGGTCACTTTGTCAGCCTAGCTACCCACTGAACCACCCCCATCACCTACTTCTGCAGCCAGGAACAAAAGGAAGTAACAAATGTCTTACCTGGTGACAGGAGACATCACGTGTAAAGACAATGTCAGTCCATCTGCACCCAGTATAAATCACTGCTGGTAAGAAAACAAGGATCACTCTTGCAGTTTGGATATAAAATTTCTGAAAACTTCTCAAAATGAAGTGTGCTGTATTATTGCAAAACAGTACCATAATATGCTGGCTACAGATTAAGATAGCATCACCTAGTAGAATCCAAGGATGACTGTGATTTTAAAAAATGTCTCAAAACCCCCATGCAATTTCCCTAAAGTCTGCCTAGATTTTGCAGCAAGGAGGGTTGGTGTCAGTTAGCATATCTTCACTACCAGCTTTCCATTTATATCGTGATGCAGCTGTACTGAGATAGTGCAAGTGCTTGTCTACTTGTTTGTGAGCTGTTTTTCCAGTTGGTCAAATAATTTCTCACAAATGTGTGGCAAATACTGTTTTTTCAGCAGCTAATTATCCAGTAAAGTCTTTTTTAAACCAAACAAAAACTACTTTTCTCTTCTCCTGTAACTGCATGAATTTGTCTCCAAGTCTCCTTTTTCTGAGACTAATGTTAGCTCTTGCTCTCTAACTCTTGCTCTCTTTTTTAATAAAATTAATTTCATCTGATATTTCACTTCATTTTTTTGTCACTATTAACATCCTTTCCTTTAACACATGCTTCACCTTCTTCAAAACGCTACCTTCTTCAAAATGAGAGTTAGTGTCCCTGCTACAAAATGGTGTGCATCATCATGTAAACTGAGTACAAGGAACTAAAATCTGTTTTAACACCATTAAATGTAAAGGCATATGCTTAATAATAAAACAAATAAGGCACAGAAGATAAAGGAACTCTACCTTGGGAAGAATTGACTTAAAATCATACAGGGATTATCCTAGTCTAACATTACAGTTGAAAGCAGTAATATCAAACAAGAGTTGTACTGTTATATGACCAAGTCTTTGAGAAGGGCCTGAAAAACAAATAATGAGATGACATTTCCCTGGAAGATTCCAGTGTAGGAGGGGGAAAGGGGAATAGGCTATGATGTCAAGCTTGATGGAAAACCAGGAGGTACTGCCAAATCTGTCTTTAATTGAAATACTATCTGTGGATCAAAGGAAGATTCAGGCACTGCCAGTGTCCTCAAACTTTGATCTGGCACTGTAATAAATACCCATCAGGATACCTGCCCTTCTTGCCAAATGAGCGCCAAGGAAGGAAAGTGAAGATGACAAGCAAACACTATGGGATTTCACTTGCTATGTATTACCAGGTATAAGAATTAGATAAGGAAAGGGGAAAAGGTTGAAAGGAAGAAGGTAAAAATAAGAATACATGAGCAGCAGAATAATCTTTTGCACTGAGACCTGTAGAAAGTAGTTGTATGAATCATCTGTCAGTGACTTGACATTGCCTTTTCACTGTTCACAATTAGTTAGTGTATCCCCACCTGCCTTGCAAATTCAACCCCAGTTGTAAAGGTCAAGTTGGGCTTTTTCCCTCTTACACATCATGACTCCCGAGAAAAGGTTCTAATTACTACCACACTCACATTTGTACAGTCCATCACCTTCAAGTTTTACTCACACGTCTTTATTCATATGTTTCTGACTGATTATTTAAAGGACCAGTTCAGTCCATGACTAATAAGAAGGAATAGATTCCAGCTCAACCCTGCTTGTGTTTGACCTTCAAGAGTAACATGAGTAAAACGAGAAAAAAAAAATTATGCTAGGCAGGACTTCGGACACACACGCACACACACACGCACACACACATGCACAGTGACCTGTACATGACAACATTTCATTTAAGATGTATTTACACAGGCATACCTTAGTCCACCCTTGCATAGTAGCAATCAGTGTATTTCCCGTAGCTTTTTGTCACACAGCATCAAAATATTTATTAAATATTACTTTACCATTATGTAGAGAACTAGTACAGCTTCTCTCTTCTCTGAAATTACTCTTCAACTGCCTTGAGAAATAGAATCTTCTTGTAGCCGGGTTGTGTGTGTGTCTAAGTTTCTGTCTTCTTTCCAATATGGTTACTTTTTTTCTGGATTGTTGAATACCTGTTATCAGTATACAAAACAGAACAGAGTAATTTAAAAATATTTATCTAGCTACTATAAGGAAATAAACTTGCTTTCTGAATGAAGAAACAGATGGAAAATTAACCAAAATTCTTGACTCTTTTACAATTTATCTTAGAAAAAGCTACAAATCTCAGTTTCCTTATCTATAAACTGTAAAGTCTTAATATTTCATATTGGTGGCATAGAAATAAATTATTTGGAAATTTCAAATTTGGAAAGTGCTTTGAGAGATTCTGTGGGAAAGTCATTTATATGAACCCAGATTACTGTTTAACAATTATTATAACTTTCTTTGGCTATTTTTAAAATTTCTTAATTGAGGGAGATTTGTTGTGTTTTGCCTGGTTTTTCACCTGTGTGGCTTCAACAGGAGTTGCTTATGGAAGCATTGATTACGTACTGGATAAGGAACTCAGAATTACAGCAGTGTTACAATACTGACACAAGTACAATATAAGGAACATTTTAATTACAACAACAAATCAAGGGCCGATATTGACTCTGCCATGAAGGGCTAACAGCATTTCTTTGGCTCTGCACAATCTTTGAATCAGAAATGGAAATTTGGCATGTTCTTGTGATACACCTCTGTGTTGGCCAGAGCTTTATGACAGACCTGCCTGCACCTTTTTCCTTAAAATGTACTCAACATAAGATCTTCGAAACTCTTTTGTTGTTTCATTAGAATGGGGGTACTTTAACTAGAGGGGGTCCTAGATCTACCCAGTGGAACAAATTAATAAGGTAACTAAAAAAATCTCTATTCTTCCCACTCTGTCCATTCAGTTAATTTCTCTTGTTCATGCTTGGTCCCAGTCCAGCATTTTCCAGTGACTTCCTGAGCTGCTACAGACTTTCTGGGTCTCTTTCTTTCCACCCTCTCTGATGTCTGCCTTCTGGCCTCCTCTCTTTTCCTCTCAGGGAGTCTGGACCAGTTTCTTCAGTTGCTTCTTGGCTGTACCTCTCTTCACCTGGCCTGACCCTGCATGCTAGAAAGATGATCGCAGCTGAACATATCCAGTTACTTGCAGAGATTTTTCACATGGCCCAGCATGCAATAAGCAAGACAAGACTGTCCAGAAACACATTTTCACTGAAGCATAATGCATGCACATGTGTTGGCAAACAAAGAGAACCATGCTTTCTGTCACAGTCTCTCCTATACTTCAGTATAGGAGAGATAGATAGATATAAGGGTTCATGAAATCCAGGAGATACTTATTACAGAGTTTGGGATCTAATAGGAGTAACATTTACAGAATGAGATTTCAGTTCTTCATACACGAAAGCACATTTTCATTGTGAGAGAATCAACTATTTCCTAAGGCTGAAGTCTTTGCTTCTTTTGGTTCACCGATCTACATTTGTCTTCTAGGCACCTTACAAACAGCAAAAGTTTTTCTTCTCCAAATGCAGCTGCAGCTGGTAGACTTGCCATCTCCCAGAAGGTATACCTCTGCTTACTCAACTGTTCAGTAAACATGCACATTCAGAGCATAAATATACAAGAATGATAATTGACAGCTCACTAACCAGTCATCGTGCCTCTAGACTTTCTACATTTTTTTTTTGTAGTTCCAGCATAGGTTCTCAAATAGATAAACTTCCAGAGAAAGGAGAGGATACATAAGGCAAAGGAACAGCTAAAGCAATGATAAGACAAAATATATATTTTGCAACATCTGTCTGGCCATTCAGATTTAACATCTAAGATTTTCTGAGGTCCAGTACTTCAAGGGTTGGCCCATCCTCAGAAGCATAAGGTTTTAATACTTTCAAAATTATATAAAATCCTTTGCTAAGTGCTAGGGTAATCTCTACATTTTTGTATTGCAGTCTTTAAAGGACATAAATCAAAGCTGACAACATAAAAACACTATCATTGAAGCACTTAAAATCCATAACGCTCTCATTTTGATGCCTCATTAGACCCTCTTTCCAGATTTGATTGAAAGACTGCTATATAGCTCTGTGACTCTAGTTTGAAAAGCCAATGCATTACTGTAGGACTGACAGGATATGATCAATGATGTTAAAAATGTATCAGCCTGTATTAGGGCAAACTTTATGTATCAATCCCAACCAGTCAAATTGTCCATTATCAAATGAGGTAAGAAAATAAATCAGAGGCTTTCATTTTGTCACATTCAGATTTTCTGATTACATTTGTTTCTGCAACATCATTTGCTATCCCCTGCTACAGTTCTTTAGAACTTATTTTGTCTTTGAAACATGAAAAGGCTGAACATAAGTCATGTTGAGAAAAAAAATACATAATTTATGCTTATAATTGGGTGTCAGAAAGAGTAGTACACTGTCTTTTAACAAAAATGTTCTTGGTTGAAATGTCTCTGTCTGCAAATGCACCAGATAGATAGTTGAAACACTTAATTTTCCATCAGCTACCACTAGAAGGTCCATCAGCTGTAACTGGACAAATTACCATGGGTATTACTACTGTTAGAGATATATCCTGTTTGATTTAGGCAGTCAAATTATCCTTCTGTTGTGCACTCTGCCCGATCATCCTCTTCTGTGAGCAGAACTATACAGAATTGCTGCACCTGAGACATATTTGCCTTGAGAGAAGAAAGACTGTCAAAGGTGTTGAGAGTTCAAAGACCCCAATGTACATACATGTGTTAACTGAATTTAACTGTAAAGGAAGAGATTGGGTCCTGGAGGTAAATGAAAATGATCTTGAAAAGGAGATGTTTGCAGAAACCAGGGAGCAGGCACTAAAATAAACTTAAGGATGAGTCAGCTGTGATGATGTGCGTTGACTGAGACACAGAGAATTTACAAAGAAAGTGCGGATCACCATGAAATAAGAAATTGCTGCTGGCATGAACTAAAAATGAGCCTCAGATAAAGACCTGGACACCTGACGCTTTGCTAACCCTTTTCATGTTAACACCTTATAGTTCAGATCCCTCCAAAGATCCTTAGGTGTGAGCTTTCCTTTTTTAGGGGAGTATTCTCAATGTATAAACTGTGTTTTTAAAGGATCATGGCCTTTGAGAATAACATATCTGGACATTAATGTTTTATTGAAATATAACACATTTTAAATAACAAGTATCATAAATTCTGTGATGCATTAAAGTACCATTTTGAAACATTATCAGGAGACATTTGTTAGCAATGACTATGCTACATGGATTTTCCTTCCTGGACTCCTGGAAGAGTCCATAAGAAGGTTTATTGCAGGTCACAATTCCCATATGAAAATTGGACTAGAACTGAAGACTACCCTGCTGGATTATTGTATACCATCAGTAGATGGTTGCAATTTGAAGATCAGCTTCTAATTCAGGTTTGCTGAAACTGAAGGCATGTCTGTAATCAAAATTCCTTTGAATATTTATACTGCATATCCTTTTCTTGGGTCCGTTTTTCAGACCAATCTATCAGATTTAGCCTAGATTTAGATTTCAGTGTCCTTTTACTAGAATATGGGAATTTTGGTTTAGGCTTGTTTTGTCCTTATTCCCAAGCAAAATTAACACTGGTTTTCATGTTCTTTGAATGCTTGGCTTTGCTGTCTGGGCAAATTTTGTTGTGAGGTGTCTGTGCTTTGAAGTAAAGTTAATGGAATCTGTGTGTGAATAAACATCCAAATGTTTCAAACAAGTTCCAGATGGTATGATACTCTCTAAGGACTGCTGATAATTTTCCAAATTAATTCTCTATTGTGCTACCAAATAATAAAGTTTCTGCAAAAATTTAATGTTGAAGCACTGAGTCTTGAACTTTTTTATTATGTAGAACAAGTGGCAATTAGATCTATGTGTTGTTTTAGTATACTGTTCCAGTAAAAGAGTGACTTTAGGAAACCTGATGGAAGTTAGGAACATACTGCTTTGAGGTAATGTTCAGTGATGGAAGTTAATACACAATAGCTCTCTATTATATTTATAATGTTAAGGAAAATGATGGCCAGATAAGAGAATCACTCCTTCTCCTTAGAATATAATTTTCTTTTTAGAGCTTAGAGTGTGTGGATCTCTTCTGCTGTATCTTTAACAGCCACTAAACAAAGTTCTTCTAATAATATACCATGGAATCAGTTGCATACCAGTTGATACTACTGCAAGCTATCTGTAAAACTGCATTGAGATTGATACTGTGGTAGAGAAGAACATATGAGAACATTGCACTTAGAGAGAGATCCATATATAACAGATCAAACTAGAATGAAAAATTACTTAATTCCCAGTAATCCAACCAGATTAAGCAGAGAAAGGATAAAGTTGGAGGAAAGCAGGACTCAGAAGCCTTCACCTGCCTTCTTTCAGTCAATATGAGAGGAATAGCCTTTGTCCCTGTGGACTAATCTCACCCTAATTTACAATCCTATTTCAGAACCAGTGTGGCATGACCTATACAGAAAAAAACATAGCCTCCTACTTTTATATATAAAGAAACTATCAATGAAATGCTACAAATATATGTGTTTCTGCTGGAAAAAAAGACTGTGTCATCACCATTCTGAGCACCTCACTGCCTCAGTTTCCCTATACCCAGATGAAAAAAGAAGGTAAATTTTCAGCTTTTCTGGGAAAAAAAGATAATTGCTGTGCTAAGCCCCTTATGTTTGTAACATCATAGAAATTCTGTTCAAAGACTGGATAGTTTCTTTGGGTGTTTTTCTAGTGATTGCAATAACTATTCCATTTTCACTCTTACTGAGCAGTGATTTTGTTGCTATTTTATTTGTCTTTATCAAGGAGAACTTGATTTGTTATTTAAAATAAGCATAAACTAGCAAGTAGGTATATGTTCCACTGGCATCAGGAGGGCAGAGCAAGACTCAGTACCAAGTGAAGGCAGAACAGGACAGAACAGTGATTTATTAGTGCAGAACATACTTCATGTATAAAACCACTGCAAGTTCTGAGCAATGCTGGCCAAGTTTCAAACAGCAAAGGCCAGCTTGAACAGCAGCTGAGGTTATTTTTGTGTGTGTTTACATGATCTTAAAATTCAGACAATTTGGGGCCCTCCAGTTGTGCAATAGTTAAGCAGTGTAAGTGCATGGTTTGATTTTTCACTATGACCACATCTCTCCTTTTTGTTGGCAAACCTCAGATTTTCTTATTACAGATTCTTCTGTCATCTCCTTAAACTACAGACAACTTTTCCCTATGACAGGGGTGGTCTCCATCACAAGGGATCCTTTATGTCTACCTGGGATCTAATGCCAGACAAACATTAAACCAATTAATTAATAAAAGCTGATGGGAAAATTTGCAACAGATCCAACCAGGATACTAATAAAGTTGGTCAAAGATACTGAAACTGAAAGATAGAACAGTGAAAAATCTTTTTATTTTAATGTGCTTATATCTAATTATATCACTAAAATTATATCCAGAAGAGCTGGGATACTGCTGTATCTGACCTCAGTAATCCACTTGCTAGAAACCACCAGCCTTTGTCTCCAAGCATCAACATACAGCAGTCTGCAGCCCTGACAGCACCTCTCCATCTGCAGAGCTTGTATGGAATGACAGGTTTGAAAATTGCTTCTATAACCCTGAAGTCTGAAAGGGAGTCTTGTCTATGTCTCCTTTGCAAGTGTAATACAAAAATAATATATAACATTTTGAACTGAGGAGACCTTACTGGCATTGACTGGAAATGTTAGGAGTAAGGGTTACTCAGCCATGTTGCTTAGAATAGTATATTAATACTGTTGAAGCACTTCCTTTCAATCTGCTGTGGTTTTCTGAGTTTTAATTTAAAACATTGTGCTTTAGAATAAGTTAGGTATAAAGAAGGAAGAAGATAAATGTGATCAATGAAAATTTACACACTCTGTGCCTACCCCAAAAAATAGCAAAATTTTTCAGTTTAGTCATGGTCTTGCAAATCCAAAATATACGTACACTTCCATACCTAATCTACAAATACATTCACCAATGCCATGTGCTCTGATTATATAATCATATTTAAAAGTCACTACTTGATATTGGTGTATTTCTTTACCCTAGAGATAACTGGCTTGTTAGTTATGATTTCTTCACCACAGAAAAAAGTCCAAATATTTATACATAAGGAGCTTGCTAACTTCCTTCGTGAGTTTGCATGACCCAGTCGCCCAAAATAGGAGGGTGAGCAAAGCCAGTAGTGCAGGAAATCTTTCCCAGTTCAGTGTCTCTAAGTGTTTAAGCTCTCTGGCCTTCATAAAACTTTGATAAAAGCTTGTATTTATATGCCCTTTGAGGCTTTGCTGGTAAGAGCTTTAAAAGTTGCATAATGGTTTGTTTGCCAAGTGGCATCACAGACCTATTAATAATGGGGAGAGTGCTTCCCAAGACTGACAAACTTATCTGAAGAACATCCTAAGATAGGTAGGAAAATAATGGTTATTTTCATTTTACTGACATTCACAGGGTGCCACAGGGTAAAAGTAAAATGGTAAAGAGATTGCTTGGGGGGGGGGGGGGGGAGTGTGTCAGCGCAGCCATGGCTCCACTTTCTCCTGTGATTTGCAGCATGTACATGAGATTATCTGACTCCACACCCCTGTTGAGGGTTGAAATTACACCGTTACTTCCCACTTGTTTTATACTTTCAGAATTTATCTTGAGCAAGAAGCATTTGAATTATTTTATTATTTTTTAAAAAATCTGTTATTGAAAATGAAAAGAACCAGAAAAGCCCAAGAACACCCTAACAGTGCCAGGTCACCTTCCTGCACTGACCTGCCTCCTTATAGCCGGGAAGCCAGAGGTCCCATGGCAGCTACTGCTGTCCATCAGATGAGGGGTTGCTGCACAACCCTCCCCTCTGTTAAAACGAATCTTTTAGCCTCTTGTCTTGTGAAGTTTCAAGCACGTGAAAGCTCATTGCAGCTCAACACATCAGGGCAGCTTTCCGATGATGTACCGGCATTTTTATGGAGGAAACAGACATGTAATTAATAACAGAAAATTGAATAAATTTCATTTGCAGTATCCCGGCTGTCACTGCTCTGTCTCCTTAGAGTCCTGTTTCAGATGCCATGCTGTGGTGTACCACCCCAGCTACTTTGGCCATGACTGCTTTCCCTGGCATTTGTTTAAAGTCTGGTGGGTTCACAGGAGTTACCTAGCTACTGAGGAGGTAAAAACAGTCTGTTGTTACCTCCTCAGTAAAAACAGGCATGTTTTTACGTGCATTGCCTCTTGAGTATAACCTATATGAAAATGTGCTCTCCCTTTCTGTTTTCTTTATTAATGCTTGGTTAACCATACAGATTAAATAAATTTTAAAAAATACTCTCACCCTTCTAATGGAAAACGACCAACTCATCATTGTCACTCATCATCACTCAGTGACCATTCATCAAATAATTCCAGATCTGCATAATTAATTGCTTAAACTATTACTTTTACAAAAAAACTTTAAGTACTTCACAGTATGTATTTACATAAAGGTTAAGAATAATAATAAAGAAGGTGAATAAGGACAATCAGGAGGAGAGACAGACATGAAGGGATATTACTGGGCTGGAGAGGAATAGGTGTGATAATGTGGAGTAACGGACAACACTGGTGAGAACTTATTCCAGTAGAAAAATTATATGGGTTGTGGAGTATTGTAGTCAGACAGAAATGGACAGAAGTGATGGGCAGAGTAGCTGGAGAGGAGGAGCAGAGTTACTTAGCAATGCTGTTAAGCTCAATCAGAGGAAGTTTAAGTGGAAAGAGAAAAAAGCAGTTCTCACTCTCCAAAATAATCAAATTTTAGAAAATAAAAAAGTGTATTTTTTTAATATTATTTTGTGTGTAATTGCATACATCTGCTCAGAAAATCAGATGTAGATGATACAGCTCTTTATGTTATACTTTATTAAGAAGCAGGCTCTGGAAAACTCATAGTTCATGCAGCTCTACAAAATACTGTCTAATAGAAATCACTGTGACTCCAAATATTTGCTTTCATTAAACAAACAAACAAAAGAGAAGGAGAAAATCTCATCCTTTTCTCATGCCCATCTAGATCAAGAACATCCCCAGGAGAATCCATGGAATCGCACTTATGCAAAACTGACAGTATCATGTTCTCAATCTTTGGCTATTACAATGTTATGAGGATCATTTCAGTTCAGTGTGAAATTGTTCAGTGATGATTTCAGTGCTGTACTCTGTAGAAGGCTACCAGACTAAGTGGTATATACAGTAAGTATCCATTTCAGTGAAACAGAAGGCAGAGGAGTGATATGTCATTCCCAGGTCTAAAGTCAGAACTGGCTTTCCCACAGGATTAGGGAAAATCTACTTTTTCACATCCAAAATTCTCAATTGTACATCAGATCCCAAACTGAAACATTTTCCAGTATACCAAGACTTCATACTGTGAACTCAGAAGTAAAAGGTTCTGTTTTCCTTTCAGGCAACTTCTCCAAAGCAATTATCTAATAGAAAGATCTGTAAAATGAAAATGGAAGATTTTTGAAATTATAAATATGAATGTAAATAATATTAGATATCTTGCTTTTCAAATCAGCCTCTCATGTTTCTTATTCTGCCATGTCATTGCATGAATAAGGTCTGCCCAATAAGCTGCCAGGATAGACTAATTTGAATGGGTTTACTTCAATGCAATGCATTGTCTTCTGTCCTTACAGGTTCGCTTTCCAAAAGTTGCATGCTGTCCTCTAGTTGTCCTGCAGATTTGTCCAAATGAGTATGTATAAACATCCTATCCTGCATAAAAAATGACACAGATATGTGAGCTTTGCAGTCATTTCTAGATGAAAGTGTAGTGTCTGTAGCTATTTTGAAAATATAGGTTTGATTTTGTGGTAGAAAAGTCCAAACTGTTTTCCACTGCTGTCGCGGATGAACGTATTAACACAGTAATGATTTAGCAGGAAATCTGGATTTATTAATAACTGACAGCAATTTATCATTACAAAATAATTCAGAAATGTTGAAAGAAAGAAAACCAACGTATTTACAGATTCTAAAATGACAAGATTCACACTAACTTACTTAATGGTACCTTAATTTATACATATGTACATGCGCATACACAAAACGTACAAACACACACACAGAAACAAAAGTATCTGGATCCAGTAGAATGAAGTACGTACCCACACACCAATAAGCAGAGAAAGAACGGGTGAAAGAGAAGCTAGCTCAAAGAAAAATTTCCCTATTCTCAAGTTTAGAGCAAATACTCACAATGCCTTGGCATTCCTCAACGGGCGATAATTGAGACTCGAGCGGGTTGACTTCGCCCTGGCCTTCCGTCAGCTCTGGCAGCAGACGACACCTTAAGGGTCTGGTACCTGAGAGGTGTCCCAGCTCAGGGGAGATGCTGGTCACAGGCCCACTGTGATCCAGGAGAGCTCAAAGGTCGCACTTGTGGTCGCACTTTATAGGGTCCAATATAATTGACTTTTGTCAGATACCTTCTGGTGCCTTCCAGCAGTTGCACAAGAACTTGATGAATGTGCAACTCTGTTACTGTTCCCATTTGACCACATCCCAGGCACAGGTGTGCCAGGCCCTTAGGAGATGATGGGCTGTGGGGCAGGAGCCAGGAGCCAGGCTCGTTAAAGGGACATCTTAACGTTATCAGTCCTTATCTCCACGGACTGGTGTATAGCTCGGGGGATGTGGGTGGAATCACACCTAGCACCAAGCAGCACAACAAGGAGGGGAGGGAAGGGGTGAGAATTTCACCACCACAGTTGCCTGATACAACTGTCCTAAATTTTCATTTCTAATTAGTAATGCAGTGTTACTGAGCAAAGAAATAGACTTGTGATTCTTCTTTCTACTCTGAAAACAATTGCAAATATATTTTATATTCTATAAAGAAAAACTACTTTTATAGGCTGTATAAATAGCATATGTATAAAGAGGTTCAGAAGTCAAGCACTTTAGCTACATATCCTCTCTATCTACTTGCATGACCTGACATTGCACAAAAAGATAAGTCCTAGGAAGACCTAAGACTAGTTCTGATTCTGACTCCTTTAACTCTGTAATGTCTGTGGGGTGGTATGCTGCTGAAAAGCTGTGGAATTCCCTGCAAAAACAAAACCACTACTCTTACCCTTCCTCCACCATATTTCTTTCTGTCCTCACAAACTGATTAAACTGTTGACAACCACATGTCAAATGTCCCTTGTTTTTTGTCCTTTCCTGTACAATTGCAGCTAAAAGTCAATATTGTATTAACTAAATAATGCACTAGTGATAGAGAGAAATGATTACTTGTTTTGAGACTTATTTACTTATTTACTTATAGCAAACTGCTTAGCAACTTATTTACTTACTTCTAGCAAGTTATAGTATTCCTTATAGTATTTTTGAATATTGCTAAGAATCCTGCTTGCCCAGACTGTTCTGTGGAATTTTACCAAGGACTACTGTGTTCATCAAAACAAAGAGTTTACTGTGAAAATCTACCAAGAACTGCAGTGTTCAACAAAATATCATGTTTTTGTCCTTGGGAAACAGATGTGCTCTAATTAGTTGGGTCTTGGTAATGAGTAAAGATAGCCATATACGGACGGTAGAAGTTCCATTGGTTCTCTTAGATAAGATAGAACCGGCTGAAAACACTCTTGTTACTCAAGAAATTGGCCAAGAGAATCTGTGCATGCTCTGGGGAAAAGTACAAGGTGAGGAGGACTGTGAGCCTTCCTCCCAAAGACCCCCGAAGACACCCCCCAGGAGGCAATGCGCAGGTGCAAAGAGAACATAAACTGCTGACACCAGCCTTTTGAACTAACTCAGCCTTACTCATGCATATGTATGTGTTTGTGTTATGTAATCCAATGAATATGTATATCCACACTCTATCAGTTTTTGGTAAAATGTGCGGTGGGTGTGCAAGCTTTGTGGAGAAATCCCCTTGCAACCCGGCGCCGGAGCAAATATACCTGCTTTATAACTCTCTCTAAGTTGCAGAGTCTGTTTTCCACAAGTCACTAGAACTCTTAATTCACGATTTAAAAACTTTAGAATGAGGTTATTAATTTTTTTAACAGGAAAATTATTAAAGTAAATTGCACAAAATATATGTTTATACTAAAAAAAAACCCCAGAACTTTTTACTGCTAGATGTCCATTTTAGAATATTTTCCCCTTGTGTTACTCAGGGCTCGTTCTGAGAGTTTTCCACTGTCTTCATAATGTGAAATTTACACTAAACTACTCAAAAAAAAAAAGACAATATAAATTCTGAAGATTGCTTTACCCCCTTAACTCAAAGCAATTTAAAAAAATATATTTTCCATGTGAGGTGAATATAACTCACCAGTCCCTGCATTTCATGTGTCCTTTGCCATATTTGGCTTATAAAGGTTACACCTCCTATTTGTTTCAAGTGGCTAAGACACATTTTCAGTTCCACAGATCACTTTGTTCAGTCTGCAGTGTACAGCAAGAGGATGGCTGTCCCAGAAAGACAGCTGATGACAATAGACAATCCAAGCTCAGGGATGCAGGCCTTGAAGGCTCAGAGCAAACTGCTCACCTTCCTCTTCATTTACAGGCCACCTAGTTTACTTTAAAGCCAAGGGCTATAGACAGCAACAACTCATTCAAATAACTCTGGATGGGTTTGGTTCAATCTTGGTGTCCATAAAGACGATATAACAGATACACTGAAATGGACTAACATCCAGTTACTCAATAACACTGTTTTTTCATATCTCAGCAGTTACAAAGGAGACTCCAAAGACTTATGTTTGAAATACAAAGTAAGATTAGTATCTATTTAGATGCTCAAGTAGGTACAGAATAGTAGAAGATCTCAGGGATATCGTGACTCCATGCTTGAGCTCTAAATTGTTTTCTGTGTTGATGAGTATAACACAGTGGATAAGATCTCTTTACAAGAATAGTTCCTAGCAAGGGTATGAGGCATAGATGAAATACCAGTAGCTTGCTAAAACAGGCAGAGAGCCATGAGAGCAAGCAGACACATATTTCTTATGCAGCATAAGAGACGAAAACTAGCTGTAAGTTTACTGTAGCCCTACTCCAATGCACATTCTTCCCCTTCCCAGTTACTCACCAACTGCCATACATGCCACACAGACGTATTTCTTGTGCCTGTTTAAAGATTCATTTAAAGATATTACTGGCTATAAATACTGCTCCACTTTCTTTACACTGTCTATATTAAATAATTCAAATTTCTTCTATGAAAAAGAGTTGTGTAATTAGTTGTTATTCAGGGGCAATAGAATCAATTCTTCTCTATATTACTCCAGTTTTATATCAGTACAGAAACAATGAAACCAGTGGAACTTCATTAGCATAAAACTGGCAGTGGAAAGCTGAATCAAACCTACCAATTAGAACTGTTCAGCTTTATCGAAACGATAATGGTTCCTCTGGCATCACTCAGAGGAGAATGAGGTTCTTCTGTTGAAGGTGTCATTTCCACCTGTAAATCTCCATTCACATTAAAGTCATACAATAATCACTATCTATTCTTATTTTGCCTCAGCACTGACAAATACACAGGTTTCTGCAATGCAACTATATTTAGTTTTGAAGTTGAATATTGTACACACAAAAACCTCTGAATCCACACCAAACATGTACTATTTACTTCACCTCTGGGTCCGGATACTCGGTTTTCAGGTTAGTTACCTAGCTAGAATGTGCCAAGTCTACAGCCAGGTACAAAAATTTCCACTGAAGGAAGTGAATACCCATTTAAACTTCTAAATTGCCTTAGGAACGTAAGGAAGAAGCGCAGGTTTGAGTGCACATACAATGTATGAACTGCATATACTGAATTTCTATAGAAGAAACAGCTACTGTATACATTGCAAAAAAAGCTGAGACTATGCTCTTATCCACAGATTCAAAAGCCTGGGATCACCACACCTGCCTTGGAAGATTCTAAGCTGGTCTTGGAAGGTTCTTTCCGAGGACAGAAAATAGGAGACTGTTGCCTCTGGAAACAGCCACTGAAAGACCTTGTTGCACTCATTAAATTCTTCTCTTCTACAATAATCTCTTCAAATTCGCACCCCCATCTCAGTTACATCCGAGATTCTTCCAAGAGCGCTCTAAGCAATATGAATTACATCTACCACACAATGTTCATTATTTTATCCTCTCCAATCAGATATAAAAGATCTACAAGACTATTAAAATAAAATGGGAAAAAAAAGGCATTCTGGGGATAATGTGCATAAACATTAGGTATTACCTTGTGCTCCTATGAAGTTTAAAAGAAGAAAATGCAATTGTTTTCCTTTGAGCTTGTCAAAGACAGGTTAAGGATTGATGCAAATTAAGCTGTTGTAAAAAGGAATAAATAATCATACAACTACAACAAGTAACAATAGTTGTAGGATTTGTTATCTTTAAAATGCTATTCATAAAGACCCTTGGCACATTAGGAATTAAAAAAAAAAACCCACAACAAAAATTTACTCAGCAGTAACATATGGTAAAGTGAAAACATTCATTATAGAGGACTAATTTAGAAAGAGCTTTCAGACACATTGTGTGCACTGACATGATTCCAGTTTGCTTCACTTGGCTGACATGATTTCCATGGAAAGGAGTCATAAAGGGAGAGAGAGCTGCACAGCTCTTCAGTAGAGGACAAACCCTTGTTCTTGGGATTTACAGCAACTAGCTTATTGGGGAAAAACACATATATTTGTGGATGAGAATGGTAGGGGACTAGTAATCTACAGGTATTTATTTATCAGTAATGGGATTTTTTAAAAGAGAGGTGAAAATGGAATTTGGAAAGTTCATTTGGAAAGACAAAACAAAATCTGACATTAGAAAGTATTTCATCAGAAATCATGGAGTGCTGTCGAGGTCTGGTCTAGAAAAGGAATACTCTCACTAGAAAAATGCCAGAATTTAACTTTAAAAGAAGTGTTGGTCTAAATTTGGACTGAGACATGAGACTTTAGAAACATCTTTTTCCCATTCATTTGAAGCTAATTTTTAGGAAGACATTGTGTACCATTCTTAGAGTGGGTACCTTCCTACCTAGCTTCAGCTTTATCACCTGCAATCTGCAGCAATTTAGATAAGCATGTGATGCAGATTCTTCCCAAATTTAGGAGAAAAAATTTGCAATTAAAATCAGTGGATTTCCCATTTCAGAAGGACAGCTTTCCAAGTGGGAGTGAAGAGTGACTTCCCTTTTTTTCTCTGTAAGTCACAGCAGTAGCAGACTTCCCTTAGTTTCTATTAGGGCTGACTCAGAAAAAAATACACTTGCCTGACCATGCATTCTTCAGATAAGATTCCTGACTCGAAGCCAAGGAAGATGTCACTTTGGATATCCTGTAAAGACAACAGACAGCCTAACTTAGCAAAACAGCTCACTTAAAAATTCAGAGGTTTCTTTCCCTGAAAGAGGAAGATTCATTCCCTATGGCAATAGCAATTCAAAGCCACATGTTTTGCAGAATTTGGTAGACAGAATAGAACAATGAACCATACAAGCATATGTTATTATGTTACTTAAACAGACACTAATCCGTTTTCTTACTAAGCATCCTCAGAAGTCCTCTGAAGGTAAATAGAATATTCCTATGGATTTTTGGATCATCTGAATAATTGTTTTGAAAGAATCTTAATTGAAGCTGCCTAGAAAGGATTAGTAGAGGCTAAAAAAATCAGTCACTGTAAAAAACCTCTTCAAAATTCTTTTTTAGGCTTCATGGTTACCACTAATAAATGTATCATCAACCTATGTTAGACAACATATTAAAATCCAATTGCAGGTAACAGTTACATAGTTTTGCCATTGAAATAATAAGAGCTAAGTCCTAGAAGGTGTGGAGATTAATGTGGCTTATTTAAGATGTCGGTGTATTTCTCTCCTTTACTTTTCCTAAAGATCTTTTTGAGGCTCTTCCCTTCTCTCCTAAACATGCTTAAGTTTAATGAATTACTCTTTTGGAAAATTTAGGGCCTTTGTTCTCCCCTATCACTGACTACACATATGTATGTTTATAGTGATAAAATTAATTCAGATTTTCTCCTCCTTTATTCTGCTGGACTTGTCAGAATTGTCAAAGAGATGTTTTCAAGATCTGACTTGAGAGGGCATTGCTGAAATGCTGCCAAAGCCATCTTTGCACCCAAGTGCCAATTCAAGCTTTGGGATAAACAGTTATTAACAAAAGAAAAGCTAACAAAGCATTCAAATGTCTGATTAAAAAAATCAGTCAGTTCTTGGCTGCCCATCTTTCAGTCATTTCTTTCTTTCAAAACCATTACTTCACTTCTGTCACCGCTTATTCTTATGTTGCATAAATCATTAATGTATGATGGAAAAGCAATCTTCTGAGAGAACACCGTCAAGCCTGCAGTTTGCATTATAAGGAAGTATTAACAGACTTAAGTGTATTTTTCTTTTCTCCCCAATATTGTCATGAAAGGAAAATATTACGAACTATTTACTGGCACATAAGGTAGTTGTCTGAGACAAAACTCCAGAATAAAACTTATTTATAATAATACTAAGTATTTGCAAAGAAGATTGTTTTCATATAGGGTTTTCAGCACTCCTCTTCCACTGGGCTGCAGCTAGATTTATAGTAAAAATTGATAGCATGACAAAATCTTTGCAGGAACCCTACTGATATCCTGAGGTAACCAGACACTGAGAAGACCATGCAGATTAACTTCTTTCAGGAAATTCTATCCATCAGCCTTGGCATCTAAACTAGGGCACACAAAAAGCTGTCTATGCTTGAGACATGAGAACTAGGGAGGAAGTAAAAGTGCAAAATGCCACTGCCAAAACTGTGACAGTTACAGTGCCTCTGCTCATTGCCATCCATCTATATTACTACACTCATGATATAAACAAATGGAGAGTAGTGGTATCAATGAATTTAAAGAACACCTGTCATTCTCTCAGATAAAGTTAAAAGCACAGGCTGACCAACTGGGTAAGAGATGGTGTAAGCAGACATATCACCTTTTAAATGACCAAGTTTAAAAAGAACAGATACGGACGTAAGACCATCCAGAAATATTTCACTAGAATGTGTCTTTATAACAGCTGTTGAAAAGTTTCACAGAAATCAAAGCATTTTAAGTCATGCTAATATTTTTAATCAAGACATCTTTAGAGGATGTAATCCTACAGAAGTTACATGCTCCCAGCTGGTATCTGACTAGCTGCAACCGTAGTCTTCTCTCCATTAGTCAGCTAAGGTTTTCTACTGGAGGAAGCCTCTGTATTCACATGTGCCCCAGTGAACGGCATGGCATTTGGGGAGAAACTCTGCTCTTCTTTGGAGCAGAGGGTAGAAAGCAATTCTGAAAAAAAATTAACTCTGTTTCGGTCGGGCACTTTCTGGCAGTGCCTTGAAAGCAGCCACTTACCCTCCTGTGTGTCCACTCTCTATATCATGTTGGGAATACAACTCCCCTGTTTATTGCCTGATTCAGACACTGACACCATTTGCTTCACTTTTACACCAGTAACTGAAATCCTCTGGAAGACATGACTGTCCTGCTTGTGGTGGAATATGCTTGTTAGTAAGAAGATTTGTTGTTATTACTGCAGCTTTAAGGAAGCATGAATACCTGATGACGAATACAAACTCCTTTCACGTCAGAGTAAGATAGAATGTAAAGTATGGAAACAGGTATTTATCAGGACTGCTTGTGGATATAGGACAACACTTCTGCAGATGAAGCCAAATACCACCTGCGTGCCTCAGCAAGGCTTACAGAATGCTTGTAAAGCAGTAAACAATGCCACTTCTACTGGGATTAAACTAGCTATTAATTCCCAGGAACTTCATATATAACAACCATGGCACAGTACTTGTATTTATCAGGACCTGGGGAGTACAGAATTCAAACCAGTTTATTTCCTTCCCTTCTGCCTGGTCTTGTCATGTGCAGTTCTCTGTTGGGTTGCTGCCCAAGAAGTCCTTAGTTAATTGAAAACAATCACTCTGCATCTTACTTTCAAATGCTAATGCAGTTTCGCCTCTCCTTGTAATACAATACAGATGAAAGTCCCAACTGTTGTCTGGTACATGTAATTCTTTCCTCTCCAATACATTCACCTCCATAATAATGCAGCAGTTTGCTGGATGTTGTTGATCTTTAAGTATAATGTACAATGATGAGTAAATTAGTAATGAAAGGTAGTTAAAAGTATTCTCTTAAAACATGGAAGACGAATTTTATGAGCATTCAGCACTGCTCTTTCTGTCATTACTCTTTAATAAATTAACAAGGCAGTCAATGAACACTTTCGTCTTCACCTGAGATTGACAAGCTGTAGAAAGCAGGGAGGCAACAGAGGATGCTTTTTCACTGAAAGAGAGTACTCAAATATCAATAAATGTCTGTCAGGGCTGAGGAAGCTCTTAATCAGTTTGGAACATCTAGATGGTCAGTTAGTGTTGCATTGTCTCTGAAGAGGTCTTCTGTGTCATTTTAAAAGGGTCAGGGTTTGGGTTTTGGTGGAGTTTTTTTTGCCTTTCTTTTTTTGACCAGACTGGAAGCATGTTTCAACTTAAACACTTAAAATAATTAGTTAAGGTGCTTTGCAAGGTAATGCTACAAATACCCTACACATAAGCGAACAGGTTTGGTCAGAAAGCTTTCCTTTTTTTTTTCATCCTGGGGGAAAAAAAGAGATTCAGGGTATAAATTGTTCTGATTTGAGATAATCATCAAAATTTCACTTTTTTTTTTTTGTGAAGCAATTTTTCAACAGTGCTTCTAGGCTCCTGAAAGGCTTTTAAAGAACAGTCCTTTCAAAATACATTTGGAAATGAAAGAGTAATTTTTCAACACTGTTTACCTTAAAGATGTTCTTCAGAATATTTGGAACAAATTTTTTTTATTTTGAAAATTTTTGTATTTTTATATTTTGTGATTTTGAAAAAAAGTGTGATAGTGTTTCAGTACAAAAATTGTTTCAATAAAACATTCTGACCAGTTTTGCCAATTAATCACAGATACCAGCAAGCGCATAAAATACTCCTTCAGATAGTCTATTGTGAAGTGTACTGGGGAAGATATTTACTTAAAAACGCATGTGCAGGCAATTCCTGACACTAATGGAAATTGAAAAGTTATTGTCAAATGCACCTAAGTCAAGACTTTGGGAAATACCTGGGAAGTGCTTCTGCCAACTTAGAAATGCCATAGTGCATTAAAGACACTTTTCTCTGTTTTTCGGTAATTTCAAACATTCAGGCTCCTATAGATGTTAACGTAAACATTACTAAAACATTTCAGCACCGAGTGGATGGGTCTCAGATAATATGTTTAATTTTAAGCATGCAAGCATTTTAAAGATAAGCACGTGTTTATGCATTGTTCTGGTTCAGGATCTAAAAATAGCAAAGCTTATATGAACAGTCTGCTCTGGCAAATCTAGCTGAGGTTCTTCAGCTCTAAAGACCAGCTCACAAACCAGCATGTTAGCTTACATCACTAACTAAAAAGAGATTTTAAATTAAGACACCAGAAATCAATGTGAGTGACTGTGGCATGGCCATGTCCTGGTCTGTCTTCTCTCCAAGGGGTCAATAACCTCCCCAAAAAAGGCTGTAATGAACAGCCAGCAAAAGGGAAACTGCTTGCTGCAGCTGTTTCCTCAGTTGTCACAGGTGAATTTAGGTGGGGGTGGCCACAGAACCAACCTACACCCTCAGTGACCTATAATCTAAAATTTATTTAGTCAGTAGGATGAGCATAGTGGGTGGATAGTGGTTTCTGCTCTAAGATTTCTCTCGTGACACACACATGCTCTGCCCCTCTGAGCCAGCTCAAACTGGGAGCAGGACACTCACTTCCACTGCTTGACTGGACAGGTTCTGACTGGCCACCCAGCCCCTGCATGAAGAACTTCCACCTCTCTTAGCCTTCGACATAGTGTTGAATGCCCATGGAGGTTTCTCCCCCAGGCACGGCCTACTGTTTTAGCTATTTCTTCCTTGATGTAGTAGACTGTTGGCATATGCTGCCAACAGCCTTGCTAATGATGTAGCCCCAGGACAACCTGTTTGACCTCGTCCTGTGAACCAGGGTTTTTTTCACTCTCTGATCTTCCACTCCAAATGTATTACATGAGTGTGGAGTTATCAGCCTTTGCCTAACAAAGTTCATCTATTGCTTCTGTTTTCTAGCTCATATCAGATTATTTCAATCAGATAAAGGTGAGCAGAATTAAGCAAGGTCTCACTCCTCTGAACATTGCCTCGGCATAGGCTTCACCCCATGGAAGTTTGTTCAGGGGACATTTACCAGAAAGCTGAGGAAGGACAGATGAAAGTGGTTTTACAGGATAATTCCACATACAATGGATTAGTGAAATAACAGTGGTACTGCTGGGATAATATTCAGCTATTCCACTTTCTGCTTAAAGAAAAGAACAACTGAGGGTCATTTTTTTAATAATCTTCAGAAGGCTGTAAATTCAACTTTCACCACCAATTTTACCTTGTGTGTCTTTATAAGTCACTTTAATAGGAAACAAAAAATATGCTCCTGACACATCCTTGTATGGTTTCTGTGACAAATTAGGAGAGAAAGCTGTGGCTTCTATAAAAAGGATCAACAGGCATTCAATGTAAACAGTCAGAACTGCAGTGAGAGAAGAATAGTTTGTAACTGTCTATCTTCTAGCTATTTTATTTGACCAGTTTCCTTCTTAGGCATCACTGCAGGTCTGTGGTGTTGCCAAGCTCTACCACTTTTATTACTCCATAGGCACGTTACTTCTACAGAGGACGTCAACCAAAATCATACTTAGGATATGATTCTATTGTACTTAGAATAATTTATATCTCTTCCTAACAATATAGCCAAAACCGTCTTTTCCTGTTTCAGTTGGTCATTACTCATAAGTGCTAATTTCATCTTATTTGGATTAAGGCAGTACTCAGTGTCTGTCCCCAGACCCCACAGTCTGATAAGGAGATATAATGGATGGTCTCAAAGTCATACTGCCTAGACACTGTAGAAGTCAGGAAACCCAAATCCCTTTGTCTGTATTTGAAAGGCAGAAGTTTCTCCTGCATCTTGTTTTGTCTTTGCAAAGTAGATACAGAAATGTGTGATGGCAGAAATTCAATCCACACCAAAACGAACACCATTTTACTTGATGAGTTTCTGCCTCATGAACGGGAAAAGGAGATACAGCTTAAACACTATTGGCTTACTTAGTCCTGCTGTCTCTTGCTGCTGTCTTTTCTACATGGTTTACTGTTCAAGTAGGCGTTGCTTGAGACCATTCATCATGGGTTACTTATGCCCTAGATAAATTCTGTTTGCTAACATTTAGTTTACAAAATTTGCACCCATTTGTGTCTAAGTAATTCTCTCTCACTGAGATCTGTCATTTTGTAGTTCCTTTCTCAGTCTTATGAACACTCTTATGAATATTTCATTAATTAGGACCTGTTACAAACTGGGGAAAGCATACAAGAACACTTACAGTTGCATGTGTTTTCCTATGCCGCATTTTCTTTTGATGTGATGTTCTTTTAATTTTTGTCCTCTTTTCCACCTTTAATAAGATACAAAAGTTTTCTGCACCTATAATTTTTTCTTATTGAGTCAAAATTATGGGAAATATAGACAAGAAAAAGTAGGGCAGTAATAACAATATCAGCTTATTAGTGGCTACTGGCTTCCAGAAACTGCTATTAAAAAAGGCTGCTGTTGCACTGTGTGTATAGAAAGCAGAGCGCTAAGAGACACCTCAAATACAAAAACACTCACTTGGTAACTAACATCAATACTTAAAATAATCAATCCCCTATTCTTGTGGGATGCCAAGCATACACATTTGGTATTAATTTCGGTAATGTGAAGGAGTTCCTCAGGATGACTCTGTAAATTGAAAGCACAGATGTGATATTGTAATTACTGGTGATTTCCTTGTGAAATTAGGTGGTTTGCCACTGAGAACTTGCATTCATTGTACTGTTGACACTCTGTCAGATGATCCAGACTAGGTCTATCATGATTAGATAGAAATCAGTTCTGTGAAAAAAACTGAACTATTACTTGAACAACGAGTTTACTAAGAGTAAGCAAATTTTGATGCAGATGGTGAGGACAGTATAGTCCCTATGTCTCTAGCATTCCTTTAACAATGTTCACAACAGATATTTGACAGCAGTCTGTGAACTGAAACTCCTGATGCCTTGACTCATGTTCCTTTTTGTCACATTAATGTAGGTCTGGTAACTATTATAGAGCCAACTCTGCATGCAGATCTTGCGAGTAGCTCCTTAATACTGCCACAGTATGATTTGCACTGTTAAGTGTCAAAGACCTTTGTCCAAACTATAATTCAGATTTTGTTCCTATCCAGGTGTCTTTCTAGCCATAAGCATTTGCAGCTTGACATAAATGGTGCTTTAATATGTAGCTTGATGGCCATTTGGTGAAAGGGACTGTTGACAGTCAGTTCTGCTGACACCTGAACTGATAATGAAAGAGGGACAAAGTAGTTCAAGTCAAAACATTGCAAAACAAGAGATGCATGTGCAGCTTTTCAGCTGCTTATGCAATTACCTTGCTAAGAAATCAACTTCTACTGCTCTAGTGCTGTTCTGCATCATGGCCACTGTTATTCTTCTCTCCCTGGAAAGAGGCTGCCTTGAAGCAATAATTCAGACATGTTAATTTATGCTCACTTTTGCAATGAAGACAAGCCTCAGTTCATAACTGCTGTAGAGCCTGTCTGCTGTATTTTCCATCTTTGTCAGGTAC
The DNA here is from genome assembly GCF_047716275.1 of Strix uralensis. Lineage (NCBI taxonomy): Eukaryota > Metazoa > Chordata > Aves > Strigiformes > Strigidae > Strix > Strix uralensis. The sequence continues at coordinate 56,495,808 of NC_134012.1, read as the reverse complement.
AGGTTGAAAATGTGAAAGCTGCACATATCATATGTCTCATTTTGAATGTTTATGATCATGTTCATGTTTATACAGATGTAGGTCTGCAAGGAACCTTATAAATCCATCGTTTGCTTCAAGACAGGAACAAGCATGCCTCGATCACTGAAGATAATGCATTTGTTTGCTGTTCTGGAAAAACTTTCAGTTATGGGGATTCTACAGCTTTCCTAAGTAGCATATTCCATTGCTTGGCTATGCTGTTAGTAAGAACTATTTAATATCTAGCCTTAGTCTTCCTTCTTAATATTAAAGCTGTTTTGTTTTACCTTAATTTCTTGCTTTAGTCTTCCCTAATCTAGCCTAGACAAGCTGTATATTTTTAGCTTTTGGGGTTTCGCTGTCCTCCACTAGATGTGGGCTGATTCATTTGTTCTTGACCATACTCAAGATGCCACCTTACCAGCAAAGAATAGAACAGCTCATAGTTGCAATGGCAAACTCTGTTCAATCCCCTGCTTGGATCATGCTCAATACAGAGGAAATGACTGGCATATTATCCATTAAAAATCACCAAAAGTCTCTACTGTGCTTCTGCTGACAGTAATTTTATTCCCAAGGATCTAAAACCTAACAAAATTTAGGGGTAGCAAAAATATATTGCTGACATGAAGAGCAAGTCCTTGCCAAACAGAAAGCTGTAATGCCCAGGACACAGGATGATTCAAGTACTAGGCCTTAACATTTCCACCTTCCTTTCATAAATGAACCTATTTTAAATGTCATTCTGTCCTGTAAAACAGCTTCTCAAGTAACCAGATTGAAGCAGAGACCTGACCAGAAAGTATCAGTCTAAAATACTGAAATTTTGTAGACTTGAAAGAACTCAAAACAGTCAGTGGGAAAGCATTAGACAACTTTGTCATGGCCCACTCAAAATCAGATTTGTTTACTTTTAAATAAACCTTAAAAAAACCTTTATGCTGGTAGGGACACAGAAAAAGAAAGGAATCTGTCAAGTAAATCAAAAGCAGACATAGAACAAATGAACACAGGGTTTCCTCTGAATTTCTGTAAGGCAGCAGAAGCCTGAGCCAGCAATAGAGTCTTGGTAATTAAATCTCTGTTTTCTTCTTTCACATTTTGTTACAGCAAAGAATATTTATGCCAATTTTTTTCAGAAAATGTAATGCATTTGGAAATAATTGGATGAATGTCTGTCAGTAATGATAGATCCAGAATTCCAAATCTGTGGTCTGAAAATGTATTGAAAGATGAAAAGCTTGAGCAGAAAGGAAAAAAGATTGTCATCATATTGAAATGCCAGTAACATTGGGCAATAAAAGTGAATAACAAAGTCAATGCACTCAATGCACTTAAGAAAACTGTACCTGATCAAAATAATCAGGGAGCAGGTAATTTCAGTAGAACACTTGAGGCAAAATCAGAGAGACACTGGTCTTAAGACTTCTAGCAATTGCCATTGACAGCTTTGGGGAATGGCTCATGCAGGGTGAACAAATAAAAACATTACTATCTTGTATTTTAAGATTTCAACTCTGAAGTAGTTACTTACTTTTGCAACAAATAACAATTACATAGTAACAATACAAAACACTACTATCTTACCCACAGTGTTTTTTCAACATTTAAACAGCAAAATATTTTCAGTAAGTATTCTCATCTTCCTACAACTGCCACTCTTTTTTTTTTTTTTTTAATAAAAATGAACTCATATCTTTTCTTCTTTAAAATATCTCTTTTCCAAAATCAAAAAGTATTCAAAGCTGGTCCAAAATTTTGGAATCTCTTGAAACTATATCTTAAACTAAACATACAGTTACTTTGCAAGTTGGGGGTGGAGTGGGGGGTGTTGTGAAATGACTGTATATGATGGTACTCATATTTCCTCTTGCAAAGACAACTTGCAAGCAACCTCTTCCTCCAATGATCGCTGGTTATGAAATGGTGAAAGGGTTCAACTCTCTTTGAAGTTTCATAGGGAAGTTATTGAAGAAGAGTGCTGGAGCTTGTACCCATTTCACCTGGTTTATCTACTCTTCTTATGAGGACAGTTCTTACAGTGCCTTGGAGTTTACACAACAAGGCTTTTCTTTCAGTGAAGAAATTGACTGAGGGTGTGTACTACTGGAGTAAGGAAGGAATGTGGTATCAAAGAATAAGCAACAATGTTCTAGCTTCTTCAGAAGAAAATAAAAGATTGCTGGCAATGGCAAGTAATAACAGATTCCCTCACTTTAGGATATAAGATAGCACTCTTCCAAAAAAGAGAGAGTTCAGTGCTGGCACAGCAGATTTGCCATTTTCTAGCTGTAAGAGGGTAACAAAGGGCAGAAAGATTCTAGAGGCAGCTGGATGGGCCTCAACATATCTCCAGATTTTTCTAAACAATCTGATATGGGGTATTTGTATGTGTGTGTTGAGGGAAGGGTCCTTCTAAATCCCTCATACTATATGGAAGCTCTAAGACTGCTTTCAAAAATCTTAAGCCTAAAGCTTAAAGATGGTTATGAGATAGCAATATGGAAAGAGCTGGGGTGTTAGCTCCCAGCTGTGAGTCTCTCATAGCTACTGAAGAAACTCTGTGTAGCCACAACAGACTCAGAGGGAAATAATCCTTCTGAGCAGGACCTCTGCAGTGAAAGCATTCTTTGACATTTCTGCAGCAGGTATATCTATCATTCAATCACTCTTCCCAGACGTTCCATTTCAAAGTTTATTTTTTTGACTCTCTAGAGATGCCAAGACCTGCAGGATTCTCTCTTGTACACCTGAAAACTGTGGTTCACCTGCAAGATTAGCAGGAAATATGATGTCAGTTTAAGAATGAGATAGAAGTTTTAGAGGATCAGAAGGGAATGAGCACATGGATGATTCTGTATCCATTGTTTTATTCCCACTATCTATTGAACTTATGTCTATTTTTTTAAGTCATGAAAACATATGGACATTCTGGATGTTCTTTACTGAGTTTTCTGTTATGCTCTGTGGAAACACAGACCTGAAGTTATATTCTATTCAAAATACCAATCAAAACCTGTACTTTACCCTTAGTGACTGGGAAAGGCAGATGATTTTCCTGTGTTTCAGAGGAATTTAGGTCAACAAGGTTAAGGAAACCACTTTGTTTTGGCTGTGATTTGTTGGGAGCAGAAGGAATGGAGAGGAGGCCCACCTCTGTAGTTGTGGTCTGTTGTCTGACTTCATTCTGCAGGAAACAACTGTAGATAAAAAGGATTTTTTCATCCTGAAGCCTCATAAACTGAGTGAAGAACTTAACAAGGAGCTGTTGCTTTCCTAGCATGTATTTTATAGCTACTTTTTATTGGACACCTTAAATGTCTGGCCACAGTTTAGCAATAGGATACAAAAATTAAAGGTTATAAAATGGTCTAAATGAAGGTGCTAATCATAACCCATAGGAAGACACATTAAAAACAAATGCTCATGCCTTCATTTAATAGGATGTTCAAACATATTTTTTTTAGATGTCAATTAAGTAGTTGATTGGATGTGGAAACTACTATAAAAGAGCACATATTATACAATGCAGCCTGTAGAGGAATTATCTGTTCATTATTTGGATTAATTAAATTTGGGAATATGCCACTATAACTTATGGCTGATGTTACAGGAGATTAAATACTTGTACACTTGGTAATCTTGGTTGCAAATTGAAAAGTTAAAGACATCTTAACTGAGTAAAACACAACTCGAAGAGTTTTATTCATTCTTTGTGGAACAAAGCCTGTGATTCTCTTCCCCTTCTGACTTCAGCTTCTGTTTTTATGAACACTTGTATACAGCCAACAAAACGCCTTGTTTAGCAGAGCAGAGTCATTAAAAAGACCTTCCTGGAAAACACAGGAAGCCAGGAAATATATATTAATTTTCTCCAACTTCTTGTTTACAAGTAACATAAGACTCCAAGAATTTATGTCAGTGAAAAATGTACATACTAAAGGAGAAAAGCATTAAGGTTGTGTCTCTTGAACTTTCTTGGTGGTGACAACTCCTTTTTTTATATGGATAGTACTGGCTGGGATTAGAGAACAGTCACTCTTTGTACCAAAGCTGACTGGGGGGAAAATGGGGTAGCTCATCACAAAGGCATTGAAATCCCTAAAACCATGCAATATCCCATCAGACAACTTGCTTTAAAACTTGATTAAGTCAGAAAACTATTTTAACACAGTAGCTTTGTGTTTGGGAAAGAACTAAAAAATCCCCGAAGGTTATTTTTTTTCAGCATTTGACATCACTGAATTGTCTAGAAAATTGTCATAATAGGGACTTACTGAATCTATGACTAATGTTATAATGGAATTGTCTGGAATGATACACTATTTTACCAACATCAGCCAGTCTGGAGAATAATTATCTTCAGCCTTTCGAGAAGTTTGCCATATTCTGGCCCTTCCTTTCATACATTAGCCCTTGCAATTCTTCTGACAAGGACACAGGGAGAAGGATTTGAGCAATTTTATTTGTATATTGTTGTAATGCTCCCTTTCCAGTCAGAATTTTTTTGTTGTTTTGAAGTTTTCTTAAACAGAAAGAAAAATTACAAATCCCTACAGAACAAAGAAAATAAAACTATTACAAATCTTACTTCACCCAGATCCTAGTCTACAACTCTAGGCCTTTACTCTTGACATATGTTTCTCAAGGTAACTCCTTTTTTAATCTTACTTTTTACAACGTAAGTGCCACATAAACGCATAAACAGAGTTTCTGTATTTATATTGCTTTATAGTTAAAGATTTCCTTAGGGTCTTGGGCAAGTAGACTTTTTCTTACACTTAGATTGATAGAGGCATAAGATTAGTATCTGCTTGAAAATACTAAAATTCATGTGTCTTGATAAATGTTCATAACAGCAAGATAGGCTGAACTCTAGAAAAAACATTTTTTAGCTACTGAGTAGATAATGCTTAATTTGAATTCAGTGATACTGTAAGCTTTGACTTTTAGAAAGTTCTGAATCTGAACTACATAGTTACATTAACACTATTCCAACATATAATAAACGTGCATGTATTCAGTCAGGAATGTTCCCATGTTAGGTCTTTCCCACCTATCTGCCTTACCTACACCATATAAATTCTTTTGCCTCTTCTCATTTTTGTTCATTTGCAAAGTCCTCTGAATTAATTACTAATGCCAGAAGGATTAATGAAAAACAAATAGGTTCCAATGCCTCCTGCAAAAAACAGCCAACATTCTGCTTTTTTAAAACTAGTTTCATTAACAAATGTAAAAAAGAATAAATGCTCAAAAGTCACCAGAGACTGTTGCCTTACATACATTTGTGCAACAAGCCATTCCTGTGCAGCAGCATCTCAAAAAAACATAATTTTCAGAAGCCAACAAGCTTTTTTCAGAAGCTCCTGAATGACAGTGAAGCACCAGCTATTTGTCCATGTGGAGACTACAGCACTTGGTATATGCTATCTTACATATTAGTGAAATTCAAAAAAAATGGTGCAAGAAATGAGAATGTCATCACAAGCATGATAGGCCTGTTGCTTGTGAAGTGCTGACATTCCCATCTTGATTTAAAAATAGTATTTCCTTGATTTGAACGTTGCTTTTTTGGTCTAAATTGGACATCATTAAAAAACTAATTTTCCAGCATCATTAGCTAAAAAACCTAGTAATGCTGAGCTAGTTCATCTATATGTCAGATAGAGAGTCTCAAGTACTTGTGATAAGTGACTGAAATGTGTTCCTAGGAACAATAGGACAGGATGGAGCCTTCCTAAGAGTCATCAAGAACTATTTTATCATTATAAATGGAAAGGTTTAAAGATCACTTTTGAGGTAACTGTGTCCTCTTTCCACTTCTTTTGGAAGTCTACTGCTCTGACCTTGCTTCCACTTTACCTCTAGCATGACATACGTATAGATAGCAATCAGACTTTCTCCCTGCTTTAATGTAAGAGAATGGAGAAGTCATGCTTTTTGAATATCTCCCTAGATCATCTCTGTACACCTGATGCACTTATTCCTGTTTGAGCTCACCCTTCCCAAGCATCCCTGACCAGAAGTGTCTCTGAGGTTCCCAGTGAGATTTATCACCATGGCCTTGTGCAAGAACATTAATGTGTCTCTATTGCAAATCACTTGCCTAACACTTCATCATTGTTTTCTTCATAGCCAAGTCAAATCACAGTAATTCTATGATGATTGAATTTGCTGAAGTCAGTCACATTTTCCTTTGCTTTCAATGAATAAAACCTCAGCTTATCAACTATACTCTTAAGTCCTGATAACAGGCAATCTTGCATTTGGGATATTTGAGTTTCATACCTACATTCTACTATTCCAGTTATCAAGCTGACCCAAGCTTACATGCAAGAAATATTTTGCATCTTGAACCTTCAAAGTCTGCCAAGTTCCTTCTATCATGCTAATTCCACTTTCACTGCAGATGGGAGATCCCCTGGGTTACAGACCCTGGGTCTGCATTCTCCTAGTCCAGACCCTCTTGAATAAGGGGATGTTCCTGGAAAGACGAAATAGACCAATGAATAAACCAATGACTCCAGATTAGGGGTCACATCTCACCTGGTGCATCTAAGAGCTGTAGTGATGAAATATGAATGCAATGAAATAAAATATCTAAATTCATCGTGCAGTCCCCACCCCTCACTTTGAAGTGGCCTCATAGATGAGACATGCTGAAGTCCAAGTGCTGAGGACCATGTCCACAGTACACAGAACAAACTGCTCGTAACATATTGCAGAAATGTCCACTGAAATTAAAAATAGTAATCTGGGGAAAGGGAATGTGATGTCAAGCATATCTAGAGCAGAAGAGTGGAAACTAAATACTGCCACCTCGTGACCTGATGGGAGAACCATCAGGATAGGGGGCATGGAGAAGTGTCCCCCAAGGGGCAGAATGCATCCCTCCCCACCCTCCCCCTGGCGCGAACACCGGCCTCCAGCGCCCTGGGCTTTCAACATGCACAAGTCAGCTTTCCCCATGCATCACAGCTGCCTGTGAAGGCGCCTCCCGGTCTCCTTTCAGTTGAGGAGTGAGGCGGTGAATGCATCCCTCCCACCTCCCAGGAGGTCTTATCAGTGGGTATAGCAGGAGTTGGAGAGATGTTTTCCTGAACAGCCGTAATAAGCTCAGACTGAGAGAGGTTTTTGCCATCTTTATACCCCCATCTAGAAGAAGACAAAGTGCTGGTATGATTTTATGCACTTTTGTTTCAGCCTTATCCTCCCCATCACAGAGCAGGCAAAGTTCTTGCGCTAATAAGCAGTGGCAAGCAGCCTGCAGGACACTGGCAAGGCTGGCACACAAGCAGTTTTGTATGGGTGCAGGTTTGTGCTGTGCAAGTTTGGGGAATAAGGATAGGAAGGTATAAACCGTGATGAAACCCAACCTTCTGGTTTATACAGCACAGTCCTTAATTTAATCAAGTGATTTTGGTATCTCCCAGCTATAGGTGATATGGTAGGAAAAATGGTACAGTTTGTAGCTGGAAAACTGTTGACCAACCAAATTTACAGCCTTGCTTTCAATACAGCCATTATAGTGTGTGTGTGACATAACTTTTCACATGTCAGATTAAATTCATTTGTAGCACAAAAAAGTCTCTCTCACAAGGTTAGTGGTAGGAGGGTCAAGTTTGCAGTCCAGCACACACCATTCTGTAAAGACTTTGGAGATTATATTTGTTTAGTGGCAAATCACTGGTGACATTTTAGGTCCTAATGATGGTCCTACTTGTTTCCTTTAGACCAAAGCTATAATGGAATTATCAGCTCACCTGCACTTTGCATACTCCCAAGTGCTTTAGGTTCCCTATGCTAAGGCAAATTCAACCAAATGGGCTTGTATATTCCCTTCCTGTAACTTGCAGTCCTTTCTTTTTTAAAAACAGAGAAATAAGTAAAAATTATTACAAAATTATCTATGGCTTCTATAATACAGAAGCTTTTAAGCATGGGCATCAAATCCACGGTGTATATTTCCCTTTTTTAACCTGAAAATTATGTAGTTTGAGATTTCTGAATTGATATTCGCTGACATAGCACCTCTACAAAATTGATGTTTCTTTCAGACACTTCATGTACTAATTAGTTAAAAATATAATCAAACTACAAAAAATGAAAATTATCTGAAATCATACAGATTCCATAGGATGGTTCAAAACCAATCTTCTAGTTGCAGGGTAATGGAGGTGAGGAAGAAGGGGCCCAATCTGCATTATGGCTGTCTGCATACATCTATATTTGAAGGTGGAAACCTTCCCTCCCGGAAACCAAAGGCTTTATTCCACCATTAATCCATTCAACCATTTAATCCATGACTTAGCTTCACACAGAGATACTTACATATGTAATATCTACAAAAATAATCCTTATGCCTACAGTTAAGGAAAACTATGTACTTTGGCATAAACATTACATAAAGGGGATTGTTCTGCAGAAGTTGACCTTCTGTGCAAAACACTATTCAAGCTTTATTCTGTAACCCATAATTTTAAAGTGAATCAGGCTTTGTCCATCTCAGAAGCATAGCACATAACTTCCCAACTGGTAGCTATGCTGTGATTGGCAGTGAGTGATATGAGAAAGTAATCAGAGACACAATGTCCAACAATGATGATGAAAGTTGGAAGCTCTGCACCTGTTGTGATCCCATGTGAAGCAGAAAACGTGGGTACAAAGAGATGCACTATGATCTGATCAAACTACAAAGAGATGCACTATCTCAAGCTATCAGTTGATTTTCATGAAGAAAAACAACATTTGAAAATTACGACAACTGGATCACTATAATAACAGCACCAAACTCCTCTATTAGCCCATAATAAGGGTTCTTCATAATTTTGAGATGTTTAATATTATACTCTCAAAGTTTTCCCGTGATGTGACAGAGAAACGTATAAACTAAAAATTCTCCCAACTTCTTAAAAGGCACTATCCTTTTAATTAATTCCCTTGATCCTTCTGAAATAATTTATGCCCTTTATTGCCCTATTTTTTGAATTCATTTGAAAACCCTGGAGGACAGAATGTCAGCCATAGCCCTCCCAAAGATAATACAAAATAGTGCATAGGTCATCAGAAATTGTTAGCCATCTATCTAACACAATTCTTGAGAGAAGTGTTAATGGGTCTCAGGATGGAATTTATTCAGGTAGATATATTTCATGTCTTTGTTCTTTGCTTGTATTAATTTTATAGCTCAAGCCAATATCTCTTAGAGGAAATTCCCTTTTCTCATTAAGTCTGTGTTTCACACAAATTAAACAGCAGTGAAGTAATTTGAAATGGGAGTTCTCTAAAAAAGATCTTTTCTTAAAAAAAAAAAAAAAACAAACCTTTGACTCTAAGTACAAGTGCTTCTTCCAAGACTTTCCAAGTCAAGTCTACTGCAAAGCTGAATAATACTTTAAATGGTGTATGCTGACATTAGGGATTTCTAATTCCTTCTTTGCACTTTTCTTACCAGAATCTGAAGGGTATTTAATGCACCAGGGTACCCTTTGGAACTGTTGTTTTTCCAAATCAGCGTGGAGTAATGATAAGAGCAACAAGATGCAGTTGGTAAAATAATGTAATTCAAATTTCTCTGTGAAGAAGCACATCAATGGCTGTTACAGTTTTTGCTGTATTATTTGCACCCATATAAAACCATGAATTGACAGACCACTCAACAGCAGATGCCTTACCTATTCCTAAGTTAACTCTGAAACACATTAAATACTGTGTGTGGACCAACAAAAGAAGGACAGAATTAAAAAGGACTTTGTCAAAAACTATCTTTAAATCTTTTATTCCTGGCTCATACAGACCTCTTGGTGGATTGACTGTATCTCCTCCAAGGGGAGAAAAAAAAAAAAAAAAAAAAAGCTTGATTCTTGAAAGGTTTTTAGATATTATGTTAGCAAATAATTCTGCAGTACAATAGACACAATGTTAGTCTCCTCTATCTACTCAGTGAAATGTAAGAAAACTTGATCATAGTAAGAAAATTATTTTTAATTCTATGGAACAGAAATACTGTTTCAGTCATTTTGGTTTTGCATTTTGAAAATTTAATATTCTGATTTCAAAGATGAATGAACCTGAAGATTTAACTTCAAAGTTGGTTTAAAATTGTCATCACTGAACACTTAATTTATGAAATGGTTTTACTTCTGTAATCTCTGGGAACAACCTCTTCCTATTTTTTCTGCCATGGCAGTTTACAGTCAGTCAGATTGGACTACTGACATGCAGTGACAAGTTGTGAATTTTCTGGGGGAGTTCTCATATCAGTGGCAATAAACAGATCAGCATAAGGCAGGGAACTTTTATCTAAACACCATTTGGGAGGTTGGAATGGTATTCCCTCATGGACCTGCCAGGAAAAGGTTTTCAGAGGATTGCCTTTTTGTTCTGAATGTACATTTTACTTGTATGTGTGCAAAGCCCACTTGCTCAGGGGAGGAATAAGCATAAGACTTAGAGTCTGATCCTCAAATCTCATCCTGGATGTGCCACTAACTGTACAGAGCCCAGAAATTTTGTCACTCTCTCTCCAAATAGCCTCCTTTCCAAGCAGATTACTAGTACCTTCCAGATATGCCTTTGAAGAAATTTGTAATGTTACAGAGGCCTCAGTTGGCAAGGTAATTATAAAGTTTATGTACGTACTTGCACAATCAGAGTGTTAGGGGCTTTACTACATGCTGATGTACAAAGTTATAATATAATTAGTTATTAGTATTCTACAAAATATTACTGTAACTATTATGTGTATTTTGATAATGCTTGAATGCTCCAGTCAGAAGTCAATGCCCACTGCCACCAGGCATTACACAGAAATTTTTAATACAGTACAGCCTTTTTCCAGAGTTGCTTTATAGATTATCATTGTAACACAAGAGCAGAATAAAGCCGATCTGGGTCACCTCTGCAGTACCCTTCTGTACTTTTCAGCATTTGCCTCATTTTTATGTGAACCTTACATTTAGACTTTCCAATTTCCCAAAGATTACGTCTATCTTGTGCTTTGCCTTAAATGTAGAACTGTTAATTTTAACCCTTTTCTTTTAAAACTTCTTGCTTCATGTAGATTTCTTTCTAACCCCCTTTTGTCTAACGACTATATAGAAGATTAGTCACATACTTTTCTTCTCTTATACCACCAAGACCCAGAGCATTTCCTTTCACTTGACACTCTCCTTGTCTCTTGATTCCTGTGCATGAACTGGGCAGACTATACACAGAATTTTAAAGCTTTCAAAGACTTTCAGAGCCTCTAGTTTGGTGAAGTGAGGTACTTACTGCACCATTTAAACCAGAGTTTAACCATTTCTCTAATATTGTGTTCTGTATTTTCTTTACTTTTTTCCTTTGCATACGCAAAAATTTCCTTGCAGAGCATGGACATCCAAACTCTAATGGTGCATGCCCTTGTGATTCGGTGTTGCTATAGTTGGTCTCTGTTTACAGCTTAGCTCTTCAAGTCAGGTGATTAAAGAAGAATCTGAACTTCTGCTTTTCTGAACTCTTACAATTCATAAATCACCATAAAAAGCAGTCAGTATCTAGTGGAATATATATATATTTAAATATTGGGCTGCTCTTCAGACTGATATATCCCTTTCAATAGCTGAGTTAGTAATGCTGAAATCTTGTGGACTACATGATGCCTTCAGGATTTTTACTGTCCACAGCTAACATTTAGAAGGACAACATTTAGACAGAGACTAGAACAAAACATGTGAAATACTACAGTGGGAGCATTTCTGCCATGTACACCAAAAATGTGAGTAAATTCTTTACTTCTTCCGAGGAGAAGGAAAGTCTGATAGCTTCAGGTGGAACTTCCTATCCCCTCATGAAAGCAGCCTTTAATTTTGTGGCCAAGATATCTCATAAAGCCTTCCTCAGTTAGTAGCTCTTCTTACCCATATTCTCATGAAGAGGGTGTCTTTGATAAACAGTTTGTGAGCTGCACTCTGGTTCTTTTATTTCACGGACATTTTCTAATTATGCTGCTTCTTAACAGTGTTTTTTCAAGCACTGCATAAGTGAACTTGCTTGTCTCGCAAGTTAGTTCTCCTTCCCCCATCTATCTTTTAGTACCTGGGCCTTGAACTCACACCTCACTGGGCAGCACATACAAAGGGCAGGCTAGGGTGCCTGCAGCAGCTGTACCACCAGCGGTCCAGAAACACCAGTTGTTCAGCTAATCTCAGGCATACAGTGTTAATGATTGGTTTCGTTATTTTTCTGCCAAGGATGAGTGTCAGTTTCTCAGTAGTTCTGACTGTGTATGATTGGGAGGTTTGAGAAACAGCAGTGTCTCAGCTGGAACACCCAGCATTCCCACCAACAGAAGCAGGGTGGTAAGGGCAGAAAAGCAGGCAGTTGTCCTGCATATATTCCTTTCACAAAGCCCACTGGTTTTATAAGGAGAGTTCAACCAAGTTGTTATCTACTTCCAGCCCAAACTGGATGGACAGAAAATGGGTTTGCTTTGACAGGTGGCATGAATTGGGGACAGCACCAGTTACTGGTCATCCATCTCTGAGCTGCAAGATACGTATTCAGGAACAGTAGGAGCCCTTCCCTACGTCTAATCATTCTCACTTATGTCTTTCTATATGTAACTGTAGTAGAAGTCTCTTTGTGTCTTGTTTACAACAGAAAGGCTTTTGTAGTCACAAGGCTGCTTGGTTATATTTTTCCACCTACTTGACATAATGGCTCAAAAAGAAAGTATGCTGGCTGTGATGCAGCAAACTGTGAAAACTTTTCCGTAATTACATGGCATGATTTAGTAATAGCAGACACATCAAGTCAATCAGCTTGAACTCTACCTTGATTTTCAGCCATAAGTTGTTACAGCACAAAAATACAGAAGCTATGAGTGATGTCTTTCCTCTGAAGTTTCTCATACAACATAGATCAGGCTCTCCTTACTCACAGCTGGGAAGCAGTGGAGACAAGGCATTTACATGGAGTAGCAAGGATACGTACTTGACATGTAGAGTAATTCACTGTTGTCTCAGAAAAAGTTGCAGTTTTAGTGAATGAGACATGTGGTTTGACAAATCTGTGTTATTATGATCGCCTTTCTAGCTCTGTTGATGTAGAACAGCTAGATGTATTAGCTCACATGTCACCCTGAGGGGAGGGGACTGACTCAACAGTATGAGCTAGTATGGCTGGTCCCACTGACATTTGTCCTTCCATATATCTGATCTTTTCTGGTGCTGATAGATGGTGACTGACCAGTAGAATCAAGACAACAGTTTTTGTCAGTCCTGAATTAATGGCTAGTTTTAAAGAAGCAGTACCTGTAGTAACAGCTGTGAGAGATGAATAGATTTGGTCTAACAGCTTATCCCATGAGGGTCTCAAGGCCTAGATGCAGACATTTGGTACCAGTTTCCAAGCAGAATATTAAAGAAAATGAGTCAGCAAGAAAAGGCTCACGACTACACTGGCTTACAAAAGAAGATGATGCTCAGCATTTTACTGAAAGGAGACTCAAACGATTCACAGCAGAATCATTCCTAGTTTTAGGCTGTGGGTAACAACAGAACATCTCTTTTAATCCAGAAAAAAGATTTATTGTTTCTGCTAGCCACACTGACTAGATGATCCCAGCAGATTTGCCTATACAAACATTGAGACAATTCTGTGATGACCAGTATAACCTTCAATAAAGCCTCTCTGTTAAAGAATAAGATTTATAAACAATAATTTATTGGACATGTTGCAAGAAAGTGGCTCATTTGTAAATTAATGTAAATATAACCACAACTAATGCAGAGACAGAAAGTTTTGTGGTAAAACTGTTGCCACTCCTCTCTATGACGTGATCATCATAATACATGATCATATAAACCCACCAAGTTTATCAGCAGTTGAATTCCTATTAATTTCCGTGGCTCTTTCAAAGAATGAAGAGGGGTTCTCCCATTTCTCAGTCTAAATCAAGCACATATTAATAAAAGTCACAGAAGTCCTAAAGTAGTAATGATTCCTCCCTTAGTTAGAAGAAATGTTTATTCTCATGTTACTTAACCAAGGTCTAAATTTCTGTGATTACAATGGCGAAATATGTCAATCAGATTTTCTCTGTTCTTCACTGCAATTCTTCAGGAGTTATGTAAGAAATCTCAGAAGACAAAAATAGCCTTAAATTTAATGGACATGTACTTGAAGTTTTAGTAGATGTATGACTGTTGTGTTGGCAGATACTAAGTTGGAACGCTTGAAAGTAAAGATGCTTTAAATTACACACAGGAGCAATATCATAGGAAATAGCATCAGCACAGCAATGACTCACATTGTCAGCATGACAGAGAAAGAAGTTGAAGGAAATAAAAATGACCAGTAGTCACCAACACAGTGATATATTAGCCATCCCAGCTACCCTTTCCCTAAGAAATACCTCAGTTATTATATCATAATTTGAAATGTTAAGCACTGACTCAACACTGGTGACTGATGTAAGCCAAGGCAGTCCGGTAAACATTCTTCATCTACCCAAGGAATTAAAAATATGCTTTCTGAAAAAAAAAAAAAAAACCTAGCCTGGCAATTTCTAGAAGTAATTTCCTGTAATCTGATCAAACAAGACTGTGTTTTAAAAGTTAAAATTAATTTTCTTTAAAGTTTTGAATGCCAATACTTTGTTTAATGCAAGCAGTTACTGAGTTATGCATAAGAAACCTGAGTACTCTGTTCCTTTAAATTCCACTGTGTTTTGGTTTTACTTCAATGCTTTTTAGTGAAATTATTTCATTAAAAAAGCCGTAGTAATCACTTATATGTGACAGTAAGATCAAAATCAAGAAATGTGAGGCCCAAGATTACACTCAGTTTCTGTTTTGGTTTCATACAAATGTGAACTTCTCCCAAGCATATCCAGTTGACCATTTCTTCTATTGCCTCCAAGTTTTCATCTTGATTTGGCAGCAAATAAACATCAAATATTTATCATGTCAACTCTAAGTTCCGAGCAACTGAGCAGAGATTACAAATTGCAGTGAAATACAAATCCAATATTCATTATGGCTGTTTTTCTCTTACAGACCAGGTTTCCTTGAAATTTGCATGCAAGTTCTTTCTTGCATGCTATTTTAGAATTAATATCTTCAGTTATTGTATTCTGGAGGAATCAGAAGACTTGTCGTCTAAATCACTTAAAGATTAGCCAAGTTCATCAATAATTTCTTGTTTTTTTAAAGACTGTCTCAAATGACAATGACAGGGCAGAGTTTCAAAATTATGAGTGTGCAACAGCTGATTATTGACATCAGTGGAATTACTCTGGGTATATGCTGTTATAAGTCAAAACTGAATGTGAGCCACAATGTGAATCTACCAGGTGGACTCTCTTTTGGCAGTGATGGCATAATTCAGAGGCACTCCATCTTGGGAGCAGCAGGGAAAAGAGGATTAGGATTTGGGGATGGCTGGTCCTGAATTTCCCCATTCCTTCAGGCTGGTCAGTGCTTCTCCTCACCCTGGCACTTAGTCCTTGGTTTCTCACCTTCCTCAGTAGCAGCCACATGTACCTACTCCATGTCAGCTGCAGGGACCTGAACTGTATAGGAGAGGTGCTGGGTTGGCCACCATTACTAAGCTTAATGGGATGCTTGCTGCTGGGAGGACATCACCAGACTCTTGGACTTCTCGTGGCTCTTCTGATCTAACCCCTGGAATATATACTTTTATGTCACTCATGGCATGTTATCAATGACTTTCTAAACAGAAACAAACTAACTTTCATAGCATTAATTGAAACACTGTTTTTATCAGTATCCTTCCATTATGTTGTCTGAGCAAGCATTTGCCTATTTTAAGCTTAATGAAATATTACACAAAGAAAGTTTTTTCAAGCTTAAAAAATATCAAATAAAAGTAAACCTGAATAAAAGCAGAAGCAGCAAGTCAGTATGAAGGGTCTACTCATGAGACTGTAAAAAGCAAGAAAGACAGGATGCCAGAATAAAGAGCTCTACCAGCGAAACCCACAGACATCTTCCTGTAAGCAAAATAGTTTTCCCTCTAAGATCTAGATTTCTACAGTAGATCTTTGTCAAATATTTCGCTCCTGTTCTATGCATCTTTTCCCATCTCATGTGTTGCTTACAACCTAGTCAGGTTAACATACACACTTAGTCTCATCTCATGGCCATTTCACAAAATAGATGTGCTTTCCTAGGGATGAAATTTCTAGAAGTGTTGGAGACAAAATGCACATGGACTGTAGGAGATAGAGCATTTATGCTGAAAACAAACATTGTAAATTAAAAAGTATTACACTTAGATTAACCGCACCTTACAAAGTCATTTCTATATGTATGGAGAGGTGTTAAATTTTGTTGCCATGAGGTACAGAATTTCAAGTCCTGTTTGCACTTGTGCCATTGACCATGAAAACCACAGAGAAATGGAAAATCGATGAAGAATCACAACTCTTCTAATCTCATTTTCATCATTCCTCCTAAGGCTTTGCATACTAAGCTGTCTAAGGCTTAGTCTGAACTAAGTTTTTACCATCACCCTCCAAATGAAAATATAATACTTCTACTGTCCTAACATATGCCAGTTCCCTCCCTGCATTGCTTTTAGGCCATGTTGTATCAGGGCTTTTACTGTCATGTCAAAAGAATAAAAAAAGATTGCAACTTTAGTCAGCTTGCTTGTGCAAGTAAAATTTCTCTGTGATGTGAACTCATTATACATGAAGAAGAGAGCATTGCAAGAGTGTTAGTGCTCAAGACAGCGGAGTCAAATAAGCGGTCGCCCCGCGATAGTGGGAGGGGGAAAGGAACTTGACAAGATTAAGACAGCTGTCTAATACTGGAGATTATCATGTTTCTCCCAAATATATTAGCCATTTTTATTATGGATTTTGTTCTTTTCTCTTGCAGTAATACATTGTGCATCTTCATCCCCAGTAGCACAAAGGCAAGTGTCCATTAATTGCATAGTGTGTGTCACTGCTGTTCTAAGATCAGCTGTCATCTCATTTTAGATGTAACAAATAGATGAAAACTTAAAAGTCATAATAGCTACTAAAATGACAAAGCCTTATCCTTACCAGTGCTGAAAACAGGAACAGAAAGTGCTCAGTGATTCAGAAGAAGCTCTTAGACATTCTAGACTAGGCTGGTAGGTAACCAGTGTGCACAATTTTTTTATGAGCAGGGAAACAGGCAAGGGCTGGATAATTAAATACCTGCTTTGTCAAGGTTATCTGAAATTTCCATAACTTTTACAACAGCATGCTCATGTATACTCCTTCTAGGTTAACTGAAGTTTCAGGGCACACTGAACTTTAAATTGCCTTCAGAGAGTTTTAGGTCAGAACAGGTTGCCATCAGATGATGTGTGAGATTAGCTATATCAGAAGCAGAAATGACACTTAAAAGTACCTTCTCTTTTGAGAGATTGTACAAGTTGTCAGTCACTGCACAATTCAAACACTGCCCAAGGACGCCATATATTCAAAGTCACCTGAAAAGTGCCGGCCTTCCTTCTGAACATTATTCCTGATCTATTAATAAAATCATGTATTTAAAGTAAGTGGCACTTCACTCTTTCCCACACCCAATAGCAAAGAAACATCTTAAAGGATTTATTAAATTCATTCTTCAAAAGAAAAACACTCTCATGTAAAAAAATACATATTTAATATTTCTCACTTCATTTCATGTAGTTTCTTTCCCAAGCCTCTTCCCTTCACCACAGTGGCTATGCCTTAGATTCCTTTGAAATTTATTGTTGGGAATATACACTTATTATGTACATTATAGATGTTTTTCTCCATTTCCCAACCATTTTTCATTACAATCTCTTAGAAATCCACAATTACTGGCCACTGATTACTAAAGCAACTACTACTTGTAGCTGCAGTTAGCGAGACCTGCCATGATCACAAAGATCATTTACTGATCCTGTATACTTTTCCATTTATTTTCTAAATCTTGGTGGCTTTTCCTTCCCCACAGCAGAAGCAAAGCAAATTCCACAACAGTGAGATTCACCTGCCATTTTCACATACTAGTGTTGTGAATTAAATGTAACTACGGATTACTTACTATTCACGTTGCTTTGAAAGACTGTATCAACTGAAGAAAGTGAGAGAAATATTTTTATAATATTGCAAGTTATATGAATTAGATAGATAGAAATGCTCTGTCTATAGCAGCGTTTGCATCTGGTTTTTATGCCTCTATCACAGAAAATTTAAACCTAAACCAGATTCTAAAATTAAACTTTTGCTCCAGATGAACTTTCAGTTTTACATGAACATAAAAGGTGGAAGAAGAGGATTTTAAAAAGATACTCCAAAACAAAGCACGCAGCGTGAGCCTTTGCAGGAGAATGTGAAATCTGAACACAAAATGGTAATCGTCTCCCACAAGGAAGAGATTTCAGTACATTACAGAAAGCTACAGCAAATAAATGCACCGTAAAGCTTTCTGATACAGTGCCAGCCACTCCAATGTGGCATACCAGAGCACAGATCTCTGACTAAGCAACGGAGGTCAGACATATCATAAAAATGTTATTTTTGATTTCTAGTAGAGAGACAGTTACCTCTTGGTTCTCAAAATACCATGAGTTGTTGACCTAAGGACACCATTCACACAGGAAACTTAAATGAGTACATCTTGCTCACTCTCAGTCACTGTAGCTACAGTGTAGCTCTCAGTCTCAGTCACTGTAGCTACAAAATCCATAAGAAACTAACTCATTTGAAAATAGTTTGAATAAAAGTTTATCTTCTATAGCATTATAGAGCAAGCAACTGAGTGTAGGACATAATTCCTTGTACTGAGTGCTGCTTAGTTTACACTACATTTCCTAAGGAAAAGCAGCTTTATCTGTGGGAGCACTGAATTCCTGAAGCTTCATAAGCATACGTCTAGAAAGTACACAGTTTTATACCATAAATGGGAAACATGCAAGCAATAATGTATCATCTTTGTCATACCTTATGTCCGTAATTTGTTTTTCAGACTGAAAAATTTTTTGGCAGTTTTTGGCAAAGATATTTCAGTAGGAATAGGACACATATATTTAAAACTTTGAAATAAAAGGAAAAAAAAAAAATCTTATTAGTGCCCTCTCTCTTACTGACAAAATGGAAGAAAAAAGAACTCTACAACTTTAAATGTGCTTCAGAAAGGATAAGACCCACATCTGAGATCTGCTAATGTCCTAAGTCCTGTTCAGTGTGTACTGAAGTCAGTAACTTCAGACAAAAGCAGTATTTTCTAAAGTATGAATTCAGAATTCCAACTTAAGCATTCTTTTTCCCCTAAATATCAGGCAGAAAACCTCAAAAACCTAGGAGTAGTAGTCAGAGAAATGGGTAGACCACATACAGTATAAGGTAAAATATCCCAGTTGCCCCAGCTGTGACTGGGGCAGTTTCTTGTAGAAGTGATGGTAGAAGCAGATTCTGAGACTAAGAGTTCTTTGCTTTTCCACTACACCTTTCAAAGAAGAAGATGGATCACCTTACAGCTTCCAGTAATGTAAGAGAGCAACAGAGACATTTGAGGGCACAATATACTTACTATGCTCTATCAGCAAATGGCCAAGCTGATTCACTAAAATCTTAGGCTGTTTTCTTGAGGACACAGAACAGAAAGAATTAAAGCCATGAATATCTGACTATCCCTCAGACTGCAAGCATGTGTTCTTTGTTTATTAGACAGGCACCTTATGTGACAGTGCCACAGATGCGCTTCATCTCCATTATAGTTTAAATGAAATTCAACAGTTTGTCATTGTTTATGTGGTATTTATATAGTCATATGCACTTTTAAAAAAAATCCTGAAAAGATAAATATGTGAAATCAATAATGTTCTATCAGATGTGTCTGCTATCTTTGTAATGACAGATTCTTCTGTATTGTTTTAAGAAGCATCAGCCTAATGGCAGTACACTTCTTCAGGCACCAGACTGAAGCCCTATCATATCTACAGTGTGAATCTTTGTTACATATTCTGCCCAAGTTTTGCATGCAGATGTCTTATTGACATCAGTGAGCTTCATGCACAGAGCTAAGACAGAATACACAATAGAAACCTACTTTAACAGTGCAGAAAGACTACACAGTTTAACTGTGTTAACAGTGGCTTCCAACAAGCACCTCAGCAGTGCACCCATGTTAGCAGCTGAATTCATAGTACTTTAATGTTACTCTGATTGGTCATTCAGCACAGTCTGTGTCATTTTCCCTGTTTGTTTAGACAGCGTACTAAGTGAGCCAGGATTTTTATCTTCCTCTGTGCTTTATACAGTGTAGATGCAGGCATTTCATCAATAATATAAATGAATAATGGAAAGCTCACTCTCGGTTTGCAGTTTGTGGGTACCATTTCTAAAGCACCAGCATCTACAATGTATAAAGCACAGATGGAGATAAAATGCCTTAGTCACGCAGTTGATAAAGACTGCTTTCAGTTTGTGATATACTAACAATACTAACACAAAAATAGAATCTTCAATTAAACAAGACTCATTGCTATTTTATTTGATGCTAAGGAAATTACATTCTAAAACCATAGTCATACAAAACATACACTCCTTTAACCAGGAATTCAAATGATAAAGCAAAATACAGGTCCCATAGCCAAACAAGCTCCTTTCTCAAGTACTGAGTGAATCTGGAGCTTCAGAATAGTATCAAGTCTTGGTCACCAAAGTCAAGGAAGGGAGATACAGTACATAGCAGTAAAGTAGTAAAGATGGCCTGACTTGCCCTTCCAGTGTGCCTAGAGAAATTTCATCAGGCTCATTTTCCACAGACACTTAGTCCTTACACTGAATACAGGAAAAGTTATCAATGGTCCCAATGCACCAGTAGTTTTCCTTGTGAGTAGTTCTAGTACTGCAGGCAGTGGAGATCTACTGGTGGTCCTATGCAGACATCCACAAACCAGAATGTGTGACAGGAAAACCTACTCAATGTTAATAAACTTGTTGCAGCCATTTACTTTCTACACTGCCTTGAAGAGTAAATGTGGTGGAAATATAAGCATAAGTTCAACCATCTGTCACTTGCTGGAGAGCTTCTATTGGCCAGAAAGTCCTCTGAGTTTCAAAAGAATTTTAAACCAAGGGACATGCAAGACACAATAACCAGAACTAGGTCTGGACCTCAAATCATAAAATTTTGAGCTCAAGAGTGAGATAAAACTAGACCTGACCATACTTTAAAAATGGGAACTGTTTAAAAAAACCACTAGATGTCAATTAAGGCAGATGAATTCTGTAGAACATTTTTCTTGTTTCCTGCATGCCGCTAGTTTCCCTCTATCACCTTCTTCAAAAGCTGTATTCTCAAATATTGCTTCCAAATCTTTGCGGAATACAACCTCTTTTATTTCTAAAAATTTCTTATCGGAAATTATGATGTCCTTTGTATGATATTTCTTAATAAAAGGACACCAGGTGGCACTTTGTACTTTGAGAACTGCCCATAGCACTTTTTAATCTTAGATAGGTTTTGTATATATTTACTGTCTAGTTCCTTGAAACTACTTATCCTCAGTCACAGAATCACCATACAAACCTCTAGAAAGTTTACATTTAGAAACACTTTTGCGGATATTGCATCTACATATGAGGTATTTTCTGCTCTTTATCTGTTAGTGACTTGCTACCTATTCCTTGGGTGAAAATCATCATAATGGCATCTCTGTGATGTTACAATCATTGCTGCAAACCATGACACAGGCAATATAATACGCAGAGTGCAAACAGAGGTAGATAGTCCCTAAAGTCATAAAGATTTTTTTTCACAATAATATTTTTAGGCATAGCAAATCAAACAGATTTGTCCTATTGATGGTACAAATAAGATGTAGGAATGAATAATCTTCTAAACCAAATATTACGCTTTCTGGAGCTGCCAGCTCTCTAGATAAGCTAAGTAAATCTCATAAAACAGTACCTTTCAGATTCTATAAGGTTAGGTTATGAACGATTTATGTTTAGCACAATGTCTGTATTTGATCATGTTGCTTACTTTCTCTTTTATACACATGCATGAGCATATACTCACACATATATGCACAATAAAACACACAGATGTATATACTCAGCTTTCCCTTGGGAAAAGTAACAGTCATAGTCATCTCTTTACTTCCATAAGACATTTTACGTCTTATGGAAGTGATCTTTACAAACCCACTATTTGTCATGTGACAGAAATGGTAGGACATGTGGCAGTTGTTTCTTTTGCGTACTCAGTTTGAAGGTGCTAATGCCTTTTCAAATATCCACCTGTGCACATCAAAGGGTCAACAAGAAAAATTCTTGATGCTCAGATAATAGTGAATATTTCAAGGAAACTTTAAGTCTGGGTGGCATAACTCATATTTACAGTATGCATGAGAAAAACAGACTCAAAGTGTTGACATTTTTAATTTCAAAGGTATTACTGTTTAATTTCCAAATAATTTTGCTGTTACTGTTGTAAGAGATGAGACATATACAGCTAATTTTAGTTTTAAACATTCCAAAGGGAAATGTGCTTCAGCTCACAATAGTGGTTTGGGCCATAAAATAGGTAATATTTGGACTTTGAATCCAGATCTTCATTTAGTTTTCCTGTGTACATCCAGTTCTTTTCTGGGACTTTGGTGCAAGGCCATTTCTAATACATCAAAATATCAATCTAGGAAAGTTTCAGTAAAGATGTTTGATTATTTAACAACTTGCAGTAGAAACAAAATGAATCACTGAAATATATTTGTACATATGCGATAACATCAAGTGTTACAGACAGTATCCTTCTTTAATTTACTAGCTTTCATTTGTCTTGCTCTTCCCTCTTGCCCTACTATAAAAACAAAAGCAGAGACAAA
This sequence comes from Strix uralensis, assembly GCF_047716275.1. Lineage (NCBI taxonomy): Eukaryota > Metazoa > Chordata > Aves > Strigiformes > Strigidae > Strix > Strix uralensis. Next base: position 56,472,936 of record NC_134012.1, on the reverse strand, counting down.
ACTAAAAGTAAGAAGTTCATGTAAAGCAAGTAGAAAAAATACTGCTTAAGCACTAGTATAAAAACATGTGTTTAAAAAGCTTAAATTCTTAAAAATTCGTATCAGAATAGTGAGGAATAGACAAAAATATACTGGTCAAATAACACACTGAGAGATAGTTCAGACATCCTGAACTGACTCATTCTTAGGTCATAAAATTCACAGAAGACTACTGAATTGGCAATCAAAATAGATTCTCTTTCAGTCCTGATATCAGTTATTCCAATGTACGTATACGTTTATGTATTCAATAAGCTCAAATATACCTATATCCACTAATGATTAATGTGACCCCAGTGCATGCTTATTTCCATACTTCTATCAGCAATGATAACTGAAGCACATGGCATACCTAGAAGAGTAATGATTTGGTAAGGTTAATGGCCATCACCTGTGACTCAAGTCACCTGCTGCACCTAGCAGGTCACTCATCTCAAGGAAATATTTCTCACCTCAATTATTATTGCTCAAATAACTGCATTGCAGATATAAAATTGATCTATACTCAACAGGGATGCCCTTATATTAGCCTCATGGAACAGTGGTGTCTATCAATGAAGGTCCTGCCCCTAGTACATACAAAAAAAAAAAAAATTCTGGACTCTAAAACTGTTTACAGAAACCAAAGGATTTTACCATTTTCCTCAGGGTCCTGTGAGCCACTACCATCGCTGCCTGCCTCTCTAAGCATCCAGTCCTCCTTCAACCTCATACTTTGCTTGCTCTGTTTGTGGACAGGATTCCCACCACTCCAGTGAGTCTTTGTTATGATCCAGACCAAGTTAAAATATTCTGAAATGAGTAAGTACTTGTCACCACTGTAGGAAATATTTTTTATTTAGCTTTATCTCACTTGCTGATCCAGGACTTGAGTACTATCTACTCATGCTATCTCTATGACTTCTCTTCTGCCCTCCCTAAAACACTGTCCTTTCCTACTCTATTCCCACAGTGTTGTGGTGAAATCTATTCTTCATTCTTGGCATGATTGAGATTTTTTCCTAGATATCAAATGACAACTGCTTTTTGTAGTTTTTACTTATGCCTCACCCAAAGTAGATTTAAAGCACTGAGTAATCAGAATAGTGATTTACACTCAGCTTGTAAGGAAGTACAAATGGTTACAAAAGATCCTTGGCAGTAAATATTCAGATGCTTGTAAGAAGTAAACAAAGATTGCAGGTCTTAGTCCACAGTATCCCTTTCTATGACATTATTGGGGCTGAGTAACATGAATGGATTTAGAAATCTTGCTCATTTTAGGGGGGGGTAAATAATTAGAGATATCAATTAAGAATATACAGCGTTTAAGAGGTTAAATTATGAGATACTCTCCCATCTTCTAGCAACCTACAACTTGCTGAGCTAGAAACTGCATTTGAAACATCATTATTAGAAGCCATGAGATTACATTGCTTGAAGCTGTTACTTTAAATGTATTTTGCCATTAGCCCTTTGGATCTGTGACATCTGCAAGATTCACCACCACAGCCTGTGGGGAATGAGTACTGTAAAAAGCCATCTACACAGAGAACGATATTTGTTTCATTCAACTTCATATTCTAAAATTGTTGTATCTAGGCTATTTATCTAGGCTCTCTCTGTAGTCATCAGGCAGAAACAGGTGCCTCCAGGAAGCGATTTACACCATATGTTTTCACTACCTTTCCTCAGATGGGAGAAATCACACCTTGGAAGTAGTTGGTTTTTCTCTATTGATTTTGAGGTTTATCAAATAACAAGACTCCCAACTTGAATAGATGACAGACTGAATAGATGAAATTACTTCCATGTGAACAGTCTCCACAGATCACCTTATACTGACTGCTTTTACTGGCTGCCTTCCTCAGTTGCGCAGTACAGGACACTCAGAAATGGGGAAGAATTTGGACTCGTTTGTATAGGTAATTAATTCTTTATATGGCAGATTATCTGGTATGCTATGCAATGGAACAGAACAAAACTATCAGAGATAACCCATTCTCCTTGGATATACCCAGTGACATGACAGCAGAATGGCAGTACATTATTGTACCAAATCCAGTAATTAAAGAGTTTCATGGACCTAGGAAATCACCGACAGGAAGACACGTTCCCAGTGATTCCCACAATGACTAATCCAGTGATTCCCACAATGACTAGATTTTTGCTCCTTGCAATATTACTGTTATATTTTCCCAGTTTAGCTAAAAGACTACCAGAAGTGGCCACAATAAAATCAAATTAATATCATGACACACACTACCAATAAAATATGACAAGAAGCTAAAATGTAAAAGAGGCACAAAACATTAAACTGTTAGCAAGGGCTTCACTCCACTCTGTCAAAAGCTGCATATTGCTGGACTGCAGTATACAGACCTAGCCTTGAGAAAAAACTCTTTTTACCAAGAGGGGAACAACTTCTAGTCTCCCATTCACCTTAACAGTTCTCAGATTAGGTGTCATGGTCCCAGCTAGATTCATGACAATTCCAACTGAGGTTCAGAGGTCCAGACAGAAATCCAGCCATTTACAGTGATATCTGTGGCCACCAACCCAACTGGAGGAGGGCAACAGCTTAGAAAAGTCTAAAAACTGGTACTTTCATAGCAACTGTAAAAAACATCCACAAAAAGAAATAAACTAAGAACAGATAGAAAGGAAACCACAAGGAAACTTTTTGCAAATTCCTCAACAGCAGAAGCACTCTTCAAGTAAATGGGAAGCATATGTTTTATTTCAAGGACATATTTCAAAGCACAAAATACATACATACTCACATTGCAAGCTAAGAAAACATGAAGAGTCTTGGTTTGACATCTCTTAACCATCACTGAATTATACAGACTGGAATACTGTGTGCAACGGAAATGATTACTTTTGAAAAATCTACTAATATTTACAAAGGCTTTTGTAAATAAAAATGTTTTGTAAATAAAAACATCAACCTAGGGGACAGACCCAAGGAAAGTGTGTATAAATTGGGGGGGGGGGGGGGGGGGGGGGAATGAAAGGGAGAAAGAAAAAAGAAGACAGGAAGAAGTGAAGAAGATGGATGCATCCCTGACAAACTTGGACAGGACCAACACAGGAACCCGGACAATTGATCTCTATTTCTCTGTTCTCTCCATCTCCCTCCTTTCCTTTTTCTCCTTTTCCTTCACTACCATTAAGTAATGCAAGGCATACTGTATTGCTTGCCATAACTCATTATATACTTAGCCAATTATCATGTATCCAATTAGTACATTGTGGGAAGTTAATAAATGTCTGGGCTTTGAGACTTGTCTCACTGTTGTCCACTTCACTGGGGATCTACAAATCTGAGTCACTTGTCTCCCTTGTCTGAGCGGGATGTGACAGCTACACACTGTAGATTGCAGGGCTGGAGATGTAGACAATAGACCAAGGCAAAAGGCTCCAGTTCTTTTAACATGAGCAAATTCAAAGAAATATATCCACTATTTAAACATCCATACTTATTTTTATGAAATGTTTACAGTTTACTCATGAGCTAGGTGGATTAGAGTTTTGTTTATCTCCTGCATGCTGCAGTATTTGAACTGGGACACAAACCCCTTTTTGTTACCAGTAGGTTACTAGCTAAATTCTTACTAGAGCTGCAGCAGAAATTATTTTCCCAGCCTAGCAGAAATAAACTTTTCAATGTACAACCTAACAGGCTAATCCTCATCCCAACAAACTCTATCATGCATCTCCATGTAACTGGGGTAGAGAGCTACATTTTGGCTGTACACACTTTTACTAAGATTGAGTGTTTGAACAAGCCTGAAGCATATCACAGCTAAAGGCTGATGTGCAAAACAGTTATTGAGACAGACACTGGATGAGTCTGGGAACTGAGCAGATCATGTTTGCTCTCTGTCAGAGAATTTAGAAGAATGCGTGGTTGTCACAATGCAACAGTGAAGGAGCTATAGCCTCCCTAAAATGAAAGTGCCCCTCCAGATGAGAAGAGGTTATAACAGATGCTGTATTCTAAAATCTCTATGTGCAGTATGTTTCCCCAGGACTTTGGGAATGAACACCCCCACGTATAAGACAGTTGCCTACAGGGATGGAGAGACAGCTGGTAGTGGCACATATGGCCTCTGTCCTGTCAGAGCAGCCACCTATAGCAGAGCAAGCAGCACACTACATGCCACAGACACATACAAGCACTCCTGCCATTAACACAAGTGAAACAACAAAACTATACAGCTAGCACTGTATGTCTAAAGAGCTCTTAGAACAAGATGAACACTAGGAGATTGGATCTGTGAGCATTTTTTTTTTTTTTGTACACTATTCTTTCTCACCAAATATTACCCAAACTCTAATTAGATCTCACATCCTCTATTATTATTACAGCAGTGTGAACACTCTGGGTCAGTACTATTTTCTGCTGAGAAATGTATGTACAGGGTAACTGAAATACTGTTTTCAGACTGAAATGAAAACATCCTGAAATCAAAACATTTTGAGTTTTAAAGCAATGGTTCATTTGAATCTTTACTTCAGGAGAGAAATACCCACAGTTCTACAATGGAATGAAACACTGAACAGATTATAATCAATCTTTACCTTTTTCTTGTTTTTAATCAAAATCTGTCATTCAATGTATCTCAGTTGACTTTTCTGCTCTTTGTGGATGAAAAAAAAAAGGTGGTAGAAATAAATTTTATTTTGGTTCCATTCCTAAACTTTCTTTTTCCCATTTATTATGTTACTGTCACGATCTCTTGTCCTCTATTATCTGCATCTACCTAATTGTTTCTGAACACAGAGTCACAATAACATTGCAGCTTGCTTTCTGCAGTGTAAAGCCGTATCTAAGCAGTGTCAATACAGACATACTAAGGATAGTGTTGCATTAGCAAATTCAAGTGTTGTCAGTGATACTGAACTTAGTATGAGCTACCTGCCTAACTGTCTGCATAAGAAACTAGGTAAGGCGTTTGATCTGCTTCAAGCTCTATGAACTCATATGCTGCAAGTATCCAAACTAGCTGAAAACTGGCTGGGCTGTGGCCATCAGTCTACTTGGTTTTTTATGCTGTTGAATTCTGAGGGTGGTTTTACTTTTGGGAGGTCTGATAGCAGGTTTTAGTGGCAGACATTTGCAAGAGAACTTTGTTTAGTGATTTTCAGTAATAGACTGAGGCTACAGAAATGTAGCTTTCTTTTTATCTTAAAAGTCAGTATCTTCTTTTCAGTTTGTCATCCTTCTGGTTGTAAAAGCAGTACTTTACATTCTCGTTTGGTTTAATGAGCTCTTCTTTCTTTCTTCCTTTTAAGGAATGGTTGCACCATTAGAATTCACATCAGCCTGTAGAGTACCAGTGTTACAGCTAGCAACAGACAACTTGCTTGATGCATTTCAGTTATTGATTATGTGTCTATTGTATCAGTTGCTTGTCCTAGCTAAGTATTACCAACACCTAAAGTTTGCTTAGTGGGTTTTTGTTTTCTGAAAACAAAGGTTTCTCTTCAATTTAGGAGTGATGCTGTTTTATTTTGCATCAAGTACTCACCTTGGGCTTTGCAAACTTTGTTTTATGATGTTTGACATAATGTTTGTGAAGCTTTTTGTGGCTGGTGAAGCCCTTATCCCTTCTGCACACATACTGTCCTTTTTCTGCTTTTCATTAGTTCTGCATATCTCACTATTTTTTGTAATGTTCAAATAAGCTTCAATATTCAAATTTTATCTTAATTTGTAAACTATGACAAGTTTGTTCAGATTCCATTTTGTAAAGGGTAATAGCCTGCCATTTATAATTAAGAACCTAAAGAAACATGGCTTGTTTAACACGATATTACTTTTGAATAAGCTAGTTTGTGCTTGTTGGACTGGAAGAAAAATTCTAGAATTTCAAAAGAAAAAGAAAAATTCTAGACTTCTAGCATCTTCAGGTCAGCTACAACACACCCAGATTTCGGCAACCTTTACCATTGGCTTTGATTCTTTTGTTTTCCATTTTCATCCAGACTCATTATAATTTTGGAGTTTTCTTATTTCCTACTGTGATCTGAAGACAACCCAGTTGTCAACACAACTCTCTTTATGTCAGTTGGCTTGGGTAGAGAGCTGGTATGGTGATACAGTTATTGTTTTGTTCTCAGGTTTTGTTTGTTTTGTAATGTGTTTAGTTTCCAGTTTTACATACCTCAGATAGTAAATCATTTCTGACAACATTTCTGTATCTGCGCCTAAAGAGAAAGAGCCAAGACCGTGTAATATTCAGACCTCCTCTTCTACACATACTGTTCTCTGTCATCAAACACTTCTGGAAAGCAGCATTCCCTAGATCTGTACATATAATCATAGTGTCCTGTTGGGAAACCACTTATCATAGCAGTGGCAGGCACAGTACTACTGAACTGCATGGGGTGGTAAAAAGAAATCACATTGTGGTCTACGGAAGACAAAAAACTTTAAGAAGGCAGATACTACACTGGGCATGGTCACAAGTTTGCACAGGGCTTAGAATATCCATCTTTGTCATTATTTATATAATTAAGCAATAACCAAAGTGTAAAAAATGTGACTCTATGGAAGAAAAAGGAAAATAAAACAACAAAATGGGGATGCTGAAGCAAATCTTTCTGGTTCTATACCTCTTCATTAAATCATAAGCTCATTTGACTAATGCTTAGAACAAGATGGGGGAACACAAGAGGAAAAGCTATGAGAAATCTTCTTATTGTCAGTGTTATAATAGCTGACATTAAACTCCTGAAAGAGCAGGAAGCTTAATCTAACTAAGATACAGTAGGTAATAGGCAGTAATGTGTCACTTCTCGTGCAGTTCTTTTCTCTTTTATCCAGTGGTATGACATGCATTTGAATATTAGGTCAAAGTACCCAAAAAATTATTTTTTACAATTATTTTTCAGCTTCAATAGTAGTATTTCCTACTGTTTACAGATCTCTTCTGCAAAAGCAGTTTTTATCAACTATTGTTAGTTTCTTTTCAAAACACTGATTCTTCCCTGTCTCCAAAATAATTAAGATGTCCCACTCAAGTCCTCACTGATACCAAAAGGCAGCTATTGAGCACATGCCTATTGATAAGATATTTTTATCTGCTAATACTATAGTCAAAACATACCCTTTAGTATGAAATTTCTGCTTTCTTTGTGAGTACACTTCTCTGGTTTCTGATGAGCAGTCTGGGCTGCATCTTCTGCTCAGATGTTCTGAGCTGAAGAAGGTGCTTGCCCTTCTCGGTCAGTTGGAGTGTTTCTCACTTGTCCATATTTTGGTCACAAAGGCTATGGTCCAAAAAGCAAGAAGGGGAAGAGATTTGTATTAACAACAATGAACTCAAGGTTTGAAACATAATCAGCAGGCAAGTGGTGGGGAAATTCAGACTCTCAGTTCACTGTTCCACCCAAACCACCTATTGCCTAAAGAATTTCATAGCTCTTAAAGGGCGAGGGAAAAGGACAAAAGCTATCATGAAATGTGCTTTAAAACACCTACAACCAAGGACATCAGATACCATCAGAGGATCAGTGTACCCCATGTAGGCATATGCATGTGACAGAGATTTATATATTTATCATGAGTGCCCAGGCATTCCAGGGGATGATCAGCTCTTGTTTAGCAGCAGGGCTGAACACACTGGGGGAAAAAAAAAATCACACCATTCCTAAACAAGCATATCTACAATTAGACTGGGCATAAAGCACCTTAGAAAAGCCTGTTCCTGGTAATCTAACAACCCAATGACAAGACAATTACTAAAAAATTACAAATTACTTTGCTATTTTAACTGCTACTTAAAACACCAATGACAAGGTGTCATTTTAGACACCAATAATAATATTGAGCAGTTCTGGTGTACTGCACTATCAGACACTAGATCAGAGACAAATTGTCTGTCTTTTCCCCAGTTAGGAATCAAACCTCTGGGAAACCCGTGTGTTCTTCACTTAATTGAAGTCAAGTTAAATTGAGGACTTTCTGCCCCTTGCCAGGACCCAGTGATTTCTCACATTCACAATCCCAAACCTTTTCCATTATCTCAATGAGTGAGTTGTATTTTTAGTTAGATTAATCATTCCTCCGCCCACTTCAAGGACAGTTGCAAATGTGATTTCTCTTTAGTTGCATTTTAATTTAGAAAACCTAAATGGCTTCCAACCTATGTTTCAATATAAAGTTAAATAGATGTTTCTTGCTCTATTTCCTCAGGATGAGTCTCCTAAACTGTTAAAACAGCAGAGTGACATACACAAGTAAGAATAGTAATGTCCGTGTTGGTGACAACTTAATGAAACAAGCAGATTAGTCACTAGGGGAACACTAGGGGAAGTGTTGTATATTTAATTTATCTTGCGCATTTTTTTTTATTTGATGGTCTCTCCCTCCCTTTTTATTTCAATAACCTGGTTATAACAAAAATCAAAACTAAAGGATATTTTAGATTAGAAAGTAGAATTCTTTGAATCCAAAACTGCAAGCAACAGCTCAGTATTTGCATATAGTCATATGCCCAGAGAAGTCTGTAATTTAGCTTTATAGGACAGCCAGTTAGTCCCTCTCAATGTTTGTATTCAACTATTCTGGCAGGATGGGTCTAGAAAATCTAAGTAAATAAGGCACCAATGCAAGCTGCAGAAACACATAGACCTGATGCAGGCCTTCCACTGCACTAATCCCACCTTCCTTGGTAGGCACCTAGCCATAAAAATGATTTGGCTAGGTGTCTAATAAGTAGTAAGGTTGAAAAGATTATCCTGGGTTTGGCCTTCTTAGGGGTGCTTCCTCTTCACTCATCTCTTCTGTGCATGTGTGCATGCATGCATGTCCCTGCTAACTTCTGAGCTGAATGGCTGATTTAAGTCCAGTCTGTCCAAATATGTCTGACAAACATTCTTCTGGTGGCAGTGTTAGGCTGCACAACTCCCCTTTTGTACTGCTCCTTAACTGGACCAATAAAATTGCTTGTGTTGCTGTGCAGTCAGCTAGACCCTCTTGCTGGGATAGTTTAAATGTGTACTGATTCCTTGAGCGTGTTTACTGTCCCACGCTACCCTTGCTAGTAGCTGAACCAGAACAACTAGATGTGAATGAGTGGTGGGGAACTGTATAAAACAATGGATGGGAGCTGCTAATGCTGTTAATATCTGCAGTGTTAATGAAAGCAGGCACCTGAGTAGAAGATATAGACGCTATCAATGCTCTGAACAAAGGAAATGATTCAGGATGCTAACACTTCCCACTGGACATGAGAAAATTCACTTTGTTTCTCAGCATAGGTATTCAGAAGAGTTTTTAGCTATTCTGAGTTTCAGCACTCAAAGCCTTGTTAACTTGTTATGAGGTTCGTTCAGGTCCACTGTAACTCCATACACACTGGAGAACCTGAATGGCTGGGTAGGTGGGGTGGGAAGGAGTTTCTAGGTCTTCTGAATGATTCAAAAAAAAAATTTTTTTCTTTTTCACTTGCTGAGATGTCCTGCTGAAGTTCTGCTTAGAGAATCACCTGGAGAGCCAAATCCAGGTGAGATTCTCTGTTGTCACCTAAGACTGACAACGAAGAGGCAAAGACTGGGAATCAGAGTAGCCATCAGAGCTCCTACTTCCTTAACACATTCCTTGAAAACACTGAGGATTTCCATGCACTGGATGCTTCCCTCCCCTCAACAAACCGATCTCCTTCCTGGGACTTGCAGCCATTCTCAGACATGTAGGGAGAAAACTAGAAATAACCAACACTGGAGTTGAGTCCTGCATTAGCTGACCCCCACTCACACAGATAGCCTTGCTTAGTCCCCATGATGTTAGGGAGGCTTTTCTCCATGGCGGCTACCCAATTCTTTAGCAGCTAAAACACAGAGTGAATGTGCCTGGCCAAAACCTGGACACCCGAGTACATTTCATAGGCAAAATGGCTTTCTGGATTTCTTTTCCTTACAGATGCATTTGAGACAGGTTGAGAAAGACAGTTCAGAAACAAATGGGCAAAAGACGCTTGAACCTCTGCTAGTGCAAGAGCACTAAGCACACTTCTGAGTCAGGCTTTCAGCTGGCAGAATTTTGGAGGCACAGCTGGAGCTCTGGGTGTTTGATTTTTCCCATGTTCAAACAGACAGGACTGTGTGCACACTTGTAAACAAAAATGTAGAGACAGCCTAACTGAATTGCCAAACTTTCCTTCTATTAGGAGTAACCTGCAAGACTCTGGCTTTTGTATACTTGTTCCATCCAAAGAAAAAGAGATTCCCAAAGGACAAGGTCTCAGATCCTCAGACCATGCTGTTTATGGGGAGCCACCACGTAGCAAATGTCATCAAACAATCTTATTACAATGAAATTACAAAGAAACATTCCTACCAAAACTTAGGAAAGAAAAGCATGTTTACTGACGCAGCTAGAAAGGTCACACACAAAGAAATCTTTCTCCAAAGAGAAGTTTTTTGGGGAAGAAAAATAAGGCAGTGAGGCTGTCATTGCCACTGTAATTATGCAGCAATCAGGTTTGAGAGAGAAATTCAGGTCTACAGAAATCACACAGACAGCTGTTGGCTGAAATTTTCCAATTCAGCCGAAATTGCATTTAAAAGTTCCCTAACGATAAGGAGTACATTTGCAAATCAACATTGAGGTGATTAATAATATCCGTTATACTCTATATTTGCACAATTCTCCCATCTGATTTTTTTTTATTTTGTGAAGAAAAAATCTTACCAGAACATGCACCATATGAAATGAGTCGTCAGACTGCAGTATATAAATCACTCCAGAGTGCAAGAGACTTGGCACACACCTCTGCAGTTCAGCAAATGGTGGGCTACATGTATAACCACTGTTGCTGCTGAATGTGGTACCTAAGGAAAAAAAAATTAGGAACCTCTAGTTACCTGTGTGCTAGTGCTCAAGCTATCAGGCTATCTGACAGACACATTCATTTCCCTTTACAAAAGAAAGATATACAGTGTACAGGCACTGAATAAATTACTGCTTAGCAGCATAGCTGTATGCATAGTCCCATATGGTGGTAGACACTAGATAGTTTCCAATAGGTTACCCCACAGTGACAAACAGAAAAATCTGCTTTGTTTTTATCATTAAGTAAGGGTGATTCTGTATCACAGGGTTTGACAGGACATAAGTTCACACTCTGTTTATCCCAGTATAATTTGTAATGCTGACAGTAAGTTTGGACATGGGAACAGGAGTTAAGATTTTATTTTTCTCCTTTTAGTATGAGCCAGAAATATTTCCAGAGTCAAGAGAGATCTTGATTTCTGGTAAACTATTCAGCATGCCTCTAATTACATTCAGCTTTAGTATCAGCTCACAAAGGAACACTGCACTTTGATTTAGCAAAATGAATGCTGGTGGACGGCCAGAATTTGAATTTTGTAAAATATCATTAGTTATCCTCAGAAGTGCTGTCTCTGTGCTATTCTGAGGTCTGAATATTCAGATGAATTAGGAGATCTCAATTTGCTAAAAGACTATGCAGCTGGAGAGTGAGACTTGCTCATCATTGCCAAAAGACAGAGCAGTGCATGGCCTTTTACATAATAACATGAGATTTTAATGGGATACAGAGTTTAGTGATAAAGTTTTCTCAAATGGATGCTATCAGCTCAGCTTGTGACCACAGAGCAATTGATGGCAACTTCCAGATACCATCTAGGATGTCTTTTGTCTGTTGTCTTTAGCCTTATTGACCCTAAGTATTTTGATTGGAAGCAGTGATGTGCACACAACTGACTCACAACAGACTGTCTATGCATTTTGGTTTCTGTCTGTGGCATCCAGTCAGACTTTGACCTTGCTCAGAAGACAGACAATCGGAATTTTCCAGCACTTTCTGTGCACTAGCCCTGTACAAATGGAAAATTACAACTATAGCTAGGGAGATGAGTCAGCCAGTCTTCGTGACTCTCAAGTATTCCTGCAAGAGTCAGCCCCAAAGCAGATTGTAACAGGAGATGCAGATCATGAGGCTTTCCCAGAAGTCTGTGCATTTGTATCAGTGATACTAACAGGACAGGGCTGCCGGTGTCTGTAGGGTCAGGAGACAGACAGTCACTATAGAATATCCAGTACTTGCTATAGTTACTTACAGAGACTGGAAAAAATAGTTACTAAAGTGGATAGCTGAAAAGTTATGGGCAGATGCATCATGTTCTGTTTGTGGAATTTTTTTCCTCACAGGGAAATAGCAAGCCTAAGTGTGTGCCTAGCACGGTACTAACACAGGTGTCACGTCAGACCAAGAAGATCACCCAAGCTTGTGCAGTCATAAATCTCTGAGAGATAATCAGAAAGCCTGCCAATCCTGGAATCATGCAAACATTCAGCCAATTTACGAGAAAGGTCAAGGTCTCAGAGATCTGAAGTCACAGGCTAGGCTTCTCTTGAATCTGCCAAAAGCACACTTCCCCACCACTCAGCACCTGTGTGAGCAACACAAGTGTCACTTGTCTGTATCAGGGCAACTCAGCTGCAATTTCATTCTCAAAGGGAAAGAGTAATGAAGAAGATTTGTTTGAGCACACAGCTGCCCTGGCAGAATGTTATTTCAAATGCTACACTTTGACTAGCATTTATTGTTTGTTTTAAAATCTACATGCCATTATCTACAATGAGATGAGAAGAGACTTCAGGTCTGACCTCTATTCTTGACACAGAGACTATGGGATCCTGAGGAGCTTTGGCAAAGGCAAAGCAGACTGTAAAGTCTGGCCTGGCAGAACCAGTAGTGTCATGCCTTTTATATCACTCTTTCTTGGTTTACACAAAAGTCTCCTAAATCAGTCCTCAGCAGCTGCAATATGTGACTATGTTGCAAAGAATCCTGTTGAATACACAAAGTAAGCAGTCTTCTACATGAAACCTAATCACACTAGGTTCTTAACAAAGCAACATTTTATTCCAAGGGTATTCAGCACAATTATAACTATGCAAACAGTAACTTATACATCTCTATTCAGTCTCATCACTATTACTATAGTTTCAAATTATGTTCTAAAAATAGCCACAGAGTTGTCATTCATCAGTCACTATTTATGACATATGCAGATTTCTATTCTTTGCTACTTTTAAGACTCACTGTTTTTCATCTTTTCAGACTTTATTTCAACCATGAAGCTTGATTATAGTGATGTTCATTAAAATAAATGGTATTCACATATGCATTTATTCTACTGTTTTCTGTCATAAGTGTCTGGAACTGTGCCCAGACATTTCACCAATAATACCTAGTACACATTTCAAAAAAAGTTTGATTTGCCCTTTTTGCATTCAAGGCAAATAAAAGAGAGAAAACACACCCAAATCTGCTATTAACCATCATCCTGAAGTAGCTGCTTTACTTTCAAAATCATCTTTTCTATTTCTTAAAGTGTGTGTTCTCTCTCCTCTACACATACATTCTTTATTTCTTTCTTCTTCTGTATTAAACAACGTATGGACCTCACATATCAGTATGTAGACATCTAACCACATTTCCAGCTAGCAGATATTCAGCTTGTACCACACAGCAAGTAAGTTCTCAAAATACAGAACGAAAGATAAAATACGTGTGATTAGAAACCATTAACCAATAACCACAAACTCTTCTGGAATATTTCAAAACATTCCTAATGACCAAGTGACATGCGGACTGTAAATCATGTAAGTTCCCCATTTTTCTCCAAATGCCAGAACTTGCTGATTGTAGCAGGTCAGAATTACTCCTCCCAGTTTTACTTTCTTTAGAAAGGGAGACAAAACAATATATCCCTCTTCCCTGTACTGTGCACAGAGTTGGAATCAGGAAGGAAACTAGTTCAGTTTGCAGAATACTTTTTCTTGTGAATTTTAAGTTACATTTCCAACTTTAAACATACATATTGAGTCAGTTTTCTGCAATGCAAGTCTGACCTTTGGAATCAGTTCCCTTGTCCTGCCTTTATTATCTCACACTTGTTGCCTAGTAGGCTGCCCCATAGACAATAACCTAACAACACTGGCCCCGATTTCCCAAAGTTGTACAATAGGCAAGTTGCTTAAGTTATGTTTGGAAATCTGGTCAAAGGAATGTTGGATATTTTTTTTTGCATAGTGTTCTTTTAAAACTTCACTAGTAATAGGTGTGTTGACTGCTCAATTTTTATCCATTTTAATGAGTCACAAATGTGAAAACAAAACAAAACAGGAAGACTGACTTTGTTAAACCTTAAAGAAAGGCTATAATGTATGAGAAATGGTATTTGCTACAACCTTTGATACATCCTCATACTGAATAATTTTTGAATGCATGCATGAATCCAAAGTCAAATTGCTTCCTTTGTTTTTTGGGGTTTTTTTAAAATCTTTTATTGCTGCATCATCTTACATCAGCTGCAATGGATACACCTGCTTATTATTCTCCATAGCAATAAAAACAACTACAGTGAAAAATCAAAAAATACATATTTTCATTAAAAGCAAGTTCCTTGTATTTAAATCCCCTTGAACTGGGAGAAAAACAGATGCAGTTATCCAGCTACAAATCATTAACAGGGTATCCCTAGTACTCCTCACTGTGCATACCATAGTCTCCACACCACAGCTGTTCTTGAAATTTTACTGGCATAATTCATTTAATTAGGTGCTTTTTGTCTGCTGAACTATTCTGTTGACAACTATGCTATAGGCCCTGAGCCTTTTTAAAGAAATAGTTTATCTACAGGTAGTATAAAAAAAAAGTGCTGCTACCAGGGACTTAGACCAGACAAGATGGCCCTTGGGCTTGGAGCCAAATCAAGGCTGAAGAATGCCTCAGAATGCCACTGCTAAATGAAAGATTAATTAATTAATTAATTAATAACTGTTGTTAATAAGACTACCACTATCTTCAATTCACATTCCAGGTCACCAAGCAGTGTTCAAAAGTAGAGCTGCTTGTTATCACTCCCTGCTCATTACAGCATGGGCCATTGAAATAACCCTTACCATTGGCACTGAACAGCTCTTTGCAATCCCTATGGAAGTGACCCAGAACAACATGGACAGCCCTGAGAATGCTGGTGACATACAAGAATCACAAAAATTAAATGATTGTTTCTATAAACAGAAGTTCAAGGTGACTGAGAAAACACCGAGATCAGGAACTCCACAGTCGTAAGACCTAAAGTATTTATCTAGCTTACTTAGGGAGGACATTTGTCTGTAAAGAGAAGCACTGACCTAACCATCAGCCAAGACTATTACTTGGGACCTAGATAGCCCTAGAGGTTAATCACATCTAGAAAAACCCACAATAGCCCTTCTGAGTAAAAATTTGCATGTACAGGAATCTGTGAGTCCTGGTGAAGCAGTACGGCACCCTTCCACCCCACACAGAATCACAGAATCATCAAGGTTGGAAAAGACCTTGAAGATCATCTAGTCCAACCATTAACCTAACACTGACAGTTCCCAACTACACCATATCCCTCAGTGTTATGTTAACCTGACTCTTAAACACCCCAGGGATGGGGACTCCACCACCTCCCTGGGCAGCCCATTCCAATGCCTAACAACCCATTCCGTAAAGAAATACTTCCTAATACCCAGTCTAAACCTTCCCTGGCGCAGCTTGAGGCCATTCCCTCTTGTCCTATCACTTGTTACTTGGTAAAAGACGGTCATACCCAGCTCTCTGTAACCTCCTTTCAGGGAGTTGTAGAGAGCGATGAGGTCTCCCCTCAGCCTCCTCTTCTCCAAACTAAACAACCCCAGTTCCCTCAGCCGCTCCTCGTACGACCTGTGCTCCAGACCCTTCACCAGCTTCGTTGCCCTTCTCTGGACACGCTCGAGTAATTCAATGTCCTTATTGTAGTGAGGGGCCCAAAACTGAACACAGTCATCGAGGTGCGGCCTCACCAGTGCCAAGAACAGGGGTAAGATCCCTTCCCTGTCCCTGCTGGCCACGCTATTTCTGACATAAGCCAGGATACCACTGGTCTTCTTGGCCACCTGGGCACACTGCTGGCTCATGTTCAGCCGGCTGTCAATCAACACCCCCAGGTCCCTCTCTGACTGGCAGCTCTCCAGCCACTCCTCCCCAAGCCTGTAGCGCTGCTGGGGGTTGTTGTGGCCCAAGTGCAGCACCCGGCATTTGGCCTTATTCAAACTCCTACAGCTGGCCTCAGCGCATCGCTCCAGCCTGTCCAGGTCTCTCTGCAGAGCCTCCCTACCCTCGAGCAGATCAACACTCCCACCCAACTTGGTGTCATCTGCAAACTTACTGAGGGTGCACTCGATCCCCTCGTCTAGATCATCAATAAAGATGTTAAACAGGAGTGGCCCCAAAACTGAGCCCTGGGGGACACCACTCGTGACCGGCCACCAACCAGATTTAACTCCATTCACTACAACTCTCTGGGCCCGGCCATCCAGCCACTTTTTTATCCAGCAAAACGTGTGACCATCCAAGCCACGAGCAGCCAGTTTCACCAGGATAATGCTGTGGGAAATGGTGTCAAAGGCCTTACTAAAGTCAAGGTAGACAACATCCACAGCCTTTCCCTCATCCAATAAGCAGGTCGCCCTGTCGTAGAAGGAGATCAGATTTGTCAAGCAGGACCTGCCTTTCATAAACCCATGCTGACTGGGCCTGATCATCTGGTTGTCCCGCATGTGTTGTATGATAGTACTCAGGATGAGCTGCTCCATCAGCTTCCCGGGCACTGAAGTCAAGCTGACAGGCCTGTAATTTCCTGGATAACCCTTCTGACCCTTCTTATATATGGACGTCACATTGGCCAATTTCCAATCTGTTGGGACCTCCCCGGTCGGCCAGGACTGTTGGTAAATGATGGAAAGCGGCTTGGCGAGCACCCCAGCCAGCTCCTTCAGCACCCTCAGGTGTATCCCATCCGGTCCCATGGACTTGTGTATGTCTATGTGATGCAGTAGGTCACTGACTATCTCCTCCTGGGATGCTGGGGGGTCGTTCTCTCAGTCTCTGTCTTTTGGCTGAGGAGGCTGGATTCCCTCAGTACAACTACTCTTGTTATTAAAGACTGAGGCAAAGAAGGCATTAAGGACCTCAGCCTTTTCCTCATCACTCATTGCCATGTTTCCTCCCTCGTCTAGCAGGGGATGGAGGCTCTCCCTGGTCTTTCTTTTGCTGCTCACATACTTACAGAAACATTTCTTGTCCTTGATTACTGAAGCCAGATT
This sequence comes from Strix uralensis, assembly GCF_047716275.1. Lineage (NCBI taxonomy): Eukaryota > Metazoa > Chordata > Aves > Strigiformes > Strigidae > Strix > Strix uralensis. The sequence continues at coordinate 56,455,754 of NC_134012.1, read as the reverse complement.
AATTTCTAGCTGGGCTTTAGACCTCCTGATTTCCGCCCTGCATAGCCTCACAGCATCTTTGTAATCATTGTGAGTGGCACCTCATGTTTTCCTCTGGGTAGTATATTTGAAGTGTACTTGCCTCAGCTGAGCTATGCAGCAGGCCTTCTGCATAAAAGTGATGCTTGTATATCTGGTCAGTTCCCATTTCATTTGTTGTCAATCCAGGTTTTGCAAGCTGGACTGCTGTGCCTTCACTGTCTCTGTGGTACAAGTTGAACAGTATACTGATTATTCAAATGACAGTTTATTTTAATGCCAAAGCACTGCCATCCACATTGCTCAGTGGTATGCTGGTGAGAAACAGCCCTTTGGAACAAGACATCTGCCAGCAGGTGGAAAGCCTTTGGTTTACTCACAAGTGCCCGGCTATTATCCTGCCAAAAACCTGTACATTTCTAGCCCGGTCAATCAGCAGATGTCAATAAGCATATTATTCAGAATTGGTTAGTACTCAATTAATGCAGAAGGTAATAGCAGTCCTGACAAAATTAAACATCCATTTAAGAATTTCATATTCAAAATCTGTTCTCTTAAAAAAGGTACCATTAGCGTAGCAATAAAATGCAGCGGTTCCCTACCCACTACTCTGCTCAGCACTAATGAAGCTCCATCAAAGGCTCCCAGATGACCTGGCAGGACAGTATTGTCTGGGTAGTCACTGCAGCAGCCCGCTGACTGCAAAGCAACATGCACATAGAGTTAATAACCAGGAAAAAAACCACAGCCCATTCAGGAAACACTAAGGTGCCTCCTTTGTATTACACTCCTTCTCAGCAGTGCTTTGAAGAATGATTACTTAAGTATTGTAAAATGCTGTTCTATATGCAACCTACCTACCACCAGGAACACAGAAAAAGGAGAGGGATCAGGGAGATTATGTGGGAGAAACTGGAAACAGAGAAGGAAAATATCTTATTATTCTGAATTTCTGAGCAATTCTGTGAAGAGTTAGACACCGACTTCTCCTACACCACTGGGAACCACAGGTTATCATCACCCATATGCCTCCAGAAAGATAATTCTCTCTACAAACGTGACAGAATTTCATGTTTAGTGTACCACTTCAATGCCCTAACCATTTGACGGTCTGAGGCTTGCAGATTTCATAGTGCTTCCTCAATCGCCAGTGTGACTGCAAGACAGTCAGCATACTTCATTCTCCCTGCAGAACTTCCTTTACAGTGCAGGTATCTACTTTCTCTCTTTTCTTTTCTTTTCTTTTCTTTTCTTTTCTTTTCTTTTCTTTTCTTTTCTTTTCTTTTCTTTTCTTTTCTTTTCTTTTCTTTTCTTTTCTTTTCTTTTCTTTTCTTTTCTTTTCTTTTCTTTTCTTTTCTTTTCTTTTCTTTTCTTTTCTTTTCTTTTCTTTTTTCTTTCCTTTTCTTTTTTCTTTTCTTTTTTCTTTTCTTTTCTTTCCTTTTCCTTTTCTTTCTTGTCTTGAGAGGAAAGTTCTGCAAGTGAAAGACTTTGTTAACAACTCATTAACCAGCAAAATTACTCTCTCTGTTTTTGAAGCAGCTGACCCTGACTGTCCAGTGGCAATGGCTGAAGTAGCTGTCCCTCTCCACAGGAAAAGTGCTATAATTTTCTCCCTGTCCTCCCCTACCAGAGGTCTTGGGGAGCACGCTGCCCCAGCACACTTGTGCCCCTCAGTTTCCCCCATGCCGACAGCTTTCCACCGCTGCCCCCACCCAACGACACCAAACGCAGCCTGCAAGCCAAGACCACAAGCCCATTAAAAACCTTTACAATATGGCATTATACTTCCCTTGGCCCTGCTGGCCACCTCTGCCCCGACAAGGACCATGATGGCTGAGACACCCTGGATGGCTTTCCCAGGGTACAGAGAAAGACATCCACGTGTTTTTGATTCCTCCTCTGGGTTTTAAAAAAAGTATAGCTCAAATGTACTGGTACTTGAATTCATTCATATGACCTTGCTAACAAGAAGATAATTTATGAGGGCTTTTGATTTTGTTAGCTGAAAGCTAATGGCAGTGTCAGCTTATCTTTCCACCCAAATTCAATCTTCTAGGGAATCCTAAATGTGTGTGCCAAGCTGCCAAGGGTACAGATTTTCTCCAGAGGAACCTCTTCTCATTCTTATGTGGGCACCAAAGGGTGCACAGAACAGGAGAACAGCTGCAGGGCCAGGCAAGAGGCAGGTCCCATTCTCCCCAGGTCTTTCAGAAACAACTCAGAAAAAACAATGCCTGTTTTAATATTCATCTGTGCTCAGGGACACCCTGGTGAAAGTGTAATGTAACAGCAAAACATTGTACTACTGCAGCTTGTAGAGGTTCATATGTTAACTAGTAAGGCAAAGGAAGAAAATATTTGCAAAAATCCTCAGCTTGTTACTTCTGGTACTTCTGTCTAGTCAGATAACAATCAGATGTGGTGTGATAGAGCTCTTTGAGTACCAGTACACATCAATGGGTTTGCTTTTTAATCCTTTTACTTTGTGGCAATTGGCAGCACCTCTTACGCCCACAAGCCCACCGCTCCATCTCCTCCCCAGCGAGGGAAGCAGTCCACTGCAGATCACACCATGGCACCATGGGGCCCCTTGGGCACAGAGCTGCACTGCTGCAAGCTGTATGAGCCCTGCTCCAAGCCTGTCATTTCCCACCCTCGACTCCAGCAATTGATGGGGGCATCTGTGCTGCCCAAAGACTTTGGTGATAACAATCATACTGTCTCTGAACAAGGGCTCATGCTATCGCATCTCTTGAGCCAGCAGTTCTGCAGTCCTCTTCACTTTTTTTCTCAGAGTCTAAGTGATAAAAACAACTTCCTCAAGGTTACACAGACAGCTGGTGACAAGAGTCAGAGAAATAAATTAGGTTTCTGCAATTGCCGGCCCTGCTGCCTCCTGCCCTTCTTGCTGCTCTCCAGTTTTCTCTCGAATTTCAGTAAGTGTCCTCACAACGAACCTGCAGGTTTGTGACTACTGGAAAGGGCAAGCAAGAGCAAGCCAGAGATAAGCCAACACAAAACAGAGGAGTGTCTATAGCACGTCCCCTGCCCACCTATATAACCATGTTACCACAGCAGTGCAAATAATACAATGGCCTCAAGTTCTCCTGACCTGCAGAGTAGCTGTGAAAGTCTGGGGGGCAGGAGAGGGAAAGGCCAGAAAGTTCAGCTGATAGTGCAGCAGAGGCAAGTCTGCATGGGCTGCAAACATAGGCATCAGCAAGCATTGCCCTGATCACTTGCAAATCCTTCGTGACTCTTAGATCTCAAAGCATGAATGTGTTGAATGAATAAGAGCCCCATCTCCTTGTAAAGGATGGATAAAAGCAATCCCATCCACTTCTCAAAGCAATATGGAAATCGGCCTTTACCTAAATACAAAAGTTTTACCTCTGATTTAAGTTATAGTTCTACTCATAAACTCTTCATATATACACCATTACAATTAAAAAAAGATTAGACGTTTTCCCATTTAATCTTCTATACTTTATTTCGCAACATAAAGAAAATTTCAATAACTAATACATACCAGCCATTCTTACACCAGCTTGAAAATGTGCACACATTCAGACATACATCTGCTGTTAATACAATATTTGCATACACCCTGCTATGATAGTATCTTCCTAGATTCACATCTTCTCTTATTCCCCTATAGCTGTGCAGAGAAGACCCAAGTGATCTGTAAGCCAAATAAATGTGTTCCATTAGAAAGGCCACTAACACCCAGAGCATCACTTCCCAAAATGGTTTTGGTTTTGTCATTTTTTGTCTGACACCAAAATAGCACAATGGGATTACAGTTGAAATATGTTATATATAGCATATATATGCATCAGCATACTTGCTTTCTATCTATAATATATATACAGTATATATTCCTGTATTATATATACAATAGCTCAACAGTATTTTTTGTATGCTAGCTAGTTTTCATCCTAACACTAAGAAATGTGTACCACTTTGCCTATAATTTCAAAGGTAAGGGTCACGCCCTTGTCTCACTCTCACCTTTGGCAACTCAGCTCCAATTAGCTTACTAACACTAATAAGAGATTTTCAGCCAAGTGCAGCATGCTTCAGAAAACACCCTATGTACAATGGGCACTCTAATCAATTTCAATAATACAGGTTTAAAAGTCACTCCCTTCCAGGTGTGAATTTATCTTTTTAGTGGGGTTCCATTACAAACTTTGTCTTGGCCACTTCATAAACAATATAAATAAAACTAGACCGAATCTCACACGCTAAAAAGAATTTCTTAGGTCAATATCGTGCCTAAGAAATTTAGCACTTTTGTAATTTAGCATCTTTTCTACAGACGGTTATAATTATATATATAGAGATGGTTTATTACATATGAGAGTTTTATATTAAAAAAAATTAATAACAACTCATGTCTGGGTCTTTTATCTGTAAGAAATATATTCCTTGGTGTCTTGCATGTATGCCTGTATTTAGATTTGCTGTGTAATGAGGAATAAAATAGGTCTTTTTACTTCAGTTTATAGTTTGACTTTACTGTGGACTGCTTCATATTCAAAGGATTCTCCAATCATATACATTATGTGTCATATTACTGTTGTGATATATGATGTATCTTCAACCCAGCTGACACTAGGAATTGAACTGGCAACCTTTCTCATTTAAACAGTCCCTTCATGTGTCTGTACAGCTTGAACTAAGGAAACAACCTTGTCAACGGATAGACTCATATTCAAAATACATCATACACACTGTCCAATAAATTAGGTAAGTGGAATTTTAGGGAATCTAAACTAGTAAAAGTGTGTGTTATATCACTTTCAAATATGTTCACTCATTGCCATGCAACTACCAATACCAATGATAACAGATGAGAGACAATCAACTGCATCTTATGCAGTTTAGCCTCCAGTTCCTTCGAGCTCCTGTCAAACTGTCTTCCTTTCTGGTCCTCAAAAGAATCCTTCGGCAGTGTGGTAGGTCTTGAGGGGCAGCCAGAAAATGGTGAAATTCTTCTACAAATACTCAGTGATTCCTTGTTAATCAATATAATCAAATTCAGAAACAGTAATACATCTACAAATAGTGCTATTATCCAGACAGAAATGCACCCAAAGTGTGGGAGGCAGGAGCACAGGGATAGTGGAGATAGATGACATAACCCTTCACTAGCATGGTCTAATAAGGCATGAACACATTATGGCAGGTAGCTATACAACTAAATACTTAAGATGAGTTTGCCCAGCTACTAACTTGAAAAGCATGTTTTTGTAGTGAGACAGGGAAAGAATGGGGTCTTATGAATATCACTATCATCAAAATGTTCCTGGCAATATAGAAGCATAATGAAGGACAGCTGAAACTCAGGGAGCCTGGAACATCCCCTTTTGATCCAGAATAATAAAGGCTGAAAATGGGGATGAGAGACAAAAAATAAAAAGACACGTGAAATCCACTGCACTGAAGAACATCATACATCATAAAGCTTGCTGGAAGGTTAAAGGAATTTTCTGGTTGTGCAGTGCTACTGACAGTATCTGATTACAGGCAGCAAAATGAAAATCTCAGCGCTTGAGGCAATAGTTTAGTTCACTGCCATTATCCTTGCACCCCTTTCCCAGGGCTTTTTTTTTTTTTTGTCTTTACGCATCAACTGACAAATATAGCAGCCATTCTGCAGCTGAATATAGCCACACTCACCAGAATAACCCCATTTTCACAATCACTGTCCAACTCAGAAGATAAGGAGAACTTCCACTGCAGAATGACTGCTACTGGACCTCCAGCTTCAACTTTGTGCTTAATGAAAGTTTCATTAAACAGGTCTAAAAAAAGCCTTGATTTTATATCTCATGTGCTTACATTTCCAGTAGTACTCCCAGTCTGATTCTGACCGAAAGGGAAGTAAGTCACCTAATCAGCAACATCATTTTCTAAAACCTTTTCTAAGGTGTTTGCTACATGTTGCCTATAACTACCCATGCTTAATCCCAGTGTTTCAAACCACAGCTCAAATAGGCATGGCAACTTCCACCCCCAAGGCACAGCATGCATTTTCTTCCCGATTCTCTCCCTTGTCATTCCCTTACCTAGTTCACCACCTCGGGTGGTTTTACAAATGCTCTGTCGTTTCATCCTGTTAGGCAAGAAAGAAAAGTGCTAAAAAATGCCTTTTCATTGGCTAAACTCTTTAAGGGGTCAGAGTACCAGTTTGAATAAATAAATGGACTAAAGTGCCCTCTTGTGTTTCTCTACCTAAAGCTGAGAGGCTTAAGAAAATATTCTTAAGAATATTCCTATGTAGAATATTAATATAGAATATAGAATGTTAAGAAAGTATTCTTAAGAAAACATTTAATAGCATACCAGCTGTTAAAACATGAAAGAGCACAGAGACATTCAAAAAATGTTTTCAGGACCCAGGCTTCCATGCTATCACTACCACATTTCACAGTGCAAAAAATGTGCTAAAATATTTCTAGGCTTTTTTGATCATTTGTCCTGTATTGTACTGCCTCAGCACTGCTACATTTATGTCTAATTACAACATAAATCAAGAAAGTATCAGCAGAACAGAATTACAAAAATAAACACTTATAAAAAAACAGTCCAGAATGTGACATTTTTGCTTTGGTCCATTTCCTGAAGTAGTATCTTTGAAAATAGCAATAAATCAAGATTTCATGTAAAAAAAACAACTTTAAGAAACAGCAAATATTTAGTATTAAATTGGCATCCTTTTTTGTCAGATGAATGGGATAACTCATGTGAGAAGGGATAGTCCCTGTGAACCAAGACTGAGGGGTCAGGCCCTGAAATGCTTCTGTGGTTGCCTATGCTTTCACAGTAGCATATTGTAGCATGTTATATGCTAATGTTAATGGTTAGATCCTGCTTTAGGATCCCTTGTTTGGGGGAAACAATGTGAATGATAACAACAAATTTATTGTTTATTTATGAGGGAGGAAAATACTTTAAAAATAAATTTATTTTGGAAAAATCAGTCATAGTTTGCATGTTAACAGTTTGCAAAGTAACCACTCAAACCTTCATGTGCCTTTCACTAGGGATATTCCTGACACATCCAGCTTATCAAGAAGATAAAAATCAAAAGCTGTGTACAAAGCCCATGCAGTAAATTCAGATGACGGCAACAGGAACAGGCCCTCTCACAGCACCCGCCAACTTGGCTGGCAGAGGCATCAGGCAGTGCTCATCACCCAGGCTGTTCAGCTCGCAGCACAGCGTCCCCATTCAATTACTCCTGCTTTGCTCTGTCCCCACATTTTTGACAGGCAGCTCCCTGCAGATCTGTGTTTTAATATTTAACAGCTGAGCCAGAGAAGTTTTTCTGGGGAAAGAAATGGAGTTTTTAGTATCTGGGAAAATTTTGCCTGGAGCCAAATGAGACTTTCCCATTGAAGTGGTTGGCTTATTGTTGTGGAGATTTAAATGTTCATTTTCAGGTTGCAGTTCCGGTCTATTGAGACAGATGTAGCAATTGACACCTTTCACTACAATTGTTTCAGTTCTCTGGAGGGTCAGAAAGATTGCTTTCAGCTCCTGGTTTTTCTTTAGACTTCTATTTTCTTCACAGCTATAAAGGCTTATTCTTTGAAATGAAAGATAGAGTTCTATCCCAAGGGACCGATTTGATGCCCACCAAATTATGTTAAATGGGCCTCTAACCATAAATATGATTCTTGTCTACCTACTGCAAGCAATGCGATGGGGTGGGATGTTTTTGGATCTACCAAAATTCAGAGCTTGGTATGTGTTCAGAACTGGGCTATCTGTAGAGCATTGCTGGTTTATTTCCCACAGTTCTGGTATTGTTTACCACAGACGTGTTTCAGGCACAGCCTGAGGTAAACTCCTGGTTACCTGAGCTGCTCCCCACAGACACACAATGACTCAGGAGCTATTTGGCTTCTCCTGAAGTGGGGCAATTTGTTTGGCCATAGTACCTCTCACAGTAGTCTGACCTCTGCAGCAATCTACCTGGGTGGTTCTCAAAATCCACAGTCCCATCCCTTCCCTGCCTCTGCTATGATGGGGTGTTTTTTGAAAGCTCAGATTTTTACAGGCTGTTCTTTTTCTCTTTCCTCCTCAAATACCACATTTATAAGCCAAGTTCTGGCAAACTGATACATGTTTTCACAACCACCAGGTAGAAATTAGGAAACTTGAAGCGGGTTTAATCAGTTATTGTCTCACTGATTCCACCCTAGAGTCTCAGACATATGATCAAGCTGGCAAAACAGACGAAATGTGGACTGAGATAGCTCCCCAGACCAACAAAGTAGTCAGAGCTGAAAACTGATCTTGATGACAGAAATCCCCTTCTAAAAGATAGAGTCTGAATTAACAGATGCAGCTATTTGGGGTTTACTAATATTCAAAACTACAGCCATAGTTAATAGCAGGGAATGGCCTCCTCTGTTACTATACTGTTATTCTATTATTTTTCAGTTATTACTGTGTTATAGTCTTTTACATTTCGATGTCTTCTCTATTTTGTTTGTTAAATTTTGTCTTCATTTGTTTCAGCTGCTCATAAATTGTGCATGCCCCCTAGATAAAAAGCTATATGGAACTCCAGAAAGCATGAAAGAGCAATTCCCATCAGATAGCTGACTGGCATGACCTAATATCCTGCTTTCCTCACTCAAAATTAGAACTAAGATGTCATTTCTCTTTTCTTGCTATCTCACTGAAGACTCAACCAAAGCCTTCTGAGTTCAGCAGAGTTCTTTCCAGTCACTTGTTTTCTCTGGGCTGTCCATGAGGAACCTGACTGAGATACAGATGTAGATCACTGACTACTACAAGTTCTTTTAACAACTTTGGAGAAAGAAAACATGCTTCTGAACTAAGCATTGAACTGACTGGCCAGAAGACCAGAACTGTCAGCCATGACAAATTGGCAAGTGTATTTGCAAGGGAAGAGAGAGCAGAAGTCATGCGCAATGACTCTTTCAGGTGCAGAATGATAAATCTTTTGCATCTCTGGTGTCCTCTTCTCTCTATAAACACAGTCACTGAAGTGAGTAAGCAGATATTATAACTATTCACAAAAAATGCTCAGATACAAAATACGGTTTGAGTTGTAAAATTATCATAATGAAGTTGGGCACTCTCTTGAGTACAGTGAATGCAAACACATCTTGCAAGATTGAGTAGTAATAATACATATGATGATCCTACAAGTATATAATTTTATCTTCTTTATAGCGAACTATTAGCACATTTTATGATACTGTAATTATGCAGAATTTTCTAAATCTGCGTTTCTTTTTATTTAAAGAAATTACTAGACATCTTGCAGATCTACTCAATATAGGGAAGAAAATCAGACTATGATTTATTAAACAGATGGCTATCTGTTGTTTTGTTGCTGCAATATCAGATGACAGGAGGTAAAAATAAGTAAGGATTTAGAAATGCTGAACAGAGAGAGGGATAGTAGGTTGTTGGGGTTTTGTTCATAGAATACTATGGATGCAACACCAGCAGATACCTTACAGGCCCCTGATTTAGTTGGCTATTTCTATTTAGGTAAGTTTTCTAGTACATTTGCAGTCAACAAAACTTTTTAAGCATGTGCTTAATTCTCACTGCCTTAAAAACCATAGTGAATCTTTCTTTCACATCAGTATCTCTGTGGGAATCTCACCGGAATACAGCACTTTTCATGCCCTGGATAGACGTTGCAAGTTGCACTTTCAAAAGGATTATCCTTTCAACTGGCTGAATTTTGTGTATGTTTGTACTCCTCTGGCTGTGTCAAATACTGGCCATGTAGAGCTGACAGAATAGTTGACTGTGTTCACGTATCTTTGTTTTTATTCTACATTAAAGCAGTAGGCAAAGACAAAGTAGTGGTTAAAAAAAGGCCTTGGAGGTTTAGGGCATAAGAAAGGGTACATTATTTCCCTTTTGTCATGTTTGAATTTGAACATTGAATTACAGGGGCACTATGACAGATTAATGTAGTCAGCCATGTTATGAAACAGTAAGTGAAAAGTTTGCTGAAGTTAGAGAGAGGTCAAGAATTCTGTTTGTTCCCAAGAGATGACATGTCTGCTTTGATAAAAATTTTCCATTTGATGCTCAATATAGATACCACAGATAAGTGAATTTCAAGTGCTTGCCCTTCTTTGATTGGCATTCTCATAAGCAAAATTAAACTGGTGTTAATGACTGTAGACCCAGATAAGTTGATGGTGCTAAATAAATCCTTAGCAGCTGAGGATCTAGCATAGTGTATATCTTAGTATGAGCTCAGGCGATTCAGCCAAAAATCAGACCTGAGAAGACAAGTACTTCTGTAGTTAATGGTAGGTGCTTCCTGCTGTAGGTTTGGTTGGTTTGTAAGTGTATGGAAGCCAGAACAGCAGAAGCTACAAAATGACACTAAGCTGCTTCTGCTAGAAGCCCAGAAAATGGGGCCATTCTACATACATCCTGGAGAAAGACAACACTCAACTGACATAAGCCTCCCAAATTACTGAACATTTATCTTAGCCCTTGATAGGATTGCTCAAAGCATGTATTTTCTCATTTTGACTTTGATGCTTTCTCATTATTGTTATTTCGTTTAATAGATTATAAGAATACAGTTAGATTCAATATCACAGATAAGTACTTTTATATCATAAAAGTAAGCTAGAGACCAAGCTGCAAATTTCCTTTTGTTGGGCCATTGATCAGACTTGAAAACATTCTCATGGTACTTTCCTAACCCCACATATATTCACCATCCATTTTAATGTGAGAGCATCTAAACTCAGTTTAACCTAAATCACCAGAACAACCTACATGAGTAACTGCATCCACACTAGATGACAGAAGAATGTGGCAATTCCATGAAGAATAGTTTCTAAGGAAAACAAGCACATGTCTGTGCTGCAGACACAGTGGGAACTGCTGTAGTCCAAAAGGCTGCTCAGCTAGGGGTTCTCAGAGAAGGTATCTGTGACTTGCAAGCACAGCTGCCTGATCTGCTGCATGCCAAGGATCAGGCAGCTGCAAATAAAGGCCACCAAACTATGAACAATACCTGCAATCTCCTCAAAATCCTAAAGCACACAATGGCCAAGGCTGTGGAAGCAATACAGAGGACTGACATGTGTCCAAAAATGTGAAGCCCAAGAAAACCATTATACTTTTATCAACCAAACCTGTGATCTCAAGCAATTAAATTAAGTACATTTGACAAGACCTATTTTCTTTTAAGCCTTATTGACTGACATTAATTCTCCTTCAATCTTTTAATCATTCCATCTTTCGGCCACAAATCAATTCAAGATTGACCTAAAATTACTCAGGTCATTTCACTTACCTTTCTAAAATATGGTCGTGACTTTCATACTGTCCCTAGTCTCTTGGAACATATGCAGTTATAAATTTACAAGAAATTGTAGACACAGCCCAGAGATGTCTACTACAAACAAGCATTTTTCAGTCATCTTGGTACCCTTGTTGGAGTCAAAAAAATGGAAGAGGCTGGAGTAACTTCAACCTCAAACCTATGCATTTCCTTACCTGAGGGTGTTTGTCTGCTCCAGCTTGAGGGCTGCAGATGGTATCTCATTAATCCCTACTGCGCTCATAGCCTCTCTTGGCCATTCTCTTCTCAAAATCTTAATGCATATTAGGGTGCAGTCAGTCCTATGCTGAGAAATTTGCAATAGACACTTCTGCAAAATTCCTCAGGCTTGTCCCTTGTCCCTGTGAAGAAGACCCTGGATGTTGGTAAAGCAGCATGAGTCAATATATCCAGTGGTGAGAAGAGGATTTGTCCCTTAGGATGTGCTGCAGATTAGGGGGAATGCAAAACCATTGAGTAAAATAAGCATGCCCTCTCAAATATAATTTGTCCTGACTCTGGATTATACACTGCTTATGTATTTCTCTTCTGAACCAATACCTGAATCTTAACATTTTATAGCATTACCAGGCTCTTTGTTCTTGGATTAACCCCTCTCCATACATCTTCCTTCTGACTGAAGTAGTCCTAAATTTCTGACTTCTTGTGAGTTAATTTTCCTTTAAGCACCCTGGGTTTTATCTCCTCTTCATTCTGAACACCATCTCATTGCTTTCAAAAGATCTCTCTTCATTGTAAGTACCTCAGCCATCAAAACCCTTCTTTCTCCAGAGTTGCTGGTGATGATAATAATGCTACTACAAAAATCTAGTGTATCAGAAACGAGTTTTAGAGAGGGAAGAATAGACTGAAATAGTAATTAGTCTCTATAAAATAATTAGTACTTATAACAAAATACATGTCAGACTGGTAGAAGGCTTGAAGATCCCAATCATTAAATGAAAGTGACTGAAAGTAAGAGACATAGGTATCCTCAGATGAGCATAGCTTCTATGTTTCCTTACACAGTGATTCCTCTTGTAACAGACCTGTCTCTAACTTTCAGGACAATCCAGCAAACTGAGCATGTTACTGACATCTTCAGAGGGGGTTTTCACAAGTCAGACTCACTTTGTTATGTAACATGAAAGCAAAAATGCACAAAGTCATGTAGCATTTCCAGTGAAGATGTGCTAACAAATAAATGAATCCTGGCACCAAGGTCACAAGGCCCCAGCATAACATGGCCCACTGCACCCTGTAAGGCTAGAGGGAGAACAGTGAGGAGCATCTCAGCCACATTAGAGTCAGAGGTGAAGCTCTCTAATGAGGCCTGTAAGGTCCAGACTTCATGTTTATTTTGCCAGTATCTGGTAACTGCAAATAAAATGTATTTTTCATGGTGAATAACTGCTTACTGTCTGCTCAGGACTTTCTCCTCCATGCTCCAGTATTTTAGTCAGTGGCATCCATTACAGAAAACAGGTGGTTTAATAGGTTTATTGTTATTTAGTTATCAATCTCTACTTAAAGACTTGTACAATATTGGCTATTCAGCATTAAACAGCTATTTAAATATCATAACACAGTCAGCCTTTCAGACTGGGGAGGTACTCTCTTGAAGTGACCTGCACTGTGATTTTTAACTTCTTTTTAGTTTATCTACTAAGCCACTATGTCCTTCATCCAGGTTGGAGCTTCAAAAGGAAAAGCAGTAGAAGACAGTGGACAGGTGTGCAGCAGGACTGGTTACTGGAAGGGCACAGATTTTTTCCTGACTTGAACAAGATCTATTTTCACCTTCCATCCAGATATAAGAGTAATGCTAACAATACAGGGAGAGTTGAAATCTAAGACAGTACTGGTTCTGTCTACTTTGTTTCATGGTTGTGATCCTGGCTGTGATAGGCCTTCTCGTTCTTTTATTAATATTCATTCCTGTGTTTTCAATCAGCGAGGGAATGTATGGACTACCAGGAGAATGAATTTCACATACCCAGGCTGTGCCAGAAAGCAAGCTAAGGAGCAAAACTAGTGAAGTTGATCAGGTTGGGTATTCAGACACACACCTTTGTCTTGGGCAGCTGAATTGCAGCAAGATTATTTAAGGGAAATGACATTTGCTGATAATGAATTAGGAGAGTCCCTGAATTAGGAAATAGGAGACATCAGCACAGAATTCCACTTTAGGCAGAACCAGGAGTAAGAGCAGAACATCATTTTTTTTCTTACTTAAAAAGGAGTCCCACAGTATTGCCAAATCTAGGGGACAGCAGCATCTGAACTAAAGATCTGCCATGCAGTCATTAACAAAACAGGGCCACAGTCATTAACTAAACAGGGCCACATTCACTGCTGATCTAAGTGGACACAGATCTTTGTATCATCTCAGGAAATTACTTTGCATTTAGTCAGCAAAGTGAAGTGTTCTCCTCAGCATCATGAACAAATAGCTCACAAAAACATCATTTCCTCCAGCACCCTTTGTGTGTGTGTGTCAATCTTCAGAGAGTAAAACAGTTAAGAAATCAGGTAGCTTTTCTCAAATGGGGAAGGTGTCACAGCTCAGTGCACTGAAGGGCTCTGGCTCCTCTAATGGAAGTGTTGACACAAATCCTTTGGTACCACCCCTTGGCTAACCCCCTCTGGTTGGCAGGCCTAGCACTGGAGCAGGTAAGCCTTGAGCTTGCTGGGACTCATAGACTAGGTCAAGATCAACAGAGTGTACTCCCCACCCTCACTACAGTACTCTCCACTTCTGTGCAAGGATTTCCCCCACACTAGCAGTAAAAACACAGGTGATTTGGTGACTCCATCACCAGCTGAATTTGTGTTGGCCATTATGACTGCAGGTACTGAACTTTAGGCATATTCTGAACTTTGTAGAAAGCTTCGTACATCAGCCTTAAGTCTAAGGGATTCCTCAGTGTAGCTGCACAAAGACCCAAGTACACAGTGCCTTACACCATAAGATAGATACTAGCAAGAAGGAAGGGAGAATTTACATCACCTTCACTGCCTGGGGAAACCTACCAATGAATGATATCGCAGGACCCTCCAAGGTGGGAAAACTGAGGCACAAGCGTGAACATGAAAGTATGTAAAAAATTTCTGTCATTCCTCATGCAGAATGCATTAGTTAGGGCCAGTATGTCTAACACAGAAGCTTACATACTCATTATCCAAGTTAAATGTATAGCATGATGAGGAAGTACTTCAGCCTTCAAAGCAGTTTGTTACAAGAATGAAAAATCATTGCAGGACACTAAATACTTAAAAGGCATCTCAGCAAAGCAAGTGTCACCATCCCATGCATCTTGCTCTATCCAAAAAATATTCACCTTGCTAAAAAGGGCCCAACAGATACCATCAGCCAAGCATTAAGTGGGTGAGAAGCAACCCACTTCTGAGTACGAGTAGACAGGTGCTTGGTACACACAGGTCTTTGATCATGGGACTACAGTCAAGTATTTGTGTAGCCTGAAATACAGTCTCTTGTATTTGACCTATGCAAATACTCATTAAGAAACAGATTGGAAATGGTTGTGTATTTGTCCTTCAAAATACAATGTCTTCATTAAATATTCCTTTGTGGAAGCAGTACAACAGTGACTGAGTTTGTGACACTCCACTGAAATTCAAAACAAAGACCAAAGTGTCATGACACAAGAATTAAAAAAAATCCCAAACATAATCCATTTTTATTCCTCTTACCAGCCACCTTCACAGAGCAGTAACTGTGATAACATCAGGTCCTGAAACAGAGAAATAATATAATGTTTATAAAGTCTCTTTTGCTTGTCAGTCTGGAATTAGAGAGAATTTTCCAGTGTTAACTTAATGATAGCAAATAAGCCCAATTGTTAAAGGAAGCAATTTATAAACTAAAGACCATTATGAGAGTATCTTTATAAACATCCAGGAAGAAACAGATCTCACAGAATGCTTTTCTTAAGTGATACCCACTTGTTCTCACACAAAAGCATAACACCACATTAAACATCTGCATTTACATACAATCTCTGCAACTGTGTAAGCAAAGGTGGAACCTGGCAAATATTGTTGTTTCCTGCTGTTATCTGGTTGTAAGGACCCACTCATGATTCATGCATGTGGGAGCTTGGTTCTCAGAACTGTTCTGAAAAACAAACCCCACATTTCTATGCAGAGTCCCAGACTGAGATGTTACTGAAGTCTTCTGTTGTTTACACCTCCATCACATACACACACACTAGAAGAACCTTCCTCTCTGTAGACAGTCAAAAATCTTTGCTGTATGACACTGTACTACTGTAGCTGCCAGGTTCCCCAGAGCCCTCTTCCATGGCTGTCTCTCCCTTGTGCCCCAGACAGTGCTCCCAGACAGTGTGGCCTCTTGCAGCCACCTTTGGCCAGCCAGCACCCATGCAACCACCCTGCCACTGCTGCTCCCGGGAGCCGGCTGCTTCACATTACCCCAACGCGCATGGGCAGGCAGGACTCCTTGGGAAGGAGCCTGCAGGGGACTGTGTGCGCTCTTGACACCTCGTCAGGATTCTTTTAGTTATACTTCCCAATATAAAATACCTGCTCAGTCATCTGTGGAGGAAATCATCTGCTGCACCCTGATTCAGAGCAGGCATAGACCATAACAAAACTCTCCACTATTCGATATGTTAGCATCAGCAGATCAAAAGAGTAAGTAACACAGCGTTAAAAATCACTGCCAGAAGACACTTTTAAAACACCTATAGAAACAACTGGGAAGTAAAATCAATTCCCATTCTATTAAGGAAATACGCCACAAAAAAAAAGCACAAAGACGAGAAAAGCAGGTAAAACACATGAGGAAATAGTCAGCATGCTGGATCCCATGGAGATGTGAGCCATGAAAGACTCAGGGACACTGTAATACTTGAACTTGTCAAAAACTGTTCCTTCTTCTCCTGCAGACCTCTTCAAGCACACAGTTTATAAAACTGGGGATATCAAGTCCTAGATGTTGAGAGACTGGCTTGGTAATGTCAGATGAAATAACAGTCTTCTGGTCAGCTCCTTCAAAAACACTAGTTTCATAATTTCCATGTGTCTAACTAACTAGCAGGTTTCTGATCTGTCCATAGAGAAGCAGTTTCTAACTAATCAGGAAGTCATTAAGAGTGTGGGAAAAGAGACATCGGTAATTCAAACTCTATCCCACAGGCTTGCATGTATGAGACATGTGAAGTAGTTGTCTGCTCTCCCCAGCTCTGGATTCAGTTTTGGGGCTGTCTTTCCACAAAAATAGGAGCTGCTTGAGAGGCTCTAGAAACAGGGTGAGGGTGGGGGAAGCAATAAGCAAGCTAGGAAGCATAACTTCTGAAGACAGATCAAAGAAGTTGGAAGGGAGTTGTACTTAAAAAAGAAATGATAAAGGAGGACGGGGTGTGATAACGGTCAGGAAAATTCTGCATAGAAAAAGGGGTGATTTGTTCAAGTCCATCATATATAAAGCTTAATTGGGCAAGACATGCTGCTGCAGGAGAGGGAGACACTCTCAGGACTGTCTAGGGATTCTCTGGAAACTCCCATGCTGTGAAGGGTTAAGCACATGTTAGGTAACCCTTTGCCAGGACATAGTTATCAATGTTCCCATCTCACAGCATGGCTGGGACCCTTCTGGGTCAATTATTCTGATATTTGACTCTTCATTATGAAGGAATCATTAACTGAGCTGATCATGGAAAATTTATCTTCTGTGTTGCAAAAAAGAAAGTAAAAAATTAATTATATTCTTGCTGATATACTTGCTGGCTGGCAGCACCCTGCAGGTCTTCTTTCCAAACCTGAACAGTTGTATTGCTCGGTAGGGGATTCAAAGAGATTCAGATATCCAAGGAACAGCTTTAGGTGGCTATAGGCCCATCTAGACAACAAATTTCAAAATTGTGCTCTCAACTGAGGAGCCTGCAGTGCAAATGGGTGTTGTGTACCTTTTCCACCTATGTTTTCATTAGCAGTTTCAGAAATGGTAGTGTGGTCTTCTCCATGATTTTGGTTTTACAATTATTTATTGTCTCAGACACACAGTGACTTCAAATTGAGTGTTCAGTATTAGAACAAGCAGCATGTCCTTCTGGAAATGTAATGAACATATGCCAAGAAAGGCCTCCAGCTGAGACAACCACAGCACAGTCCCTGCTTGCTCAGCTAGAGGAAGGCTCTGCTTCATCTTACTGGGGTGGCTGCTGCCCACAGACCATATTGTTCCCTCTGCATTCAGCAATCACGGGACTGGGGGAGCAAAGCCAGTGCATAGGCATTGCGGAAATAGTTGGCACTGTGAACAGGATGCTGTCTCTGTACTACAAACAGGGGAGGGATGCAGAAGGGAAGGCAGTTGGTATCTGTTTAACTTTTCTCTTTTTTCACTTAGAAACAAAAAGGGATTTCAAAAGTATGCTCAGAACTCAGCACTCTTTCAGCAAGTGACAAGATCGTGTATCGTTTTTGGTTAGCTCATGTACTCACACAAGCAACCCCTGATCACCTGCTGATCCAGCAGATGAGAAAGCAGATCTATTGCACAGTGCAGCGCCCCATTTTGGTTGTGCCTGCGTATGGTGGCACAAAGCTTAGTGCTTTTGGAATTTTAAAGAGAGCTGAACTGTAGGCCTGAAGCATGCCTGGTAGATGCGTTAACCAAATTCAGGTAGAAATCTGTTTTGTTGTCAACAGGCCTGTTCTTCAGCACCGCCAAGTGAACACATATGCTTTTCCTCCATTATATGTGTCTTCACTGCAACCGCCTTATGTGTTTGTCTGCTGGGTAGCCTTTGAAATCTCTCCTAGTTAAATGAACTAGGGCACAGGAGCATTTTTAGCCCTGTAACTATGTACACCTAACGTGTATATCTGGCCTAATACCTAATGTATACCTAGTATATACATCCTGCAATTTCTTGCACTTTGAACCAGTTTTCTTAGTACCAGTGCAACAAAATCAGACAGGGTGCAGGATTTGTAATCCTGCATCTCTTACCACATCTAGATGTGTCCAGTTCTGCCACCAAAGTGGTTCACAGATTCACCTGTCACCTTTCTGCATGGGAGACGCAGGTAAGCAAAGATTCAGCAGCTCTTCTGCAATCCAGGGGTGCCTTTGCCTTTGTTGTCTTCTGCTCGTGCTGGGAACCTGCCCGCAAAGCCATTTCTGTTACTTCTCAGCGGTTGACGGGGCTGCAGCACTCCCAGGTCTTCCTGTGAAGCTGGGGACCTCCCCGGGGACCCGGCAAAGGCAACCAGTGAGCGCACAAGGGAGACTGCAATCCACTGCCTCTGTTACCGTTCAGTAGCCCTGTAGTTGCTCTTCAGGCACTGCCCCTGGGATGCCGCGGCTTTACTCCTGGGAGATGAAGGCACCTATTTAAACTCTGACAAAACAGCCTGTGAGACCCCGCTGGGTTCCCGCAACGAGACACGCCGGGCTGTTTTAGCAGCAGCCCAGCGCTGTCTCCGCGCCTGCAGCCCGGGAAGGCGGTCACTACCCCGTCCCTGGCCCCAGGCCGCGGCCGCCGCACCCCGCGGGAGCCGCCGCAGGGCGCCGCGCAAGGCCGCGCAGTTAGGCCGCGCAGTTAGGCCGCGCAGTTAGGCCGCGCAGCTGGGCCCCGCGGGGGTGCTGGACCCAGCGGCGGTGCTGGACCCAGCGGCGGGGAGCGGGCTGCCCCCTCCCGGCAGCGCCGCGGCAGAGCCCGCCGGGAGCCGGGCGGGAAGGTCGGTCGGGCTGATGCTGTTGAGAAAGCCAGGCGGAATAACGAGGGTGTGGGATTCTTTTTTTGTTGAGGTTTTTTTTTTTGGAGGTTTTTGTTTGTGGTTTGTTCTTTTTTTTTTCCCTAAGTGTCGATAGATAGGGCTGCCTCCCCTGGCTGCTAGACAGCAACTCCCGCTACGCTTACAAGTCTGCCGCTGGGCTTTGCTAGTCTTGTCTGGGTCCTGTGAATCACAGTTTGAAAAAGCTGGCTCTGGGTAAGGCAGGATTTTATCTTGGGTATTCCTCAGCAAAAGCCATTTTGGGCCCCATTTATACATGCTTTGTTCACATGACTCCTTTGAAAGTCATTGGGGAGGGTCACATTCCTAAAAGAACCTACCTATCTCAAATGGATGGCCAGACACACTGGTTAAAGCAAACATGCTCTGAAGCAACAGAGTTTTTAAATGATTGGCACTGTGGTGCTTGAGACTGTAATAAAACATATATGGTATTTGTTATTCAAATCTCAAGGGGAAAAGGAAGTTGTAGTCAGGATGTTGTGGCCGAACAGTTTTGTAATTCTCTTATGTAAATAAGAAATAAGATATATGTATATAGTTTCTATTGTTAAAATCAGTTGTTAGAAGGGAGCTAAAATGGCCCCCATCTTCAAGCCACTACAAAAACACTTGTGCTGAGTCATCCCCCCCTTCTGTGACGGAAACCTGAGACAAGCCAGCCGAAACCTGAGAAAAGCCCGCGAAAACCTGAGAAAAGCCCGGGAAAACTTGTTTACACCTTTGCAGACCCCTCAGGGTACGCCCATCATGAATATGGATGAAGCCTACACTATAAAGGGACTCGGTTCTGCCGGGTCAGGTGTGTGTCCTGGTAGAGCAGAGACTCCCGGCACACCCAGCGCTGTTTTGCTCACTCGCCGCTTGCTAATAAATTTATTATTGATCACTAAAAATTGAGAAGTGGTTATTTCCCACTAAATTACTTTTAATCTATAACAAGACCAGATACCCTTTCAAACAGACTATTCAGATATTGCTGGCCTGCAATCTCTAAGTATTTGTTTCTTTTTTTCCTAACTGACATTTAGAAATGCTTCACTTTTACAGTAGGTAATTTGTATTTGCTTGCATTGAAATATACCCTAACAGAACGCTTCCTCTACCACCATCACAAATTAATACATCTATACCTCTATCACCTGCAGCAATTCAGTAACTGACTTTGAACAGTGCAGTATATTGATTGTAGCTGCAGGCATCCCTACTTTCACCTTTTCCTTTTCTTAACCCAGCCCCCTTGCCCAGCATAGCACTCCAAATATCTATGCATGTTTCTTAGACTTTTACATGATCTAACAAGATTTTTCTTTATGGCATTATGGTTTGTAATCAGATCAAACAAAATGGAGACAAAATTAAACCTCAGTTGCTTCTCAGTATAAATCCACAGCCTTCTCCCGGTGTTAAGGAAATTAGACTTGTGATTCATGGTGTGTCATTTAGCATGCTGCTCACTTAGCGTAAGTAGCTAGATTTGTTGAAGCCTTAGGCCGCAAGCTGTAAACTTTCACCTGTACAGAACTTGTGCTTACTCAAGCAAAACAAGGCCTTCAGAAGGGATCCCTGTGTGGTCTCACCTAATCTTTCCCTAATAATTCATCCCAGGCATTTGCTTTGTAGACAGTCTGGGTGGGCACCCAGTATAATCCCCATTGCCCAGCATGTTTGATACAGCAGAGCTTTCTACTAGTGTTCAGACCAGTAATAAAAACCAAACTAGGTGAAGGGTTGAAACTTTTGTGTGCAACATGCAATGAGCAAGAACACTGCCAGTGGCCCAGAAAACAGGCTCTGGTGCTGTAGTTTACATGCTTTATGCTTTCAGTGGGTCTCCTGAAAGAGACTTCACTGCTTGCTTCTCTTAAAAATAGATAAATAGTAAGGCACTAATTTACAGCTTCTACCTATTGCTTTTCAGTATTTAATGAAAATATAACAGCTTTGAAGAAAAAGAGACTGAATGCTTTGCTTCACTAGAACTTCTGTTAAGAAGGGTTCACAAGATGTGTTGGGATTGCCAGCTGCATGGTTTAATGACAGCAACTTAATGAAACTAAGCCTATGATGTAATTATATTAATTGCCAGACCTGGAAGGCTGCAGATTGCACAGTGCCACAGAAACCTGGCTTTTAAGCTAAAGAAATACCTATTTCAAGCTGAATCTGTGTGTTTGTGGTGGTTTAGTCCCTGCTGGGGTCTGAGACCACGCGGCCGCTGCCCCTCCCCCACAAAGGGAGTGAAATACAAAGCCCCGGGGCTGAGATAAGGAAAGGTTTAATACAACAGAGCAACAGCAACACAGCAAACAACAACAATAACAATAACAGTGATAACAATGAACAGAGCAAAATATCTACCAATACAGCAGTGAGAACAGAGCAAATCGCCCAGTACACGTGTAACCGACTGTCCCGCTTCGGCGCCAGGATGTGAAGTCTGCAGGGTATCTGAATAACCCGGCTAGAGCTTCCCCCCCCACTGCTGGGGAAACTTAACCCTATCCTGGCTAAACCAGGACAGTGTTGTAAGTAGAAACAGAGATGATCATGCTCACTGCCCAAAGCCATGATCTAACAGGTTATAAAAGTCCAGCTACCTGACATCACAGTGTTTTTAAAAATGGTCATGCAATGAGAAGTAAAACATGCAGGTGAATGAGGAGAGAAACAGTAGAGATTTCTGCAACACAAAGGAATCTAAGACTATTTCTTTACAGGAACCTAGGGGTTTTTTTAATACGCTACAGATCATGGCTGTTGTTAAGTAAAGATCTTTGTCATTCCATGACATCCATGTGGGCAGACACTCACATCTCTCCAACAGAAAGCTAATTTAGAGTTGAAAGAAATGTTTTGTTCTTGGCTTCCTTTAGGCTCTGTTCTGGAATTTATGAAGTTACTGAAATGCTGCAGTGAGGTCTTGAAGCAATGCAAGCAAGATGGGTTTCAATTACCTTCTTGAAGCTGGTTTTGTTCCATTTGCTTGGCTTTGTCTTTGACAACCTTGTTGTATGGAAGATGTTTTGCAAAAGCAAATGATCAGTCAATGTCTTGTCAATAGAGTACACTTTCTAAAATACAGGAGAGCTGAGTTTTCCTGGAGTGGATTAGCTATGTTTCAAAATGAGAAAGATTACTTGATATTTTCTGATTGACACTCAACAGATATTTTCTCTCTCTTCTGTTGAATCCAGCAATAGGTTTTAGTAATTAAATGTGCAAAACTTAAAAGAATCTGAAGGTTGTTAACGTTAACTCTGTCAGATGATAACTACCCAAGGATCAAATTGGAGCTTGTTAACAAAGATGTAGAACAGGGTTTTCCCTCCTCTTCAAGAAATAGTTTGATAACTTGCAATATTGTGGTCATATCACTTTGATAAGCTGTTAAACAAAACAACCTAACATCAATTATCTGTTAAATATTTCTGCCACTATTTGTGTCAACATATACAATATTTTGCAAGCATTTAGACTAAACCTACTATAAGAAGGGGAAGGGCAGAGAGATATAAATGTTCTAGTCAGTAACTCAGTTATGGAAGAGAGAAGTAACAATTGGCAGGCTCTTGTATGGCATTGTAACACTTCCTAAATTTTCTGCAAAATTTATGATCATATCCTTTTTTCTTTCCAGTATCTTGACTCAAAGCTGCTTTCCTCTGATTTCTTATTTGCTTCAGCAAGCCTTGGAAGAAAGACCACTTCATAACTTCAACCAATTTGTGGCTGAATATGTTTTGGCTTATTCAGAGATGATATAAACAGGTGTGAATGAAACCTAAGTTTGCTTTGTAAACTGGATAAATCCAGACCATAAAAATAGCTATGCTGGGTTAAAGAACATGGTTAAAGTCCTGTCTACACTGAAAACGAGAAATAATTATGCCTGCATCAGACATCTAGTTTCTTAGTGATGTCTCAGTTCAGGAAGATGCAATCCATAAGATATTGTGGTCACTTCTTAGACTTTTGTATTTTTTTAATAAAATGTAATATCGTTTTGAAATTAGAAAAAGTTGCTGCTTTATTTTTTTTCTCAATAGAACTTGCTTTTTGTTTTGGTACCATCAGCAAATGATGGAACCACAGGGAAAAAAAAAGCTGTGTATCATTTTAAAAAGAAACAACTAAGTGTGAGAAATTCACATTTTGCTAAATCCACAACAGGAACACATGTCAACTAGTGACTAAGCAATCTTTTACATATCGATAAAGAACATTCTTCTTAAATCAGAGTTCACCCTAATGACAACTTAAGAGCTTCCAGCAGATTTCTCAACGATCTGTGTAGAAGTTGGCAAACCAAGCCTAAATTTCTCATTACAACACATTGCAAATGTAAGCAATATTGATCTCAACAATGAAACACAGTATTATCATCATCTGAGTCACATGGGGGAGATGCAAGCTTTTAACTTAATTTCCAACAAGTTGGTCTCTGCAGACCTACTTGTTGAAGTCTATTTCAACAGGCTGAGTATTGCTTAGCTAACAGCTGTGGAAAATGTGAATATGCTTTCTCTGGTCCTTTGCTTCTCAAAGCCTTTTCATTGTCACTCTCTAGCATTCATCTGCATTGTATGTGCCATATCAAAGGGAACAGCAGCCACTGGAGCAGTGGCTTCACCATGAGGTTTGCATTTCAAAGGAGAACCATTTCCCAGATTTACTTCAAAGCAGACAGCCCTCGTGTGCATTTCTTATATGTTCTGATGACAGTCCCATGCTACCAGCAACATTGGAAGACACATTAAAGCCTAGGCTGCTCTCATGTCAAAGAGCACTTCATGCAATCTTAAATCTTGTGCCTCTCCCTTGAGAAGTAAATGGGTATTTGTGAGACTGCAGACTGTATAAAGCAAAGCACACACTGACTATACATGAGCAGAATAAAGCAGGCTTGGTCTGTCTCCCAGCAAATACTGCCAATGGCTGCTGTGAAACCACATAGCCCATCTCTCCTAACTATTTAGTTTCTACTTATCAGAAAATATGCTTAGATTATACATTCTTAAAAATATTTCAACATTTCTTCCTTTCTGCCATGCTATGTGTTCCAGTCTCAGCAACATATACCATTGGCCTTATTGGGGTGAACCTGAAGGTAGAGGTCCTGTGAGGAAGGATCTCCTCAACCAAAGGTGACCAGGGGGTCAACTGAAGGGAGACACAATAGTGCTGTAGGAGCTTGAGCTGAGAGTTGGTGCTAATGCTGGTTGCTGTTGCCCCCTCTTTGAAAAAAAAAAATCGACATGGTTAATGGTTGGACCAGAATACACAAAGTCACAATTAAGAAATTAGTGTTTCTTAAACAACATGGACTACACTTTTAAAAATAGTAGTGATAGATCTTCTTAAAAGTTAAAAAAAAAAAATATCAAACTTATAAACTGGGTTTGTCAGGTTTTTTTAAACTGTTGTAAATAATAAAATACTAAAACAGACAGTATGTCACTACTGTAAACAAGTTAATATTAGTATTTTCTCCTTACCATACATAGTAACTTTACAAGTGATTATGTGGTCTCCCAGGGCATGCTCTTTGCACTGGCTTTCTAGAAAAACCCTTCTGCTTGCATTAACACTAGAAACCCAGCAACTTCCTAGATAGCAGAACATGAAGAGAAGGAAAAACTGAAAAGGGGGAAACACCAGAAAGTAAATGCAAGTGAAGCCTACTCACATGCTCGGGTCTGTTCACTCAGCTTCAAAACCAGCACCTGGGTCCCAACAAAAAATGATGGTAGGGCCCTGAGGAAAGGCCCCCCAAGCCCATACATCCTGTTGTACTGGCTGCTCTCATGGCAGGTTAAAAAAGGGGTGTTGGAACTTAAACTCATGTTTAAATACTCTTGAATGCATTTACAGTGCAAATCTGCATGCCTTACATTATTGCCTTTTGACTGCAGCAGTAATGCACTGGTCTGGGTGCTCTGACTACCAGGTGCTGGCTAGTGCATGGGGAACTGGATGGGGCTCAGAAACCAGCCTGCCTCTGTGGACCCTGACAAAACACAAACTGCATAAAGTTAAAAAAAAAAAGTGTGAATTAGCAAGTGAATTAAGATATTTAGGGAAGAAATAAGATTTGCAGAGAGAAATCTTACCAGAAATTCCTTTCCTCGCTTGAAATTTTTTTTTTCATAATTTTTTATGTCTGGAAGAAACAAAGTGCTCTGAAATAAAATAGTACAAACCTGGTACTATACATGATTTTTTTTTCTCCTAACAAGTCCCAGTCTTATCTTCTTTCTTATTTTTTTCTCTCAATAGTTCTCTAAAATGGACTCTATTGTCATTTAAAAAAGAATAAATAACATTTTGAGCTATATTTACTTTGTGTAAGAGCTTGCCTGTTCCCCTGTGAGGAGGTGAATTCACAAGTGCATAAAGCAAGCAGGGGGTGCCTGATACGCAGCATCTTCTAAATAAGGGAAAAAGTGACAAATTCAGCTGAAGTCTGGAATGACAGTGCAAAACCAGCTTCCTTTGCCAGTTAGCTTCCAGGTTGTCAGCAGAGACCCAGAGGCAGATGGTGTGGGGGTCCAGACCCTGTGTGGGCATCCTGTGGACAAGGCCACAGCTACAGAGTATTTTTGCCAGGGCTGAGGTGCAGGAATCGGGCTTGAAAGGTGCTGCCCAACAGCATTCCCAACTCGAGAGTCTTGTGTATGTCCCAAGGAACAGCAGAGAGGGAGGTGACAACTGCCTGTGGTGTCTCCCGGTTCATGGAGGAAAACTGAGGAACAATCATCCCATCAGCTCCAATGTCACACCTTCACATCTTCTTCTGGCTTAGCATTCACGTGCACAGGAGATGCACCACTAGCATTGCCCCAGGTCCTTCTGCCTCACAGTAAACAGTCTCTTCACCTCGTACACCCCCAGGTGCATAGGAAAGGACCATCCTCTGCATTGTCCTGGATGCAGTGAGCACACTTGGCCCAGCAATATGCAAAATCCTGAATAAGAAGGTCCTAAGAACTACTGTCAGTATTATTTGAATGAGTCTCAGTGTTTTCTGACCTTCCTAACTTCCTAACAACTTCATGGGTAGTCAAGTAACTTTCCAGAAAAGAGACATGTACATATACAGAAATAGAAATGCATATACCCACATGTCTATATGCACATGAATGAAATGGAAGTGCCACTTGTTTTCCATAGCCAAGTAGTTCAGATCCCTGCAATTCTCTTATGAAGTGACTTCTCAAGTGAATTGTTCATTTTTAATCTTCATTCATTGCTTAACTTGGTTTTGAAGGAACATTTATGACATTATTTCTTAAAGGAAATTTTTTCATTCCACTGGTTCAGTTATGGTGTTTCGTGGCATGCTATATAACTATGACACCTCATTTAATATGCATCAATATAAATTCTACTCTTAAAAGTTATACTGCAGTTCTCTTTTTAAGAAAGGATGGATATATATCAGATAAGTTTTTTGTTGAAGATGAACTGACACAGAGACAAAATATAACCTTTTTACTTAAGCTCAGGCAGAAATAAAGTTGCTTGCACATTATACTATAGGAAGGAACAGGGAGGAACGCACTTAACTTACCCGTTTTAGCCCACCAGGTTGCAGTGGGTTACCAACCCTGCAAGCAGCCATTTCTTGACACCATGCCAAATTGTGCTGCAGGGTATACATGTTTAGAAACAGCAGTGGGAACCTTCTCTGCCTGCCTGACTCCCTGCACTGTTCAACCATCCATGCAGAATCGTCACTCACCTACCCCAAGGGAGAAAATAGTCATTTCTCCTCTCCTCTGAAACTGTTTTTTCTTTTTTTTTCCAAGGTGAAAGTTTTTTATCTACCTTGGGCACTTTCTCTCCATCTCCTTCTGATAGGTTTAAGGATAGCTCTGGGTTTTTTTCCTCCTTCCTACATCAGTTACAGTGCATGAAGGAGCAGAGAATGCTGCTGCTGTAGTTGTTCCCAGGTCTGAGAAAAGAGTAGGAAATCCAGTAACTGTACCAAAGCTGAGCTGCTATGGGTGTGATGGAGCAAAAGAGAGGCAGAATTTAATAAACAGGCAGGAAAAGATGAATTTTTGAGAAACACTTCTCTGTTACAAATGTCCTATGGGAGATAGGAGGCAGGAGGAATAAAAGGGTTAAGAACAAGGACTAAGCCTGTCAAACCAGGCAGGCTAGCTAAAACAAATGGATCCTTTCATGCTAAGTTGGATTTGCCCAGTGCAATGTTTACAGTTGGGCAATAAATACACGAAAAGCCTTATTATTTTGGCAAGGAGCTAGAAATATCCTTCAGGTCCATTCAAAGCCACTTCTTTCTAATTTGAGACTCCAGCGCAAACTGAAGTTCTCTCTCACACAGATGGACAGTTTGTTTTTCTGAACCTCAAAATAAGCTTTCAGAAAGCTGTTACTGAATAGGGGCTGAGCCAAAGACCATGCACCATCTCAGTCTTCCCCTGATAGCAAGCATCTCAGGAAGTGCCAGTCAGCTCTGCATTCATTTGCTGACCTGGTGATACAGAGAAATGATTACTTGTTTTGAGACTTATTTACTTATCGCAAACTGCTTAGCAACTTATTTACTCACTTATAGCAAGTTATAGTATTCCTTATAGTATTTTTGAATATTGCTAAGAATCCTGCTTGCCCAGACTGTTCTGTGGAATTTTACCAAGGACTACTGTGTCCATCAAAACAAAGCAGTTTACTGTGAAAATCTACCAAGAACTGCAGTGTTCAACAAAATGTTATGTTTTTGTCCTTGAGGAACAGGTGTGCTCTAACTAGTTGGGCCTCGGTAATGAGTAAAGATAGCCATATACTGATTGTAGAAGCTTCATTGATTCCCTTAAATGAGATAGGATGAGTAAACTAACATTTTTGTTGTTCAAGAAATTGGCCAAGAGAATCTGCACATGCTCCGGGGAAAAAACAAGGTGAGAAAGACTACGAGCCTTCCTCCCAAAGACCCCCAAAGGCGACCACCAGGAGGCAATGCGAGGTGCAAAGAGAACATAAACTGCTGACACCAGCCTTTCAAACTAACCCAGCCTTACTCATGCATATGTATGTGTTTGTGTTATGTAATCCTATGAATATGTATATCCACACTCTATCAGTTTTTGGTAAAATGTGTGGTGGGTGTGCAAGCTTTGTGGAGAAATCCCCTTGCAACCTGGCCAGAGTAAACATACCTGCTTTATAACTCTATTTCGAGTTGTAGAGTCTTTTTCCGTGAATCACTGGTGCCAAGAATATTCTTCATCCCAAGCCCTTTTCAAGTGCTTCCTCAGCCACCCTTCTGTCTCTATATTGTCGGTTTTACTCAGCTTCAAGCAATAAACAAACCTGTCATTTATACCTTCGAATGACATACTTGAGGATGGCAGTCAAATCAGAAAGTTGAGAAAATTCAGCAGAAAACTGCAGTTGGTTTCAATACTCCTGCTTTTCCTGAGCGTCAGCCCTTCTCTCCTGAAGTATACACAGGCATGTATTGACTGTGTGGCTGCTTTAACTGCACTCACACAGTTCACAGGACGTTCACTGTGAATACAGCCTCCAGCATTCCCACGTGTGCATACAGCAGGCCTGAAGGCAGCAACCACCAGAAACTGGAACTTAAAAACATCCCGAAAGCAGCAACATCGACAAATGACAAATGTAAACACTCAATTTTCAAAGAGATGCAGATTTAAGCAGTGGCACCAGTTGTCAGAATTGCAGAGCAAAGCAGGTCCATCTAACCTAACTTAGGTATCTTGGCTGGGCTGCTCAGGTTGGAGAACTAAGCATCAGCTGCTTGCTTCATTAAGGAATGCGTAGGTTCCCTTGAAAATGCCCAAGAGCCAAGTTCCTTTTGGACACACATCTTCCGCCCCTGCCTGGAGAAGGAGCCTTAGGCAGCCAAGTTCCTAACATCAGCATTTTAAATAAAAGCCTGACACGGCAGTTAGTCCAAACTAGGCTCTTCAGTCCTCCTAAAATTAGAGGTACTGGCATACGGGCAGACTCAAGAACCAAAAGCAATGCTGTCTTCCCACAAGTCACCGTTGTCATCTATTGTAAGAAATATTATTTCAACCTGGGTAGTTCAGAGCTGGGATGTAATAATGTGAACAACCAAGGTCCTGTATTTTCAGCTTTTATTAAAAAAAAAAAAAGACATTACATTTACATTTCAGCATATTTTTAAACAAGGTCTTTTTGTTAAAGCTTTAGATACCTAAAAAGTGTCTACATGATTCACACCTGCATGGGGCTTTGCAAATCACACAGTAGTCACCAAACAGCTATATTGCACAAAGATCCACACGATACCACACCATTCCTAACTTAGTCTACATTGTAAAGTGCTGTTTTGTAGGAAGAAACTTGTTCTGGAAAATAGGCAAGTGGAAAAATAGGCAAGTGGAAAAATGGATAGGCAAGTACTGCTGAACTGCATTTCTGAAAGGTGACACTTCCATTGTAGTAGAAAAAATCTGACAGTGTGTTGTCAGTGCCTCTGACAGTGTGGTTTTTTATTTAATAAGCTGGAGTAAGCACCATAGAGTACTGTAATGAATGCATCCGAAGTATTCAAGTAACACCAAAAGCCCCATCGATTTTTAAACTCAGAATGAGATAAATACAGACATATCAAATGGCAGATAAATGTTTACAGTAGCATTAGTCTCTGTCCAGTGGAATAAGTAATTGCATAGCAGATCACATCTTGAATGTAAGATAAAGCTATAGAAGAAAAAACCCCTAAATTTCTAATATCTTCTATGTTCTCAAACCAATAAAATTTAATCTTTCTTTTTTTTTTTTTAAATAAAGGAGTCTGACGGACTGTCTTCACATCTAAGATAGAGTGTTCAGTTTATGAGTATTTCCATAAAATAATGAAGGGCCAAAGCCTAGTGATATTGGTCCAGATGGTTATAAAAAATCCAAATGTGGAACTGTGGAGTGCTAACCATGACATAAAACCTCTAATTTATACCAGTTTCTGAAACAGAGGAATCAAAAATGGTATGTTTGTCTGTGGAAGATTTGGTCTGGGAACAACAAACCAGGAGGTTCAACCCTATAATCTACAGCTTTATGCCGATACTAGATTTGATAGATGAACACACAAACAGTGATTATACAACGGGAGAAGTCACAGCTACTGAAGAAAGAATCCCATCTCCTGGGTCTATTTGACTACTGGGCTCACACACACCCAAGAACATGAGTCATATACTCAACAGAGTGTACTAACATGTAAAAGTTTTCAGTGTTTGACTAGCTAATCATGGTTCATTAAATGACTGAGGGAAAAAAAAGCGGAAGGAACAATAAATTTTAACAGCAGAAAAGAGATTTGCTACACTACAACTTAAGTTGCTCCAAGATCTGGAAAAGCAATCAAACAAAAAAATTGTATGTGTGTTATCTGTGAAGCTACTCAGGAACATTCAAGACTAGAAGTGACTGAAGAGCTGCAGAAAGCCTGCAGGACTAAGTGACTAGGTAAACGAACAGATGAAACAACATTAATAAATGCAAAATAGCACACAAGGTGGGGAAACCCTGTATGTGCACAGCTTGTTTACAACTATCAGGATCGTGTGGAAAACACTGTAGAAGAAACTTTGTAAATGTCAACTTAATATTTGGTATCAACCAAAAAGGCAAATATAGTTCAGACTATGGAAAGAAGGAAAACCCAGAATTTTGTCATTCTTCACAGCAACAGTGTCTGTACGGAGGGCTCCTTCAGTCAGCCTCAGAAGCAGAGAAGAGAAAGAGTGGCAGCAGGATGCTCACCAGTACAGAATGGCTTCCATCCAGCAGAAGGAAACATGAAGGGGAGGGCATAATGGGGAAAAAAAGGTTATGATAACCATCTGTTACAAAAACAAATGACCTAAAGGATAACTAGCAAGGGACAATTTGCCACTTCTCCTGCAGGATAAAGTTCCAAAAGATACCCACTGCTTCACAGCTGCTGCCTGGGACATCAAAGTGTTTCTCACACAAGCACACAATGAAGCTGTGGAATGTACTTCCACAGAGCCTTACTAAGGCAGAAACATTTGCAGGTGAGACCTGGAAAAGAAGTTGCCCTTGCTGGGCCTTTCTAGCCCCAAAAGGGCTGTCATGCTCACCTTGGCACAAATGACATTTCTGCCAATTTCTTCTGACAGTGGCCACTGGACAGAGGCTTAGGAGAGAGGACACTGGGAGGGATGGACTCCAGGTCAGATCAGTACAACAGTTCACACAGCAAAGCACACAAAGGTTTTGCATTATGACCTACATTCATGTAAATGTATTGTGATTTTCAGGTCCCATTTCATAGCTCTACAGCTGTATACATGTACTTAGTAAGCATACTTCACACACATTCATCAAGATGCAACACTATCCCCAAATTAGAAAGCATATCCCCAAATGAGAAAGCACCAAGTACATATTAGAAACATCCTTCACTTTAGATCCTTATTTTTCGACAACACAAGTTAACAGTGCAAGTACCACATGTTTTTTTTACATAGATTTCTATAAACAGATGCAGTCCACCTCCGTGCCCAGCAAGATCATGCAATCGATCCTCCTGGAAGATATGTTGAAACATATGGAAGGCAGGGAGGTGATTAGAGACAGCCAACATGGGTTCACCACGGGCAAATCATGCCTGACTCATCTAGTGGCCTTCTGTGATGGAGTGACTGCATCAGTGGACAAGGGAAGAGCTACAGATGTCATATACCTGGACTTCTGTAAGGCCTTTGATACGATCCCCAACAACATTCTTACCTCTAAATCTGACATATGGGTTT
The DNA here is from genome assembly GCF_047716275.1 of Strix uralensis. Classification (NCBI taxonomy): domain Eukaryota; kingdom Metazoa; phylum Chordata; class Aves; order Strigiformes; family Strigidae; genus Strix; species Strix uralensis. The sequence continues at coordinate 56,423,783 of NC_134012.1, read as the reverse complement.
GATGGATGTTCAGTGGTTAAGGAATTAGCTGGATGATCACATCTAAAGAGTTATAGTCAATAGCTCAACATCTAAGTGGAAACCAGTAATGAGTGATGTCCCTCAAGGGTCTGTATTGGCACCAATATTATTTAATACCTTCATTAACGACATAGACAATGTGTTCGCTCAGCAAGTCTGCAGATGACACCAAGCTGAGCAGTTCATTCACTTGAGGGACAGGATGCCATCCAGAGGGACCTTGACAGGCTTGAGTGGGCCCATGTGAACCTCATAGGGTTCACTAAGGCCAAGTGCAAGGTCCTGCACCTCTGTCCAGGCAATCCCCAGTACCAATACAGACTGGAGGATGGAGAGCAGCCCTGCAGAGAAGGACCTGGGGATCCTGGTTCATGAAGAGTTGGAGATGAACCAGCAATGTGCCCTTGCAGCCCAGAAAGCCAACCATATCCTGGGCTGCTGGGTGGACAGCAGGGCAAGGGAGATGGTTCTTCAACGCTGCTCTCCCAAGACCCCACCTGGAGTACTGAATCCAGCTCTGGGTCCCCCAGCACAGAGTGGGTCCAGAGGAGGGTCACAAAAATTATCAGAGTGCTGGGACATGTCTCCTGTGAAGAAAGGCTAAAAGAGTTGCAGCTGCTCAGCCTGGAGAAGAGAAGGCCCTGGGGAGACTTCATTGGAGCCTTTCAGTATATAAAGAGAGTTTAAAAGAAAGATGGAGAGAGACTTTTCACTAAGGCCTGTAGAGACAGAACAAGGAGCAATGGTTTTAAACTGAAAGATATAAGGAAGAAATTTCTAACTGCGAGAGTGGTGAGACCCTGGAACAGGTTGCCCAGAGAAGCTGTGGATGTCACATCCATGGAAGTCTTCAAGATCAGGCTGGATGAAGCTTTGAGAACCAGGTCTAGTGAAAGATGTTCCTGCCCGTGGCAGGGGCACTGGACTAGATGATCTTTAAAGGTTTTTTCCAACCCAAACCATTCTGTGGTTCTATGATTTTATGAAAATCACTGTATGTGATACAGTTTTTAACATGAGAGGTTCAGAAATTTGAGGGGACACATCCTTTAAGGCAGAAATTGGGTCTCAAAACTTAATCAGTGCATTTTTAACGTTCTTACTAAAAAAAACAAGCTGCTACTAGATCAAAAAATTAACTCAAAGAAACGAGTATTAAAAGAAATACCTGATTTTTTTTTTTAAGTTCCCATATTATTACTCATTTGCTTTTGCCTACATACCAGGTACCATTACTCACACATGCAAACACTTCTGATTTTGGACTCTAAAGTCTGATGTATAAGGTAGAATTGCACTTTATATAATTTATATAGCCTATAGTGAAAGCCTGGAAGAGTAAAGAAACTTACCATTATGCCACCAACTATGACACCGGGTATCAGAATTAGAGTTTTAGCTTACAGTCACATTAAAGGTATATGACATGCAATCAGATTCTAGTTTACCCTCCTCTTTCCAAATACAACCTAAGCATTCAGCTGCAGTTCTGAATTCTCCCTGCTTTATACTGTATTTTTGCAAATGTTATTTCATGCTGAAAGGCCCAACCCCTGATGCTCAGGGGTTAATTGGAAAGCATTTGACCCCTCAGAGGCATTCAGGCAGATTTCTTAAATGGAGAATGACAATCACATGCTGTCAGTTTTGACTTCATTAAATACAAAACTGACTATGTAAGGATTTAAGTTACATAAAAGGCAGATTTCTACCCCTGAAGAACAATTTTGGTTGCTAGACAAACTTCTTCCCTGCTTCCCCCTGGGAAGAAAGTCTGTGGAGAACAGCTTTGCACAGATCACAAGAAAGACAGGAGAGTTCCTGGAAGAATATTTCCTACTGGTACAGGAAGTGTCTGCACCGTTTGTTAAAAAAAACATGGCCTAGAGGCTTGTGAGCAACACACAGGTAGAAAGTAATTAACCAGGACTGAAAACTAAGGCAGAATTCTTCTGCTCTCATCTTCCATCTCAGAACAGCAATGGGAAGAGATTACTGCACTAGATGTCACTGTGGTACTCCCCGTACTTTGCTGTGACAGCTTCCTCAAGATGAACTGCTGCACCACCCATTAAGGCAAATGCTGGGTACATTATGCCAGAGCAGTCCACCTCGCACTCATAAAGGCATTTCATACGGCCTGCATCATAAAACCCCACCTTGCCTTTGTCACAATCGAGGCAGATGCCTAAGCATGATGGCAGGGGAAGGATTCTGCTCGCTGGATCCTTAGGGGCAGCAGCTGTCATGGGGATAAAGAACTTCTTCATGCCTAAAGTGACCAGTGTGAAAGGCTGAGATGAGTCAAAGAAGGCATCTTCACTCCCACTGTCATGACCACTGTCTTGCTCGTATCTAGAACAGAAAAACAGCCATTTGCTTTTGTCAAATTCTGAAGTGGGATTGGTGATATGAACTGGAGAAAACATTTTTGTAAGACAGGCAACATGACACGATCACCCGCAAAACCTTGTGGGGTAAAAATATACCTAAGCCAGGAGGGAAGATGCATTTAGTACGTGGAGAACGCCCACCTGGGCCACTTCAAACAATAACAGCTAAACACTAATGAGGATGAGACCACAGAAGGCTCTACTAAGGGAGCAGATGTATCTAAATGTACTCATGCTAGGCTATCATTAATAAACCTACAGGTATAGTAAATTAGTTAACTTGAGAAGTCATTTAATAAATATGACTAATCACTAGAGACAAAATATGTTTAATTTTATTTACATAACGTTAAATGAACCAGTAAATACATTTAAGATTACTGTTGTCCTATGAGTTTTCCATGCCACTGTTGTATTACACTGTCTTTAAAATTCACAACACAAAAAGTAGTGGTTTAGTTTTTGTTTATTTTTTTAAAAAGTGCTCTGCCTGCAGGCTTCCCTGAAACCTTGTTTCCCAGCTGGTTACAGGGGAAAGTTTGTAGCCTGATTTGTTCAGTCTACATGCTTTTCCCCTACTTCTGTCCCCGGATGAAGACAGAAAGAAGCACATATTCTGTGCAGACAATCCCTAGCTAGGTTTGCGGTTTTGGGGTGTTTGGGGGGAGGTTGGATGTGTGTCAGCTAAAGTTTTCCAGATATTTGTGTGGATAAGGAAATCAGGATCTAATTTCTCACTTTGCAAAAAGGGTCCATGTGACTTTAAGCAGCTCAAGACATTGGCATTTTCACACTTTCAGGATGTTATACAGGAGGAAGCCACTACATTTGTTAGATTCCTGAAAAAGTTAAGTCCCCAGAAGAGAGCCTCCCAGCCTGCAGTTCCTAGACACATCCAGGCCTACTACAACTGTAACTGAGAGCTGGAAATCTTTTGCTGGTTTGTCCACTGTACTTTGACATGTGCTCAGTAGCACTCCAGTACTGTATGCAAGGGTATAGCCTGGGATAAACCAGTGACTTGGAATCCACCGTGACGCAAGCTACAGCAAAGATACACACATACGCACAGTGAACATTGTACCTCTGAATGGCTGCCAAACCTAGTATGCTAAGGGAATTAAGGCAGACTCTTCCTATTGACAACTAAACACTGCTTCAATCTTGCAACTGATGCTTTTATTTTACCTTCTTGCTTTAACCGACTTATTTTGACATTTAGAGGAACCTGCTTTCTTTCCCAAAAAGAAAGAAAATAGGACTCTGGATAATTAGAATATCTTTCTACTAACACCAGGGGATGAACAGGACAACCTTCCTTCACCATATCCTTCAAGCCACTTTCTACTGGTTAGGTTCACCGTGTGTACTGAGACCAGACTTGCTCTTAATTTATTTTTTAAAAAGCCATCTCCTTGTATAAAACATGCATAAAGCAAGAGTCTGCAATTTACCTTGGGCTGGTCACATCATGGGTATTATGGAACAATTTCTGTATCTTGTTGCTAGAAACAACTCCCACTTTCACCAGGTATGAATAGGCTTCCACGTGAAAAGCCCAGAAGTGCTTCCCTTTGGCAATCCCAGTGTCACCAATGATGTAATCCAGGGTTGTGTAGCATCCAACCTGCATGCGCTCAGATCCCAGCAGTAGAGGAAATCCAGCCCTACTTTCCACAGAGGTTCTTCTTGGGTTCAGCAGGAGATGTTCACTGTTGTACCCACATTTGTCATCAAAAAGAAAACTGAAAACTGAAAAACAGTATCCCAAAATATTTCCTCTTAGTTAAGTATTTGGCCTTCTGTGCTTATAAACTACATTTTAAGTCACACCAGCATTAGAATTTCTCACTTTTAAAGGCTACCAGGAACGTCATGCAAGCTAACACAGTCTCAGTATGTTACCTACGTAACCTGTTTGTTAACAGTGCTTCTAAACATTTATGCAACCAGTAACAGTATAGTAGAAGTCTGGGAGCTACTGGAAACCACCTACAGCTCTTATCACTGACAGACATAGATTTGGCACCTTGTAGACATAAGAAAACCCAGTACCTGGAGCTGGAGGTGTATGCAAAATAACTTCCCGGCTCCAAGGGCTACAGATGGACCCTTTATATCCTCGAACTCTAAAGGCATAGCTGCTGTCATCATCAAGATCAGATATTACTTTGCTCTTGCTGCAAACTTTGATCTCTTGCCACGTTGCACTCTCCTCTTCTCTATTAAGCTTATGATATTCAAGAACATAGATATCAGCTGAGTCTGTCTTCCCAGGGTGTTCCCAACTGATCAGAGCTTTGTTGTACATTCTGCTCTGCTCCTCATTGATTTCTGGTATTTCTAGACCTGGAATGCCAGAGATTCAGGAGAAAAAACCCCTCAAATTTAGATACACGTTGTTTTAGAATTAACCATACAAGCCCTTTGTTGAGTGGCTATATCACTGTGTGTTTGGGGGGGAAATCTGACTCACTCAGTTAAAGAGTGCAGATGAGGATGTTTCTGTTCATGCACTTAAATTTAAGTCCCTTACTTTCTGTTTTTAGTTAGAAAGTTGTAGTTTTTGTTTTTGATGGCAGCTGAAAAAACATTTAAAAACTTATTCTTTTCTGTTGTGCAACAAAAAGCTTCTGGAAAGACGGGGTATTACTTAACTACAATATTTTGGAAGCCAGTGTATACTGGTACTGAATGCAATGGCATCTTAGCTTCTTTAGGAAAGCTGAAGCTAGCGTTGCTGCTAGGTAATTAATGCCTTGTGGGTCACAGAGACAGAAGGGACAATACAATGCAAGTCACAAGACTGAGTTCAGCAACTGCAGCCCTGAATAAGTTTTGCCTCTTTCCACAGAAGTCCTCAAAGCCGTAACTCAAGAAAGACCTGATGCTCTCGCAATTTACCATTGGAATGGAAGGACAAGTCACCAAGGATCTCTTCTTGCTTGGCTATGTCCACCACAAAGTCTTCAAAAGTAGTTTCAGCTGCTGGCCTGAAGCTCTTCAGGGATTCAGTAGCTTTTTGGATTCTGAAAGCAGAGTAGCAGAGGGACAGCAGAATAAAGCAAAGAAAATTCACACGTGTATATTTCTTAAAGTAAAAATGCTACTTTTTGCTTTAAAAAAAATTCTTTTCTCATGTATTTACTGATGGCTCCCAGAAATTTCTGTCCCTCTAGACAGAACTCAAATGCAAAATTTAAAGGCCTTTTGTACATCAGTGCAAAGATAACAAACAGGTAATGGTTCATTTGGCAGAGCATTTTAACAATTTGGGGCCTTATGTTCAAAGAACAAAATAGGTGTGAAGGGCTAATGGAGAACAACTATTAAGATCAAAGAGTTTAAAGCCAGAAGAGACCTGTTAGATTAACTTGCAAATACCCGATACAATCTCTGAGCAAAGGAATGTTTCAGTGAGCTGAACAGCTACCCTTCCACTGCAGTCCTACTGAACAAGGCTAGGCATTGTCACAGGACAGAACCCTTCCTGTATGCTGTTTCTTAACGCACACTGTAACATAGTAATTTCAACTGAGCAGTACCAGGACCATCCTAAGCCTCTACAATACAAGGTACTGCATTCAGTACTTTGCTAGCAGGTGTGAAAAGAGTATGACTGAGCAGACATCCTCGAACAGTACCTGCACCTCAAACAGAAGATAATTAAGATACCTCACATGAAGTTGTTTTGCTGTTTGAACAAAACAAGAAGGATCAGTTTCTTTAAGCACTTCTTGAGCATATCCTACAAGGCCATTATTTTCCAGGAGCCCTTGATATTCTTCTGCTTGCATTTGCAATTTTTCCAGCCTTAAATTCTTAGAATTTTCAATTGCCCTAAGAGCTGCAGATTTCTTCTCTTCCAGGACATGAGATAATTTCCCAAAACTCTGAGATGCTTCTTCTTTAGCTCTTTCACTGTTGCACTAGGAGGGAACAAAAGACATTTTAGACAGATTCCACAGCACTGTGGCTGCATACAGAAACATACTTAAGGTTGTTCAAGATATCATAGCGAACTAGTCATCTGTTTGACAGAGAAGATTAGTGAGCTTTGTTATGCTCTTCAGCACTGAAAATGCAATCAGCACTGCACTCAAGCTAGTAAGCATTTACTGTCTTAACACAGAGAATGAAGAGCAGTAAAGTATTCCTCTGATTATGTCTTGAGTTATGCAGGGCATTTGTCTTAACAGCTCACAGAAAAGCACTGTAAAAGCAGGTCCGTCTCTGAAGTCTTCATTCCCAAGAGCTAGGTGTTCTTCCATCTTCCCCAATCACCCTGAACTGGGGGTCCAGCCCAGTTTCTCACACACACCCTCAGACCTGTAGTGCCACTTTGACTAGTGCCCTGGATAAAAGGAACTACAAAGCACGGAGGCAATCTGTATCAAGATATAGGCAGGACCAGGAGCTCCTACAACTTCTGCCATCACGTTTTTCAGCTTGTATGTGAACTCACAGCTCTGACTCTTCTGCAGGGAGATTTTGCCCTTAATTCTGACTTTACTGCAACATCCTCGAGGTCAACAGACAGTGTGAATTGTGCAGCACCATTAATACACAGCAGCTGTAAGCATAACACACCTCTCTTTGGTTATTGGTATCAAATTATTGGTATCAAATAAGCTTTATTTCAATTAAATTTACAGCAGCATCCAAAACTTAACTTCTCTCTGTATGTTGCCCAAATTTCCCACACTGTCAGGATTAGGTCTTACCGTGTGCGAGTCAGGACTAATACAAACTGTTCAAAAATTGTTTTACTGGTTAACTGAAAAAACCCAAAGGATTTAAAACACTTCACTGAAAACAGTTCGAGTCCCTGCTGTGTCCCTGCAAGGGCCATCTCCAGACAATCTGCAAGCCACTCTTACCTCTGTTTCTTTCAGCAACAGATCCAGCTGGGTGATGTGAGCCTTCACCTGGTTCTCCTTACTGATGAGGTACTCGATATCTTTTGAAAGCTTCTCCTATTAAAATAAAACGGCAAGCTGGCAAAATAAGGGTATCCCACTCAAACTGACAACCAGTGCAGGCAGGACATCCAGCTAGCGCTCAGTCTATATAGCTACAAGGACAACAGCCTGTTATGAGCAGCACCCCTGCAGAGAATCACTCGGTGACCTGCGATGACTGCACAGAGACATCAGGCCACTGCTGTGAGCAGGACTCTATGGACAAGAGGTAACAGCCTCAGCTGGCTCATTCTTCCCCAGCCACAGGAGTCACCCTCTCTTTGGCTAGGAACATGAGGCTCCAGGACATTACTAAAACTTACAGAAAAGTCTTGTTAGTTATTAACTCATTTGTAGTAAGATTTGCTAGAAAAATGAGTGGTTCAAAGAATGAACTTATGAGTGTCTCTGCACTTCCTTAGTTGCAAGAGTTAACAGCTCTACAGGAAAAGCCTTGCAAGCAGGTGAGAATGGCAAAGAGCACAAGGCAGTCGGGTCTGGTCTTTTTTTTCCTTTTTTTTTTTTACCCTGTGAGCAAGTGAGATGATAGGAAAGGAGGAAGAGGAGGTAGCAGCAATCATTCTATAGTAACAAAGCAATGTTTGCAAGTCTTCCCTGTTGTACTGGGTTTAGGGAATCAACAGTTATGCAATTTCAGAAACATACAAGGTCCCAAGAGATACTTCAGACACAAATTTTTCAGGAGTGCTTCTAAAGTATCAGCTAACCCAAGCCACAAGGACACTTATCTTAAAAAACCTAGATTGTAAAGTATTAACTGTTTAAACCTTCTGTATTGGTCAGTACTGCTGTACAGTTGGCTAAAATAAGGTGGAAACACTTTTAAGGGGTTATGTTTCAAGCCTTGTAGAAAATATAGTTTAGTTTCTCAGGCATACACTATGTCACACTAATATATACATTAACAGATGTTGCACAACAGCATGCCTCATGACTACTTCAGTGTCCTCTAAACACACGTCCTGGCTTACTGCCAGATGGAATTTGCCCTTACCACAAGCTCAGTACTCTTCCCCTTCTTAAGGTCAGGTCCAACAATATTTACTTTTACCTTAAGGGTTTTGTAGGCAGTGCTCATGGTTGTTACTCTATGATTTGCATGACATCCACCCAGTTTACAAAGATGACAAACAGGCCTTCTGCAAATTTCACAGTACATGTTTACCCTCTCCATTTCATGTTCTGGACACATCAAAATCTGAAAAAAAAAAAAAAAAAAAGAGCAGAGAGAATGCATGTGTACTTCCAAAAACTGAGATGCTCAACAAACCATCAAAACACTCAATCATCCCACAGCAGTATTTGATTTCATCAGTGGATTTTTTAATATTCAGTTTATCTTCCACCTTTTATATTTGTCCATGCCAGTGAAAGTCAGCAGATGAACACATACAGTTTCACGAGATTTACAGTGTGTAAACCTGTAGCAATGTCTGTGTACACACCACATAGCCTCCAGACTGCAAATCAACTGTGTTGCTAATCCCTTAAATTGTTTGCATGCCTCAAGATCCCTACACTCCTGTTCAGAGCTGTAAATGCAATATATAATACACCCACTCCGTCACATTTAACTGTTTCTACGCTAGCACCTCTTGAAACAGCTATGAACTGTTTCTTAAAGCAAGAATTGACATAATACTGTAATGATTTAAGTTTAAGCTAGACTCTGATCAGCCACATAGCCACTGCTCTTGGAGCAACAAATGAAATACAGCCACCCCCACCAGTCACAGTCATTTGATAGACAAAAGGCTCCAGTGTTTCAATTTTTCTGACTCCAATTACAAGCTGTTCATGCTGAGCACTAATTCCAGTATCAGCTTAAACAGCATAGCAAAAAGTCTGGTGGTCTCTAAAAATCATCTTTCAAAAACTGAACTTGTTTGAACTACTCAGAGGGAAAAAAAGTGCTGCTGAACTCCAAGCTCAAGCAACAGATAAAACCATCTAAAAAGGGAAGTGTGGTTTTAAAAAAAAAAAAATTCTTTGTCTCATTCCAGAGCACTGAAAGACAACATTTGGGTCCATCTACTCCACGTTACCAAAGAAGAGCTCTTGAGAAAGCTTTTCAGTTTTATGTCAAGGAGAAGAAAAAGACAGCAGTGCCAACACTTAAGCTTTCAAAGTATCATCTTTTAACACACACACAAAAAAAAGACAAAAAAAAATTGTAAGTAGTATAAATATGGACGCAATAAGCTAAAATTGCAGATTATTTCGGAAACCAACTCTCAAGCCCTAGATGTTATCTTAAGGCTATGATGAAAAGCCCAGCGACACCAGTCTCTGTAGTCTCCCTAGTCCCTTGGTACATAAGACTGCAATAAGAATATGCAATAACGTATCCCGCTGTCATTGGCTGCTGGATTTAAAAAAAAATAAAAGGACACTTTCATAAAAACCAGCTGTGCAGGCAGACACCTCCGAAAACTGCAGTCATGCTGTTAGCCTGTGGAAGTAATTTTTCCACAGCAGTGCATAATCACACCTCACAGAAACCACGTATTTTTATTCATGTTCTCCAAAAAGTAAGAATTACAGCCTGCAAGCTAGAGTCAGAAGAGGTCAGCAGACTACCTTGTCTAGTTCTCTCAAAATTCAAGAACAACCAGCCTAATATGTGCTTCTCCCATCCCCACCACACATGTTACAAAGTGTTCTCCAGCCTCCTTGTAAAGTATGACTGAGAACATGGTTTAGGAGACCAGAAAATACTCCATGCATTCAGTTCAGGTCTTAACAATGCAGTGCAATGAAAAACACACTTTTCTTTATATTAAACAGTCCTGAAAAAAGTCTCTATAGGGGCACAGTAAAGATCAGTTTACTGTTGTTGGGTAGTTTTTCTACAAAGTAGATGTATCTACAGTTGATGTAACTATACTAGGTTTTTCTCTTTTTTCTTCATTTTTTAAAATAGCACATCTGTCTTCACATATAATTTTAAAGAGCTAAATCACACACACACTTGATACATCAAGGTCAGGATGATCTAAACCACTTCTCTCCCTTTTGCTCTGCTTCAACAGAATTCAACTACTGACTTTAAACCCAGATTCAAGCTGCATGTAGTATAACAACATATGGTACCTTTACGAGTACAGAAGGATCACAAAATGCCTTTGGTATTTTTAAGTAGCAACATTGCAGCAGTGAGGGTTTAGATACCATAGAAGCTAAGTTTTTAAGAATTTGTACAGCGTTTTAGATCAAAAGCTGGAAGACAGCATGCCAACTTTTACCTCACTCATTTATCCAGTAAAGGGACCTTTCACAAAGATAGCTGTGTGCTAGCTAAAGCGCATCAAGCACATGCTTGTTCTTAACTGGAATGAATGTGTTAGACTCAGGAAAAACGTCACTAAGTGCGCTTCTGGATGTTCACTATCTACCAGCTGGCTAGTTCTGAGGCTCAAATTTTCCCAGCCTCAGAAAGAAAGTACACCACCAGTCAAGCTTCTTACATATTGCACATGAATCAAACCTACTTAATTTAACCAAAATTAATCAGGACTCCTCAAACATCAGCATTTCCAGGATCTGTAGGACCTCCAGCAAGGTCACCAGCCACAGGCACACAGAAAGCGCTGTGACATTAAGACCTACTGTGGTCCCTTGTTAGTGAGATGGCAGCAGTGACAATTCTTCCTGTTATGTAACATAAATTCAATAAGGCACTGCCATGCTCTGCACCATACTTAGCAGAAGAAACAAAGGTAACAGCACTTTGCAATCACACTGTTTTGTCTGAATGCAGCAGCAGTGTGTAAAGTAGAGAACTTGCCATTACATTTTTCTCTTCTGCTATAGCTAAAAAAATAGCAGGGTGTAATAACAACAGGGACCTGAACTCCACCTTTTGCTATGGCTAGATGCAAGGAAGGAGGAGAGAAAGAAGATGCTTTGTGATGGATCAAGTTCAGGCACAAAACATCCAAAGGGAATCTGCCTTAAGGTAGGGGGAGGGGGGTGGGGGGCCAGGGAGGGGGGCCAGTTGTGTTAGGTTTACTGCACACAGGCATCCTCCTTAAACGGATTTTTAGAGACAAGCTCTACCAAGAGAAAAGAAAAAAAAGAACCAAATCACAAATAACACAATCCATTCCCCAAAGTAAGATATCCTTATTTTTAGGGTTCCCTTCAAATGTGTTCTCAATGTCCTCTTCAGCAACAACCACTTCAGCATCAACAAGAACAAAAGCTTATGGTTCACTCAATAATTAACAGAATAGTCAATAAAGCAACAATGGTCCTAAAAAGCAACTACCATTGCACATATGTCTGAAGCTCTATGTGAATGCTGCAACCCAAATTCTGTGAGATACAGTATATTTACCTTGGGTCTGAAGTTGGTGGTTGGTCCTACATATTCATGCTGGGCTTTTGCAGTTCCCCAAGGATGGTGTATTTTGAAACATTCGTTGCAATAGCTTGCACTGCAGTCCATGCAGCTCTTTGTGGATTCTTGAGGTGGAGGTTTGCAGAAATCGCACATAATTGCAATGGCTGCCCTGGCTGCCTGTCTGTATCTTTCCACAATGGTTTCCAAAGTAAAGTTGCGAAATAAGCCATTGATACCACGTTCTCCAAGATCAATATCCCGCTGGCAACCCGGACAAGGAAATAGACTCGATCTAGGAGTCAGTGAATTGCGTTTTCTGCCTGTGTAGACACCAAATCCTGATTTAGGAGAAGCATAAACAGAAGAGGTTTAGATTTTAAAGGGAGAAGCACAGGAATTTATGAACCAATTCCAAGCTATTGTAGCACATCATCCAAACCAGTACAATACCAATTCATATGCAGTCTGCCAAGCCAAAGAGAATACATTTGCCATGACAAGGTAGTGTACCATCTGAGTCCAGGGGACTTACAAACTAACTCTAAAACTTAATACTATGTTAAGGTGAATTTAGCTGTTCCAATCCTATCTTTTTCAACTAGTTTTGGGTGCACTCAAGCTGCAGTCTTTGGAAGCACTAAACACAAAACCTTTCGGAAACCAGCTGGTTTTAGGTTAACTGGCTGCCTACATAGAGAGCAACAGCTTTGTAACATACTGAAGTGAAAGATGCTTATTCCAAGAGTAAGACTAGTTATTCCCAGACAAATACACCCAACTTCAAGCTCCCTGAAGTTTGCTTTGGCTGAGTCAAACTTATCTGGTTCATCCCAAAAGGCATCATAATAAAATAGAGGAAAACAAGACGACTAGATATTACCAGTATGAAATCTCAGCCAAGCCATTTAGTCAAAATATGCTGACTTGAACTTTGCTGAATGGCCTTGATAAAGGAGGGCTGCTAACTAAGCCTATACACTAAAGGGGATGCTGACACAGTTATGTCTAAGAGATTCCTCTGCCCTGAACTGGGGAATCACAGATCTGCAAGGTTACACAGGGTATGTCTATCTCTTTTCATTTCAAAAGGAGATAGCAGAGATGCTGCAATCCTACCAAACAGCTATGCACAAATTTCCCCTCCTCTCCAAAATAAAGTGATCAAAGGCTCGAGTAAAGCCCCAAGCCTAAGGAGCCCTTGGAGCCTGTTCAAGGGGGTGGCTCACACTGACCCAAAAGCTATTTACAGCGTAACATTCTTGAGGCTATCAAACAGGGCGTGCATCCCCGTGTCTCACTCATGAACCCACAGGGCACAAATATCAAGAGTCCTTTATTTATTTCTGAAGCAGGCTAAGCCAGTGTTTAGGCTTAACATGTAACCTCTCAGCTTCCCCTTACAAAGAAACAAAAAAACATTCCCTGTAGCTGAGGCATGGTTTTAAGATCCTTTTGAAAGGACTGCATGTTGGTATAACTAACAAATTTGTAAATGGAGGTATGGCTTAAAGCTGAATTCTCAAGTGTTGAAATTGGTTCTTCTTCAGAAATGGAATTTTATTCTCATCTGTATTTAGTCAGTATCTTCCCATCAGAAATGTTGATGGTCCATTTCTTTCTGAAGTGTCCTTTGATAGTATCCAAGAGATACTTGCCTTGTGCCACTCTCCCGTGGCTGCTTCACCCAACAATCCAAAATCTCCCTTCCTATCATGCCCTTTCCAGTCACTTTTAAAAAACCACAAACCTACACTCCCATAAGGAACTAGTGCCTTTAAACATGTTTGAAATGTGCCCCATGGTGCATGACCATCAGCTAAGAAGCCACAACCAGAGCATGAATAAGTGTGTACAAGCTGGCAGTCTCAAACTCAGCCAGTCTCATGCCTTTCTGGAGGTTCTGAGCTGAACAACTGGACTGCATTTACAGAACAGTATGTGCAACACAAGGCACCCGTATACAACTCTCTGGCTAAGGGAAGCAGAGATTTTGTTTTAGTACTTACTTGAAACGAATTAATTACCCAAACTGCACATCCTGCAGTACCTGTAACTTGGTGTACACAGCAGCACACACATGCAATGCACAGCAATAGCAGTGAAACGCAAACTGTATTTCCAATGTATGCTCCAAGCTAACACTGCACACAGGAACACAGAGAGATTTTCTACACAGACTTCTACAATGGCCTGGACAAAAAGATAATTTTGCATGCAGTGCCATGCAGTCAACATCTACAGAAAGGAATCTGGAGTACTTACATTTGCCAAAACTAAAAAATTAATGATACAGTGCCATATGTACAGGGATGGCCTACAAGCAGTATACTATAGCAGAGAGCAAGCAATGACAAAGCAAGATAACAAGAAAAAAAACCACAGTGCAGTGGTCAAGTTTAAAAATACAATCTGAAATTCGTATCCAGTAGCATGCTTTTAAAGTCTGGCCCAAGCGGCTCAAATGTAGAAGGGGTGTTTGTTTAACTCAAAGGTGAGTTTGGCTGCATCCCAATGGAGGCCTTTCATTCTGCCCATGGTGGACTGAAACGAGACCATCATCACGAGCCATGCTCTGCGAAGACTGGTGACACTCTGCTTACTGAAAGCAATCCAGTACCAAGGAAGTTGTGTACACCTTCAGATGTCTCATCCCTTCTCACTAACAGCACTCTAAGAGCCTAGGGTTTAATCCCTGGAAGTTTATTTGATAAGCTTCTTGGTGTGCTCTGCCACTTCAGTACTTAGAAGTATGGAAACATTCTCTTTATGCCTAGTGAGTTTTAAAATATTAACATGCAGTAAGAATTAATCTACTTTCTGTTTACAGGATTTCTACATTCCTATTTTAAAAAGAAAGCACTGATGAAGTGATAAATTTCTTCAATCACTACCTTTCTTATCTGCCTTGTGTCCAGTTTGCTAAAACTGAATTCTGCTTATACACACACAAAAAATCCACAAAAAATACAAGGAGTCAAAAACATGGATTTTGTAGTCATATAAGATGTGCATCTCAGAGAAACTTAGATCCTCCCCATACTGTCTTTTACACTTTGCCAATCCAGTTTACAACAAACAAGCATGTAGTTTTTGAAACTTTAGGAATCATCACAAGAAGTTTTCCACTGTGTTTTTTAAACAGACTGCTCCACTTGCAATGAATAGCTCAATCAGTAACTAAAATTTAGCACAACATATGCTCATGCTCAGACTCCAAACTCACAAATATACAGATTGCAAAGACTCAAGACAAAGAGCAATCTTAAGCATGTCTTTTAAAGACATTTAAATGTCCTCTTGCCAAGGAGAGGTACCAACACTTAAACTGCTGAAAAGCTCAACCTGCAGCTGATGGTTTGCAAAGGGATAAGACATCTTAAAGATAAAATTGTGTTTTCCAAGTACACAGTATCACCAGAATTCTGTGATTATGGAAGACATGGAAGTTAAATGTGTGAGAGTTTAAAAAAAATAAAGATTTTAAAAGTCAACTGGATTCTCATACAGGTTTTTTAAAAAATATGAATGTATATTGCCACCCCCCCGAACTCAGTTAACACTTGTGGATGGATTTTTAGGCAAAAAGAAAAGAAAAAAAAAAAAAGAGAGAAGTCGGTAGCTGCAAAATGTCATTTTCAGTTACTTTAATCTTCCCCAAATCAAGGGTGCTTTCTGCAAAAAGTGCAGATAAGGACTGCTTTCCAAGAGCTCTGATGGTTTTACAATTTAGATTTACAAATCTAAGTCACTTGTCTCCCTCGTCTGAGTGGGACGTGACATGGTGTCCTACAGTATCTTTGTTTTATGACACTTTCAGTCTTCAACTGAGGCAATTTAAACTTCCCCTTCCGATTAGCTGCTCTGTCCTCCACTGAGTGTAAAATTCAGATTTATGTTTAGCTCAGATAATGTCTTTCTTGAAGAACACAGTATTTCTATGGATTGCTCATGTGCCTGGCAATATCATGGCAACATGGAGTTTTGGGGGTTTTTTTCTGTTTTTGACAGAGCATCACACCAAAAAAAGAAATATTTATGTTAACAAGCCCACAAAGTGGCTGAACTGCTCAGACTGGCTCAGTTTTGGAAATCAGATGTGCTTAAAGAGACACTGGCTATCCTTCGACCTGACTGTGTCACCAAGCACATCAAACATTACAAGTGTATCAATTTAAAATATTTCATTTTCCTAACATACTTATGTGCTGTGCTAAATTGCCAGATCTAGAACTACCTACGCAGATTAACATGGTGTAAATTTCAATCTGCTTCTTTATCAAATTAAGTGGGCTCAGATACAGTTAAGAACTGGTATTACTTTCCATTTAGAAGCGATGGGCAACCATGACCTCTCAGTGTTACAAAGATCAACTAAACAATTACATTTTACTACCAGTAAGACCCTGGTTTTACTGAAACTTGAACATATAAGCTCTTGAAAATTAAAAAGCATGGGATGGGGGGGTGACTGTTGGGATTATGTTTTAAAGGGAGAGAGAACGTGCATTTTTGCACACATCAGTGTATGTTCAGTCATGCATACACACAAGAAAAAATATATAATCCAACCCTTAACTGAATTCCAGTCCAGTTGACCTTTAAGTCAGTGCTAAACAGAATGAAAAGCTTTCCTTATAGAAGTCCTTTGCTGTACCTTTGCTCACTGCAAAAGTAATTTTGTGGACTTGACCACTGACAAAAAGCTATATTCTAACCAACAATATTTAACTTGAGATCTAAATGCTAGACTATCTCTAGCCAATACACAAGAAGTGAAGCATTTCTACCTCTCCACCCAAAAGACCTCCTCTGTGAGGCTGCGAACAATGAACAGAAAGCTGTTTAGAAACAAAAAAATTAGATATACCATTGGTTTACAATGGTTCAAATGAAAACCATCAACTATCTTCTCTCCTGTGCTTGTTAAAATACTGCAGGGCTGAAAGGCAAGAATGTTTAATTTCCTAGCACATGAAACAACTGTAGTATTTAAGAACAGAAAAAGGGAGAAAGAAGAGATGAGGGGAGCGCAGGGAGAGATACTCCATTCAGTTTCTGCATCATCCATCAGTGCTGCACAAGTGTCAACATAACCACATTATGTGCTTTACTCTAATTACACCAACATTGTAATTACACTTAACGTTACAGAAAATGGATTAGCAATAAGAGATATCCTTTATTTTCATTTTATATGCAACATATTTTTTAAATCAAAGATTATTTTATACACAACATAAAAGTGGGGTTTTTTTAAACCAACACATTAGATTTTAAGAAGCACATGCACACCATTTCAACTGAAAAATAAAGAGTTCTGCCAGTTCCAGCCTTTTTACATTAAGATAAATTGTATTTGTAAATGCAAGTTGTGTGTCTACAACAAATACAAAGTGTGAACCAGTTCCTTCTGGCATCTCAAGAATTTAAATGCCAAAATCATTTTAAATAGATGACACTCCTCATGCAGATAGCAGGGATTCCTTAAGTGAAAAAAAAGAAAAATAAAAAGCCTACAGCAGGAAGAAGGTGTCGTATACATTTGCAAATATAACAATAATGACTTGACAGTGACATGCCCTGCATAAGCCTACCAGAAATTCTACCACTTTTTGTTACACATGTGAAGTCCCACTTCGGATGTTTTCTCATGTTTTCTCTCTTACAGAGCTGTTTTATTAAAAATTCCCCTAATGATCACAAAACGAATTAAGCAAGGCAATACACGGTATGGGTACTTGAGATGCAAGGGGAGAATTGTACAAATGTAAGTTGTAAGCTGGTTGAACATTACTGGCATCAAACATCTGAAAGCAAATTTCACACCTCACACAGCAATGGAACTATAATGCTTCTAACATTAGAAGCAAAGACAGTATAACCCAAATGTCCGAATGTATTCTCTAAAGCTCCCATTTCCATATGCTTTTCATTTTGCAAATTTAAACTGTCTGAGATGGTAATTTGCCTGTGATGTGCATCTGCCCAATGCTCTTTGTCGGAAGGTGGAGGAAGCCCATTATTTCCAAGTCTCAACCCTCTCCTGCTACTCATCAAACAGGTATGCAGTCTTTAGAAGAGCATTCATCTCCTTCTACTAGCAGGTCAGATGAAAAGATAACACACATAACTTCCCATCAGTTTGCTGGGATGGTGGCAGACTACTGCGGATTTAAAGATTACAACCTCTGCAACAACTTTTGTGCATATATATCTCGGGGTGAGGGGTAGCAGGGGGGGAGAGGGCAGGAGTACCAAGAACAGGTCTTTCTTGTCCTGTCGTTAAGGGGCATAATGAAGCAGTAATGCTAAACCTTGCAAGGAAAGCAGCCGACAACTATGGCAGCACTGCGAAATGAGCACTGCAAGTCTAATAGTAATTAAATGTCAGGTTCCCAAGGGAGCTTTGCCACCTCCAAGCACAGGGTGGACTGTGCCACTGCAGCACACGTGGGCCATGCCATGCTAGATCGCTGTTTCTACTGCCCAACAGAGAGCAAGCTGGAGGGTAGTTTTTGATGGGAGATAAGGGATTACCTCCTCCCTTACGCCACTGAAGGCAGCGTGGGGGTGCTGCTTCCCACGCACAGCCTGATACGTCCATACTTTGCAAGCCACAGTTTTTACAGGGAGCTCAGGTCACCCATGGTGCGTCCACCATTCCACAGGCACCCAACCTGGTGCTCTGATGTCCACCCTGTAAAACATGATGCGGACAACTGCAGCAGAAACCAGGGACCACATTGGTCCATACATAAAATGCCATGCCAGAACATTATGTTTACTGAAGAAAAAAGGGAATAGGCTTGGATTTGGGAGAAGGCAGTCACCAGTGGGCTCTCCTCATCCAAACAATGTGACACTGCAGTTAGAGAGGGCTTAGAAAGAGGCTGAAGTGTATGTAGAGCTAAACAGTGACTGCAGGGCTGTGCACCCCATGTCCAGAAAACAGGACTGTAATGAGGATAACTAGTCATTTGGTCTGGGGATTCCCTCAAATCATACAAGCCTCAACCAGCCACTACAACAAATACAGCATTCGCTTATCAAACTGATTTGAAACAGTACTAACAACTCAGACGTTGTTTAAAAGCAGCAGGTGAAATAAAACATCTGAACTTTGAAAACTGGGGAGGATAAACATTAGTAACATATGAAATGCAACATACAGCTTTAGGGTTTGTCTTGTGGGTGACTCTTCCAGGGCACCACGGAGTGTGGTTTTTTAAAGTGGATAATTATGTCAGAAGGAAGCCTAAAAGCCAAGATGAGGTTTCTTTCAAGCAATACAGCATGCACAAAGTACTTTCGGTGCATCTGTGTAAAAGCGGATGAACTCATCTATGAATTACACAGACAGCTGTAAGAATCTTTCTAGGGTGGTATCACAAAGAGCATGCGGAATCCTACAGCTAAGTGCTCCTTAAAGCTTCGAGCAAATCGCACTGAAAGAGGCTGTTAGTGCAGTCTTACAGTCACCTGTCCTCCAATTCTGCAACCGTGCAATGATCATCATCTATGGAAAATGATTTATTGTAAGCACAGTGAAACGGGTAGGACAAAACTACTATTTGCAAAGCCTGCAGAGGCTCAGAAGGAAGTCAGAACTACTGAATTAGGCTGGCCGAAACCTGAGAGAACCGCCTCAACAGTACTACTGATGGGTAATGAAATTGCTGAAATCTACAGCTTGACACTACTGAACATGATGCTACTGCATCTCAATGTAACTGAAATGGTTACAAAGATTTACAGGGTGCCACAAAGACAAATCTATTATATATGAAATAAAGTGCATTGTCCTTAAAATATTCCCATTGTTCCTGCCACAGAATAAACAAGACTTGCGCTATCCCTAAGTCATCTCTTTAACCATGTCAGGAGTACTGGGCAGACATTCCACCAATGCAGACACCATTCAGCTCAAGCCAGTCTAATACATAAAATTAGGAAAACGTGCAAAATTCTGATACATACCTGATCTACTAACCCTGTCAATTCTGTCCATGCTAGAAGAAGAGATTTTAATTCGAGGGCTACTCTGATTAGAAGATTCAGAGCCTCCATCAGCAAAACAGTCTTCAAATGCAAAGAGTATTTCTTTCACACATTTGTGACAGACATTGTGCTGGCAAGGAAGGATCAGTGGATGGGTAAATAATTCCTTGCATGCTGGGCAGATGAGCTCTCTTTCGATACCCTTAATGGTAACCTTCATGACAAAAAGAGGGAGAAACAAGTGTAAGTGCAGAAAACCAGCAAGACTTATGGCACAGCTGCATGCCTGTATATCACCAAAACCCAGCTCTCTAGAATAATCGTTGCACACAGTTTTAGCTGGTTTGGAGCACTCCTCTGGTTAACACTGCAAACAAATCTTAATTAATATTTATGAAAGCACTCACAATGTTCATTTCAACCAAAGCGAACACTGCCACTAGGCAAACTCAGTTCACCTTTAGGTCGTGTCTGCATTGCAGGGGAGGAAAGGACAGGAGGGGAATAGTCTTAATTCCCCTCAGCCAACCATACTTCTTAACAATAGTAATCCATACGTTTAACTCGGCTTGCCCGCTCGCTTTGCGGGGGGGGGGCGGGGGAAGAAAAAAGAAACAAAGTGTCGGACTGGTTAAACAACAGGCTTTCCTGCCATGTAATTCACATTTAAGGACTGAAACGGCCTTGACTTCATTAGGCTAATAGTTCGAGTCATGAACATTATTTATTTATTTATTTCCCGCACAAAGAGCAGCCCGTGGATCAATGCAGCTCCTCAGTCATTCAGTGACCCCGCAGCCATCTGGCACCGCGCTCCGAGGCGGCAGGATCCGCCGGAGAGCGAACGCCGAGCCCGGCCCCAGCGCAGCACCAAGTGGCGGGCGCAGACCGCGGCTGCCCAGCGCCCGCTCGTCCCTCCGGCACCGCCGCCGTCCTGCCCGCCGCCAAATCGGACCGATTTCATTTACGTGCCGCCGGGAGCGTTTCCCCCGCGCGCACCGAGCCCCCTCTGAAGGTCCCCGTACGAGCCCTGCCCGCCGCCCCAGCACCGCGGGGCTGCTGCCGGTGCCACTCCCGGCCGGGCAGGGGCGAGGCTGCCGCCGTACACCGGGGGGACGGACGGACGGACGGACGGGGGATGGACACCCCCTCGCCCACCGCGTCCCCCCCCCGCAGCACAAGGTGCAACACTGGAGGGGACCACAAACCCCGACCCAGCGGCCGCGTGCCGCGGCCCGGCCCGCCCCACCCGCGCTCACCGGGCTCTCCAGCCGATCGCCCTCCATCCCCGCGCCTCCTCCACCCGCCGGCTCCGCGGCAGCCGCTGCCAGCCCGGCGGGGCGCCGTCAGGCCGGGCGGGAGGCGGCCCGCCGAGGGGCGGGGAGCTGGAGGCAGGGGATGCGCCCTCCGCCGGGCGGGGCCCACGGCGGCGCCCAGCGCACAATGGCGAGCGGGCACGGCAGCGGGCACCTGCGGCTCGGCGCGGCGCAAGGGCGGCCACGCCCGCACCGGCAGCGGGGCCACCAGGGGGCGCCAGGGGGCGGCGCCGCACCGGGCAGGGTCCGCCGGAGCCGTCCAGCCCCGCCCCCGGGGCCGCCCCCAACCGCCCGGCCGCGCCTCGGCGGTCCCGAGGGGAAGTGGGCTTGGCTTCTCCTTTTTTTAATTGTCGCCAAGCGGCACTGGAAATGTCGCCCATCCCAGCGGCGGGCAGTATTTAGTACTTTCCCACTCAAAACCCTGCCGCTGATGACCTCCCGTGCTAACAGATGCTACACAGCAGTGTCTCTGCCCCCGGGGAGAATAACATCACGGTACGCTGGGCACAGGAAAGAGACCTGGACCGGGGCATCTTACGGGTGTAGTAGGCGCGCACCAGGCGGCCCTCGTGTCAGCTAGGACGAAAAAGAGGTGGGGAAGTGGTTATGTTCGCCTGCACCTCCTACCCTCCCCTTACAGCACGTTTCCATTGGAAAAGGTGGAGCAAATACCCTTTTCACCACCAGCCAGCACAAACAAAACTACTAAATCTCCAGCTTCTTCAGGTTTTGGCAAGGGTGCAGATGCAACCATTGCAGACGCAGTGCATGGAGGCCAAGCATTAGGCTAAGGGAGAAAAACCACTAGTTAGGAAACTCAGAGTGAAAGCATACAGTGTCCTTCCATTACACAACAGAAGGAGGTTTAGTTAATTAAAACAGATGGAGTCTGGACTACGTGACTGATGAAATGCTGTCAGTTTGACAAACCCTAAATTTGACCTACTTGCCTATTTAAAAGACTAACATCAGGACAAGAAGTTCATTTTTCCCCTCAGAATTACTCTTCATATGAGTCAATAAAACAAACATGCTTGAAATGTCTTACTTGGGTTTTGGTCAGTATTTACACCTGGGCTTCAGTGGTCTGGACATGAAATCTGAATGGAAAATTACACTCAGAAATCATGAAGACAGAGGTAATGTTTTTGCATGTCCAGTAATACAAAGAAGAACTTTCTAGAGAACACATGTAAAGATGTTATTTCACATTAACTCTAGAAACCACCCTCATAAAAATACACAGTACTGTGTTTGAAATTATTCCAATAATGCCAGTAATGCACAGTATGTGCATTCAAACTGAAACATGTCACTAAACTGAGCAGGAAGGGAGAACAGGTTGATAGGGACATGAGTTGTCAGCCTTCCAACTATGTTTTGCGTAATGATTTGCAAGCATCTGAATAACTGTATTAGCTCTTAACCACCCCTACTATCCCTAAATTTTCTGATGTTACAGGCAGACTTTAGAATATGTAGCTCTTAATATGCCCTTGCCTACATTAGCACACTGCTCATCACTGACACTGGATGTGCTTCATTTGGGACCAAATAAACTATCAGTCACAGACCAGAACAAAGCCCCTTAGGCTCTGCTGCCGCCTTCGAAACAGTATGAAGAAATTTTGTCTTTGGTGGCACAGCAAGGCAAACTGTTGTTCACTTCATGCCTGAGGTGTAGGTGCCAGCAGAGGTGGGTGTTGCTAGCGTGGACAGACCTAGACCATTTTCCTTCTGTCCTCCCATAGCCCATAGATGGACCACAGTGCCACAGTTACTGCCAGGACTTGTGAGTGACTCTTTGTTGAATCCCTTAATAGATCATTAAGGTATTAGCTTGTTTGTGTGCCTGTTCGCTCTGGCTTCAGGGTACTTCAGAGCAGGATTTTAATTACCCCCCTTCTCCTCCACTACATTAAGATGATACATGAATGAAAAGGTCCTCAAAGGCTTCCAAAGGGCAAAAGTGCCCCTTCTGCACTCACACCTTTTTACTAGCTTTTTGATCCTGCCCCAGCCTAGGACTACTGCATTTGTAGTGCCAAAATTCGCCTTAGCTCTAATGTACTGGGAGTAAAAAACAACAGTTAGGAATCACTGGTACATTAAAAAGGTAAGAGGGGCAAACCACTGTCAGAAGAGACTCCTGTCATTAGCCTCTGCAGAAGAGATTAGTAAAACCAGTGTGGCCACAGAAGTCAAACCTACCCTTCTGCTTTGTTTCCAGCCACACGCATGTGCTGATTGGACAGCTGTTCTGCTAATGAGGGACTCCTTTTACATGAAATAATACCTGGGAAGTGTCAAGATAGTTCAATACACCCTTCATAATTTGCTCCTGCCCCCTCAGCAGGCAGGATCTGACCAGACATTGCTGGCACGCCTTGCATTCCCAAGACAGCACAAGACAGAAACTGGAGTGGGTGGGGGTTGTCATCCTATTTTCCCTTCTACCTCAGGTTAAATGCGCTTGTTAATTTAATCACTGGTACGCAGCAGTCTCCCAAGCACTCATTTGCATTAACTATCAGTGCAATTCAAAGAAGGACGTGGCACTGGTTTTCAACAAGCCATAAAACTCCTACACTTTTTATATAGTGCGGTTGGGGTTCTACTGCATGAAGTAACACAGCCCTGTGCCAAAGCGCTCGGGAGGTTCTGGCAACACTTCCCCTGCCTTCAGTAGTCAGGTCCTCAGACCAAAGCTTTCCAAAACATTATTTTTCATGGTGCTCTTGCAACCACGGCTCAAGCCTGAGCCAGTTTCCCACTGGTCTACATTCTTCTAACTGAACTGTGGCTACCTGCCTTGCACAAGGCTTGCATCAGGGCAGAGGCAATGCATCCACAGTGGAGATAGGCAGGATGAAGACTGAGATTTGTTCCTTAGATAATGGAACATGGAGGCCAAGCTACCAAGGAGACACTTTTCTCCCTGTGGAGAGGAAATGTTTTCTGCCAGGATGGATCCAGTGGGGTTTTAGCCCAGATCCTGCTCTGTGTAAATTGCCAGTGGTGCGATTTGCTTCTCTACTTAGCCCTGAAAAGTGAAATCTTTGAAGGTGACTGTTTTCCCAGGATTTTCTCAGTCATGCAGGCTGAAAGATATATCGTTTGTTCAGCAATAAGGCAGGAATTTATGCTGTCTGAGAGAAGTTTGCCTGTTTTGACTCGGGAATACAGGCTCATCTTTGTCTTTTTGATGGTTACCCTTCAGCTGTGTCACCTTGAAAAGCCACCAAGGGGCTATAGACCTTGGGTGTTTCAAAATTAGAATAACAATGATCTGAGGACCTCTTGTCATAAAACAAAAATATCAATCCCTAATACTATGATTCTTGTTGTTTATGTTCTCTGCAGAGATGTGCTACAAGCCTATAACCCTCAAGCTTGGATGGTTTCCTAACATCCCATAACCTGAACAGCTGGACCAGACAAGTTTGGAAGGTCACGTGAGCCACTGCTGTGCACAAAGCACTGAGCCAATAAAGACTCTGCTCATTGAACTGCCAGAATATTGGGATTGCAATCAGTTTTGTGTAAGGTTTGTAGCTAGCACATCTCAAGGTGTGCTACGTTGGATCAGTAACTTTTTTACTTACTACCACTTGTACAGGACACTTCACATCCAGGACACCTGGAAAGCAGCAGTTGCAAGGCATCCAGAGGGCAGCTAGAGACAACAGTCTACACAGAGGATTCTGCTGTTTCCCTCCACGCATTGTAATCACTTGCCAAGCAAATGAAAGAATTATAATGAAAAAGCTTCCCAAAAATACATGACATTCAAATCAAAATACCCTCCAGCTCTGAAACAGGAATCATACCTGTAAGCAAATTATTACAGTTTAGCAGAAGGGAAATGTAATGGTTATTTTTAAAAGGATTTAGAATATGGGAGATTTACATTTCAAAAAGACATAAATTTACAGGAAGTCCAGCCACAGAGTCAGTTTCTGACACCATAAAGATACGGCACAAAAAATATGAACTATACACATGTAGCACATAGGGAATTGCTATTCTGTCCTGCTGCCTTCTCTTCTTCACTTTGGATTGTAGCTACCCCTGTCACTGGGGGCAAGGCTGGTAGCTCACCCTTGCCATGTCACATCCCGTGCTCTTGTAGGCACTTCAGAGAACCCACTGCTGGAGCCATGAGGACACGTCTAAACTGTGGAGACACACCTTTGTCACACAGGTTGACTAACCCAGCTAACTCAGATTAGAAACTGTCAAGACAGGCAAATTGGACTCTGACTCTTAGCTGCTAGACTCAGGCTCCGCTGCAGTATCTAACTTAAGCTGTTACCTGAAATTGAACTCCAAGATATCTTTACATGCTCTTTTAACCCAAGTCACATTTTTATGCAAATACCTCTCACAATATAGACATAATCTGGCACACTTCTGGATACTCTGTAAATGGAAGAAAATTGCTGTTAAAGTAAAGGACTACTCTCCCCATAGGAACCCAACCCCCAAACAAGCACTTTCCTACACATAAGTAAGAAATATGCAAAGCCCTATCTTCTGAAAGATGAGGAGCAAATCTCCAGTTCAGCTAAGTCGGGCAGCCCAAGAGCAACCCATCAGCCCCCACAGTCACTAGTAAACTTTGCTGTATTTCCTCTCTCCAGTTCCTTATGTGATTCGGTTTTTGTACTCCTGTGTAGCTCTACCCCTTACTCACACCTGGAGAAAAGCTGAAATGCTGCCATGAGAAAATTGTACATCAGTCACTATATGAAACCAGACAGAAGGGAGGCACGGAAATCAGTGTCACCTGCAGCGTCCAGGTGGAGAGCATGCAGAATTTGAAATGCTCTTAAAATTATTTATATGATTTTCTCATGTTTATACCATAGTGGTTTTAGGGCTTGTTTTTAGTAGTATCTATTTCTCTAAATGCTTTTTCTGGAGAAATGTTTTTAAAGCTCTTCCTTATGAATCACAAACTGTCAGTTTCTGCAAACTATGCAGAGGGTAGGAATAGATGGTAAAACAAAACAAACAAGTGAGGGGAAAAACAGACAGGGCTAGGAGTTTGATTAAAAAGTGGAGCATGCCAAGATCCTTATTTCAATGAAATCAATAGTGAGTGCACAAGGGCAGTGTCAGTGTTGCCATCGTCTCTCTGAAATTCACAGCAGTTTATATCGGTTTGTTGATTTTATTCCACTTACAGGAAAATGCCCAAAAATGGTTCTACAAAATGGGTGGGAAGTGTTAGTATCAGTTATCCCATCAGGCAGAAATATTTCTTTACAGCATCTAAGAATTCTTTGAAGTTAATACTTAGGAGCAGCAGATACGTTCCAATGAAGAAAACACATCTATGCAAGTAAAACAATTTTGAATAGAGTGAGGGAGAATAACTGTAGGGGTGTTCATGTGTTTGACTACTGCAAAAGGAAACTTAACAGACAGCAGAGAGAGGAAAAAAAGAAGCCTGAAACCATTTCTGGAATATTTTGTCTCTCTCAGACAGTTGAGGGTCTGTCCTTGCTGTGATTTGAACTGAGATTTCAGAGTTCTGAAAGAAGGCCACACAATCTCCTTCTGCTTCAGTGTCTCTGCTACAGAATGTAGTTAATTGTTAATCTGTCTCACAGGGGTATTTTGGAGTGCTCAGATGCTGCTGTGACGTTTGTGACAGGTGCCTTGGAGGCCCAGAATATCTCACACAGTACTGCAGTGAGCCTAAACAGATGTTGTGGATATATGGATTACACAAGAACTGTCTTATTGGGGCTAAAAGTGTTACATGCATCTTTCTGTTCCAGATACAACGAGCAAGTTGTGTGTGTGTGAAACAGAGTCACGGGAATAATTAGTACAGATCATTAAGAGAGATAACAGGTTTTTGAAGTGACATTTCCCCAGGGAAAAGCAATATATAATGATTTGCCCTGTTTGAGAGGCCTGACAGAGGCTGCAAAGCTAAGTGTAAAAACAGCATGAGTGCCAAAAGAGGTCACGTGCCCAGGGTCCATAAGCTGATGTATCATACCTGTTGGGACCCTACGCAGCGAGAGGTGAGTGTGCAAGTGTAAAGTATTGTTATTATGTCCTATTTCTCTAATAGTTCTTTGTTCAGTGAAAGCCTGATGCAGTTAACTCAGAGAACGTTAATGCTCTCAGGCTTTGTTGCAAAAGCTTTACTTATGTGAAAGAACAGGAAAGGGAAAACTGGAGTGCTGGGACCTCTAAGCAGTCATACCCTGCCCCTAAGCACATACAATTTACCATGCAGAAGAGTCCTTTTGCTGGCATGATGTACGTCACTTGAGAAAGCAGCTTAATTATCCCGGCAGAATACCTCCAAGCTGCTGGATAACATCAATAAATTACAAAGGGGCTGTAATCTTAAACCCTGGTACGGAGGTAAAGAAATGCAAAAGGAAAACATGGAGAGCCAGAGATCTGAGACCTGGCCCTTGGAGAGCCTCAAGCAGTGACTCCCACTATGGAAAGTCTGTGAAGGTCACACAAGTGCTACAGCTCCTCTTTTCTTCAGGAACATCAAGGATGGGACTTGGCAATGTGATGCTCTATGTATAAACAACAGCTCTGTTTATAATAAACATGCATATTTCATACTACTGTGCTAACTCGACTGTCTGCGGAACCATATGTTCTTGCAGAGGGCATCAGATTCAAGCTACCATCACAGACTGTTTAACTGTGAGGGAAGGGGCAGACGTAGCACCCCCTTACAGGCAAATCACAGGCAAAAGGAGTTTCTTGCCTGAAACCCTTTATGGTTTTGTGTATTGAATAAAATGGACAGGAATAAGACTTGGCCATCTGAATTTTCCTTTGGAGCCCCAGGCATGGTTACCCCTGGGCAAGGAGAAGAAGAAAATCACCCAGAAAACTTCTCTCTCACTCACTCTAAAGGTTCATCCACAACTTTTAGAAGAGGGAGTGAGTGAGAGGCAGGGGGACGAAGGGTGAGCACAAAAAATGGGGTGTGAAGGCAGTCTCTGGAGATGAGCTGGAAGGTCTTCAAGATGCGTTTGGGGCAGACAATCTTTCCAATAACACCATTGTTCACCACACTTATTTTTAAGTTCAAAAATACCGTGACTACTTCCTTCTTTTTTTTTTTTTTTTTTTTTTTTAAACCCAGAATCTTTGGGGGAAAGGCAGAAGTGTTCCCCATTTTTGATGTTACCAGCAGCTCACAAATAAAATAAGTTGGATTTCCCCCTCCTTCCTCTACAAAACTCGTGCTAGTTTCCCTCAAAATATTTACGCTCTGAATCATTTCTTGGGGGCAACACTTTTCACTCCAGCATTACCCACAGCCCATCCAGCTATGGGTAACAGAAAAAGCCCCCAGTAACAGGCTGGCATGGGCGCAGCCCGCGTTAGCGCACCACATCCACTGATTAGCAGAAGGACAAACTGTGACACGCACAGCACAAGGCTGCAAAAATGCCAGATGCCTAACTGTGCCGGCCTGAGCGCCGCTTCGCCTTTTTATTTCTTAACCTTTTTCCGACAGCCTCGGAAGCGTGCGGTGTTAGGCGAGCCTCCAAAGTACATCAGCTCTAAAGACGAGTCAAGTTCCCCCCCGCCACCCCCAATCAACCAACCAACCAAAAACATTAAGGTGGGAACAGACTCTCCCCTCCGGGCGCATCCCTCGCGGCCCGCCGCTCCCGGCGCTGCCGCCTCCCCGGAGCCGCGCGGGTGTCCCGGGGATGCTGACCGCGGCCCCACGGGCACGCCGCTGCCGGGGACCCCCGCCGGCAGTCCCGCTGTCCCCGCACGGGCGGGTTCACGGCCGCGCCGCCCCTACCTTTTCCCGCTTCAGTAGGTCCAAGATGTAGCCGAAGCGGCTGCCGTCCGCGGCCACCGCCATGGCCCCACGCTCCACGCGGGGCAGCCGTGCCACGGGCGGGACCGCCCCGCCGCTTCCTCCGCCCTGCGCCGTGCAGCCCCGGCCTGCCCCGGTGCTCTGCGCTGGGGACCCGCCGTGGTGCGAGAGGTACTCTCCTCGCCTCCGTTCCCCGCCCCGTGGAGGATGCTCACGGGACCGAGGACGCCCGTGAAAACCTCTCAGCCAGCAGCAGCACGGGCAGACTGTCAGGGCACGTCGAGGTGTCCAGAAACACCGTCTCTACGGCCGCAAAAGCTGTGGTCAAGCTGGCAAGATTGTACCTACTCGTGGTTCAGCCAAACCCGAGCGTTACTGTATAAATCACTCTCGTCCTCTGCTGAGCCCATGGCCTGGGGCTGATGCTGCAGCCAGGTCTGCCCAGGGCAGCACCCAAGGTGGGCATGCCTCTTTTCAAAGAGACTTCAAAGCACAGCTTGAAGTGAGATGCACGCTGAGGTACGGCATAATGCGTGTGTCCCCAGGCTCTATCTGGTTTTCTTAAATTCCAAGCTTTTGTTCAGATGAAAAATTGTGTCTAAACACATCTGCAGTGAAGAGCTCATACTAATGTAATGTACATAATTGCATGTATGATGTCTGGTGTGTTTGCACTTGGCTGGTGGTACATCTATGGGGCAACTCAAACTGGAAGAAAACTTACTGTCATCTATTTTTCTGCATCCCAGGACTGATGCTGCCACTCAGGATGGATACAACATGATTGATCTTACCCCTGTACTCGGCACTGGTGAGGCCACACCTCGATGACTGTGTTCAGTATTGGGCCCCTCACTACAAAAAGGACATTGAATTACTCGAGTGTGTCCAGAGAAGGGCAACGAAGCTGGTGAAGGGTCTGGAGCACAGGTTGTACGAGGAGCGGCTGAGGGAACTGGGGTTGTTTAGTCTGGAGAAGAGGAGGCTGAGGGGAGACCTCATCACCCTCTACAACTACCTGAAAGGAGGTTGCAGAGAGCTGGGGATGAGTCTCTTTAACCAAGTAATAAGTGATAGGACAAGAGGTAATGGCCTCAAGTTGTGCCCGGGAAGGTTTAGACTGGATATTAGGAAGCATTTCTTTCCAGAACTGGTTGTTAGGTGTTGGAATGGGCTGCCCAGGGCAGTGGTGGAGTCCCCATCCCTGGAGGTGTTTAAGAGTAGGGTCGACATAGCGCTGAGGGATATGGTGTAGTTGGGAACTGTCAGTGTTAGGTTAATGGTTGGACTAGGTGATCTTCAAGGTCCTTTCCAACCTAGATGATTCTGTGATTCTGTATACAACTGTGGCAAAAAAACCCATCCCAGCAATTGAAGTACCCTGCACTTCTTGAGGAAGACAACCCTCACGGCCTGCTGAAATGTTCACACCAGACAAGAGGGCCAGCTACCAGGAGAGGCACTGTGAAACTCCACCAGGACACAGTGGGCAAGGGGGCCCCATGGGATGACTGGGGAATGATGTTTGAGAGGTTGCAGACATTGCACCCCTGCTCCATGCCTGCCTCCACACCACTGCAATAGCTTGCTTCTGGTGGAGGTACCACAGGTCACTTCAGCCAGCAGCTGGCTCATTTCTTTCTCCTCTGCTGCTCTCTCACCAGCTCTCTCCCAAACTGAGAGGTGGAAGGGGACAAGCCACCCTTACATTGTAGCTATCAGGTAGCCCATGGAGCATATCACCCCTGTGTGGTGAAAACATACCAAAAGGTGTTTTATAACAGTATAATGTATCCTTTTGGAGGCTGTATTTCCTAAGTGTACTGATACGGTAGTAATGTTATCCCAGATTCTCTCTACAGGGTACTCACTGAAACAATATACTCTTTCTTTCTCAGAAAACAGGACTCATGAATAGCTACCAGACTTTTCTGTTACTAGATACTGTACAATTATATATATCAGATGACTCATTAATCAAATAGCTTGTTATTGGGGTATAGACAGGCTTTCAGCATTCCACATATTGCTTTTGTGCAAACAGCCCAGGAACAACGATGGGCATCGGCGCAGGGGGCAGTCAGCTGTTACCACTCATGCAGCTGAGAGGTCCTCGATACATAATTAAGTCAATGTGAGATATTTTACTTCTCTGATCTAATTCCAGCTCACCAAATGGCACTCACATAGGAAATTTTCTCTGCTGTAATTTCTTTGGATCAGTGTTGAGCACTGCGAGAAAGCAGGGCTGGCCAAGGCTGGGACGAGGGATTTCCTGAAGGAGTGACTCACTTTTCCCAAGCTGCTCAAGTCTGGTAGTCATCTGCAGGACACCATGCTGGTGGTGTTCTCAGCAACCGTGGCTCTTCTGTATCAGGGAAGGTTGTACCACGATATCGGGGTGAATCTCCAAATGATAACCTGCACCAAGCAGCAAACATACCTTTGACCTTACTACTCAGTAATGACAGGCTGTGAGAAAAGCCAAGGAATTTACAACCCTTTCTGCGCAGTGCAAGAAAACAACATGCAGCGGTTTACTCCACTGGAACCCTGGAGCTGGAGGCATGTCTGCACCTGAATGCCTTTGCAGCTTTGCTATGTTCATGTTAAATGACCCCAAACAACCATCGCCCAAAGCCTGTGAGACAAGGGTCTCCACAGGTACATGCACCATGTGCCTGCTCTGAATCAATGCTTTTGTCTTGCATTTTTGGCCATGAATCACACCAGTATTTTGAACAATGTGCACTGAATTTCTAGCTTCTGTCTCATGACTTTTTTGCTGCACCAGTGTGATTAGGTTTTTTTTGTTTGTTTTTTGTTTTGTTGTTGTTGTTTGTTTTTGTTTGTTTGTTTTGGTGTTGTTTGGGTTTTGTTTGTTTGTTTGTTTTTCTTTCTTTCTGCTATATGCTGTTGGTTAATGCCAGCCTGGACTGAAATTCAAGTACTTGGGACAGAAAAGATGAGTCCTGGTTTCCTTCCCTTCACCTTCTCAGGTCCTGCTTCCATAAATTGATCAACACCCCAGTCACATGCTGCCCTCCATATCAGGGGAGTGCTGTGGTTCTCATTAGAGTGCTCCACAAATGTAAAGAGATGTGAATGTAGCTCAAGTCATGAAGTTAGTCAGGGCAAGAAGGATACAGGAGGAGACGGAAGAAGCTGATGGTTCTTTCATGCTCTTTTCTTGGAATGGTTTTGTTTCAGCGCTATCTCTGTTAGCACTCCAGGTTCAGGCGGCTGCCAGTGAGAGGCAAGCAGGTGGGTGCCACAAACCACTTTTGCATTGATTTCACCGCTTCGGCAATGGCACCCTCCCAAGCAGCTCTTGCTGGGATGATCCTGGCCCCTGTATGACAGCGCTCTCTGCCAGCAGCCGTGCAGGAGAGTGTACTTCTGCAGAGTCCTGCAAGCCCAGGCAGAGCCTTGTGGATGGTTCGGTATCATTAACACAAGCTGTCTCCATAGATCGAGACTAGCAAGTAATTTGGGACTATTCTCTGCAGCAGATATCAATTCCTGTAGCCATTTTGAGGGTTCTCATTTACCTCTCCTCAGATGAAAGACAGTTTGTGCTGGCCTTTGTCTTGCAGGCTGACAGGGGAATGTACACTTGGAAGGCTGGAGACAGATGGAGAAGCTTCATGTTGCAGCTGGTGGCCCAGGGACTTTCACCCCTCTTGGTAACCGGTTGCTGTGTTTTACACAACCTTTACTGAGGTAGGCTGTATGTCAGAAATAGCTGGGAGCTCCTCACCAGTTCCACATAAACTTCCACATAGATATGCAATTGCTTTTCACACTTTTGCTCCTTTTATTTCATCTGTCAGGTTGGTTCCTTTCTGTGGAACCAGGATATCTGAAAATTAACTCAAACCTTCAGTTGTCATGAAATTATCAATCTCAGAGCATGTCATATTATCTTAAAATGAATCAGTAGAAGGTTTTTATTTGCTTTCTATCACTTAAACTTGTAGCAGGTCTCCAAAAATGCAAGGATCCTGGGCCAGATTATCAACTAATGCAAATTAATTTATATCATTTTATACCAGCAGAAAAACTGACCCTGTATTGCAATGCTGAAATGTCACGCAACACAGGGATCTGTCTTGGCACATTGGTATAGAAATTAAAATATAAAGGAAATTTGTGTTTCCTGAACTGTGAATTATGTTGATTCTCTCAGGACAGCAGTGACAGCTCTGGATTTTCTGGTTGATCTTCTCCGTCTTAGTTTCTACTTCTGAACTAAATCTGAGCAGCAAAGCCTGATCAGATGCTCTTCTCTTTCCACTCCCCTAGGATGATGAGGTATTTTCCCATCTCCATTTTACAGGAATCCACTCAAGCACACACCCTAGCGTCCTGAGGGGGGTCTTCTCCCACTGTGCACCTGTATATCACGCTTGAACTTGTTGGCCACCATTACTGGAGGAAATCTACTTAAAGAGTGTTGGAAACCAGCTGCAGGCGGCGATATGGGAAGGGCTAACACAAATAATTCAGTACAGAGGAGAGAAGGAGTGCTTCCATTTTATAGTATGCGTGGGGAAAATGGATCTGTGTTAGATATACTTCCATCTCAGAGGACTCTGATGTCACTGACAATTGCAATGCCAGAGCAATGGAGATGCAAGAAAGAAGATGTTAAAGGTGGTGGAAAACTGTCAGTAGTCAGTATGAACTACTTCAGTGTTAAATTGTACATTTGAACAAACATTTGAAATAATGAAAAAACCCACCACTTAAATGCGTATCCAAGTGTGCATGCCTCTGGTAAGGATTGTGACCTGCTTTTATTCTCTTAACAGTGTTCAGAGGCCTGCATCCAGCTTGAGCAATACTAAAGAGAATTCATGTAAATAGTTTATGAATTTTATATAAACTGCTTCCTTCCACAGGGAGTGATGTAGATGGGAACTGTCATGAGCAGAAAAAAAATTGCCATGAAAGAGATGAGACCTTCTGATGACTGGAAAGGTTTTACAAACAGGACAAATAAGATCAAACCGTATTTCAAAGCTCACATGCAGACTTAAACCTCTCCCTGCAATAAATCCCATCCCTTCTAGTTCTTCTAGGCATCACAGGGTTGGTTTGTTGTTTTTTTTTTTTTTCTTCCCATTCCCACCTGTGCTCTTCTGGGGAAGAAAAAGGAGCAAACTATCTGGAGTCTCTTGGTGAGTGGTCAGGGAACCGTCTGCTTCTGTGTCTCTTCTACATTCAGCTGAGGTCCCACTAAGACCACCTCAAGCAGGAGAAACTCCTGAACCTTCTCCCTAACAACTGCATTAATAAATCCCACTTGGGATTTAGATTTAGCCTGTGATGCCCTGGGATCCCCAGATCTCTCTCTGCGATGCAGCTACCAATTCACATCTTCACTTTCTGTGGGAGAATTTGATTTTTGGGTCCTCTATGTCTGTAGCCTTCCTGGTGATCAAATTTTTACTTACTGTCACCACATACTGGAAGAGGGTTTTATTTATTTTTATATACTTTGTTCTAATAGATATTGGCAAAACCAAAAAGGTCACTAAACCTGTAACACTAAATATGGAAAACAAACAGCAACAATCAAAATGAGATATTGAAGCAGTTCTGCTGCTGCTCTGTGGCTAAGTCAACATCATCCATTGCTAATGGCCAGAAGAAAAGAGTCTCACCCTTAGCCTGTACCTCTCATTTCCCTCACTTCTGGCTGTAGGTCCTCTGGCAAAGGCAAATGTAATAAAATAAAAAGGCAGATTTCAAATTCACAATATTTTGGAGCCAGACTTTTTGTTCTACTGTGCTCAGACCTTTTTGACACCAGAGATGTCTACCTCTAGCTTTTTGTCTTGGTCCATTTAAAGACCTCTGTCCAAATACCATAAACATGTTCATTCACTATTTGTGATGCACAAACACACAAAATAAAGTACAGAGTGAAAACTGCATCTGTACTATATGAAAAATTATCTTTATGTATGATTTCCTCCTAGCCTGTCCCATGTGACACTAGCACAATATCACATGCCCCTGGGAACAAGCTCATTTAAGAAATATGGGTTAAATATGTAGACTACTATTAATATTTGATGTATTGAGTATGTTATTAGATATTTATAAGGAATCAGCTGAAGTACATAATGATGCATACCATGAATATATAATGTAATTGCCATTTTTTGCTACAACTACAGTTAATCAAGTTTGATAATACAAAGAGAATTTTGGGTATCTAGAATTTCAATAAATATTAATTGAGCAAAACACAACAGGCTAGAGTCTATTAATTTATTGATTCTATTCATTTACTTAAAAGAATGTGTCTGATGAAGAAATCAGAGACATGCAAATCAGGGAAAGATAAGGAAAAGATGAGCGCTGCTGAGATCTGCATGCAACTGTGGCAATGCATGCTTTAGTGATTCTGTGTGTTTTGAAGAAGGGGAAGTCTGTAACAGCAAAGGCTCTGAAGAAGGCAGCATAGACATGAAAGCTTTTCAGACTCAGCTGGCCTTCAGAGAGTACTGCGTCCATCTACAAAGCTTGTCCAGTTTATGCCTTCAAGGTTTAAAGGCGTCAGCTGGGCTCCTGCACTTTTCTTTCAGTTTAACTACACCAGGATTAGGTTTGAGTTAACTTTCCTTTTTCAGAATGCCATGTCCTGTGTTCCTTCAATTAAATACTTTCCCTGCGTTTACCAGTGGGTTAATACAGTCTTTAATCCCCACTGAAAGTGGATTAAGCTCCCTGTGGATTGAATTTGCACAGAGCGAGGGCAGTGCAGACCCCATTCTGCTCTGTGAGAGCCGGCCAAGTGTTCACCCTCCTGGGATCACACTGCACCAGGGTGAACCTGCCCCATCACTGGTCTGTCCTCTGGACATCTGAGGCTCTCCAGACCCTTAACACCAATAACCTGCTTTTAACACCAGATTCCAGCTGGGATCAGCACTTAGGCAGATGTTGCGCTGCTGGAGTACCTGCCCACAGTGCTGCAGCACAGCTGGAGCACTGTTGTGGCCAACCTGGGCAGGCAGCATGGCGCCAACGGAACAGAGGTTTCTGCATCTCTTTTTCCCTCTGTAGGCTGGCAAAGGTGCTGGTGTTCCCTCAAAGAACTACTGGCTTAAACAAAGTCAACTTATGAATATAAAAGGATGTGCAGCACAGAGCAAAAGGCCAAAAATGTCACTTAGGGGAGCTTATCTGAAGCTACAACAAAGCAAATTGTTCCCTGTAGTCTTCACAAAATGCTGAGGGTGAAGCACAGTGACACTCCTGCTCCCTGGTCGCACTGTGTGTAGCATGGAGACAACCTGGGGCAGCAATTTGTCCTGCATGTGAGATGGATGCCAAGGCTGGCCAGTACTGTTTGGGGCCAAAACTCCCAAACCATGGTTCTGGCTGCTTCCCCATGTGTGTTGAGCACCACAAGGTGCAGAGCCAGCTGCAGGGTGTAGCGTAAGAGAGCCACAGCCCCAAGTACTTGGCTGTTGCTCTAGAAGATGTTCCTGTCCCATACATGCTGCAGTGCAGAGTGAACTAGTACAAACCTTGCTGTGTGAACTTGGTCGCTTTTATCACGAGTGATATGCAAAACAGTCCCTGATGCTGGGAGTCCGGGCCCTGCCATGGGCAGACAAGCACTTATGTGCTGTTCTGGAGTTTCTAGAAAAGGAAATCTTCCTGGTTTTCCATGCAAGTTTCTTTTCGTTCCTTTGACTTCTACAGGCCTCTCAACAACTTCAGCAGTTCACCTCGGCATACTTAAAAAGGCCTCCCTGATGCAGCAGCCTGAGTGGAAGAGAGTTCCCTCTGATTCAGCTGTAACGCACTCACTTCACAGAGGCATGCTCACTTTGCCCTTCTGTGAAGGAAAGTCAAATGCATGTTGGTCTGCCAAGAGTGGCTCCTCCCAGCATCCTCCCCAAATAACTTGCCAGACAAGGATTTCAAACTGGTTAAAGACAAAACAAACCCTTCTCCTAATAGCTAGGAATACTGCATTATTTATCACCTTTTTACTGTTTTCATGTAGAGCTGGGGTGGGTGAAGTAAACTATGTTGGCAAAATGACATTTTAGCCTGGTTTGATTTTATTTATTTGTTTTACTGTTGGTTTAAAGCAATCAAAAATCATCTGTTCTTGACTGACATCAGTAAATGAGCAGAAGTGTGTAGGCTAGAGCTGTCTCAGCCTGCAAGACACAGCACCTCTGAAGTGTCTGAATCTTCCTTTGCCAGTGTTTGCAGTGTACAGACATTCACTAGGATAACTGACATCAGAGAGCTTATTTTTGAAAGACAAAAATAATTCCTTTACATTCCTGTTCACTCCAAATCTGGCTAGCATCAAAAAGCATCAAAAGACTCAGCTTGCTCTGATGACAAGAGTTGTCTGTGGGTAGCTGGAGTAGGCTGGGCAGCCAGCAAGGGGATGGGAGTGTTGTCCCTCAGACAGGGTTTGTTACCTGGTGTGCAAAAGCCAATCTCACACACATAACTGAAATGTCAGTTTATTGTGTATTTGGTTAACGAGGGGTGCTAGGTAGTAATTCCACAAAGCTAGCACACCACACAAAAGAACTTCAAAGTATTTATACACTCCAAACTACATGATTACATATTTACTGATTATTGGTTAGTCACTTATCACTTCTATCCCTTATTGGTTAGTAACATGCCCACTTCAATTTAAAGTTACAGTGGGTTTTCAATTTTCTGCACAAGCTCAAAGAGGGAGGGTCTTTATTCAGGCAGGGGTCTTCGAAGCAGTGGGTGTGATTTTTACTATTATAATGAGGATAGTCCTTCCAAATGACATTCTAATCTCTAATTAAACTGATACAGGTTAAACAATTTTAATGAGCGTCCATGTTCCAGGATGTTTCTCTTCTTCAAGGATGGTAGCTCCTGATTAGAAGTTTATTACTAATTACAGTTGACAGTTTTGAAGAACAGACCAACCTAGCTGATGTGTCCAATCTGTCCTTGTATTTGATGAGAAACATCATATACAATGGACATATGGACAATAATACATACTATGTGTCCTTGGGTGCAATGAGAAACATTTGTGAGGCCTACAATGTGTGATGAGAAACAGTTGTGTGGCCTACGGGAGAGGGATCCAGTCCAGACTGGCTATCAGATCAACAGCTGCTGCAGACTTTAATTTCCTTTTATAGAAGGGACATCATGGGAACTGTTGCTCTTCATAGCCTGTGGAGTCTTTGGCTTAAAAAACTGCCCTCCCTGGGAACCAGACGCTACATAACATCTCAAATGCTGGTCTGTGTGTTTGCTCAGGTTTCCGCTGCAGTCAAAAGCAGCATGCTTGTCTTTGCTTTGTGCAGAGACACATGCAGCCTTCCTGTTCTGCGGCTCATGGACCATAGCTTGGAGTCACAGGAGGTGAGAAAGCTTGCAGCAGTCCAGAGGGGTTACAGGTGGGTGGTAAGGGAGATGCAGAGTTAGGGCCACCCAGGAGCAGGAGGAGAAATGTGCTACCCACTGTTATGCATTTGTTATGCTCTGGTGTCTGCTCAGGTCCTGCGCTGAGGGGCCATGGAGCAGAGGAGCACGCCGGCAGCTGTTACAGGGCTGGGGAACCACTTCCCACGGATAGCTGCAGTTCACAACTCGTCCTCAGAGCTGGGAACACCCCTCAGCAGGGAGGGGTGTGCACCTCAGGTAGAGAGGGGAACACGTGCCTCTGCTGTTCCCTTGTATCTACGTTCAGTAAAAACTAGACTAACCCTGGGGTGGCAGACAGGAAGGGGACAAGGCTTGGCATATAGTCACGGAAGTTCATGTTGTTAATGTGCTTTACACCTTTTCTTTAGATACCCACCATCAGAGTCCTCACTTTTACTGGCAGCTCCTCATTCTGCAGAAGGAAATTGCTTGAGGCTGGAGTTTATCTACACTGAAAACAAATGTCAAGGCATAGAGCCACCAGAAACGTTTGCATAGGAAGCTATCAATAGCAACTGGGAAGGCAGAGGCACATGTTATCATCACTCTGCAGGACACACTCTCTCTGGCCTTATACAGGGAGTTATATATAGAGCTGTATACAAAAACATAGAAGAGCCCTGTGGCTGTGTTGGAAACCCTTAACCAGACACATCTCTAGCAGAATCCTGTCCTTGGCCCCACCAGAGAGCTGTGTATTTCAGAGGTTATTTCAGAAGGATGCTAGGCATCCAGCACCACCAGAGGACAGCTGATCTGTGAAGTATGAGTGTACAGACCAGAGTGCAAATATGCCCAATCCGTCTAAGATTTCTGATTTCCTCTAAAGTATCTCTGTGCTATTTATAGAAACATCCCTCCCATTCCCATCTATGTACCTTGCAGATCAGCACTACATTAAACAGTCCCGCCATCAAAACTCTCCTTAATTGAGGAATTTACAGGCTGAAGGGGGTGGGAATTAAAAAAATTACAATGTTAAAGTAGAACTGGTAAAAAAATAGTCCAGGAGGGTCCTTAAGAACTTAGAGAGTTCATCAAACTGCTCCAAGGCAGGATCAGCTGTCCCTGAGTCATTCCCAGCAGTTGTTGGTCTAACCTGCTGTGAAAGAATACCCCTGGTGAAAACTGCCTGGGCAGTAGGTTTACACAGATGCCTTTCTGGCACGATTCTCCTCCACAATGAGTCTGAAGTTAAAGACGACTGTAATGGTATAATAAGCAGTATGAAGGTTGGGTCCAAGATAAAAATGTAATTGTGTAAAGTGAGCCTATTTTAGTAAGGCATGGCCATAATTTAAAGAAGGTTGCTAAATGAAGACTCCTGGATAGTATAACAGCAAATAAATACAGCTCTGTGCTTAGTGAAACCTTTAAATTATCCAAATGCAGCATGCAATTTCAACAGCAGTCCTGCTGATTTAGCTTTCTAGGCAGCATAAGCACCACTCCTTTCCCAGAAGCTTTCAGGACAAACAACAGAAAGCTGTGCCTTGACTTTTCATGTGAAATTGTCCTTTTGCAGATTTCCCATAGAAGGATAAGGTGGGACCCTCTCTTCCAGGATAAGACAGAGCCTCTGTCCTGTGTGCTGGAGTAAAGGGGACACAGGGAGAGATCTGGATGGAAACCCAGGGATGGGTCCTGCAAAATAGCTTCATGAAGGCCTTCGCGCTCTCTCAGACTGTGAGC
This sequence comes from Strix uralensis, assembly GCF_047716275.1. Lineage (NCBI taxonomy): Eukaryota > Metazoa > Chordata > Aves > Strigiformes > Strigidae > Strix > Strix uralensis. Next base: position 56,383,734 of record NC_134012.1, on the reverse strand, counting down.
ACGCAAGGTGGTTGATTTAACTGCTGCACAAGGTAGCTCCAGGTCCTTGTACCAGAGCCTGTTTATCATCACTGTTACACGTTAACATGGAAGTCACCTCCACACACATGCATGACTAAAACTGTCAAAGCCACAGGCTTCCACATGCATATCTCCCTGCTTTCATTTGTGAGTTTAACATAAACAACCTAATCTGGTAAGTTGAAAGCTCTTTCCTTACCACAAACTTTTCCCCTCCCATGCACATTTTGAAATTCTCGAAGTGAGAAGTTGCAGACTGTTCTCAGACAGATTTTCTCCTCCTTGATGAACTTCCCCTTTTTATTGAGAGGCAGGACTGTTTCCTTCCTTGGGATCCTGCTTGTTCTCCAGTGATGACGGAGAACAGTGGACACAACTGCATTGTGCAAAAGTGTAAATCTATGACACACTGTAACCACTCAGTGGAGTAATTTAATAATCATTTACTATAAAGATGACTTTCTTCTCTTTCACCCAGTGCTCGTCTAAAGTGAGGAAAACTTAAGTGGTCTCTACTTGCAATAGCAAAACAAAGTTTTTCAGAACAATCACAGTGTGTAAAGCCGACCTAAACAGACCAATGTTCTCATTCAACTGATGAGTTATGGAGATGTTTCACATTTTAGTTGCAGCAATAGGATCTGCTTACGTCTCCTTCTCACATTCCAACAACACACCTTCTACATCCACAGGGGCACCAATAGCAGGGTTCTTCCTGCAAGGAGACAGGCTGTCCAAAGAGGCTCTGACTTTGGAAAGCAGGTGTTCCTTCCCCTCTACACAATGTAACCTCAAGCTGAATAGCTGAGTATCTGCTATAAAGGTGAAATGTATTTCTCTGGCAACACTATTGTTTCTACAGGGTATTTGATTTTTGATACTGGCTTCTGTGGAGAATGGCGTATTTGATGTAGCTTCTTCAGCTCCTCTCAGGTTGTCTTTTACTTTGTTACAGGGCATTAGAGCATGGAGAAGGTAGATTTAGTATGTGCTTTAACACATTCAACGTATTTCAGATATTTCTCCAATGCCCAAACTACTTGTTAGATTGTTTCACAAGTGCTGATTGTTCCATTTAGAAAAAAACTTCTCAACATGAAAAGTTCATAAATATGAACATATTTAGCAAGTCTCCCAAAATGGTGTTACTGTATCTGCCAGCAGCTATGTACAAATCGAGTTGCTGTGAAGGCCCTAATAATGTTTAAAACCTCAGTCCTCAGACCCTATTGAAAGGATACATTTAACTTCCTTTATCCAACAAGCCAGTTCAAAGCTGTTTTTCTGGAAGAGGAGGTAGAACCACAGTTTGTGAGCCTTTGTAAGACAGGGGCACCCAGCCAGGCATATATTTGTCCGATCAAGCCAACATCAGCAAGCTGTGAGTGCTGCTGGGGATTACACAAGGCATCAATTTTATAAATAGATTCTTGACAAACAGGAAGAATTAGGGAGCGGGTCTGTTGTATGACACCATTGCTGGAACATCAAAAGCTTATGGCAGTGTAGGCATTCTGCATAGGGCAAGCCCAATAGCCAAGATGTTTTACATCCTCAAGCACATGGTACAGCCATTTAATTTATTAATTTCTTATTTAGGTTCAGCCTCAGCAATGTAAATCTGTGGTTAACACAAAATTATTACAGGTGGATCGTAATCACATAGTTTGCTTTTGCTAGCTCCATTAAGCTTCACATCTAAGTTTTAGCGGCATTTGGACATCTTCATTTGAAAAGAGGTTTTAGCTTATGGACTCCTTCTTACCTGTGAAATTGTTGTCCATCAATTTATCATTTAACATTTTTCTAGCCAGAAGACATGATAACCACTAAAATGGGAAAGGCAATGTAATCTAGCATTAACTACACAGTCAGAATCAAAGTGTCTGCTACATAGGAACATTCACCATTTGTTTGCCTGACATCAGTTGGGACATTAAGAATGGCAAATCATGCATGCAGAGTTGGTTATTAGCACAGATTTTTGTCAACTCAAAAAAGATTAAAGATTTCAAACCAATTAAAGTAATTAGATTCTCAGTGTGGGCACACACATTTTGCTGGCTTCAGAACAGGGGTTAGTGGGAAACAAATATGCCTCCTGCGACCTTTAGAAAAGGATAACTGCTGTCAACATTCAGCCTGAAAAAATGCTGTTATTTAGCTGGAGGGAAAAAAAAGGTCGTAGAATAACTGGGGTCCAAGGAGATGTGAAATGTAAAATCTATGTAAATAACCCAAGATAGCTTACAGATACAGAAAACAAAGCAAGAAATATTAACTGATATTCAAAGCAGAACACTGTTGAATTAGTTGCCATGAAAAATTAACTCATTATTGACAGAACATGATTTTTCACTGTTGTCCCCTTACTTCTGTTTCTCTACCCTTATGTCCCTCACAGATGGGAACCTGGTCACAGATAGGCAGACTCAGGAACCATAGTTTCAGATTTGACAAATACAGATTTGCCCCATGATAATCAAAGCCAAGTAAGAAAGTATTATTTGGCCTGTTTCCCAGCAGAGACTCAGAGCACCTTATTCAGCTCTTCTGAAATTCAAAGCTACTTCCTCTAACAGGGGATGTACTAAATGCTGAAAAACACACAGTTCTTCAGCAAGGCAAAGGCATGGGTAGGGATGGGTAACTACAATTACATCTCATCTTCGTTGTAACTTCACCATGTCCCAAAAACCCAGCCCACTTCACCATGGGTCAACTTGTGGCCACCATCTGATGTCACGGACAAACAAATACCATGCTATTTTGAATGACTTTTACCTCAAGGTGGTTTTGTTTGGTTGGTTTTTGGTGGATTCTCAGCTAGGTAGATCCCCATGACCTGAGAGTCTTCTATTCAGGGAAGCTACCTCGGCCTTTGCTGACCAACATCCCATTAGGCCTCTCCAGGAAAATGGACTTACACAGGAACTGCTGTAGTGCACCCCCAGCATGGTATATCCTCTAAGTATCTCTACTATTTCTTTTTATTTGCAGCTGAATTTCAGGCTATCTCAGGATGTGGCAAATAAAACCGATTCCCAAGCTCTATCTTCCTCTCTTCACTCTCTCATGTTGCTTGAGTCAGTACCTCCTTCTCGCTCTTGCTCCTAATCTATGCATTCACCCTTGACAGCTCAAATCCTTTCCATCATTTTGGTTCCACTCTTACTCCACATTCTGCCTTCCCTATTCTTCTCGTGTCTCCACCCTCTATTTCTCCCAGTTTTAATATTCTCTTGCTCTGCACCAGTCCTACTCAAGCACCTAATTTCTCCTTCCTAATAGTAGCACTACAGTCCTCTTGCTTCCACCACTCCAGACTTCTTACGGTTCTTCCAGCTATGTAGTCTCGCCTCCTAAAGGAGTCTACTGCAACATGCCTAGATCACATGTCTTACTTCCAAGTCCTGCCCTATGCTCCTTCTCTGCTTTTCCAAGCAGACCACCACCACTGGTGATGTTCCTAATGCTGCCTTACTAGAAATCTGCTTATAGAAATAAAACCACTTTCTTTAAGTAGGAAGGCTGCTACCGGTTTGGATACCAGGACTGTTCTGGTAGCCTGAAGATGCCCCTTGGATCTCTCTGACATCTGTGATACAGGTACAACTAACTACTCTACCCTTTTCACTTGCACTGCATTGCAAAATCAGAATGATGGTTATTCCCAAAGCTCTTTTTGCTGACTGAAAGTGTCTATATGCTGTGTCTTTGGGCTCAGCAATGGCAAACGGTGCACTTAATCTGGTTTGAGAGGTCTTCAGTTATCTGTGTTTGGAAGTCCCTTAGAAAAAAAGAATGTGCCTTAATGACTGGCAAGTAGAAAGACATCCTGGTGTCTACTGTATGCCTGAAATGCACAAACTGACTTGCCACAAATGCAACAGCTGCAAAGTTATTTGCTTTGATTCTGAGCTGCATTTCAAGCATATGAAGTACGGCACCACTACTAAATAAGCTGAGAATGTTCATCATCTCTCTAACAGTAAACCACTGCCACTTACTTTAAAGCTCAATGTTTCATTCTTTACACAGAATGGGTAAGAAACTTAGAATTATTTCACAGTAAAAAGGAAGTATGTATAAAAAAATAAGCAGAATGCAGTTGTCAATTTTAATGTATTACAAAGGCTTGACTTCAGAAACAGGTTCTAATGCTGTTCTTGCATGCAGCTCTCTTCCAAAAGACTCTGTTGAATATCCCTTGACATATATCACATATGCCACACTCTCATCAAAATACATCAACATGCCATACTCTCATCAAATTTCACATGAAGAGAATATTTCAGATGAAAACGCTTTGTCCGGCTAATGATCAACTGCATCTGTGTAGAAACTACTCAGAAGAATTATAAAATCCATTTAGTAAGGCCACACAACTTTGAAAGTCCGGTATATTGAATAAAATAATTTTATTTGTACTTACTTGTTTTTTTTTTTTTTTAACAAAGTTTATGGAATCTGAAAGTAGACAATAAAAGGTAACTTTTAACTGAGACTTAACATGGGAGATTCTCTACCCAAAAATATGTCAAACATTAAGAACATAAAGAACTCCAAGGTTCTGTGCTATACTGTATGATATGTAAACAGATTTTGAAAATACTTGCCTATTATATATGTTGACACAGTATGCACAAATAAAAAAAAAGTTTAAATGCCTCAAGGGATTCCTTAGAAGTAAAGCCATTTGAAGAGCCATTTACAGTCTGCGGTGACAAACTTCTATATAATCAAAATACTTCTTTTTATCACAATGCAGAATAACCTGCTGAAGGCAACTCCCTATCGAAGTGATGCCAGCAACACAGATCTGATTGTATGACCCAGCACTTAAAAGAGCACATTGGTTATACATGGCTTTTAACCTTGGGCTACAATTATGCTACCAGAACTAAATTCAAGTTTAAATCAGTCATGTAGAGAGGTGTGTGTCATCTGAACACTGTTTAGAGTCCTTGTTCTCCAGATCTGATGAAGGTGGTGAAGGCGCTCTGAGGTTCTTGTGCTTACATTCAGGGCAGGATGAACTTTGCAAATACCAGATTCTCCAATTAATGACAAACCACAGATCCCAAAGTAGGCGTGTAAAGCATCTCAAAGAAGAACAGAAAAAGAAAATTATGTCAGGCTGTAACAGCCAAGTGTTCCTGTATTCCAACACCCCTGAATAATTACAGCCAAGGAAAACAAATAAACAGGTGCTACATTTTAAACTTGAGTTTTGACAGAAGAAATCAATTTCTGCCCAAAGCTGAACTGATAGTCTGCAATCTCTGAAATGAGAGACTAGTTTTGTTTTATAACAATTGTTGCCCACTACTTTATTTCTTCTGAGTGCTCAGGCCAAATAGCAAAAGATTTTGAGCATCTGGAAATAATTTCTGTCCACAAAGCCAATTTTTTTCCCAAACATGGAAGAATTTTTTGGCTGATTATTTGATTAACAGCTGGCTACTGAAACACCAAATTAGTCCCAATAGCTGCCAAACAGCAAGGTTTAGAAGTATGAAAGAAGTACTTTTCCTAGCTTTCCCTCTTCCTGAGAGAATACCCTAAGGATAGGAAATTCATGAGGTGGCTTCATCAGCCGTAGCAGATGACTGCCACCAAAAAGAGATGCTCTTACTCCCCTGTCCCACACTGTTCCTGCTGCCTACCCTATACCAGCACTACAGCGTGTTGAACACCCCCCATGACCTAAAGCAATTGAAAAAACTTGGAAGAAAATTAACCCAAGCAGCAGCAAATGGTCAGTTTTCTGACATTTTAGTGAATTAAACGGCTTTACAGAAGCTTTTGATATACACCAAAGCTAGTGCAAAAAGGAGAAAGGATGTGCTGTACTTGGGGAAGCTGGGAGGAAGAGAAGTGAATCTGTCTCCTCTGGGCAGCAAGCCATTAGATTAGATTATCTGCCCATGAAATCACAGGCTAAAGATGGGAAGATGATGTGAATTTAATGTGCCCCTCACAAATTCTTAACACTTAGTAATCTTTTGGAGGTGTCAGTAAATTCGTATCTGACTAAAGTTATATCACAAGAAGGCATCTGGAGAGAGAGACTCTGAAAGAAGGCTTTTGCTTATCAGTATTAACATGCAGACAAACACATGATACAGCCCCTACTGACCTTGCAGAGAGTATGGCAGGCAAGGAGACCTCAACTTCAGGAAATACAGTATATTAACCCCTGTGCACAGCTGCATTTATATGCACTAAAAACCATATACAAAGCTAATTAACTGTATAAGACTATTTGCTGGGTTTAGCCACAAAGTTCAACAGTTGTGCAAATCCATGCTGACTTAATACTCAAGTTAGTTCTAGCCAAAACACATACATGCAGCCTGTTGTACTCCTCTGTTTCAAGCTATGAAATACACCAAGTTTTCAAGGTCAAAAAAACATAGGTCCAAACATTTTGTTTCATAAGTAACTCACAAACACAGAATGCAGCATGCAACCTCGCAACTGCTAGGCTGTTGTCTTAAAAACATAACAAAATAAGGTGTATTTATACTTCTACAAGAGCTAATCTCACTTCAGTGTTTTACACGTAGTAATCATGCACACTTATTTTCATCCTCTCATGGTTTTATGTCAAATCTTTTGATCTTTCTCTTGCATAGTCTGTAATTCACATGTGCTTCTAATTCTTTTATACTGCATGTCATTTGAAGGTAACAAGTGAGATGCATTAGAGTTGCAGCATGACCTCCTGGAGCATGCAGCAGTACATCCAGCAATTTAAAGTTTATTTAAATCTAGTCAAGACTCATGCACAAGTCTGGAAAAAACCCAAATGGCTTAGGTATGTGTTCTAGCAAAATGTTGTGGATTAACCCTGGTAGGCAGCTAAGCCCTGCACAGTTGCTCACTCACTTCCCCTCCTCCACCCCCAGTGGGAGAAGAGGAAAGAAGAGTAAAAGTGAGAAAACTTGTAGGTCAAGATAATGACAGTTTATAGGAAAAGCAAAAGCCACAGGTGCAAGCACAACAAAATAAGGAAAGTGTTCACCACGTCCCATTGGCAGGCAGGTGTTAGCCACTTCCCAGAAAGCAGGGCTCCATCATGCTTAATGGTTAGATGGGAAGACAACTAGCATTTAAGAGCCTTTTGACTTTTTAGATTCATTTTCAAAGGCAAGAAAGTTCACTGCTCAGTAAGCACAGTGGTTCAGAAAAAGTGTTAAATAATGCTACTGGCCTTCAGAACCAACAATGTATTGTTAGCCTGTTAGTAAGGTGTGAAATCTTTCTTGTGGTGACATACAGCGATCAAAAGACAGTTTGCCTTTCAGGTAGTAGACTGAGCTTGTAGGAAGCTCAGCTGTGTATGTGTGACAATGAAATCTCAGTTCCACAGAAACAACCTTTGCAATGCTGCACTTATACTCATTCTTCACATTAGAACTGCATTAATTTTTTACACTGTCCTTCAAAACATGAACACAGACTTATGTCACCATCTGCCCAAGGAAAGAATGCTGCAATAAGCCCACCTATTACAACAAAACAAGAGAGACTGCAAAAGCTTGCTTTATAGGAAACAGCAGCTTTCAGGCTGGAACACTACACAAATCAAAAGGAAAACAGCTTTATTATTAGTCTTGACTTTTTCAAATCTTATCTCATACAATCACAGCTATGCTAAAAGACAGGTTAAGGAACTTTGCACGACTGGGGTTTTAAACAGATTTTTTAAATTGCTAGCTCACTAAGTAAATGGTTCATCAAGGTCAACAGAAATATTTCCTCCAAGTGATACTGACTGATCTATATAATGCAGAGTAAATACAGCTAAGTCCTCAGGAATCCTATGCTGGTTTTCAGGGGAGTGGGGGGAGCACATCTATCACAAGCACTGTGTTTTCAGTGTGGGTCCACCTTGAAAAATTCTCCACTGTTGCTCCAATGAAATGATGAAAGGATGAAATATCAGGGCACAGATTCTGAACAGACTCATCCTTTATTATGACTGAATTTTTTGCTTATTTGGTCAGTTTACAGACTGTTTATTGTCCCTGTACAAAATGCCACTGGGCAACACTACTGGTACGTGGTTTGTCTTCAGAAGTTTGCAATACCTTCACTTAATTCTAGCATCTTTTCAAATTTTTTAAATTAAAAAGATTTTAGCATCTTTTCAAGTTTTTCACAGTTCAAATTATCCACTTCTAAAAGGATAATAATTAACTCTCAGAAATACTATGTATAATTGCTATGTGTAACTACAATCTGTAAATCATAGTAACTACATAAATTTTGGCTGTTTTTACATACATCAGTGACTTCTGAATAAGCTGAAAGGATTCCTTTATTAAGGAAACAAATGCGTTGAAATATTCTACTCAGCTGATTTACAAAGATACCCACTGCACAATATTCCCTTTAACTAGAATAGTTCAACACATATGTAAAGGCTTGTCCAGGTCTAAATAGACAGTGATACTCTTTTAGCAATAGTCTAAACAAGAAGGAAAAACTGTATCTCCCTCTTTCCACTTAAGTAATGAAAGTCATTATATTTTAAGGAAGGGTTTTTTGCATTTTTTGAGGGACATTGAGGAGAAAACTCCCTTTACACCTCTCACATGTCTGACTGCTGGAATGTACTTCTACCTTAGAACACACTCATGATTTTGAAAGGTAAATTTACCTGGATGGCTATCTGGCCACTTGGCAAATCCACCAACAAGGCGATCTTGAGTTGACAGGATGTAATTTCGGTTTTTCTCAAAATTTGTATATTGAAATATGTTCAAGAGCTGAAAAGAAATTAGACCATTACAGTAATACACAAAATCTTAGTGTGTTTTTAGTACTAAAATATAGTGCCTATTTATGAGCTAAGCAGTGATAGCAAAGATAATACTAATCTGATAAACCTCCATATCCTGCATTTTTGCAAGATGAAAGACCTTTACAGTGATCTGTGCATATGTATGCATTTGTGCAAAATATATAACTCTTTCAAGCAAATAAAAGATATGATCCTTAAAGAAAACGAAACAAGTCAATAACTATCTTGTAGCTGTTCTGTACACTACCTTCAATGTTGCTCCCACCCAAAAGGAATAGCAAGTGTCTACAGGTTTGTTGGGTCGTCCATGGTAGCCATTCTGTTGTCTCATTATACACCACCTTCTTATTCTGTTCAGTTCTTTTTCTGAAAAAACTTCCTCCAGTTTACCCATCAAACACAGTGATGCAATACCACAAAATGTAGAGCCACCTGTGAGAAAAGAGTTGTTTTTGCAATGTTTTGATACTCGGGTTTTTCACTGAATCCTGTATGACCTCAGTCAGAACTTTAACTAGGGTAGGAACAATTAAATCAATGGATTTTTAAAATTATAAAAATGTCAATTTTAAGTCTAAAGTTCAGCATGTATGTCAAAAGGGGAAAAAAACCCCTCAACCCAACTCTTGCACAAAGAAATCTGAATTTATACTCTTGAAGCTGGATTGCCTCTCAATTCTACACAATTTACATTACACAGCAGTCCAGAAATGAGTAAATTGTAATGCAGCAGAAAACACTTCTTCATATGTAACTTAAAGAAAGCTACTGGGATGCCAGCAATCAGACTGAAGCAGAGATGATAAAGGCAGTCTCAGGCACAATCGCCCTCAGAGGATGTAAACAGAAAGAAGTGTCTGATGAGCAGAAAGCCAAAAAAATTAAGAGGAAAAAAAAAGGTATGGTTAACACTATGAAAAGACTGCTGGACTCTCATGGTTGTAATAAACACAAACTATGCTTCTAAGGAATTTTTTGTCGTCAAGGAAACTCCACAGTAAAATTTGGAATTAGAAAAGAAACTCATGTTCTTTATCTGTGTATCATGGCCATCCCTTTTTAAAGGCCATCAAAACTCATTCTGAGTCTATTACCCAATATGATAAAATTACAACCTGGGAAAGACCACAAGCAAGCTGCTGATACAAGACTTGGGGCCCAAGTCCCAAGTTCCTTACACTATCCTGGTGATAAAAGACCCCAGGAACTCTAAGATTATTTTCATTCTGATGCTGAAATGCAGCAGGAGAAGGATGCTGAAGCAATGCTATCTGTCATCACTAGCATTTTACAGTAACTTAACTGATTTTTTAAATACACAGGGGTGTAGTTTAGATTTTCAACTTTATCCATCCTGCAGGAAGAAAACAGGTGGAATTCTATCAAAGCTCAATACTAAGGATAAAGCTAGCAAACATCTGATAGATTTAGTATCAGTCACATGTAAGTCAATAGTTTCTCTGTCACAAGCAGACCACTACTTCATGGCATAGAAACATTTGCTTAAAACTATCAGTCTCTTGGGAATTCCTATCTTCACAACTACCAACTGTTTACAAAAATTAACTGCTACTTCAAGATATGAGTCCCCAGTGGATGCTGTGCTCTATCAGAGGAAATGTTTCTAGCTTTTATTAATAGCTGCTGAAATTGGAGATTATAAGGTGCATTGCACAAAGTCTCCTGCAGATAAATCCACAGAGTAGCAATGGTACATGTGGAAAAATTTTGCTCTGTTAGCAAGAAATGAGAACTACAGCCAACACCTTTCAACAAAACATTCATGAGGTAAGATTAATGGAGTTGATATATTAAGAGCCCATCTAGTCTATTATTAAGCTGGAACTAAGGGAAAAAGATGATATTCTGAGGCATATTTTGGATTTGCTCCTCCTCATCACACTTCCTTTAAAATCAGAAAAGGCGGCATGACATACCCTGCAACTCTTACAGCATTTTCAATCTGTGTCTTAAAAATAGATGTAGAACATTTTAACATTCTTACCATGAGATTCCAGTCCAGCTCCCTGTGCCAGGCCGTTATCGTAAGACTGAAGGAAAAAACCCCACAGTTACTTTAGAACCACATCACTTTTGCAGACATTGCAATTTCTCAGTTTACTAGCAAAATTATCATCAGACCATAACTACCATTTAACCTGATTAAATTCTGAACCTATGCCTCAAAAAGATCTTGGCACAAAACACTTAACAAATCAGCCTTGTTTCAATGCAAGCAGCTTTTATGACTTCATCATGGAGTTCCTTTTAGTTGTTACATATGTTAGAAGTCTGAAAAAAAGGTAAATTTGTCTTTGCCAAACAGGGAAAGCACATGGTGCAGATAATCATTAAAGAAAAAAAACCCCACATTTTTTTTGTCTTTATAAAAAGAGAAAATGGATTGTAATTCCCAACAAAATTAAATGGGTAAATTAAATCTGTCTCTAACCCAACAGATGGTTAACATACAAAAGGCAAAATGCAAGGTACTATTGTGTGTACAATACTCAAGTACAAGAAGTGCTTTAGTAAGGAGCAAGAACATCAAGCTTGACAATGGGGTAGGGAGGGGAAGAAGAAACTAGAGCAACAACATAATAAAGCATACTATTGGACTAAACCTACCCTATAAAATATTACTGTTAAAAATACCTTAACAATGTTGAAAAAACACTTTGTTAAGTGAAAGAAAAAGGAGAAACTTGAGTCTGATGAACAAAGCACCAAGAATATTATAGTACAGCTCTGTTAAGAGCAATCTAGAAGCAGATGATACTGTATATGTAGGAATAACAATCTTTATTCCCTAAAAATTCATTAAATCATATTGCATGATAAGAAATAAGAGATCACAGTAAGTTGTTAATAAAATGGAAAATGCTTATTTTACAAGAGTTCATAGAATAGTCAATAAATTATCACTGGACAAGTAAAGTACCAAACTGTTTAGTAGGAACAAAAGTGAAGTTTAACTTTTGAAGTTAACACAGGTCCTACATCTTCTATATTAACTGCTCAATCAACATTTGGTTCAGTATCTACTCAGAAAGAAAGCAGTTTTAACTTCCCACCCACCCTCTCTGTCCCAGTGCTGACTATGAATTTCTCATGTTTTCTCCAGGGGCTAGAAGACACAGGACACCTTGACAGACCACTAATGACTCCCATAGTCCTAACCAAAGAATGGCTACAAGAGCTAGAATGGCTTCAGGAATGACCTAAGCATTATTTTGTAAATGTTTCTAAAGCTGACATTGAGAAGAAAAAAAGGAAACAGAAGCAGACACAGAAGCTACATTAAAACTATATTCCTCAGTTTTTGAGTTGTTGCTGCAAGGTGAAACAACTAATAAGACTAACATGAGACTAGTAAGGCTAACATCTAATACATACACTTCAATTTTAAGTAATTCCTATGAACATCTGAATGTTAAAACACATAGTGTAAACTCTTCACGCTTCCTTTTAAGAACGCAATGCAAATGTGCTACCACACTCCACAGACCCATTAACTGGTAAGCAAAGGCAAGCTGATCAGCAAAGCTATGCTGACAAAGCTAATTCACTCTACAAACTGTAATTGTAAGAGGAGGTGGTTTGCTTTATGTATGACAAAGTAATTAGCTCTGGAGAAAAGCTGTTCAGTGTGCATCCCAGACAGTGTACTATGTTGGGCTGTACAATTAGCTTGAAATTTTAATAGACAATAGGTGACCTTTGGCTGACTGGTGCCTATTTATTTACACACAGCAGCTGCTCTTTGGGAACTTGCATGCATTAAAGAACTAGGGAAATATTTTTGTTTCTTTGTCCTTTTCAAAAAAGACCCAGGAAATTATATGCAAAAGAGGCTCTAGGTTACTGCAACATGAAAGCTGCATAATTAAATACCATCCCCAGGAAATGTGTAAATCCAGTTGGGTACAATCTTTGCTTCATGGTCTCAAAGTTTCACAACCAGCTTAATTATATCAACAGACTCATACCTACATTTCAAGAGGACTCTACTATATTAGAAGAAGCAGATGCTGTACTTAAAGCTTCTTGCAATATCTCTACTTAAAAAACACATTTGTGGCAAACCAAGCAATGTTGCAAAAAGCAGTATTTTAGAGTCTGTGGAAGTCGTTCAAAATTTCAGCACCCTAGTGTCTGTTGTTTTTCAATTAGTGATATATCTGACTTTTGAATGTGAAAGCCAAAAAACAACGTATGCTGGTAAAAATCGTGTGATTGGAATCTGGCTATTTTACTGATGGTAAAATTGATCCACAATTACTTTTGTGATCAGTATTGCACAAACACTTTTTAGTCAAGCGATAACAAGAGGGCTATCCATTCTGTATGAAGATTCAATTAGTTTTAAGTTACTTTTCTGAATAAAGCACCACCATTATTTCATGTTCCAATCTTCTGCTGTTCCTCACATGACCCCTCCCTCTTTCAGTTGTACTGAATTATATCTGTCACAATTCTTATACTGCATCACTAGAGAATAAATTCCAAAGAATAAGCTAAAAAATCCAGAAGATACAAAGATTACTGTGCTTAACCAGTCATTTTACTCTCCATCCAGATTAGTTGCACTTCACACACATGTATGCCAATTTGAACTGAAAAGTTTAACTATCCCTTGATTCATCTACGTGCAAATGATGACATATGACAGTAAAACAAAACCACACATTTCTGTCACAGAAGTTTACTACTAAGCAATGCAATCTCTTTTGTTTTATAATTAATGGAAATACTAGAATGAGGTAACATTGTAGCAAAAAAGGAATAAGCATTTGTAAGAAAGTCTATAGCATTATTCACTGTACAGTTAGTTACTGTAGTTATAGTGTCAATAGTTATGGTGTCAATTTTCCCAACAGGAACATAACAATTGGAATTTGCAGGTACAAGGATTAATACTAAGGCTCTAGAAGCGAGCTCCAAATTTGGTTCAAGATCACTGTAGACAGTAAATCTCCAGTGCCATTTCAAAGCTCCGAACTTTCAAAAAATCTCCATTTGCCTGTGCTACCAATGGCCTCTATGACGTTCTAGTTCTAGTCTTAGAAAGAAGTAATTGCTCCCTGATCACTTAATCTTTTCAGTGCTACTTATTGCTTTATATACTTCTGTCACACTCCACTTAATCATTTCATTCCCAGAATGGAGAGTCCTAGTATATTAAATGCTCCTTTTGCACAAGCTGGTTTGTATCTCTGACAACTCAGCTTAACTTCCTTTGTACCCCTCCTAGTTCCACTACATCCTTTTGGACCAAAACTGCACTCAGGTGTACAAAATGCCAACTAACAGTTGATACGATGTGTAGAACAACACAGTGAGGATTTTGCTCTTTGGCTTTGTTCTCTGTTCTTTCTTACTACTTGATTTTCCTGTTGTATCTCTCTAAGCCATCTGACTAAAGGCTCACCTCAGTAAACACCAACGTCCAGGATCAGAGGGGGAAGAACCCTCCTGACCTAAGCAGTGAAAAGGGAGCACCCTGACTCAGCTGCTCGCTCAGATTGTGAAAGAAGAATGGATAAATCATAGTCCCTGGAGGAAACCCACCAAGAGGATTCATCAGGGATATTCTCACCCTGCAAACCCATGCTAACTAAAGTGGGCTGCTAACTACTAGGATACAGGGGCTCTTATGGGATGCAAGGGAGTAAAATTCTGGGTTTGTATAAAACTTGTTATGGGGTGTTTTCTGGGGAATGCAGGGGTGTGCACAATATATTATGGGATGGTTAGGGAAAGAACCAACAGTGAGAAACTGAAAGATCAAAGCAGAGTGGGGAGGAACAAGCAAGAGAGAACAAAGGGAAAAAGGAGATAAAAGGTGCTAGTAGAGTGTGAACAGACTGCTGGTCCATATACTTGTATGACCGAGCTCTGCCCTTGACCACCTTGGTCGGTCCAAGACTATGGCAGTGTGCCAGGAAGCATCTTGTGATGTACAGTAAGAAATGCTTATGCATTTAACTGCCTCCTTAAAAAATAAACAACAAAACCCCCACAATTTGGTCTGAAGCAGGAGATTAATTCTTCTTTAGACTTGTTTCTCACTTAAATTTTACAATCTCACTGCTGGCAGCAACTACTAAAGCATACTGGTTTACAACAGAAGTTGTATGTCACCATAAATTTGTCTCTTTTTTGTGGACCAGAAGAGTTTACTAGGTATGTTAAATCACATTCCGGCAACTATAGTTTTCAAGCTTACTCAGCTTCTTTGAAGAACATTTATTTTAATCTTGGAAAATGTAATTCACTTAAACTAATGAAACATCATGAAAAAACATGTATTTACTAATATTGTCCTTCATTCCAAATATCTAATAAATAAATAATGAAGTGCATGACTGCAAACACTTAAAGTTGAACTGATGTCAATAATTAGTTTTACCTTTGATTCTGTAAATCATTTAAAAAGCTCATTGAAATGTGATAATTTTGTTGATGCAGTGCTTTATTTATGCACTTTTTCTGAGTTACAGGAACATCAGGCCCTGGTTTTCAAAAACTTGCTTTCAATTTCAAATTTAGTTTTAAAGAAAAAAGATTGGATTTCATTTGTAGTGAACAAACACACCAAATAAAATTACCTTTCCAGTACACACATTACAGTGAAAATACAAATGCAAAAAAAATCAACATATTTTTTCACGTTCAACTCGCTAAAGTAGGAACCGAAAGAAATAAATTACCATAATATTTCAATTTGGACAGTGAGATTTTTAGTCATAGTTAAGAAATAAAGCTTTAAAATGTTGTAAGAATAACACTTTGTACATACTTACCATACTTCTTCTAATGTAGTCAATCACTTTTTTCATATCCATGCCTGACCAGTTATCAAGCATGTAGCAGATGCAGGAAGCACAGTACACAAACCTCATATCATTCTCACTTCCTTCCAGCACCGCACAGAAACTGAAAGAAATGTTTCTGTCATTATACACTGTATAGCCTGTTGTATCAGAAAATATGAAAAGCAGTTCAAGGAATTGCATAACTTTTCTTTCAAAAATTAGTTACTTCTATTTACAGTGTTCACATAAATATAACCCAAAGCTACGCTAGATTTTCTTTTTAGATGATATAGCCTAAGTAAGCTAAGCAAAATGAATAGAACTATCAACATTTAGGGGCTGGGCAACTTTACTTCCAGCAATGTAATGACACTGGTCTTTATTTATTCAAAGACGTTAATGCTTATGGTCTTTCACCTATCACAGTATATACTGATGTATGAGTTACCATTTTAACATTTACTGTGTTGGGCAGAATTCTTTGCTTTCCTAGAAATCTTAATAGTTCACAAGGTTTTCTTTCCTGACTGCAACTTCAGGACCAGATTCCCATGTATGTATAAATGTAATTGTTATTACTACCATTTCTAAGACAAATGGTGAAAATTACCTTCATTCCAGTTTTTGATTTCTTACAGCTACAGTCTTTTCAAACTCTATGAACATTTTAAAGTTCTTCTATCTGGGTTATCTAGGTACAATCCTGTGCTCTCTCAGAGACCCTTAAAATTAAGGTGGATGCTGTGATTTGGATGCTTGTACCAGAAACAGTGCGGCCAGCAGGACTATGGAAGTGATCATCCCCCTGTACTTGGCACTGCTGAGGTCGCATCTTGAATACTGTGTTCAGTTTTGGGCCCCTCACTGTAAGAAAGACATCAAGGTGCTGGAGTGTGTCCAAAGAGCAACGAAGCTGGTGAAAGGCCTAGAAGTGCACAAGTCTTGTGAGGAGCGGCTGAGGGAACTGGGGTTGTTTAGCCTGGAGCAAAGGAGGCTGATGGGAGACCTCATAGTCCTCTACAACTACCTGACAGGAGGTTGTAGGTGGGTGTCAGTCCCTTCTCCCAACTAACAAGTGATAGGACAAGAGGAAATGGCCTCAAGTTGCTCCAGGGGAGGTTTAGACTGGATATTAGGAAAAATTTCTTCAATGAAAGCGTTGTCAAGCACTGGAACAGGCTGCCCAGGAAAGTGGTTGAGTCACCATCCCTGAAGGTATTTAAAAGACATGTAGACGTGGTGCTTAGGGACGTGATTTAGTGGTGGACTTGGCAGTGTTAGGTTAACGATTGATTAGACTCAATGATCTTAAAGGTCCTTTCCAAAATAAATGATTCTTTGATAAACAGAAATAGGTAATAAATTTAATTCCTGTGACAATAAACAAACCTTTAACTGTTTGTTCTATGATTGCCGCATGACAAGCCTCCATTTTATTCAAAGAGCTAGTTAGTATATTTTGATGACTTAATCGTTTGCAAGAAGCCAGCACAATACAATATTTTGATGAGTCCTCCTGACAAATCTCTTCTAAAAAACAACAAAAACAAGGTACTTGTGTCTTTCAAGACAATCTTTTAAAGATGACTATCACCACTACAACACTCCCTCTTTGACCCTGCAATTCAAGTATGTACCCCATTATCTTCTTGCATAGAAAAGCCTCCAACATTTACTGGGAGATACTTTTTCCCTCCTAACCCCAATGGTGCCAGGCCCTGCTCTCTACAGCTCAGGCAGGGAGCAACTCCATTGCTCTCTGGATAAGACACAGGACATCCTGGGAAACCAGGACACTTCTTAACATGTGCCAGTACTGTGGTTTACAATCTTGCACCATCCTCAGGTGACAACTGCACTGTATGTTTTCCAGAGACTTCAAATCACACTCAGCTAAGGTAAAGTAGAAGTGAAAGTACACACATTTATTCACAATGTAAAAAGAATATAATTTTAAAAAAAATATTTTTTTTTTAGTTTTTGTTTCTTCACACCTGTCTTTTATTAACTAAGACTAGCATGCTTATGCTAGGGTCACAGCAGAAAAATGTCTCCCTCACTGAGCTCACTAGCTGTTTTCATCTGGACAAGACGTTAGCTCAAGTTCTGGCCTTCACACATCCTCCCTCTTTGGAGCAGTAAAACCTGTTTTCATAGCTATGAAAATGTCTGTCACACTAGAAATTGATTCCTGCCAAAGTAACAATTCTATGTCAGTGCAAAGCACTAGGGGCTAGCTGGCACTCTCCTGCATTTGACCAAAACAAAAGCTTTCTTAACTCTTAAAGGGTGACAGCAATTTCATGGTGAAGTGAAAGATAATTCCTTCAGGGACATTTCTATAATTCTGCATTTCTGAAATTACTCTTTCAAAAATGACATTTGGTAAAACTTAAACATAGACAGATCATGTACACTAGCAGAAGTTTTCATTAGCTACCAGCTTCAGTCTGCATTAAAAAAACCAAAAAACCCCACCAACAGAAGTAGATCAAGGGGTATATACCATCTATTAGAAAATGTATGCAAAAAGGACAGATCTCACAATGAAGTTTAGTAATATTATACTATTACAAGTAATATAGAGGCTAATTCATCCTCTATGTTGATGTCTCGAATTTCATAAAACTAAACAAAGCCCATCCTCCCACAAAGCAGAGCAAACATCATCATAGTAGTGTTCCAGGGTCCTGCAAAAAACAGAGAATGTAACACAGAAAACCATACTTATCTGAAGGACAGAACAGAAGAACTACTATCCTCAAAACATAAACGAATCCATTAGCTTTCCAGGAATAAGTACCTACAGTTGTAAGCAAATACCATCATTCTCTAATGTAAAAGCTAATCTATAGATAAAGTGCTGTTTGGTCCTGTAAACTGGCATGTGTTCTACGACTGATAATGATTACCCACCAAAGTATTTTCTAATAGAAAGAAAAGATTATATAGCTACTTTCATAAAACCCACGTTTCTTATGTTTCATTCCACGTCTGGGTTTTCTATTAAGCTTTCAGAGAGTTGTAGAATATAAAGTATCTTTTACCTTCCATCCTCCAGCTGGAGAGCTCTCAGTCCTGCCAGTACGGCATCTTTATTTACTCGACTTAAATCATCTCCAAGAATAACCAGACATGACAGACCTGTGTAAGTCATTGCTATGTGCCCACTATCATAGGGATGAGATATACCTGGACCCTAGAAAAACAGGGGACAAAATAAAAATACTGAAAAATTGTAAGACCTTATATTAGAGCCAAGCATTCATTTTTTTTAAAAAAATTAAGAGGTAAATAAAGTTTTTTTTCCCTTCACTCATTATCGTTAAATTGAGGGCATCCCAGTCAGATCTTCTAATGCAACTAAGCTGCTGCACAGCTCTTCTATCCTTGTAAACAGTTGGTCAGTAGAAAGTTTTGGAAAAAAGCTTCACCAAGAGTGGTATTTATGCAAGAGTTAAGCATAAAGATGGGATGTGCTCAAGTGTACCTAAGTTTATCCTGACACATCACTGGGCATTAGCTTTCTGGCAGCTGAGTAAGCACTGTTAAAACAGCTGGATGTCCCTTCAAAGATTTTACAATCTAATGATCTACAAGTAGAAGGCACTGTGAGGAATTATTAATCTGTCCATTGAAGTAATACCAAATTAGCCTCTCATCTACTTTCATCTCTATTCTAAAACAATAATCAGAGTTTAAACAATGTATTTACATAGCAGATAATGTCAACTGAAAAGCTAAAATGAAAGTTAAATGCTGACTAGTCACATGATACAAATCACAATAATGAGTGGGGGATTGATACAGCTGTGCCAGAATTATTATTTTTTCCTTCCAATATTTTATAGGCACATCCTGGACTGTACCACTTCATGAAATCAGAAACCACATGTAACAAAATGACTTTAGATACCTGGGATGGTTCAGTTTGGAGCAACTGGGAGACAACTATTTTAAACAGAATAAAAGCTATTTCAATACTGAGTTGTATAGACAAGCAAGTTTTTAAATCACATTTTACTAGTATTACTGCCTAGTCAGTGGCCATTTTTATTTTGCAATTCATCCTAAAAACACATGCAAAAGCAGTATAAAACAAAATTCAAGATTATGTTATGTGTAACTGGTATTTTTCAGGTAAGTCACGCTTATTTCCAAAGCCAAAAAGCTTTGCTTCTAATAAGAAACTGGAAGAAAAATACTTATTACCCACTAGACAGCAAGGGACTGTTCTTACACTAGGGAATCAAACACCATTGGGAAAGGGAGGCAGAAAACAAGGTGAAAGTGACTGCAGCAGCAGTGAAAAAGCTCTAGCTATACAAAGAGAAGGGGAACAAGGGAGTAAGCACTGAAAGCTGCACCTCCTCTCCCTCATTTCCATATCTGGACTCTGTTGAGAAGCAGACACAAATCACAACAACTTCCACTCCTGCCCCACAGCTGCCAGTACCCCACCACTGTCTTCTGCCCTGCACATCCCCCAGTCACACACACACAGTCACAGAGGTGGAGGTTGGCAGGGACCTCAGGAGGTCATCTGATCCAAACCCCTACAGCCAGTTGCCCAGGACCATGTCTAGACAGGTTTTGGGTATCTGCAAGGATGGACACTCCACAGCCTCTCTGGGCAATCCGTGTCAGTGCTCTGTCACCCTCACAGGGAAAAAGTGTTTCCTGATGTTCAGAGGGAACCTCCTGCATTCCAGTGTGTGCCCATTGCCTCTGGTCCTGTCACTGGGCACCACTGAAAAGAGCCTGGCTCTGCCCTCTTTGCACTGTCCCTTCAGGTGTTTATATACATTGATGAGATCTCCCTAAGCCTTCTCTCTCCACACCGAACATTCACAGCTCTCAGCCTTTCCTTGTAGGAGAGGTGCACCAGTCCCAGACTTCCCCATGGGGCACCCCACAGATGGAGGACAGCTGTGCCCTCAAACAGCTTAGAAAAAGCTACTGCAGACATGAAACGTGTTTTTTTAACTTGAGTGGATGACAGGCTCTAATCCCAGAAGGAACAACTTGGCCTATCATACCAATTTTAAGGATTTTAAATCTAATCTTCTTTTCAGAATATCTTCCCCTTAAAAGTTTTATTATAAGCAGCTTAACCCTTGTGATGCATCAACTTATTTCAAATGTAAAATTCTGCTCCAAAAATCCAGACATACAGGGTGACACAAATTCGCTTTGACACAGAGAAGTATTCAGTTTAATGTAATTGATTAATTTACTTTTAAGCAAAGCAAGTCTCTATTCTAAAAGGATTCTCAATGTCCCATCTCTGTACCTAAAGCTTCTCATGTATTTTGCCAAATGAAATACAAGACATTCACTAGTCAGTGAAAAATATCTGTAAAGGTTCTCTGATATTAGGACCAACTGCTTACAAAATGTCCCAGCAGTTCCCGTCAGCAACTACAAAGAAAACCAAGTTTCCAAACATCTATAGAATTGAAATTAAACTGGAATGAGAGGAACACTTAATTTCTTCCTACTTGAAATAACCTAGAGCAGGGAAGTGCAGAAGATGCCTCTGCTCATTTCACACAAATACACTAAAAATGCTGGAGCCTGAGAATCAACGTTAACTGTCCACCACTGCTGTTTACACATTGTTACAGGTAGTTCATCTTCAAATCAATATTGACATCAGGAACAAGTGAACAATAATAGATACCATGAAAGAGTTTGACTTTACATTTGAAAATATTCTTTCCAGAGGAAGACTACATTCACTAAGCAAGAAAGATTTACTCCAAGGATATTCAGACTTGCTTTTTAAAACCATATTTATGAAAATTCTACCCAAATGTTTTAACTACTACAAACATGCTTGGATAATCAGGACATCTTCTAAGGCATCTATAGTTCTCAAAAGTTCTCCTTCAAGTGACAATTTTTCATAGTGTCTATGTAAAGTCACTGAAAATTCCTGCTGCACAAGATGCTTTTTTCTTTTAAATTGTACTTTTCTAAACACATGCTAATTCCACATTGCCTGGAAAGCTCTGGCAGCCTACAAACGTGTTTAAATAACTGGGCCCTTATTTTTTAGTGAATCCTGTATTTTAGTATTTCTGTTACACTCTTACTAGCTGCAGCAAAAACAGACTGCAGGCAAAGTGTTATAAGCACACATACTGTATGAAATTAAATAATACAATCCCCCTCAAATTGTATCCATAACTACACTACCTGGACAAATTCTATCTGTACTTCCTTTTCTATGCAAACATTTCAACATGTAGTGGTAGCACACTGCTTTTCCAAATACAGGCTTTCAACAACACCAGAGCTGTATAAAATTTTGTGACTCTGGTAGTTTTAATAAAGAGCACAAACTATATTTGTATGATGCATATAAAGTAAACAATAGTGTCTGCTGTCTGCACATAGAATCAGGAAGTTCACAGCTAAATTAGTACTGCCATCTGCTCCTGTCCTTGAACATCAAACAAATATTAAGGTACAAGTAATGCAGAAAAGACTGTTAAGATACATAATTTCGGAACATCATTACGTGGGGAATCAGGGAGATAGTCTCAGCATTCAAGAACAGCTGCTCACAGGTCACAGGACTACCTTTACTACTAATAGTTTTATCACATTATTATCACGTGGCAATTAATTAAATCCTTTATATGATAAGTTGGTATGCTGCTAGGTATCTTGATATGTAATTACTAAAAAAGCCAGTGAAAGTGACAGAGGGTCCAACATACTGGTATGCACCCAGTATCTTGAGAACATTTGGTTTAGGGTCAAAAACTCCAACAAACATGGCCAATATTTCAATAAAATTAAATTAAACACAGAAGGATCAGAATCAAATATGAGATCATACAGTAATCACTATAAGGCATACTCACAGAGGCCAACATGATGTTTCATATGTGTAATTACTGTAGGATTTTGGAAGCTTTTGAAAGCCTAGCAGATCTCTGTTCACCACATGTAGTTTAAAAAACAAAACACGTAACAAAACAGATATGCTTGTTCACCAGAAGAATAGAAAAATAATATATTCTATACACTAATCATAATCATTGAAATTTTAAGTGTACTGGAATTTACTTTCTCTTCTAGGTTCCATGTAATGACTTCAAGCTCATTATGATACTGCTTACCGAATTTTATGTTGTACCTACACAGATCAATATATACTTCACACACTAATGCAATAAAACACCTGAGCCCAAGTAACAGGGTGTCTTTGAGGGGACAACAATCAGAATAATTGGACATTTCAGACAAAAGAAAAACCAACCCAAGAAAACAGTAATTTTTTGCATAAAATTGAGAATTCATAAAGTTTGTAGAAACTGGCCCTGTAACAATTTTATATCATGAAGTAGGACTGCAATGGCTTCTCCAAATGCAAAAGATTACAGCAAGTCTCAAAGGTTTCATGAGATAATTGCTAATAACTCTAAAATCTGCATGACTGGGAGGAAGTGTTGCTAGACTGCCTCTGATATGAAGGACAAAGTAATTCAGACATTGTGTAGAAATTTGTCCTAAATTTATCAAACACACCACAGTCAAGGCACCTAATCTTTAATTGGCTTCTTCAGGCTTGGTAAAAAGAAGTTCCTTTTTAAGTTCACACAGAAAACAGATTAAGTTGGATCTCAGTGACAGAGTAAAACAGTTCTGCTCTATGGGCGTTACCATCATGGTCTCCACAATCTGAGCCTTCCTTTAAAAAATTAACACTTAAAAATGCAAGATGAGGGGAAACTCTCAAACATTTGAATCTGATTCAGTGGCATGGTAATGTTCCCTACCACATTATCCAGAACAGCTATTTAAACATAACTCATGGTCACCAACAATTCCTGCTGACCACTGCAGAGAGGGCTAAGAAACTCTCCCTGCTGTAAAAGCATGGGCAAGATCTCTCCAACCACTAATAAAGAATGCTACTGAATACACTCCTATACAGGCAAAGTCCCACTTTCAAAAAACTTTCTTCTCACACCTGGCATCACTGTTACAAACATGGATTGTTTCAGCACTGAGAAAATACAATGTTGTTTACTGCAATCCTACATAAGAGTTCCAGGTATTGGCTTTCAGTCTAGCCCCTAAAAATTATTTGTAACACTTTAAAGAGATTGAAAAGACCTAGGCCCATTGAAACTCTGAGGAGACTGTTCACCCCTAAAATTAAAAAGCTAATTCAAACTCCAGTAACACCAAATCAGAGAGACTTCAGAACCTGGATCCATTTCAAAAAATAACTGTAATCTAATTTTAAATGATTCATGTTTAAATGCAGTGATAGAAGTGGCACTCCTAGCCTTCATTTACAATTAAGACTGTTAAGGCTGTGTCTGGTGTTGAAGTTGATACGATTTTGCTTCACTTTTGCTACAGTCCCAAAGAGCTGCAGACACTAAAACCAAACACTGAAAGGGTAACAGCTAAAAAAAAAAAAAAGACCAAACCAACCCCAAATTAAAACCAAATGAGCTATCCTAGTAACATTTAGCAAAGTTGGAAATTCTAACATATACCTTGCTTTTTTCCATTATTTTGAAGGGTCCCTAGTGACAGAAGGGATTTGACTACCTCCAGTATGGCACTTTCTCAGAGTTCAAGAATGAAATCACTACAGTGGCATGTAATAAATAGTAACTGTCAATGCAAATCCAAAATGCTTACAGGCTTTTTCAAAAATTATTTTTCGAGTCGTAGCTTTAATAGAATATTTTAAAATGATGAATAAAGAAAAATGGCAAGACCTTAAACATAATTCAGAGTCATTGCAGTGGATTTCCAAGTCTTCCTTTTTCTGAGGTATTTCAGAACATTTTAGGGCAACTGTGCAGAAAATACTTTAAACCTTTGTATGCCAATAAATCAAGCAGATCTGATCCCTCTAATGCAGATGCAATGAAAAAAGTATTGAAATGCTTGAATAAAAAGCACATCCATCTGCAAACAGTTTTCTAGAGATAATGACCTTCTAGCTAATTTCCTCAGGTTACATGATTCGACTCCTTTGTCCCTCCTGCAGGTTCATGTAGACATGTAAAAAACCCTCTTCACAATTATTTCTCCCTTGTTAGAAAGTGCATCCTCTGAATATTACTGCTACGAGTACTTGCCTGACTTGCTATGTGAAGAGGCATATGCAGTTATTAGTCTGATGTAGATTAACATTCCCACAAGCTATTCAGAAGCATAAAGTTATGCTGTTAAGAGTAAATAAAAATAAGGCCAAAACAGGCTGCTATACTACCTTCATATTCATTAGTTCAAGCAATTTTACACTCAACTACAGTCATTAGTGTATAAGATGCCCATCCTTCCTTTTCAATTTCAGATCCCAGAATTCATTCATTCATTTATATCTAAAATCTTTCTATCTGTCCACCACAAAAATCAAATACTTGGTGATAATTTAGTGCTTTTCTGGATTTTTCATCCACTCTTTAGTGAGATTTGACTTTTCACTCTCAAATGCAGGACAGAACTACTTCTTTGACCAGTCCTTCCTGCACACTGGCCTCTACTTCCCTCTTCCAACCATATCAGACCTTCTGCACCATCTCTGGCAGCCTCTGCACACCTCCTTTCTCTCTTGCATTAAGGACAGTTTCTTTTCATACACAGATTTAACTTCTGAACTTCAGTTCCGTGGGCTTCAAAGCATCCTCTCTTACAGTCATGACAAACTAGGATGAGCGAAGCCTTGCCTATGTTTGAGTGGATACCAGGTACAATCAAATTTCATCACAGGAAGAGGAATACTCTTGAAGAACAGCATGTACTGAACCACTTAATAAGGAGCTATTCTGCGCACCTCTACCAGGCAACAGTTCTTGAGTTAGAGAATTTTCCCTACTTCAGTAACAGATCAGAGAAGGAGGAGAGTACACTGAGATAAGTCACAATTTGTATGCCAATTTCTCCACAGCCCTGCAAGCTCAAGTGGTACCATTTTAATACATTTCTTATGCATGTTTCTTAAAAGCTCTGCAAACATTTCAGTGTATTAGCAGTGCAAAAATCACTGCCTTCCAGATTGTGCTGGGTTTGTGTGGCAGTGTTTTGGTAGCGGGGGAGGGGGCTACAGCAGTGGCCCCTGTGAGCTTCTCAAAAGCTCCCAGCTCCCCTAGCTCCAAGTTGGACCTGCCTCTGCAATAATGTATTTGAGAAGGAAAACCTGAGAGGGGGTTGGGGAGTCTTGTGAGGAGGGATTACAAGAAGGACACCTGTGTGAACACCGAGATCTCCCCTGTACCCCGTGGTGAGACAGCAGGGCTGCCCCCCTGTCACCCACGGAGGTCACCAGAGGAGCAGAGATTCACCTGCAGCCTGTGGAGGACCCCCAGGACTCTGTGGGAAAAAGAAGCCCCCACTGTTGTAGTTCAGTGCTGGGAGGACTGCAACATGTGGGGGTGACCCACACTGGAGCATCTCGAGAAGAATGTATCCCATGGGGAGGAGTCATGGTGGAGAAAGTTTGTGGAGTACTGTCTCCAGTGAGAGGCATGCCAGGTGGAGCAGGGGGAATAATACAGAGGAGTCCTTCCCCCACCCCAACCTTGCATGAAGATGTGGCAGGACTGACTACACCCCGCATCCCCTGCCCTGTGATGCTGAGCAGGAGGTAGAGATATCAGGAACAAAACTAAGCCTAGGAAGAAGGCAGGGGTGGGTAGAGGTGTTTTTTAAGATATGGTAACACTTCTCACTGTCCCATTCTGTCTGTTAAGTGTTGGGTTTGTTAGTGTTTGAATTAAAGTGATGTTCTTTTTTTTCTTCCCCTAATGAGCCTGTCTTTTGCCTGTGACCATAACAGGTGAGCAACCCCTCTCTGTCCTTATCTTCACTCCTGAGCCTTTTGATTCATTTTCTCCTTCCCAGCGCTGGAGGGGAAGGGGTGAGTGAATGGCTGCATGATGCTCAGTTGCTCTCTGGGCTCGAACCATGACACAGATATTTCATAAGTATGCAGTTAATATTATAAAAAAGATATAAGATCATTTATTGCCCAATTGAAAATATTTCACACACACACACTCTTAACTCACCTTGGAGGGATTGAAAGGCATCCCTAAATATGAAGACCCTCTGAATCCACAGCGATTCAAGTTTGATCCTGGAAAAGACAAAAAAAATAAACACTCAACTAACTTGCTTTGTTGAAACACTCGTCATAAACCATAATTCTCTAGTCAAGATCAAGACCTGTTAGTTCAAGATTATTCACAGTATTACTAGAGTTTGCATGTGTCTTTCAGTATGTTCCCAAACTCAATTTCTTATCACTCTGATTAATAACTAAATAAATAACAAAACAAAACCACAAGCAAACTTGATCCAGCTGCAATGATAAAGCAACAGATTTTTTTGATTTGGTGTAAATATAGTGTTCATATCAGCACAGAATTGTCTTCCATGCTCACTAAAAAAAAAAAAGAAAAAAAGAAAAAAAAAAGGATTGCTCGCCTGGAAAAGTGCCCAGAGTTAACAGATTTTTTCCTCTCTGGCTTCCTGCCTGGTAATACAGTCTGTTCCTAAGCAGAATTGTTTTAAGATACTTTGTAACATGTACAAGGACAAACAAAGTGTATGCAGTTTTAAGCTAGCACTGATCTAACTCAATACTGTCAGAGTAAAATAGTTAAAATGATGTGAAAGGCAAATTTTTAATTGAAGCCATTTCTCTCACCCAAAACACAGGTACCAGAATACTTCTGTTAGTGACTCAGTATAATTTGTTTTAAATGTGTCACAGTACCTGAGTATGCAGCATACAGAAGTGTGCACCACACAATATCTAGAAGTGAGTACAGGTTTCCAGGGCTCAAATTTGCTTCTGCACGGCAAAAACTCAACTACTTTACTCCTCAGCCTCTGAAAGTAAAAGCCTAATGAGTGTGGTAGTTCAACAGCACTCGGGTGTTCTTAAATTCTCTTCCCCTTTTTTTTCAGCTCTTCAGCCTTTCATCTAAAAATCCTCATGGAGATTAGGGAAAATTGCACCACACTTATCAAACAAGAATAGTTATAAAACTAGAAGTCCTAAAAAACATCACTATGCAATGTGGTCTACCCGTTCTGATGTCATTATCAGCATGTTAGTTTCTAATTTAAAATACACTCTGCATGTATGAAACATTTAAACTAGAAGCTTTTATTAGTCTAAGTACTTCAACATGGTTAAAAGTGTTCAAGTTTCTCTACCAGATAAGTCTTTGGTTCTAATATACATGGAGTGAACCACCTGCAATTCTCCCCTTCCTCCACCTTTCAATCAAAAGTACTTTTTAATGAATTTACAGGTGTAATGAAGGTCATTTCAGCCTGCACTAAAAACTGGTATACTATAGTCATACCCACAAAGAGAAAACAGAGGACTAACTGTATCTGTAGACAAAAAAATGTTTGACTGTTGTATTTTGTTATAAGCTAAATCTTCTCAGCAGAGAACATTTGCCTGTTAGCTCTGGAGTCAAAGACTTGCATTTCATGTTGCAACAGGTTCTGGAAAGCACAATAAATATTAATATTAAGGACTAATCTAAGGTCCTGAAGGACACTGCCCAAAGAGCATCACAATTTGAAAAATGATGCTGTTAATGAATTATCAAGAGGAAAACTAGAATTCCTACTTCTTAAATTTCCTAGGAGACATTGTGGAAAAATTACCATTCACTTGGCCCATTTTCACTAAAAATGAATCTGTGTCTTAAGTGCTTAAGTAAACTACAGAATTCACTTTGAAATGGCACTAATGTGGAAAACCTTTGTCCAGAAAACAGTTGTTAGCCTACTAGCACACTGGTGTTCTGGCCTGCTGCAAATAAAAAAGTGCTACAATTAGGACAGTTCTGCAGTCAGAACTCAGCTGCTAGTTGCTAGATGGAAGTATTCATCCCTAGAAATGGCAGTATGAAACCCAAGCACAGTGTGCACTTTGTGGGTCACTTTTGACTGGCTTCTGATTTGACAGCTACTATGAACGAGAGACATTAAAAATAAAGTACGTGAATGAAATCAGGATCTATTATTCCCTTCAGCGGTTCAATTTTCCTGTAATAGTTTAAAATTTTTGTTGTATTACTAAACTGGTACCAACTAAAAACCAGCATTGGTAATTTTAAAATGCTGGATTTTTAACTGTATTACTATCATTGATTAAAAATTTATTTAGACTCTTTATGCCAGTGCCTTCTGATCTCCCATCCTAGACTTTACACACTGGCTCCTAGAAGAAACAGAAGAACAGCATGGCTCTTCCATGCCCTTACTATCGCATAATCTTTAAAGGGGATTTTATCCCTTCCTCTAAACAAAAAAAAAATTTGTCATTAATACGCATCTTCCTAGACCTTCAGCATTACAAGTGAATTGCTAAATTTCTAGTTACAATTCTTGAATTAAAAAATAGAGTGCTGAGCTGATGAAGGAAGTGTTAAAACAGGAAGTGAAAACAGCTCATTTCTAACCAGATGACTGTGGCACATTGATGTCATGTCTCCAATTTTTCTTTAGCCTCCTGTGAACATACAAGTTCAAAACTAAATGGGAACCAAAGGGGAATTAGGGAAAACCCACTGTCTTTCAGTTTACGCACATCACATCACCTTCTCTGAGCTGGTTTCACTATTTTATTGGAAAGTACTTGTACTTCTTATCTTACCTACTAATTTAATAGCGATAATCAAACTATTGCCTACTGTCCTTAATCACAAACAGCCTGTCTGAATCAGAAATAGAACTGGAAATCAAACATACCTTAATTAAAAGGGTATGATCATAGTTTATGTCCCTTGTAAAAAACTGCTGGAGTGACTAGGTCAGCTCCAGCAGGGTCTGATCAAGCATCAAGTATAACTGCAGTTATGAAATGGTACCACCTAGTGTTCACTTTTAGAGTTAAGCATATTTAACCACTTTCTGAAAGAGCTTAAGACAGCAAAAAGTAATAAATGTTTCATCAATCGCTGTATGACTACTGAAGTTGAAAAAAACTTTTCACATTTGACAACAGAACTAAAGAAAACTGACCCTTTTCCCAAACCCAAAGACTCCACGCTTAGATCAAGAGCTGAGACTTTCCCATAAAGAACACCATGTTACTTATGTATGTGTAGGCCAGAAAGTCCTTAAGACTTGTAACAGAGCTTCAAGCCATGGCCACACACAGCTTATCCTGGGAGCTCTTTTGTTACAGGACATTTTTGTTATTTATTTTCTATGATTTTTCTTGCACGGGAAGATGGATAACTTTTACCACTATTTCTTCCCATTACAGTTACCTGTGCACTCCTCTGGTTCCAAGGCTTTTCTCATTTTGCTAAATACAGAAGCAGGCTTATATATATATCTCATTAAATTCTTAATATAAAAAAAAAATCACAGATTTAACACAAGCTGACACAGTCAGTGCATCGAGATAAAGGTAAGCATAAACAATTCTTACTGAACGAGGGCTAAAAACAATTATTCTTATAAATCAAAGCACTAGAATATGTCATAAAATGCAATTCTCTAAAATGGAAGTCCATTATACATCCAGCTAAATACTTCAAATGTGCCCATTAAAGAAAGTTATGTTGGAAGAAAATTTGTATTTCTGCTCCAGAAACTCATGATCAGAAAGCTCACATGTAACAATGATCTAAAAAACAGCCAACGACATTTTATCCATTTTTTCAGTACTCACAAGTAAAGAAAGAATCATTATTACAAATCTAAATTCAGACTTTGACAGAAGAAAGTTTTAGATCCTTGATGTAGTGTAATGGTTTTCAGCCTGCTATGCATAGGTCCTGGGGGTTCAGACCCACAAATGAAATATGCCTCAGCTCTCCTTTTGGTGCCATTTCTTAGTACAGCAAAGCTAGTGAAGCATCCAGCTGTCTAAAAGCACAACCTTCTTCCCTCTCCCTTACTGGCCTGGCACTAGCACTCCCAGCCAACACAGTTCACCAACACAACACAAAGCTAACCTTCTGTTAGATAAATAAATGCATGAATCTTCAACAAGCTAAACCAGCTCTCAAGCAGGGTCAAACAAGTGCCAGTGTTGCTAGGGGGGAGGATGGTGGATGAATACGGACAAGAAGTGTGTGCCTTCACTGTCTGTCTGTAATTAGATTACTTGAGTACAGAGCCCTGAATTCAATCTCTTTCAGAAGTGCTGAATTGATTTCAAAAGTGACCTGCAAGAATCTACTGGGATACAACTTTCTCACATTGCTACAAGTTGCACTTTAAAAGAGTTAAAACAAGTTTGAAATTCTGTCTAGGAGCTGATTTATGAGAGGCAAAAACAGTAAAGCTCCTACATGACAAGAATCTTAAGAACAAGCAGTTGAAACAGAGTCTTTTGTCAACTCTTGTCCAGTTTCACTAACAGTTTAAAAAGTATGTCCTAGCCTAAATATGTGTCATTTCTGATAAGGCTTGTAAAAAAGCACCACTCTCCTCAAAAGGAAAAAATTTTTCAAGATTTCAACTTCTTTCTAAAACCCAGTGAGATCTTTCTGCAGTGAACATAGAAACAAACCAAAAAACACATACTAGCCATGCACCTACATAGAGCATTTACTGAAGTGAAGGAAAAGTAACAATGGCCAAAATCTATGGAATATAAAGCCAAACTATTTTGCAAGAATTATAGAAGACAGGGGGCCTTTAAATAAGCAGAAGACTGCCATGAAACAAAGCATTCAGCTAAGGATGGTAGGTTTCTGTGTGAGGGTCAGCTCATGTGTGTGACATGCCATTCCCTCCTAATTAGAATTTGTATTGAGGCAGTTTCTAAAACACTAGATCTGAAATTATGGTACCTAAAGGACCTTATTAATTTGAATCACAGTTACAATAAACCCACAGAAGAATACAGTCTATCCTGACAGACCTTAATCTTTAGCTTCCTTTAGAGCATTTCAATTAGGCTCACAGAGTATATATTTGCTTTCTTACTTCACACTGATAAGCTCAAAATTTAAAAGGCTACAAACCTCTGAACTGAAGTTTTCATTAGCCATCAGACATATCACGTACCAGTAAATACAAACATGTTGCCTAAAATGATCACAGTATATTATGAGACTCTGCCTAAAAAGTATTCTAGAACACCAATTCTGAATTTTCTACCATGTTTTCTAAAGTCCCGCTGTGGTGGGTTGACCGTGAACAGCAGCGAAGCACCCACAAAGCCCTGTCCTGTGGGAGGGTGAGAAAGCAAGAGAGAAGGGGAGAAGACTCACAGATTGAGACAGAGAGAGTTTGATAGGTGAAGCAAGAGCTGCAGGAACAAGCAAAGCAAAGGAGGAATTCATTCACTGCTTTCCATCGGCCAGGCAAATGTTTAGCCACTTCGCAGAAACCAGGGACTCAGCACACCTAACCGTTACCCAGGAAGACAAACGCCACAACCACAAACATATCATGTCCTTTCTCCTCATTTCCCTGAACTTTTACTGATGAATATGATGTCAGATAGTATGGAGTGTCCCTTGGGTCAGTAGTCCTAGCTGTATCTGCTGTGGGAGAAGGGGCACTGAGGGGGAAAGAAAGAGACAGCCTTCATGCTGTGCAGGCATTGCTCAGCAACAGCTACAACACTGGTGTGTTACCAACCTCATTTTAGTCATAAACCCAAAACAGAGCAACATACAGGCTACTATGGAAAAAATTAATTCTCTCCCAGCCAGTACACCTACTGAAATAGTTATTGATAAAAATAAACAGATATTAAGTCTCCCATTCATCAGAAAAATGACTGTAAGGTAGCAGCAGGTAGTAAGGTAGTTCTCAAATTGATTTGAATTTGTCATCTTAAAAAAGTGCTTTAAATAAAAATCAACTGAAGTGCTATGGATATGGAAGCTTCAGAGGGACAAACATGAACAGCAGAGAAATTTATTTTTCTGGTAAGAATTACAGGACTTCTCTTTTTGCTCATTTTAGGAATTCCACCAGTAACAGTGTCAAAAACAAACCCCAAGATTCTGTAAAAATATATTCCAATTTAAAATTTAAGTTTTAAATAGGTTGTCAGTCCCACAGCCAAAATTAATGAAGACTTGTATCAAATACAGTTACTTAAGGCAAGATTCTTGAAATACATTATTCCAGAAACTACATCATAAAACTGTGTATAATTTAAATGTTTAAAAATCAATTTTCCACTGAGAGATTTATCAGCATGCATGTAACGAAAGCTGCAATAGAATGTTTCTTTAAAAGCAGAGTAAAGTTGGGGTTTTTTACCTGAAAGGATTCTGATGCACCAAGCTGGCAACTGTTCTCTAGCTAGAGGTGCACCAGCATTTTGAAAGAAAAAACTTCACTGCTGCAGCCTAGGAGAGCTTAGCTGCTTCCTCAAACAGCCCAAAAGAGGGAGTAAAAGCTCTACTGCTGGAAGGCTGCCAATTAACAAACGTTGCACACACCCAGGATTAAAAATAGAAAGTCAATACATTTTATTGAAAGTATGTATTACAAAAGGGTATACATTCCCTTCTGCATATTTAGTCATCCAATATCCAACTTGCTGCTGTTGGCATCACTTGTGTTTTGCATCATCTATTGTCTGTTAGATGAAGTAAAAATGGAATAAAATACTGAAGTTTTAGGGGTCACGTGACCAGATATAGCAGTGTTATTACCAAAAGCATAAGAACCTAACAACAGAGCTTTTAAGATGTGATACGAAAATACAGGATTGGAGGGAAGTTTGTTCTTCTGGTGAAAAGGAGATTTACTACTTAAAAGCAGAGAATACGCTGCCAAAGGTGCCCTATCCAAAACTACTCTCCCATAGTTTTATGATAGGGTGATAGCTAGAAAAACAAGGAGAACATCTCAGCTGTGCCCTGGCCTCCACATCTGCATGCTGAGATTTATACTGGCCTCCCTAGGAGGCTCTTGACAATGGGACTATTCCAAACATTGGCTAGGTAAAACCCCTGACGAGAAGTACTGCATACTATCAAAGACAAACGAAACCAAACCAAAAAAACCAATGACTATTCTAATCTCTCTTCTTGCAAACTTTACTGTTCTTTCAGAACACAATCCTGAAGACTGGGATAAAGATCAGAAAGTGAGGAACTCCTAGAAACAAAGCATGTACACCCTGGAAAATTTTTTTAATGCTAAGAGACAGGAACCTTTTCATGATTAAAAACATTGTGGAAATAATTATGTGATCCAAACCCCTAATTTTCTATAATCAGTCCTGGAATACAACATAAGAGAAAACAAATCTATTAGAACTAATGCCTGGGGTGTATCTGATGGTTTGTTAGCCTCCAGAATAAAAATCAAACCACCAATCTTGACTTCTATATGCTTACTTCATAAAAATGCTTTTATTTTGTAAAACTGCTTTTAGGGAAAAGACCTAATTTACAGTATATAATTAGACTAAATATTATAAGGAAACACACCATTTTCTTTCTACAACCATCCAACATACAAAGTACATGTTTGTGATTTTACAGATGGGCACCTGGAATTACCTTTTCTCTAGAGATCAGCCTGAAGCTATCCTCACACCAGCACTTAACATGCCAGCACCTCCTATTATAAAGCAGCAGTGACTCGCCCACATCTCTCTCCCTTCCACCCTCTGTACTGCTATTGGTCATCCACCTGTGCTGCCACAGAAAAAATTGTCAATAACAACCAGCCCACAGAAACAGCACCTCTCTAACTTCTGTGAAGTCACCTGGAAAGGGGCACTTCCTGGGTGCGTCCTCTCCAGCTTGGATCTGCCACGCACCTTCCAATTTGAGGACAGCTTGGAGGCAGAAGCAGCATTACTCCTTCTAAAAACCTTACGCAAATTTAACCTTCACAGATCTAAGGAACAGATTTTTTCATTTTATAGCAGGAACCGTGTTTATCCTTTTTGCTTCTTAACCTTACACCATCCATTTCCCAAAAGCAGTTCCAAATAGCCACACCTGTGCTCAGAGCTCCTAGCATAGCTACAATTAGTGGAAGTCAATATAATCACTATTAGACTTGTAATACTTACATAACATACTCGTTTAGAACCAGGTGAAACACTCCTCTGAGATGCTCAAAGGTGCAACTTCATCATACAATTTTATACTGTCTTATCTTCAAATTAATTTCACAGCTTCACCTTGTATACATAAGAAAGCTAAACTTCTAGCTTTATTACTTTAGAGGGATCTATTTCTAGGATTTGCTCAACATCACTATCTGAAATTATCAGGACAGCACTTCAGGAAGGTCAACCTTGTATTTTATAAAAACCAAGAGCCATCCACTATTCCCCAGGTGAAAAGCAAGAGTAAAGATGTTAATATCAATAAAAAAAACTAAAAACTCACTCACTGTCTTCTGTGGGAAGGACCTGCAGGGAATAAATCCATTCTATTATATCATCTTTGTTCACCACATCTAAGGAATCCAACATATCCAGACCAGAGAGTGCGAAAAATGCAATTGTCAACCTAAAAGAAAAAGATAAGACTTACACTTCCCACCATAAATATCATGGGGAAATTAACAAACGGTTGCAAAAACAGAAATATCTATGAATTCTCAGCCTTTGACAGAGATACAACACATAGAGCCTAGCTCAGAAAGCATGAAATTTATCTACTGGACAAAATTATGTTCTTTGTACTATAAACATTTCTCTTGTCTCAACAAGGCTTTTCACATAAGCCACCCCTTCTTTTATATAGCAATGATATGCCAATTCAGACATTAACCTAAGGGCCTGCTTCCTGAAAAAAACACTACGAAGTAAACTAGGTTATTAACATATGGAGCACTAGTTGTGATAAACTCTTACATGAACAATCCCCTAAATATGCAGTAAGTGCAAGGTGGCCCTGAACTACAGTAAGCTGCCTCTCATTGCGTCCCAAACCCAATTTCAGATGCTTAGAAGTTAGGTGTCAAACAGCAAGGCTTCCTTTGTAATCAATGTATAAATAGGCACACAGGGTGAATTACCATCTAGAGGTACTTATTTCTTGTCCTCTGGTGTAAAGGTGCCTAGATGACTAACTTATTTAAACATCTGATATTAAGCATGTCAAATCCAAGCATCTAATACAGGAGCGGAGTAGCTAGCATTCTGAATGTCTTGCTTGCTCACAGCTCATTTCCTTCCATAAACATGTGCTACCATACCTGTTAACTAACATCGTCTTTGAGATTTTGTTTGTACCTCAAACCATCGCAGTCATCTAGCTTACAGCATGATCCCTGAAACAGTTGTATTACTTGCTCCGACGGAGCACCAAAACAACAGCACTGGCTTAGGAACTTGAGATAACTTGCTATGAGGGAAAACGTTCACGTAATTGTACCTTGGAAGTTCTGACTCAGATTAAAACTATCTGGATGTATATTTTGCCACCCACACTTGCATCTGCCAATCCTTCTTCTAGAAATTCTTGCTCTCCTTTCACTACATAAGACAACGGATTGTGAAACAGCTGCTACACAGGCAGAAACTACAGTTTAGCATGCTAAGGAAAACTGAAAGTTAATGCCAGCTTTCCTTAGGAGACTAAGTTATAATTTGCAATTACCTCACAAACTGGTAAGCCACCTTGGCCATCAATAGTAGGCACCTCTGAAGATGAGATGACAGATATGGACAGAAACCTCTACAGCCACATCATTTCTGTATGTGTTCTGCATCAGAACCACAAACAGTAAGATCAAAGAAAAAAAATGGTGATGTGAGTCAGCCCAAAACACACCTCCAAAGTTCTTCTTCTAATTAAAATACAGCAGCCAAATGACAATGCAGCATACGCTCATCTCAATACAATGGCACAACCTCAAAGGGTTGACCAGCCGCTACAGTCATCATGTGGCCATTCACAAGCAGAACTTAAGCCAACAACTTCTACTTCAAAACTGTTATCATCTAGGATTACATAGCACAAGGGGTGGCCACAATTCAGTAGAATAAAGGTGACTTGTTAAACTGAGGTTACTTGATTTTACACTATCTTTTACTTTAATTCTCAGCTTTTGCATTGCTTTTCATACCACTCTTACACACAAAATGTTTTAATCTATAATCTGCTTGGATACTGAACATTAACATTCCCTCTTCAAAAAAAAATCCCTCCCTGCAACTCTAAAGGACTTATAAAAGAAAAAAAAAAAAAAAGAAATCAAAATCAAACACGGAATAGCATACAGCTCCACTACTGCAAGTATTCATGGCAGAAAGAAAGTGTAAATTTACTCTGTAACCACTGGATTCTAAAATATGTCTCTGTATTATTACAAATAAAGTTTCTGAGTATAGAAAGCCAAAAAATGTATGTTGCACACAAAGGTATTTCTACACAGAACAAGAGTAACTCTTAAGTCATCTGATTACTAAAAAAATTGTCTTTCAAAGTGTAAAATTAACATTTCCAGGCTTATATCAACTTTTGCCATTGATCAAATCTGTGTAACCCAAAATCTGACTCTGTATAATAACCCACTATTTCAAGCAAAACCACTACTTTTATAAAAAAAGAATGAATTTACTGTTCAGCTACAGTAAATTATTTTTTTGAAACCTTTTGCCATTTTCACACATGCTGTTTGACAACCTTTTACTGAAACTACTTAAAAGACATTTTCACACTATGTTACCCAGCTAAGCTACTTCCAACCAGGCACAAACATGCCAACTTCAGCACTAGAAACTGCTGCAAACTAGGTCCAAAACCACAAGGCTGTACACACAAGACAGACAATAAATCTCATCTACACTTAAAAATACATGTATCAGAAAAATGAATGTAAAAAGTCCTTTTACATAGTTAGCTTTCATTTTACTTATTTAGAGTTGATTCTCCATGTTAATAGTACCAGAATGACTAAGGAACAGCCAATACAGTGTGTTGGAACTCACATATGGGCAAGAACATCTGGCACCACTGGACATAAACAGGTCCTGATACAGCTACTGAAATATGGCATCCTTACTCCATATGCTATCCTGCCTCACAAAAAATTAAGACACATAGTCCAAGACTAACAAATACAACTCTCTTAGTAGCACCTTACCATAAAGTGTAAAAACTTTATATATATTGATTTCCACAGAGGACAGTGCTTCGTAAGACAACCCCCAAGTTTGTCATGTGTAGTAACTTAGGAAGTCAACCATCAAAGCCTGACAGCTGAAATTTGTTAACTGACCCACTGAAAGCTTACAACAGGTATCATTCATCTTACAGTTCTGCTTCAAGACTGCTTGTAAAGACATTTCTGATGATAGATCCAGGGCTCTGCATCTTCAGGCATGGACAAAGACCACAGTTTCTCAACAGAATTCAGGAAGCATTTGAAGTGACTCATTTGAGAAACTGAGTAAGCATGCTACAACGTGCACCATGGAGTACCACAATCCAAAGGACTTCAGAGACTAGGAGGGTTTTCTTCTGCAAAACCTCACAACAGTGACGATCAGTATCCATAAAACACTATCAATCAGATTACTTAAATACTGTTGCTGACGCTACATGCAATAACTACAGACAAAAACAATCATGAAGGCTTTGAGCCAGTAAGTTGAGTAAAGCACGTGAAATCAAATTTCTTTATCATTGTACCTACTCCTTTATTGTTTGACAAACTACAGAAAAGACCAGCACTGCATGGAAGATTTCATCCTCTACCACCCTGCCTGGTGACAGCAAATGCAGTTGTTTCTGCTGCAGTGCAGTGAACCAAAATCCAAGTCACTGAAAAATTTTTTTGTTTTGTTACAAGTCTGTCTTTAATTTAGTTGAGCTTCCCATCTAATTCACTAAGGAATCACAAAAAAGCAGGGAACAAAGGAAGTAAGAATAAAAGGGTAACACCATTTCTTTCTGCAGCAGTACCAGCTCAGGAGGCTTGATGAACTCAGTGACCTTGAACTTGTAAAAAGAGGCAAACATAGTACCCTCAAGGTTAAACTGGGGATGACACACTTATGGTTCAATCTCCCACTTAGAATTTGTTAACACACGTGTGTCCATATCTGCAGAACACTAATCTAAAAACCAGTGTAAGAGAACTGAAAAACCTCTGGCTGAGTAAAAACTTCATGACTTCAAAAAATGCATGAATTTAGATGACCATGATTTTTATTCTAACTGAAGGCTTAGACTGTGCTCATTAGCCAGAAATTAAAGCATCCTGAAATAGTTTCAAATTAACAGTTCCAATTTTCAGATAACAGTATTTTTTCAGTGCTGCACAGCCATTATATACAATACACTGGGCTGTGGTTATTTAATGTATTGTGGCTACTATGACCACATGTTAAATCTAAGCTCAGACAGCTCATTAATCTCTCATGAGTTCTCAAAACAATTAGCACTATTCAGTAAAACTGGGGAAGACCCCATG
The DNA here is from genome assembly GCF_047716275.1 of Strix uralensis. Taxonomy (NCBI): domain Eukaryota; kingdom Metazoa; phylum Chordata; class Aves; order Strigiformes; family Strigidae; genus Strix; species Strix uralensis. Next base: position 56,344,695 of record NC_134012.1, on the reverse strand, counting down.
TAAACTAAAGTCTCTGTTTCAGCTCAGGGGCAAACTCCAACAGCTTGGCAATGTAAATCACAGAACAGAAATGTCTAGGTTGTCAAGGATCTGGAGATCACTGGTCCCATTTTCTGCAGAACACAAGGCCTTAAATGAGACAACCCAGGACCCTGACAAGCCAAGTCTTCAAGGGAGACTCCACCACTTCGCTGGGCAACCTATTCACGGCTAACTGCTCTAACAGTGAAGGTCTTCCTACAACCAATTTTCCCTGAAGAAACTAATTCCCAGAGCCTCCTGCCCTGTCACCACGGTCCCTTGTGAAGGGTGCACCTCCATCTTTCTCTGTAACTAGTTTCTCAGTAATGCGAAACTGAACAGATCCTCCCTCCTCTAGGCTGAACAAACCCCATTTCTTTACACTTTATATGTCAGTGTGGCTAAGGTTAGCCCTTTGCGTTATGATTCTAGTACATCTGCATGTTATTGTAACTTTAATGCCTAGAGAGAGTTAAGAGTAGAGCACGCCTAGACTTTCTCTTGCTGTCATTTAAAATAACTGACAAAGCACACTGAAACATCAGCTAGTTCTTAATGAATTATTTACATCTCTGAACTCCAAGTTTCTAGCTTTTGAGTATAAAATTATGTGTTATTTCACACACAGTTCAGTGCTATCCATACTAGTCTCCTTGTGTGTTCTTGCCAAGTGTTTGTACTCTCAATTGAAATAATGCTTGATTTAGCAGGATGACTAGATCAAAGTCATCAAACATTCTTTATAGCATGACTTGCAAGAGATTACAAAGTGAAAAGCATCTAATGATTTAATTGGTTGAGTAAGATATCGAACTGTCTACATGTCTCTAAGTTTTTATCAAGCACAGCTTGATAATCAAGTTATTGATCCTCTTGTGTCTCAGATGTAACTACATTACATGAAGACTTTAAGAACCTGAAAGAAATGCATTCTGAAGACGTTACAGGGACAATGGTGCCTCTCATTCAAAGCGAGGAACACATTTCACTGGTGTCTTAACTCTTACAGCAGCTAATGAAGATTTAAATTATTTCTGTTACATAAACAAGAGTCTTCTGCATGCTGACTTCGAGTTACAAGGGGGTTAAGTCATTTATTTTAAAATCGGCTTCCATGGTGGATTAAAAGAGTGAAGCGCAGCACTAAAAATAGATTAAGGGGATCAACAATTCTTCACTCGTGGATATCGAGGAATTTAGGCGAGCACAGGCTAAACCCCTACCCCTACCCACTCATGGTTTTGGGGAGCCGTCTGCTGGCAGGCAGATTTAGAGGGAGCACTGTCTTCTCGGCCGCCGCGGCGCCCGGCCGTTCAGACGGCCGGCACGGTGCTGCACTCTGCAACCGCGGGAGGCCAGGCCGGGGGGGCAGCTCTCCAGGAGGGATTTCCCGTCAACGCTGCTGTCCGCCCGCCGGCGAGGGCAGAGCTGCCGCCTCCCCGAAACGAGCGGGGGGCACCGGGCGAAAGGCAACGGGGTCTGTCCCGCCTCCCCACCGCGCGGCGCGAGGGCGGCAGGGCCCGGCGGCCCCGAAGGCCGGCGCGGGGCCGACCCCGGGGCGGGCGGCCCGCCCGCAGCCGGAGGAGCCCAGCCCGCTACCTGCTGGTCTCCAGGGACGAGTAGCGCTCGGGCAGGACCTGGAGGCAGCGCTGAAAGAAGCGCACATGCCGCTCCCGCAGGAAGTCCAGCCGCTCCGCCTCCCCCGAACACGGCGCCACCGCCATTCTGCCACCGCCCGCGCCCGGCGCGCACCGATTGCGTCATGCGCGGCGCCCGTGCCGCCCACCCCGCGGCGACATCACATCCAGCGGGCTCCGCCCCGGCGGGAGCTGCCGTCTGGGTCCCGGCGCCGCCGCGGCCTCGCCCCGGGGGAGGGTCGATGGCCGCGCCTTGTGTCACGGCGGCCGGAGGCGGCCTGCAGGGAAAGGCGCTTTTAATGCAAACGGAAATACATGCCGTCACGCAAACCCTGCCAGTCTGACAGGTGACGTTTTAAGTCCGACACTCACAAAATACAAAGGTAATATACGTCATTGCGTCAAGCAGATTTTGTGGGCTGCTGGCCGCTTCACAGGCAATGAAGTCATCATCCTGCGACAGAGACAGGCAGGTGCTCATCTATAACCCTTGTCTCCAGGCTGGGATAGCTCTAAAAACAAGGCAGAAAAGCATGGAGAGCTCATACCTAACTGCATTTCTGTCATGCTACACGTCGATTGTTCTCGCCCTTACCTATGCGGAATACATAAAAGCGGTTCTGAAGCTGTTGGTGCAATCTCTTTCATGCGTTCCTCCCAGGCCTTCGTAGGTCTGTACAACCTGGTCTGGTCTCTAGTTACATGAATCTCGACCTAAGAATCAAACAAGCAAAAAAAAAAAAATCGGTCTTTTTTCACTGATCACAGAATGAGTTACATACACTCATTACATCTTCATGGTATGAATAGGTGCAGAGTAAACAACACACTGCTGACTAGCCAGAAAGACTTTTCCCTCCACACTATCACAGGAAATGGCTAAAACATGAAATCAGTAAGAGGGGCAACAACTGCTTGCTCTCACTAAATTTCAGTAATTTAAAAGGTTAAACTCTTAAGAACCAAGACCACGTTCCCAAAACTCTTTCAGATGCCAGTCTACTTATTTAACTAATAGTAGAAAACCATTTAAAAGTTAAAAACCATGACCCATACTGCTGCTCATTTGTATGAACTACAGGCTTTACCCAGAATAAATACCGCTGGGAGATAAATAAATTCCTACTTGATTTTCCACCCCCTCTTTTTTTTTAAAAAACCAACTATGCCTGCTGCATTTTTGTCTCCTGATAACAAGCATAACTTTTTTTTTCATTATCAACCATTTAGATAAGTAAAAATATTTGCTTTTTAGATCAATGAGGAAAAAGGTTATTTAAACAACCAAGCCACACACACTTCAGATTAAAACAAAAAAAGGTAAGTTACCTTCTCTCTTAACTTTGCCAGCATTTTTTCTTTTTCTCGTTTCTCTACTTCTTTAGCTTCTCTTTGTAGGATCCTTAGCTCCAGTTTATGTTGATCCTGCAACATATAATGAATGAAAAAGCAAACGTTTCTTTGGAAATGAAACAAATTTCATGAAAATACATATGCAGCCATTTCACAGGTTTCTTTTTTGTTGTTGTTTTGAAATAATTTGACACTAGGTAGCTACATGCTATAGCTTGTCCTGCACAAGCAAATTAGTTACAGCTTTTTTAAAAAAAAATGGATTGTAGTAGTTATAAAAATGAACTCTAGTGTGAACGGTGACAATAATATCAGTTCTCCAGTAATCAGATTTACATTGGGATCTCACTTGACCTTACAGCTACTGAAACCTGCAGGATATTCAGACATGTCTTTATTTTATATCTGCATACAACAATCAGCTCTTCTGATGTTTTCTATAGCACGGAAAACAACACAGCCCAAGCTGTTTTTCACAAACATTTTCACATTGGAGTAAATAAATCCACTTCTATATGTATAAAGAATAATCCTGTAGAACTTAGATACTGAGGAAAAGGAACATCTTTGTCTAAAATAAAGTTTCATACTGGTTCTGGTATGTAACAGATGCTGTTACAGTGAATCAAAAATAGATTTACATGAATGAAACTTGCATTTTAAGAAGTTTAACAGATTATATTGTAGGAGGAAGTAGGTGAATTTAAAACAACACGCATAAATAGAGACAATTACGCACACGCTCTTGAAACTTAGTAATTTCTTCTGCAGCAGTTCTCTTCCTTTCCTCCTTTTCATCTTCCTCTCTCCTCTCCTTTTCAAGCTTTTCAAGTTCTCCCTTTTCTTTCTTTTGCAAGGTATACCTTTCCAACAGTAACTTCATGTGGCGCTGGCGTTCTTTTTGTTGCTTTTTTTCCTTCTCTTCTAGTTTTAGTTGTGATCCTTGTTCCATTGCAAATACTGTTGCTTTCTGTTTCTTCCATGCTTCAATTGCTGCTTGTTGTCTTTTTCTTTCTTCTGCTTTTTGCTTCTGAGCTTCTTCATGCTGTAGCCATTCTTCCCTGAGCATTTTTTCTGACTTCTCTTTCTCCTTCAAGTTTCTTTCTTTTTCTTGCTGCTGCTTTTCTTTCCACTTCTTAACTGACTGCAAGAGAACAGCACAGGAAAAAAAATAAAAAGGTTTTTGTGAAAATTTTACACATTCCTGTTGATTCGGTTGGATGAAAACATATGCTCCAAGGATACACACTGCAGATAGGAATTAAAAGTCTAAGGGCAAAACTTAAGTTAAAGAAGCATTTATGTCTGCTTTCTCACATTTTTTTTTTTTCTATTTTATAGATCACACAGGCAGGTTTAATATGTGCCTGCTAAAATTATTTAAGTTATGGCATTCATATTAACTTTGTGTAGTTACGAATGTTGGTGTAATATCCTTTTTTAATGCAAACATATTTCAGGTCTTAATTTTTTTTCTTCAAATTAACAATTCCACTTATTTTATAATTCAGATTTTATGTCAGTGTATCTTGAAGGAATCATAATTCTCTATGTCAGTATGGCATAGGTATATTGCCTATATGGTGGGACAGATAGGATCACGTACTGCTCTGGGATTGGCATCTAAGTTGCTGGACCACTGCTATCAAAAGCATTTATGATACACTTTGGCAATACACAGCTCACTTCAGTGCGTTGTTAGGTCTACACTTATTGGTAATTCTTGAAGACAAAATATTTTTGGCAAGTTGAGGATGCTAAAGACTTCAGTTATATACCATGAACTATAACAGAAATCCACCTAGCACTACCACCAGAGAAGCAAATACAAAAATAAGTGCTTTTTCTTAAAGCTAAAAAGCCCTAGAGGGGTTATTTTACCTCTTTCTTTCTTTTGTGTAAGATTAGAAATTCTTGATACCATTTGTTATGCTGTTCAATATCTTCTTTTGTTCTTCCACAGAGATACTCAAGGGCTTCATCCATGTAGGACATCTTTCCTTTGTGTTTTGTCCATACTTTCAGAAAATTTTGATGATCATAATCATCCCAGCCTCCCTGCCACCCTCCTGTTTGCTGAAGAAATCTTTCAAACTCTAGTACTTCTTCAGTTAGATGACTTTCCAGTGTTTTATCAGCTGAGACCCTGGTTGATGGTAATTTCAACACTTTTTCTGTTGAGCTTCCTAATGCCCACAGTTCCGTTTTTCTCTCAAAGACACTGAGCTCATTAATGGTAGTTTTCTCCTCCTTCAAAAGCTGTTCGTATCTGAAAAGAGAACAAACACTGAAATGTAAGAAAAAAAAAAATCCAGTACTCATTGTTCATTCACTGAAAATGAATTTTGGAATTGTTCAATACCACACAAACGGTATTCTTCAAAGATTAAGAACTGAAATGGTAACACAGATGACAACAAGGTTGTGATGATCCCATAATAAAGCACTACATAATCAGAATTAAGTTACCCTTTTAGTGAAAGCACACATTTATGTCACTCAAGCAACTAACTCAATCCCCTCCTGACACCAGTGGAGAGAAAGGGAAAAACCCCCACCCACTTAAAAACCAAAACAACAGCAACAACAAAAACCCCACAATCTAATCTCTTCTGCAGGCTTTCTCTGAAAAGTCTTTTCACAGGAAAATTGTGACATTGGATCACTGCAATAACTATATGAGCAGCCTCTTTAAAAGGTTGTTTATTGAGATTCCGTCGTTGACAGCTTGAGTTTTGATTTACATACCACAGGAATCACTAGCAAAAGAGTAAATCAAAAGAATAGTTTAGTTGATTAATGCAAAGTTTTCATCGTGTCTTATGAAAGCACTTTTTCTTGTAGCTGAAGCATGTACAAACATACATTTGCCTCTGTTCCTCTTTAAAAGCATTGATTGCATTTTCAACTTCTTCCATCTTTTCCTTGAGCTTGTCAACAACTAAAAAGCAAAAGAAAAAAAGATCATATAACTTAAGAAGTCTACAGAATTTACCAGTAATTCAGCACTATCCAGAAATATAGGCACTTGCAAAGACTTCTGGGACACTTTTATTTCAGTCTACAAAAAAGCATGCATTTCCATCTCAAACAACCTTAAAAGACAGACTCTCTTTTATTCAAAAGCTGTGATTTCACAGTGATTTAGCTAACTGGATGCAAATCCCAGTATAAATGTTTATTTCCATTAAACAAGTCTAATTCTGAGTAACCTTCAACTGATTCACAGAATAAGACAGTCTTATCCTAAAGAGTTTCCACTTTTGTTTTTTATAACAAAGCAATTAGTGACTTAAGAAGCACAGTCAACTCTTGGGTCTATACCAGCTGTAGCAATCCTATTAACCTACAGGTCACTACTTTTACAAAGCTGAAAAAGAAACACTGAAGTAAGACTTTATCCTGTACTGTCAGCATGCTGCAGTCCTGATGTGGAGAAAGATGGTAAGACAGCTGTCTAGAGAAGATCTGTTTTGCAATGGTAGAAAAGTTTTAGAATCTGTTTTAAACTAGCACAACATCTCTGCGGACACATACTGAACACGTAGTTTGACCTGGCTTTAAAAAATAATAAACTGAATTGGTACAGTTACAGAATCTAAAACTCTTAGTTCAACTTTCATGCCTTGTTAGTTCTTGGTATCTCTGCTGACACCTTAAGAAGATAATGCATTTTTTATAAAATAGACACTGAATAAATGAAGTGAGATGCATTTTATCCAGCATCAGAAAGCTCTCAGCTAGTAGGAGGACTTCAACCTGAGCTCCACACAAGGTACCAGCGTATCACAGGAAAATGGTTCTTTCAGTGCCTATTTCCTAAAAGTTTCAAAACATCCAAACTGAACAAGTTGTTTCAGCATTTTCCACAGAATATTCCAACTTACACTTCAAGCCATGTGGACAGCTAGAAATGAACTTTATTTTGCATAAGGCAAAGAGTTACATAGAAGAAAATACCTGGCTTTCAACAGCCTGAAGAAACAAACCCACACCACTTCAAAGACAGAGCAAGTTTCTCTGTTTCCACATAAAACTGCAAGGTCTTTCACCATTTCTTACATTTCTGCATTCTTCCCTTCCCAGATTCCTGGAAAAGCAGACAGACTGGAGAAGGAGTATTGCAAGTCTGCAGGAGAACCATAAGCCCAGCTATGCAAGAAATGTGCGTAGAGGAAAATGTTCTTTAAATCTGTCTTCATGACTTACATTCTGGTGTAGGCTTCTCATCTTTCAAATGTTGCTCAAGTCTCTTCACATTATTTTGTATTTTTGATAGCTGCTGCAGAATTTTAGCTTCTGTTAAACAAAATAAGGTGCAGATAGTTCTAACAGTTTCTTTGTGCTTTAAATACAAGAACAAAAGCAATGAAGTGTCCAAAATAAACTGCAGATGTCATCTAAAGGAGGACACAAATTCTGTTTGATCATGAGAAACTGCAATAACACATTTTAACATGACTGTAACTGCATGTAGGTGACTGCATGGGCCACATATCTCTCCACATAGCATCAACAGATTTTAAAATTAGTAGCTCGTATTTCTAACGGGGTCAACAGGATAGTCGTATCTAGATTAATGCAGAGTTGTTTTGTTTTTTCTTTTTCCAAACCTTTTATCAGGTAACCAGACTTTGGATAATATTGCCTATACAGATGACACCTCCTCTAGAATTTTGAGGGAGACTGACCTAGGCCTCAAAACACTCAGCAATTAAAAGAAAACAAACTTGGAAAGCATATGTGAATGTACAACTACAACAAGATTTATTTATTTGCTATGTTAACTAAAGTAGAATGTTTTCATGTACACCAAGCATGCACTTATTTACTTTGTTACCACTTGGCTCCTCATGAGTCCATAAATACAATACTGATGAGGATGAAGTCCTGGATGCACCTTAGGTACTAAGGAGCTGTATCTTCTATCCTAAAAGGTTTGGTTTAAGGAAGGGATAACAGAGTCTAAGACCTAAATATAAAAACATGTAGCTAAGACACGACGCTACTAGTTCCTGCTGAGACCACATAAAGTGTAAAAGCACATAGATCATGCTGAAAGACCTGAACATAGTAAATGGGAATTCTGGGGGTTCTAGTGCACACCCTAAAAGATCATACTCTAACACTCCTTCACATCTCACATGTAGTGCTTTACACCTTTCATCTTTGTCCTCTTTATTATCTCACAGGGTATCTGAATTCATACTTCCATGCTCCCTTCTTACCACTGGAACATTTTTGGAACTTTTTACCTTAGTCATTCCTTGGAAATAGTTACTTTCTTAAGGACTGCAACATGTATTGGATACAATAAATTTCCTTAATTAAAAGATGCACATTAAAACACATACAAATTTGTAAGGCAAGTGTATGTTTAGTTGTCTCTGTGTCCTTTCCCTTCATTTTGTTTTGATCTTCTGTATCAGAAGGCATAATACAATTTATTTGATTACTTTTGAAAGAATCTAGGTATTGTGACCAGAGAGTCACCCTTTTTTTCCTGAAGTATTTAATTAGTCTGTAAGTAGAACAGATATTGTAGGACAGACTGTGTACTATCTCACAGCACTATGTAGACTCTGAATATTCATTACCCACAAATTTGAAAAATGCAAACACAGAACTGTTTAAAAGTGTATTTAAAGGCAGCAATCAGTAAGTGAAAACTTATGTTGTGGTAAGTATATATTTATTGTACCTTAGCTAGACTACATTAGATTTTGCAATACACACACAAAATTGATTCTGAGTTTCTGAAACAGTAACTTTCCACCAAGGTTGTTGTGGGTGGTATCTGTTACATTCAAGATTAAAAGAAAACAGTAACACAGAAGGCCCAAAATGTTCATGCTTCTGAATTTTGCAAATAAACTGTGGAAGTCTTCTTTATAAGCAGCACACATGGTGAAATACCACACTTCTATCAGCATCTACCTTCCACCTGAACTAATCTCTCTGTACTACTGATTATGAAACCATTTAAACAAACAACAGTTAAAAAAACCCAATCAAAAAACACAAATAAAATCCCACTTACTTTCAGTTTTCCTGCTGACAGTCATGCTACGTTCCAGTTCCTCTAGTATGTTGTATTCTACCCTGAAATTACTCTTCCTATTGTAAAGATGTCCATTTTTGACTTTTTCTACATTTGCAAGCCTGGAAAAAAAGGTTGCCACACCGAGTAAGACATGAATGCTTAGCAAAGCCAAGATTTTCCAAGGTTAGTATCCAGCTGAGGCTGTGTCAACAGGACCATCTTAGATTTTATAGAAATCCCTTGTTTGTTCCTACAGTTGTTTTCAAGCAAAATCTTTCTGCAGTTATAAGTTACACACAGAAGTAACCCAAGAACTTGAACAAGAGAAAGAAGTTAACAAGGAAATTACCTCACTGACAGGCAGTGGTTCACACACTGAAACGGCCTGAAATTTTATCTGTATGCTACCAGGGAGCCTTATGAGAATTTCATTGGAAAGTGCAGGGACAGAGACAGGCTGTATTAATGCAGTTGGACACACAGATGGAGCCACAGCACAGCCAAAACAAGTACATTCCCTCAACCTTAACACTAGTTATAGTACTACTACCAAATTCAAGTGCATTCGCATTCAAATAACTTAAGATATTAAAACTGCTACCTTACTTACCGACTATGCTTTATGTATAGTATGGAGAGCTATAGGTGATTTTGCTTTCTTACTAAGGTCAGAAGCTTTAGAGTACAACTCAGTGGAATGGGCTTTGCCTTACTACAACCAGGCAGTATACTAGGGTTTGACCTACACAACAGCACCTGCAAAAGGACTGCAGATACTGCACTCCTGAGCACACCTGTGAAGTTTGGTGCCACCACATTAGAGATCAGAACAGCAGGACACGGGTGGCACACAATAGAGAGACATCTGGTAGGATTCCCAATGTTAAGCAACACTGCTGACAGCCCACGAAACTCTCTCTCAGTAGCAGCTTGGTTCTTCAGCAGACTATTGCTGCTATATGGTTCAAATCCCTTTATGGCGCATTTTACGGTTCACAGTTCAAATGCTTTGCTGTGCGCTGGAATTCACAGAGCAAACCAAAGTACCAAATCTCCCCACACAGTACTCAAAGCCTTCAGAGCACAATGACTACAAAAGGACAATGTGCTGTAGTTAAATGCCATGCCTTTTTTGAAGCTGCTTGGGAACATCTACATTAACCAGCAGTCAATTTTTGAGCCATAACCTAGGATCCAGAATAACCAAGGAGGAGCTGATTCAGTCAGACAGCATGAAACACTGCTGTGAGACTTTAATGTCACTGTTCATTCAGGGCTCACAACTACAAACCTCTCCTTGAGCTGGGTGGCTGCGTCAGCTCTTTCTCATAAAGCTCACCCGCTCAAGAAGAAACCTCCCTGTTCTTTCAGCTGCCAGCTTAGTTGTTACAGCACTTACTCAAGACGTGGGGAAACAGATCTACACCACTTCTGTGCCTGAGCTGTCTTGAACCCCCACTTTCCAAAGCAGTGGCCTAGATATTCTAGATGAAGTGCTTTCAATCTTCTGAGGAAGCTATTGTAATGATGCTGCAATTCCCCTTTTTGTTGGTCTTAAGGGTTTTAGGTCCTTAAAGGTAGGCACACCTGAGCAGGAAAACAGAACTCAGTTATGCCACATGCACTTGCTTTTTTGCATATCCAGCGCAGCAATAGCTTACTAAAGAGGATGACTGATCAAAGTCCAAATGGTAATTAGAAGAGGGCATTTTGGAGCTATCCTGAACTACTGTAACAACCACAATAATCTCTCTGAGCCCTGAAAAGGAAATCTTAGCCTAAAGGTTTCATTGCCATAAATTCTTACCTTGAACCTTGAGTTATCTCCAGAACAGCATGAAAATATACTTACAATAAAGTGTTTAACTTACTGAGTTTTTAGCTTTTCTGCAGTTCTTACGAATTTGACTTTCTTAGCTTGTTCGGCTTTCACCTTCCAATTCTGAAATTGTCGACCAGCACCTGTAGTACTGGCACAGCTGTCCTTCTGTACACAACAAAATCAAATATTACTCAAAATAAGTATTTTTTAAATGTTCATTGGTTATTTTTAAGAAGACAACACCACAGTGCAGAGTAACAGCATTACTTCAGTTCTACACTGGCACAATTCAACTAAAGTCACACAGGTATAAAACTGGAGTGATGAGCGATGGCAAGCTGATGACTATGCAAAAATGCATTCTTCTGCAGAAAAATGGGAAGACTGCAGCATCAGCTTGCTTTAACAGAGGCTGCTCACCATACTCACTAAATCAAGGCAACTGCCTCGCCTCTCATGGTAGTCAGTCTCTGACAAGTCAGAGTAACTACCTACCCAACTATAAGCATTTAATTTACACTAGGCATGTTACTCCCATTTCATCCTGTTCAAGAAAAGCACTAGCTTAACTTCTGAAATCTGCTCAGTAACACTTGTAAATTGCTAACTCTTATTCATAGCAACCCTGAACACCGTTAACGTGACCACTGCTAAGAATGCAGATTGTGAAACTCATGTTCAGGTTATGAAGCAACCATTTTGAGGCCAGCCCAGCAAACCTGCACTCTTCCTACAGGTTTCCTTTTAACGTTTATCCCTTACACCTCGTATGAGGTTGGAACTCCTCAGCGGCCGCCTCCCCGCGGGCCCGTTGAAGAGGGCTCCCCCCGGCCGGCAGGCAAATCCGGCGGGCTGGGCGGTGGCCCCGCGGTGCGGCGAGGCGCGGCGAAGCCTTTACCTGTTGCTGCCCGGCTGCTGCCGCAGCCACGGCCATGGCCAGAGCCGCCATGTTGACGGCAGCCCCGGCTGCCGCCCCGCCCCGCCGGCGGCGCTGAGGGGCGGCCCGTGCCGCCCCGATTTAAGCGTCTCGAAAGGCTGGGATTTCGGCAGAAAGAAGGCGGGGTTTGCAGGTGGAGGGGTTTTCCCCGTGTTGTCGGAACCAAACGGTGCGTGTGTGAGACGTGCCGCCCTCTTGGAAGGGGAAGCAGTCACCCGAGTGCCTGCAGCCGCGAAAGCCCAGCACGCTGAGTGCTGAGCATCTGGAGAAGACAACTTCCTCGAAAGCCCCCAAACTATTTTCTGGTGCTGCTTGAGCCCCCTGAGCTGTCTTGAAGAGCTGGGGCTATAGGCTGGACATCACAAGCTGGTGTCCCACCAGAGTGGTGTGCTGATGACCTCGTGGACAGCGCTGGCCTGACCTGTGAGCTGTTTAGGATTTGTGTATATGGAGATCCATCAAATGTATGTCAGCAAGTGGCCCTCGCTGAGGGTAGCACTCTGTCCCGCTCTTCTCTCAGTGGCTGGTGGTAAATGAGAAGAGCCATGTATGGTTGTAATTTGACTGTGACTGATTAACTGTCTTGCATATATGATTTAAGACTTTTTTACCTTTCTCACCTCATGGAGTGTGCTTAATACTGCCTCCAGTTTAATTTATGTTGGAATTTAAGGTTTTGTAGTGATTGCTTCCTTCAGGAAGAGCAGAATACATCCTCATTATCCTGATAGAAAATAAAGAGATTGGCATTAATCAATATGTTTTTGGGACTCTCAAGATCTTGTTTTTCACTCACATAGACCAATCAAACTTTTATTGAGTTGCCAATTAACATTTCTGCAGAATAGAAATAATCTATTCGTACAGTGGCTTTGCTAGCTAAAGAGATTTTATGAACTGGTGTTTTCCCAGCTGCAGAACACAAAAGCGTTCACAGATGCTAACCAAATGGTCTAAGCTGAAGATATTTTATTGCCTAATTAATGTTTTGAAGAGCACTTTCCTGATATATTTTTCATCTTTATATTTTATGACTGCTTACATTTGATTTCTTTGTATTTGGTGAATAGGAATTAACAAGTGAAGGAGAACATTTCAAAACTGAAAATATCATCATAAATTAAGGAGGATTGTTCTCACAGGTTGCTACCTGAAATGGCTTGTAAAAGTACTCCTTCCACAGCAGTGTTTCAAAGTCATCTTTGTCTTGTCCTTCACTATAGGATGTAAGAGAAAGACCTGTGTCTTCTAAAACTTGTTTGTATTTGGTTTCCTTTGGTGACTGTCAGCCCTTCCAAGGTTTCTGTTACTAGGATCAGCAAACTGGTAAGTGGTCAGGGATTGCTCCACAGCAAGCACCTGTTTTCAGCAAGCATTTTAACAAGGTGGCTGCAGTCATAGTGTAATTCAGATACTGTGCAGTAGTTCACCAATTTCTGGATGGTCAATCTATATTATTGTTTGCCACACACTTTACTTGTGAATTACTCAGAAGCCTGAGGACTTTAAAAAGATGCCCTAGAAACCATGTGCAGAGACATTTCAGGTATTGGAGCAGAGCTAGACTTGGCTAGTTCTGTCTCTAAGCTCCAGGGAGATCAGGCATCAAGTTGGGATGCTGGTATGAAGATGAACCCTGGCTTTCAGCTGGGCCAGGACGTTACTTCATTCCCTCTATGGAGCAGGACTCATCTAAGCCAGGATATGCCTGTGGCGGGTTGATCACTCTCCCTCCTCAGCAGGACAGGGGGAGAAAATATGATGAAAAATGGGTTGAGACAAAGGCAGTTTAATGATAAAAACAAAGTCCACACTGGGAAGGAAAGGTAAGCAAAAAGATTTATTCTCTACTTGCCATCAGCAGGTTATATCCAGCCTGGGAAGTATGGCCCCAGTACATGTAGCAGTTGCTTCAGAAGACAAACATCTTAATGAATGTTGTCCCCCCACTTTCTCTGAGATTTTATTGTTGAGCATGACATCAAATGGTATGAAATCCCTTTGGTCAATTTGAGTGAGGTGTCCCAGCTGTGTCTCCTCCCAACTTCTTGCCCACCCCCAGCCAACTGGCCATTGCAGGAGGTGTTGGAGAGACAGCCCTGATGCTGTTCTAGCACTGAACAGCAGTAGCCCAAATGCTGGTGTGTTATCAACACTGTTCTAGCTACAAACACAAAGCACAGCTCTAGGTGGACTGCAGTGAGGAATGTTAACTCCATCCTAGCCAGACCAAATACAGTGCCACAACTCTTGGATGGCTGCTCTGTCCTTTATGTAAACAGGTAAGCTAGATCCGAAAGAAGCAAGCTAGATAATTACATCCTTTCCTCTCCCACACTCTTTTTCTCAGCTTAGTTTGGTGCTTGAAGTTATCAAATCCCTGACTCCTGTGTGTGTTTTGCTTCATAAAAGCTTTCAAGATTTTTACACAAAAATAAAGCATGGGAATACACCTAGAAAAAATAAAGCTGTTAAAATGTAAAGGAACTGGGTATACATAGAACAAAAAAGCCCAAATAACAAAAAAACCTAACCTCTTAATCTGGAAGATTCAATGCCAGCAATTGAAGAACTCATCACAGCCACTTGTATTTATGGAAGAGTCCTCATCTGTTACGGTATTGGTTCAGCAGTATCTCCCATTTTCATGAAATCCTTCAAGCCAAATCAAGAAAAAAACCTGCACAGTAGCATTGTATTCCCATCCATGATATCCTTGAGGAAACCACCTACCTTACCATGACGCATAAGCACCCACTCACTGGATGCAGATCCTCAGAATAAAGACTTTCCTAAGCAGATATTTATTTTCAGAGTGTTTTTTTTTTTTAATTGGTGCCTTATCTCTGTGTCCTCAACAAGAATACACTAGGGCATTTGTAAAGTATCAAGCAGAAAAGACAGCCAGTGTTAGAAAAGCAAACTGAAAGTAGTTTAAAAGAGAAAGAGTAAATTAATGATCAGAAGAAATCAAAGCCTTTAACCCTATGGGTGCAACTATCCACTTGTGAAGGCATTCTTAAAATTTCTAGTTATTCTAGACTGTAAAAGCACCCAGCTGCTGCTAACAGCATGGGCTTTCCTTGTATTTTTATTTCTGAAAACAATGTTTCCACTCTAGTCTCAAACTCACAGGTTAGAAATAAACCAACTCAGGTCATCAGCTAGAATATAAGAAAAAAAATGTAAGCAGGTGCAAAAAAAAAAAGCTATTACAGGTAAATGGATGATATGTGCTTATTCTGGGGAGCTGTAATAATCCACTCTGAGGGGAATAAGCAGAGTAGGGAGGGCACCTGATCGGTACACCAGCAGTAAGTGCAGTAGTGCAGATGCGAGCAGGGATAGATAATACTGCACTGTGAAGGCAGGCTGCTTTCATATCTTTAGTTTTTGTCCACCAGGTGTCATCTGAGAAGCACTTGATAGCTACTAAAGGCATAGCTGTTGTATTTTTTCTTTCTAGATACCAACAGAAATCTTTTACTGTCTATAGGTAACATAACCTGCATTCAGCCCTTTGGCTGTCTCTATACCTCTTTACAGGATGATCTGATCTGACCCCATACTGGCGCCATCAGCTTTGTTTCATTTGATGAGGACAGAGAGTGGTCATCACTTCTCCCTGTGACACCTGTCCTGGGGTGCTAGCAGATATGACAGCATACACACACAAAGGTTTGTTGCTCTGCAACCACAGCCCAGTGTCAGTGTCCCTCAGTACCTTCTCCTGCCAGTGCCTACCTTGCCTCAGATGCCAAGGAGCTCCAGACTAGACAGCAGCAGTATAGAAGATCCCTCTTCTGTTCCCCAGATGAGCGTGTATTCCATTTACCCTAACTCATTTTTGCATATAGCTGTGCTTTAGGTAGAAGGGACTTGGCATGGTGGCATGATGGCAAGGAATGGTAGCTTGTCTTTCATCTTTTGATCTATAGGTGATAGGAATAAAGAAGAGCTCTATTCATAATGTCCACAGGAATATCTGCTCATCTAAACTACCATTTCCTTTCCTTTCTGTAAAACACATCCTACATCTTTCAAGAAAATAAACTTTCATTTGAGCCCTGATTGAAGTCTAGATTTCACACTAAAAGTGAAATGGAAGACCAAAAGGGAAATGAAAAAACTTGAACAAATCCACATGACAAATCCAAGGGTCCCAAATGAAGGAGCACATCATTTTAGTGTTTTTCACTCTCTCCTGATTTATAACTGTGTAAATGACTACTGAATCTGATCTCTTAATAATTAATCGTATTCCTTCCTTTTTTCCTCCAATTCTTTCCTTCTTTTTTTCCATTCTCCAGAATTTCCTTGTGTATTTTCACATCTCCCAATCTTGGCTCCTCTGTAGTTCTCTCCTGGTTCATCAACCTTTCCTGTTACAAAAGGAAAAAGAAAATGTTTCCTGCAACTGTACTTGAAACAAAAAGAGATAGCAGGCATGCCAGTAAAACATAAACGTTTTCTAATGTGATACTTAAGCCTCAGATGTTTTCTTAAAATCATTCTAAATGCGATAAAGGTGATAGTCATAAGTTCAAGTCCCAGTCTTCCAAAATACCTTCCTTCTTAGATCTGGCAAGCAGAGGACAGAAATGTGCTCTGGCAAAATTACAGAAAGTTTTAGGCTTGGCCAGACTTCAACACAGCAAGAAGTTGGATGCTGTACCTGGTACACATTTGTATATTCAATCAACAACCTTAGCAGCTGCTTGTGCTTGAAACTGGCACACTGCATAGGTCACACTACTGACAGCATCAGTCATGATGGGGCTTCAAGACCTTACTCAGCAGCTGTCTCTGCCACTTCTTTTTCATTGTGAGTTTTTAATTTATCAGATCCTATGCTACTGTTCTGTAACTGGTTATTAATGCAATCAAGTGTGATGAACTTTCTTAAGGCCTTTCATTGGTCTTTTCTGTGGCTTCTGCAAAAAACTGGCTGCCTGCTTTGGGCTGTCAGGAGCTTTTCTTCCTCCTGTCACATAAAGGCCAAGAGTCTACTAACTCAAACCACTCTCAGCAGCACTCCAAAAACCTCAAATAAGTCAGAGGCAGATAAATGAGAATGCATTACCAATGTAATGAAGGTTCTCCAGGGAAGTGTGCCTCACAGAGAAGAGAGAGGTTCCTAGTTGCATGAGGAAAATGGCTGGCTGGCAAAGCTGACCTGTCCTAGGAGCAAGTGCAAGGATATTTGTGCATGAAAGCAAACCTGCCATTCACAAATAAAGAGAATCACTTGGTCTCTCACAACTATATGGGCTGGCATTGCTACAACTGGAAGTGTTTAAGAGTTTTGGCACTGATTTCATAATGGGCACATTCAAACTCTAAATTTTTATGATTACTTTTATTTTTCTTGGTTCTAGTCCCCACAACTTGCTATGGTAGCTATGAGAGTTAAGTGATTAAATCAGTAATCAGTATTAAATTTTTAATCATAATTAAAAAGCTACATTTTAGAATGTTGTACTTCTACATTTTTTAATTTATAGTTACTGTAAGTCTTATGCTTAAGCAGCTAACTGAGCATGTCTTGGGACTGTAACTGCACTATAAGTACAGCAACACACACATATAACAATCACAGTCACAATTTTTGCCTCCACTATTCTGGATATATGGCTAAAGGGTGTAAGACATGCTCACTTCCTAGTTAGCATGGAAGCTAGTCTTTGTAGTTTCAAAAGAGAAAACGTAAACAAAAAGTCCATTTACAGGGAAAAAAAAAAAAAAAAAAAAGTAATACTGTCCAAATTAGATTCAAGAATAAACTTGAAATGGTGACAAAAATTACTATTTTCATGGCCACCATAAAGCTACCTCAGTTTCACAGATTATTCCAGATTTCAGTAGCATGGAGTTAAACATTGTGGGTTTCAGAGATCTACTCTTGCAATGAAAACAAGCAGTTGGCTAGCAGGTTTTATTCACATTCACTGAGTATTCTTTGACCAACACCCATTTATCGAAGAGAAACACCTTTCAGACCATATTAAACATTGCCTGTAATTTCACACCTGGCCTCAGAACAGTTTACTGTAAAACATGACAGTATCCATGCAAGAATATACCTGTCTGTGCCAATATTAGGTCAAATAATTATTTGGGCAAAAGATGCAGTAAATTTTTGTGAGTGTAAGATAGGATCTTGCTACTACTTTAGAGGAAAGGATATGAAGACCCTCAACACATTGTCCTGTTCCCTTGATCTTCCATGGTATCTCATGTGGAGTATACTGTCTCAAAGTTGTGTGATGCTGAGATAAGTAGTTTCTGCCATGACCGAACATTTGCCCAGTGAGGTTAGCAGAAACATTGCTGTGTGAACAAGTTGACACAAACACCGTTTGTGTCTAACTTCATGCTTTTTGCTGAGGTTTTGGACAGGTTTTTCAGGCTTGTAACACTGCCTTCAGGTTTTAGGACTTCTTGTGGTCGGGTCTCAACCACAAATACTACAGAAGCAGCATTCACAAGCAGTGTGAAAGGAAATAGAGAGCTCAGGAGACTTTAAAGCCCTTTGTTTACACTATTGTCTTAGTTTTTAATTTCCCTGGGTTTTAAAACCAAAAAAGCCCCAGTGGAAAAACTTTAGAAACAGAAAGAGATGAGACAACAGGGCAAGGATAGATTGATTACCAGTTACATATGCAGGTACTGATCTGGTAGCCTGCATACCATTTCTACAAAACTGTGCCTGTATGGCCCTCCATGACACGTCTTGTGGTTCTCAGCATAGCTCCAGAAAGCTGAGGCTGTGATGGGAACCTGAAAAATACTCTGTGTAGATGATTTGCAGATGTGTTTGATGACACAGATTCCTTATATATTTGGTCAACAAGAAACATGAAGTGAAAAGGATGTTTTTTCTTGAACTGCTTGTACTGATCCTTGGAAGGATCAACATGGCCATTATTGATTCCTGTCTGCAGCAGATAGAAATTAGAAAAGGTTTGAAATGAGCCAAAAGTGAAAGTGAGTCTGAGTAGTGCTCTTCTGTTGGACATCTTCAATGTCAGGCAAGTGTTGAGCTAACAGGGGTTGAAAATGCTATAATCAGTAAGTATCCCAGGGTCAGACTGGGATCAGTAATTAGATTTTGTTCTTACATTTTTTATTCTTTACTATTTGGGTTTTTTGCTTTTCTTGGGTTATCAGATTTTTGTCCCTTTCAAAGCACAAAATGAAAGCATAGCACTTTTGATTAGTCCCTGTCCGTTGGCAGAACAGTGAAATCAAGCTGTTATTTACAGTGGAAATGAACAGGCTATCAAGATGTATGAAACACAGTCACTTGCAAGTAGGTGAAGAATACTTTTACATGCATAATGTGATATCAAATATGCAAGGCGCTGGAGAAGGCTGGAGTGGAGGCATGGTGATGCAGTGGGCCTGGAACGGTGACAGGGATTCAGAGGATATCACTCCTCCAGCATAGCCGCTTGGGGCACCTGAGGCAAGTTGCAACGGCACCGCCCATCCCTGCACTGGAACATGCATTCTGGCGTGTCGATAATGCTGCGGCATTGCTGCGAACCATAGTGTAGGAGGCCACATACCTGGAAACAGCTGATTTTGATGGGGATCTGGCTTGATGAGTTACCCTCATGGGGAGTATGAATTACCTACAGACCAGCAGCTGTGGTTCTCCTTTCCATCCTGTGCTCAGTCTCCTTTTGGGTGCAATCAATGTGATCTGTCTGACTGCCAGGTTATTTTTCGCATCACAATTGCTCCTATCATGTTTTCACTAAAACAGGTTCCTGCAAGCTTAAAAAGGGCAGGCACAGTGGTGTGTCCACAGCTGTGAAGTCAAAAGGAAATGTTGGGCCTTTCAAGTCTGGCTCTTAAGTGTTATGTCACAACTTAGTCTCAGAAATATCCAAATGAGAATTGACCATATGTATTTTAACCCTTTCATTTCATACAGCTTTTACATAACTTTGCTTTTATCAGATGAGATTTTACTTGGGTGGATGAAGCAGCGCCTGCTGACAGTGCCCTACCACTACTGCTGGACCACCTCCAGGAAATAGGAGCTGCTTGATGGCCATACTAAGCCTGTGCCTGTCTGCTGTGTTATGTCACATGCAGCATAAAAACCTAGTCCAAGTGCCAAATCCCATAACCAGGTACATACATAGATAACTTGACATGGTTGAGTAGGTCCTCCATAAAACAAATATTTGTGGGCTCAAATTCCAAAGTACTGAGGAATATGTTACACAATCCCCACCTCAGCACTGACTTCTAGCCTCAAGACACATTCTGTGGGAACGTGCTGATACATATACATGTTTTGGTTTTAAACACTCTTGAAAATAAGCTTAGCTATCATTCCTTATCTAACAGCTCTATCTTATCTCTCTTTATTATACAATATCAAGCTGCTTTCCTTATATTGCTATGTCTGGTGTGCCAGCAAGATTGAAATCCTCTCTATAAAGATGCCAAAGGAACAAGGGAAGAAAAAGAAAGTTAACTGCTTGGGTCACAATCAGCAATTAGAGGAAAGAACAGCGGCAAGGGAATCTACAGATGCTTGTGTAACCCAAGTGCAACTCCTGAGACTTAATGCACAAAGATTAATATTAATCCAAAACACAAACATCAAGTTCTTCCAAATTCTTTTTTATTCATAACACCAAAATTTTGAAGGTTTTAATCATAGTGTGCTTGTTAGCGAATCAGGCCATACTTCCCAATACGCACTTTTTCTGAGTTAACCTCCATCTGACCAAAAAGGCGTTGCATAAAAGACAGTGTTCTCAAGTAAATGTGATACAAAATTGTACGAAATGGCCAAACCCAGACCTATGTTGTAGCTACCTTACATGACACTCGCAGCACAGAGTGATCTAAACATTCCCCCTGTGTGGAAGGCTTTCTGTGGGAAGTGCCTGAGACGGCAGCTGCTGTCAGAGCTCACCAAAAGCATCAAACCTACCCATTTTATGTCAGTAATTGCCATTTTCTCTCATGCTCCAGTCCTGAGGACATTTTGCTTCTGACGTCTGCACACGTGTATTTCATCTGCTGCGTGTTGACTGGGAGGCGTGAACACTGTCTATGCAGTTCTCCCATGCTCTGCTGTCTTGGGGCAACCCTGCACACAGCTGGTGCAGTGACATGACAGCTCAGTGCCCAGGGATGGATGCCCAGAATATTCAGATATATTACCTGTACAACATTGTAAAAGTAGGGTCAAAGCACTCAAAAAATGGACAGACTGTTAAAACTGCCCTTTTTGTCAAGTGTTTGCACCAAACTCTCAGTATTTAGCTAGAGTTTTCAATGTGCCCTTCCCCACAATACCTGTGTGTGCACCTATGTAATGGAAATACCTTTAGTCTTTAGAAACCCACATGTCCATTATACTCATATACATTTCAGTGTGTTACATTATTTTATACAACTGGCCTGCTACTGAACTAAAATATAGTTAAGTTGAAATACCTTTTAATATAGTGATTAAGAGCTACCAGGAAGTAAAATTTTGGACTTTACTTGAAACAGAAGTATTCACTATTTACTTCCAAAATAGAGTTGATGCCCACTGAGTCTCAGATATGCCACCCCATGCTCAAAGTGTATGAGGATCAAAATTCTTTTTCTTAAACAATTAATATCCATATCAAGTACAGAAACACAGTTTTTCAGTCGGTTTGGGCATATTGTCATGCAAAAGTCTTTTGAAAGGCTATGTTTATCTGGAGCTAAATCATAGATATAATTTCTACCCAGACTTGCACTGTGGAGGGTACAACCAACTTAAGCTCTTCTGATCCAAAGCCAAATGCTCCCCATTTAAACTAAAGTAGATGTTCCCCTGATTATAAAGTCTAGTAACAGCAATACTGATAAATTTCCCTACATTTGTACCAGTACTCCTAGTGGATATAATTGAAAAGCTGGTTTAAATTGGTTAATGTTACATTTTCATTTGAAATGGATGAGAAAAAGCCAGTTATCTAAAAGCCAGAAATGGATCAGTATTACAGACTTGACTTTATGCATTGCTTGCAGAACTGCTCCAGAACACTGTGCACTCCCAAAATATTAACGACATAGCCATAAACCAGACAGTAAACACTTTTGGTGCATATGGAATTAGGGGGCTTAAATGCTGTTATCTTCATAATTGCCTAAAGTATTAGCAGACCAGAGCATAATGGTGTTTATATTTTGAATAAAATACAACCCAGCGTAAAGATTAACATAAAAAATTAAAGCAAAAAAAAATCTTAGCTCTCTTTCAGAAAATAAAAATAAGTAATCTAATATTGATAAAGAAATTAATCAAATAATCTAATGTTGAATTGGGCCAACAGATTGCATTTTCACCTTATGAAAGTTTTATGCACAGTCCAGCAATCTACAGGATTCTGACTCTTGTTGGTATTGGCAAAAGTTTGATTTCTAAATACATTTTAAAGTTCTGTCTGCATAGAAGTAAGAATATAACACCTGGACAAGTATGATGTGACTCAGGAAGAGGAACATTAAATTCTGTTGTCCAAGGCATCTGTTTCATTAGTCTTGAGGGCATTATCATGTTCTTGGCTTTTGTCAATATATTGAATGTCTTCCAGAAACATTTCTTAAAGAAGAATATTAGAACATTTAATTGTTCTTCCATGATATCTAGACAAAATCAATGTGGTGCTATAATGTCTACTCTAAAATATATCAAATATCACAGTGCTTGAGCAGCAGCTCAAATTATCTAAATAAACGGACCCCTGTTTCTAGTTTTTATTTGTTTTTACTGTTGCAGTTTAAAAATACACTAAAATAAATTTAAATATACACTAAAATATTAAATGCATTAAATGAGTCAATAACAGAAGTGATCGTCCCAGCAGGACCATAATGTTAGGGGTCATGTGAGGCAGTTCATGGGAGAAGACAAAATTTGCCCTCTGCTCTTGCATGTGGCAAATCCCTTAGAGGTAATGAATGGGCTTCTGAGGGGCTAGCTGAGAGGGAAATTGGAAAGGGAAAGGCTGCTGGTAAAACACAGCCAAAGCTCATGGGGGAATGACCACCATGCAGCAGAGTGCCCAAGGTCTCCTGGAAGCTCACACCAGGACAAATCCAGAACTTGCCCCCAGAGGCTGCTGAAGGGCTGCAGTGTTGGGGTTGTGGTGGGAATCTCTTCTTGGGATGGTGACCACCTGGAGACACACGGCTGCTCCCCTACCAGGCCCAAAGCTGATGAATGGACTGCAGACATGCTAAGTACACATGCTTGCCAGGTATCCCCTTACAAGCCAATGCATCTAACAGATGTTTGCAGAAAAGGACTCCATTGCTGTCCTCTGCATCATGTAACTTCCGCTATGAATGACATCTTTTTAATTTAACCTATTGATCTCTTTAACAGAAAAAGATTTAGCTTTTATTTTACCATCTGGTGCCTTTTAAGCTTTGTTCTTCTAGAAAATACTGTCCTCCAAATGGGTAAATTTGTCAATGCCATCATATACTTCCAGTATTTTGTTTTGCGGGCACAAAATAATAAAAAGTCAAATGTGTAGTTGTAGTAGGAATTCTTTAAATTAGACCCTATTCAAATTATTCTTGATTGTTCAGAGAATTTTTGCTGAGGAAATGTTGTCAGATCTCTTTGGCTGGGCAAACAAGGAGAAAGACAAATGCCAGTAGTTTTAGCTCCATGCTCTTCCTCTTGCTTTCATCTGCACTGCAGCAGTGAGCAAAGATGCTAGCAGATGGAGTCCCTATTTGTTAGAGTTGGTCTACACTGAAAGTCTTGCCAGAAGAAAGATGCTTTTTCTGGCTTGGGCTTGTAGACTGGCAAATATTTGGATGGCAAAATTTCCTGGGTGAGACAAGGGACAGGTATTGGTCAAGTGAAAGCCCATTTTCAGCCTTCAGAACTTAGATCAAACATGAAATTACCTAAAAATTAAGACTGAAAAGAGTACAAGGGCCTGTCCAAGGGCTGAACATGGGAAACCCAGGGAGACATTCAGGTTGTTCTCATCTGATTCCAGCCCAGGTGCCTGGATCCCGCATGTCTTCTGATGTTAGTTGTAAATGCTGTAATTTTGAAGAGGGTTGGATTGAGTTTGTAGATAAAGTATGCAGGTCCTTTATGAAAGGATTAGTTAACCTGCAAAAATTACAATTTTCCCAAGGGAAACGGGAGCTCTGAAATTTTAAAAAGACCAAGTCTTCCCAGAACAAACCCTTTGCACTTTGAAGAATGTTTCTTTCATCAGTGCTTCTGTGGAAAAAGATTTTTTAAAAAAATAATTTCTCTTTTTGACTCCATTCCAAACAGCAATACATTTCTCACTCTTACTTTCTGTGAAGACTTGGTTAACTGGCTAACAAGTGACTTGTTGCACCACCACAGTAACAAAAGGCCTGATGCATTTCAGTTGTAATGGAAGCAACAAGAATTCTTGTTTCTCTTGTTCCTGTGCAACTTTCAGCATTTCCAAAGGAACTATGAAAGCCTGAATGTGCAAAAACCACTAAGCTTTTCTGAACATTGGGAAGAAAATAAAAAGAGGGGGCAGGTTTCCTGCCTTGTTTCTCAGAAAGAACAAGAAAAAAAGTTAAATCAAGAAACAATTCAATTTCTGAAAAGAAATGGCAGGAAAAAATGGATTTATGTATCAAGGGGAACTTCTACGCAGACTGCCTGTCCACAGCTACAGGGAACAAGGCAGGCTGTTTCTTTAAGCTCAGAGCCTGAGTGCCAGCAGAGCAAAAAGTTAAGAGGCCAAAACTAACTTTACTAAGTAAAATATAAATTACTTATGGCAAAAAAAGAGAGGACATTAATTTATTATGGATTATTTTTATTTTCTTGGATTCAGTGCTGTTTACAGCAGGCATGTAATAATTTACTTCAGCTCAATTTTTCTACTGGCCTAGGAAGCTTCAAATGTGCCAAGTTACCTTCCTCCAGCTCAACCAGCCAATATCAGTTTTAACTTTTGGGTATATATTCCACTTGTCTGATCTCCCAGCATTCCCTGCACTCAGTGGGCTAGATCTGATTTAATCAACACCTTTTTTGGCTGGTGTTCATCCTGTCGACTTCCACACAGTTGGTCTAGTAGCAACAAGCTAGCAACCATACAATTAAGGGCTCTGCTACCTACAACAGTGCAGCGGCAACAGGATGCATCTCAGGCAAGAACTGATCTGCCAGAAATTCTATTTAAAGACTCCACTGCTGAAGCCTGAGGTGTTCCACTAATTTCTCTCTGATTAGTTTAGAGCTAGTTTAATGTTAGCTGGGGAATGAATAGACTGCAGCCACCAAGAGAGCTGACAATTTTATTGGCAGATGCAGTGTCAACAAGACAAAAAAAAGAGCCAAAGCTATTCAAGTGCTGCCTCAAATGTTGTGGTGCAGGAGAACATATCAGGAAGGCCTGATCCAACACCCTGTGAACTCAGTGACTCTAATTTCACGGTTTTACTGCAACAGATCCTTAGACACAATTAATAGCTGGAAAGTGAGAAACATTGCTTTGACAAATAATAGTGATAATAATACCTTCCTTTTCATAGCAGGCTTCCCCTTACACAGTTGTGATTTCAGTGCTGACTAAAGATACCTGTGATTTTGCATCTCCTGTGCAAATAAATTCACTTGGACCTTATTGGAAATATGTGCATGGTCTTTAGACACACTTGTACAAAGACTAAGCCTGAGCAAAAGCTAGGATTTGTAAAGCAATTTGAAATGAAAGATATTTGCAAATGCAAATGTATATTGTTATGGTTATTTCTTTCCTGATTTTGCATATTACTTTTTCTCATTAGAAGATTTCTCTTTCTTCTTCACAAAAAGTTTGTAGATATCCCATTTCTTAGAATAAGAGAAGACAACATAAAAAGAAATGTTTTTCTTTGGATACCTGGACCTAAATACAAAGCAACATACTATTCTGTCCTGCTCCTAATGTGAAGATGCTTTAAAATTAATCTGAAAATACTTGCCAATTAATTTGCAATTGCTAAGAGTATAACGGCACTGGGACTTTGGTCTTTAAACATTTCTAAGGGATGAATATTGACATCTCTTTAGAAAGGCATTTTCATGGTATACTTTTGAAATAACACAGTCAAACCTACGGTGCTACAGACATTATCTCACCCGTTACAGCTGTCTGTGCAGCTCCAGACTGTGATGAAATGTCTCTTTGATAATGAAGTGTGACCAAATTACAGCTTAAAAAAGAAGATGTACAAATTCTGTTTTCCATATACCTTTAATACCCTTTCCAGTGTGTATACCAGGAAATTACTGTCCACCAGGGGAAAAAGTCACAGAGGTAGAAAGAAGTCATCAGAAATTTCATGGTAGTAAAGCTGTAAATGCTTGCTGCCAGTTTGCTGTGCCCAGAGGTTTCAACTGTGCAGCTGGCAGAGGTCTAGCAGCGTACAGCTTACTTCTGAGAGACCCACAGATGGTCCTCATGAGAGCAAGTTGGTATGTACTGCCCTGCAGTCTAGCCTGTACATGTTCTGAAGAGGCTTACAGCTCCATAAAGAACGTTTCATGGGCCTACCATGATATTTACTTATCACTAGATGTATTTATTTTGTATAGAAAAAGGAAGGAATTAAAAACTAACTTTCCAACAAAAGAAACATCCTCAGGTAATGGGGAAACCATGAAGACTTGCCACAAGAGAAAATCTTAAGCACGTATTTAGTGTTTTTTCCAGGTTTCTATCCAGAAAAGAACTTTTTCTACAACAGTATAGAAGATGCTGAGTATGGCTTGGGCCACATTAGCAGTCTGGCAGTCTTATCTAGAAAAAAAAAAAAAAGCAGTTTCGGAGGCTCACAGGAAGGGTCTTGTAAGTAACCCATGCACCACAGAGCTGTTGACTTTGACAGTAAAAAGCATATGTTCAATGTGTTAAAAGAGACCAGCCAGTAAAACCAGCATGGGGGAATGTGTACGTGCAAATACATATTACACATTCTGTCAATGTCAGTTCCTTTTTCATGGGTAGCCAGTTTTGTATTGACTTTTTCCAGCATCTGTTATTTATGTGCTGTTACTATCATCATGTGGTATTATTATTAATGTAGTAGCATTATTATTAATGTGGTAGCATTCTTATTATTATTACAGGGTATTATTTCAACATCTGATATTTAGTAAACCATAGAGGCATTTATGTTTTAAGATGGGCACACATGCAGCTAATCCTTCCCAGAAATGGTGTCCAGAGTAAGGTGGACTGCTGGTGTGCTCCCTGCAGACCTGCTACTCTAAGTTTCCTACTCCGAAGACAAAACAGTTGTCACCATTTGGCCAAATGAAGATGCTCTTGACCTGATTCCTGATTTTGTTTATATCACATATGCATTCCTTATTTACACATATAAAAGGCAGGACAGAAGAAAGTCCTGTGCCTGTGAGGTGGGAGAATGAAGTACCATTAGGCTACAAAGCTCAGCTTTACAGAAAATTAGCTTTGCACAAGTACAAACACATGTTTATCAGATAGAATGTGCATTGACAAACACCATTACCCAATTTACCTTCCTTTGATCATACCACATCATTTGCCAAGCTTATCTAGTTAATGAAGCAAGCAGTTGACATAAAGTGTTGCCCAAGCAGAAAATGAACTTTGGTCAAGTATCAGGGAACACAAGCAAGTTACTGGATATCAGCTTAAAGTAAAATAAATTATCTAGCTTTTATTTCTTCTGTGGGGACCTGACACACTCCACATCACACTCAAATTAAGAGGTAGGATTTTTTTTTAAACTCACATATCACTGCAAAAATGGACATAAATCAAGAAAAAAACGTAAACTACAGAAACACATACTGCAGTGACTAAGCAATCTAGATTATGCCTTTTCTATATTTGAAAATTTAACAGAAGTGGTTGTTGGGATGAAGGGCAGCAGTGTGCATGAAATAGGCCTGTATGGGGTTTTTTGAGCAGTCAAAAGTTACAGGTCAATTTGACTTTGAACCAGCAACAGGACTATCTTACTGCATTAAGTTGATTTGATTTAGTTGGTTATGATTTACTCTTCAGTGGTTCTCCCATTTGTAGAAGTCCATGTATGACTTGGGTGACAACATGTAAATTTTTTTTTTTAGTTTAGCTTGATTGTGAGTGTTTGCTTGCTTTATTTTATCCTGAGAGATTTAAAAGTCATCAGAAGAGAGGCTGAAAACCACCTGAATTTCTCTGGGGTTGGAGTGATGTTCAGCCAAACCCCTACAGAAGTCAGAGAGAAACCCCAGATCCTTACATGCTACTTACATGACAGGCAGTCAGGGCTTAGACAGTCACTATCCTGACTTTCCCAAAGTTATGAGGCTCCTGGGTTTTCTGTGCTCTCCCAAGAAAGCCTTACAGTTTGATATCCAGGATACATGGTGCAAAACTCAGGGATCAAAGTTATGCTGGGCCAGTTTTGCCTTCTGCGAACTATGGGGTAGGTCTCACCCCACCAAAATAGATTCACAATAGATTCAGGACCCTGGAACTTTTGAGTGAAGAAGAGAAGGAGGAAGAAAATGAGACAAACAAGGAGGAAGACCAAGGTCCACCAAGGCTGGGTCGTTCTGGACCAGGTATTAAAACCAGTTCTAAAAAGAACCCCAGAAGAGTCATTATAGTGGGTGACTCCATTCTGAGGGGTGTTAAAGGCCCAATATGCAGACCAGACTCACTTCGTAGGGAAGTCTGCTGCCTCCCTGTGGCCCAGGTCAAGGACCTCACTGCAAAACTCCCCACTCTAGTGAGACCCAAGGACTACTACCCTCTCTTGGTTTTTCAGATAGGTAGTGATAATATTACCAGGAGAAGGCCTAAAGCAATGAAGAGAGATTTCAGGTCCTTGCGGAAAATGACTAAGGGGTCGGGGGCACAAATTGTGTTCTCCTCCATCCCTTCAGTTGCAGGGATGGATGAAGAAGAATACTGGAGAACTCAACAGATGAACTTGTGGCTCCAAGACTGGTGTTACCGTCAGGGCTTTGGATTTTTCAATCATGGATTGGTATACAGGATGCCAGAACTTTTGTCATTAGATGGGATGCACCTGTCCCAGAGGGGGAAGAGGATCTTGGGGCAGGAGTTAGCTGGGCTAATTGAGAGAGCTTTAAACTAGATTTGAAGGGGGAAGGGGGCAAAACATCAGCCCATCTGAAGTGCATGTATACCAATGCACACAGCATGGGTAACAAACAGGAGGAGCTTGAAGCCATGATGAAACAGGAAAATTATGATGTAGTGGCTATCACAGAAACATGGTGGGATGTCTCCCATGACTGGAGTGCGCCAGTTCATGGCTACAAGCTCTTTAGGAGGGATAACAAGGAAGGAGAGGCGGTGGGGTGGCGCTGTATGTTAGGGACTGTTCTGATTGCTTCGAGCAAAAGTGTAGTGAAGACAGGGTGGAGTGTCTTTGTGTTAGAATCAGGGGGAAGGCCAACAGGGCAGATGTCATAGTGGGAATCTACTATAGGCTACCCAATCAAGACAGAGAGGTGGATGAAATATTCTATAGGCACTTAGGAGAAATCTCACGATCGCTTGCCCTTGTTCTTGTGGGAGACTTTAACTTCCCAGACATCTGCTGGAAATACAACACAGCAGAGCGGGACCAGTCCCAGAGATTCCTGGAATGTGTGGGAGATAACTTCCTGACACAACTGGTGAGTGAACCAACCAGAGAAGGTGCCCTGCTGGACCTCCTCTTTGTGAACAGACAACGACTAGTGGAGGATGTGGTGGTTGGAGGCCGACCAGGGCACAGCGATCATGAAATAATAGAGTTCTCTATTCTTAGAGATGCCAGGAGAGGGGGCAGCAGAACTGACATCCTGGACTTCCAAAGGGCTGACTTTGTCTTGTTTGGGCACCTGCTTGACAGAATCCCTTGGGAGATGGTCCTGAAGGGGATAGGGGTCCAGGAAGGCTGGGCACTCTTCAAGAAGGAAGTGTTAATGGCTCAGGAGCAGGCAGTCCCCAGGTGCTGTAAGAGAAGCCGGCGACAGAGAAGACCACCCTGGCTAAACAGGGAGCTTTGGCTGCAACTCAGGGAGAAAAGGAGAGTTTATGACCTTTGGAAGACGGGACTAGCCACTCACAATGATTACAAAGATGCTGTGAGGCTATGCAGGGCAGAAATCAGGAGGTCTAAAACCCAGCTGGAAATTAATCTGGCTTCAGCAATCAAGGATAACAAGAAATGTTTCAATAAGTATGTGAGCAGCAAAAGAAAGACCAGGGAGAGCCTCCATCCCCTGCTAGACGAGGGAGGAAACATGGCAACAAGTGATGAGGAAAAGGCTGAGGTGCTTAATGCCTTCTTTGCCTCAGCCTTTAATAACAAGACTAGTTGTGTTGAGGGAATCCAGCCTCCTCAGCCAGAAGACAGAGACTGGGAGAACGACCCCCCCACAATCCAGGAGGAGATAGTCAGTGACCTACTGCATCACACAGACATGCACAAGTCCATGGGACCGGATGGGATACACCCGAGGGTGCTGAAGGAGCTGGCTGGGGTGCTCGCCAAGCCACTTTCCATCATTTACCAGCAGTCCTGACTGACCGGGGAGGTCCCGACAGATTGGAAATTGGCCAATGTGACTCCCATCTATAAGAAGGGTCGGAAGGATGATCCAGGAAATTACAGGCCTGTCAGCTTGACTTCAGTGCCCAGGAAGTTGATGGAGCAGCTCATCCTGAGTACCATCACACAACACATGTGAGACAACCAGATGATCAGGCCCAGTCAGCATGGGTTTATGAAAGGCAGGTCCTGCTTGACAAACCTGATCTCCTTCTACGACAGGGCGACCTGCTTATTGGATGAGGGAAAGGCTGTGGATGCTGTTTACCTTGACCTCAGAAAGGCCTTTGACACCGTTTCCTACAGCATTCTCCTGGCGAAACTGGCTACCTGTGGCTTGGACAGGCACACGCTTTCCTGGGTAAAAAACTGGCTGGATGGCCGGGCCCAAAGAGTTGTGGTGAACGGAGTTAAATCCAGTTGGCAGCCGGTCGCGAGTGGTGTCCCCCAGGGCTCAGTTTTGGGGCCACTCTTGTTTAACATCTGTATTGATGATCTAGATGATGGGATCGAGTGCACCCTCAGTAAGTTTGCAGATGACACCAAGTTGGGTGGGAGTGTTGATCTGCTCGAGGGTAGGGAGGCTCTGCAGAGAGACCTGGACAGGCTGGAGCGATGGGCTGAGGCCAACTGTAGGAGTTTCAATAAGGCCAAATGCCGGGTGCTGCACTTGGGCCACAACAACCCCCAGCAGCGCTACAGGCTTGGGGAGGAGTGGCTGGAGAGCTGCCAGTCAGAGAGGGACCTGGGGGTGTTGATTGACAGCCGGCTGAACAGGAGCCAGCAGTGTGCCCAGGTGGCCAAGAAGGCCAATGGCATCCTGGCTTGTATCAGCAATAGCGTGGCCAGCAGGGACAGGGAAGTGATCTTACCCCTGTACTCGGCACTGGTGAGGCCGCACCTCGATGACTGTGTTCAGTTTTGGGCCCCTCACTACAAAAAGGACATTGAATGACTCGCGTGTGTCCAAAGAAGGGCACCGAAGCTGGTGAAGGGTCTGGAGCACATGTCGTACGAGGAGCGGCTGAGGGAACTGGGGGGGTTTAGTCTGGAGAAGAGGAGGCTGAAGGGAGACCTCATCGCCCTCTACAACTCCCTGAAAGGAGGTTGCAGAGAGCTGGGGATGAGTCTCTCGAACCAAGTAATAAGTGATAGGACAAGAGGTAATGGCCTCAAGTTGCACCAGGGAAGGTTTAGACTGGCTCTTAGGAAGTATTTCTTTCCAGAAGGGGTTGTTAGGCGTTGGAATGGGCTGCCCAGGGCAGTGGTGGAGTCCCCATCCCTGGAGGTGTTTAAGAGTAGGGTCGACATAGCGCTGAGGGATATGGTGTAGTTGGGAACTGTCAATGTTAGGTTAATGGTTGGACTGGATGATCTTCAAGGTCTTTTCCAACCTAGACGATTCTGTGATTCTGTAACACCAGGTTTGTGCAAACGGAAACTGATGGCTCACAGGGATTGTTCTAGAACTGGCTCATTAGGCTCTGGAGAAAATATCACAATGGCTTTTCCAGAGAGGGCAAATGTAGTTCCCTAAAAAAATACACTGTACTAACTGATAAGCCCCCCTGGGCTGGCTGGAATTTATTGCTCTGTGTATGTATGTAACATTTTGCCTGCCTCTGAACCAAGCTTATTTACATAAAGGCTACTTATGCGAATAAAAATGGTGTTGTTCCAAAGGACACATGACAAACAGTCAAAAAGTCTATTGAGACTGTTTTCCTTCCCAGGGCTACGCCCCACGCCAGGTGGGTCAGGGAGAGGCTATTATTAAGCCTTGCTTCCTAAAAATGCTTTTGATAGCGATATCTGATTACGATGTGGTTTACTTAAGCTGAGACGAGCCTCGGCTAGGGCTCCTGTTCCCTGTGCCACAGCCAGGACTTGGCTTTGGAAAGCTGCCGGTGTCTTGCAAGGGCAGGAGTGTTTTGGGAACCTGAACACCAGAGGTATGAAAGCTGTACAACGTGTTTACCTGTTCAGGTCTTACTTGGAAAAGTAGATTTGGGACGAGCGTGACACCAAGGCAGCATTTGGTATCTTAGTCTCTTAGATGGGAGAGTTTTGTTTATCAGGAAAAGTCTGTTGCAGCTTCAGACATCGTGTCCCATGGCCATTGTGTTTCCCTGAGGAGAGAGTCACTGACATCTGCATCTGTAGATATGACATGAATGCTCTGTGAAACAAAGCGGCTTTGCTGCTCTCCCTCCCTTCCCTTGCAAACTTGCACGCGGCTCTGATTTGGTTATAGCTGTGGTGACTCAGGTCTGATCATCAGGGGTGTTGTACTGGTATGGAGTTGGTTAGAGGTGATGCAGCTGGGCCCTGGGATCACCCCTTGCAAGAGCTGGGCTGTGCAATTCAGCGCTTTGAAATCAGGCTGAGGAATGTCTGGGCTGGGCTGAACCAGAGGCTGATCCCGATGCTGGGACTTGGTGAGGCTGGGAAAGTGTTGGGTTAAATCTGAACACAGCTGATTCTCAGACCTGTTGCCCAGAGTTGCCGGATGGTCAGGGTGGTTGCTGGATGTCTCATCCTCTTTAAGGCTGTGAAGACATGGGCCAGCAAGGCCTTTTCCCAGTCCTGGGCATTCAGGGGTGCAAGACATACCCATTACCATCAGCTCTGTGAAGGATTTCATAGAGATTGTGCACCTGAAGGTTTATCTGCCCCATTGGGGATGACAGGAGCTGCAGCAGCATCTCCCCTCATGGAAATGATGGCAAAAATGGGGTTCCTGGTACATCTGCAGCCGCTGGCCGGGGGTGTCTGTGCGCAGGATGGCGCCCAGACATTCACAGGTGAGAGATGCTCCCCCCTGACCAGCTGTTCAGAGCACATTGGAAGCTTATTTCCAGCCCCTCAGATAAAGTCATCACACACAGTTGTGGCTGCAGCATAAGACCTGGAGATGGCTTGGGATGTTTGCCTTTTGAGTGACAGACTGAAAAAAATCCTCACTTTAGGATGGGTTTTTCCAGATGAGAAGATTTTCTCAGTACACCTACCTAGAGCTGACCTCAGCAAAACAAGAGCAGTTTTCCTTGTATATGCCAGAGCTTGGGAAATAAAAGCTGTGATCCATAGAAAGTCAGTAATTGGATGGCCTAACCCCCGAGAAGCACTTGAGAGCCACGTGTGATTATTGGATTATTTAAAGGCTACTGGAACGGCTTTACTATGCTTCTGGACCCCACAAAAACCTGCGTATGTGTGTACATATACACATGCATCTACCCTGCTAGCCAAGGCCTACATCAGCTCAGAAACCAAAAGGGAAGCAGGTTTCCTCCCAGAGCGTAGTGTTTTCATGTGGTTTAAAGCAAGAGAAACCTGCAGTTACACCTGTCTGCTCCCGAAGGAGCCGCCAGAGCAGCCTCATTCATGTGTTTGTGGCTGTGAGAAAGCAAACAGGTTGTCACAACAAATGTCCCAGCCGAGTCCTAACATGGCTTCTGTAGCGTGAGGGGTTTGTGTCCAAATGTTTTTTCTGCTCTTGTTGAAGTGCCAGTTCTGAAGAAATGTTGAACATCTGGAACAAATCCAGCACTTGTCCTCAGAGATGTTTGAAAATTCACACAACTTCTAAAGTTCACACAGGATGGACAAAGGAAGGATGCTTGTGATTCACTGTTACTTTGAAAACAGGCTTTGAGTTCTAATTTCCATCATGTTTTGACTCTTCCTTTTTCCTTTTCAGGGAGTGAAGACAATTGTAGCTCTTCAAGGAGCAAGGGCAGTAGTTCAGAGCCTGGAGTCCACACGTCTGCTTCCAGAAGCACAAGGTCTTCTTTTTCTTGCAACTAAGCAAAGGAATTTTTCCCGGATAGTGCAAGTGCTGCTAGTGTCAATTAAGGCTTTTACATTTTGCGAGGACTGTTTTTTCCAAAATATTTGGAGCTACACATGGGGTCGGTCGCTGGTCCTTCTGCATCCATTGCACCGGAGCTTGGTCGTCACTTCATTCTTGTTTATCACACTGGACCATTTCCCTCGTCTCTTTCCATGGGTGTAAATCAGAATACAGCTCCCAGTCCTCCTTCTACCCAGAACAACATATCTGCCCGCGGAGGGCCCACTGCGTACAGATGTGGAATCCTGATGAGGTTCAAGAAGAGGTGTCGTAGGCTGAGTTACCCCTGGATCCTTAGTTTTAGAACTCTGCACTGTCTTGCTAGGTTTATTCAGGCCTCTCTGTTTATATATTTGCCACAGCTCAGTAGTTGGGACACCATCAATTTTTTCACGAGACATGCCGTCTTTTAACAAAGCCTTAAACATTTTCTTATGAGAAATCCTGTTTTCACTGCCTTTAGGGCTGTCTCGAGTATCTCGATTCCCTGCACTCCCTTGGGGGCTCCACTCTCCAGGGTCACCTAGCTGCTGTATTTTTTCTATCTCATCACAAAGGGGATTTCCTGTCTCATTAATCAAAAGAGTCATGATTACATTTTTATATGCCAGTGGGGCAGTCTTAATTAATCAATTCCTATGAGTAACTGTTAAAGTACCAACCATGATCACATCAGGGTCTCCTACAAAGATTGCCATTTTCATCTCTTCCTCCTCCGTTAGTGGTTTACAGTCTCACAAAGTATACCACGGACATTCTCCCTTTGGCCAGTCATTCTCTGTAGGTTACTTAGTGTGACATCCCTGAGCTGCCTAAGCCAATAAATTTGTATCCTGCTGATTATTCTGAAATGCATCTTGCACAGAAGAATCTGAACTTAAAAATTTCTTGGAATCCCCTGGATATAGGGTTACCCGTGCCACTCCCTGATTGTGCAAACGCACCACCCAAGAGAGCAGATGTTCCCCCGGCCTCTGTTTAAATCTTTCAGTTCTATCATTTACGTCATGCTGAGTATAATCTTCTACCAGATCCTTCCTTCCTTGTTGCCCTTTAACATCTAATTCTATTTTCCGTCTCCACATGGGTGCCTCATCCACTATTTCATCTGGGGGACCAGCCTCATCAGAATCTGTAGAATCCCAGATATCTTCATCCCACCTATCAGGATCCCACTGCACACCTGCTTCTGCAATCACTGCACACACTTTCTTACAATTCACTCGTCCTCTTCTTTTCCTACACTTATACTGCACAACCCATACTGCAGCTCTTTCGGCTACGGTCTGATAAGTATCCAACTTATTGGCAAGCAACTTATTTTGGCACTGTAACGTTACAATTTGACTCTGCAAATCACACATTTGTCGCTCCATGTGGGAAAACAATTGTTCTTTCAGTTGGTGCTGCTTCCGATGTGCTGCTAACAAAATCCATCCCTGTCTTCCCAAACCCACAATTTCTTTTCCTTTTTCAATAGGCAATTTTTGGATGTATTTTAACACATCCAGCCATTTGGCTTCTTTCAACCGTCCTTCCCATTGTTCACACAGTTCTCCGACCTTAGCCCACTCGAGAGCAGAGAGAGAGTGCTTTCCCATTCAGGAATTTCAGATGGAGCAGATTCATTACACTTAGATTTAAGAAGTGACATTTTGTTAGAATCCTGTCTGTGATGCCAAATTTGTTTTGCCAATTGATGGGGTCAACAGAAAGGACACAGACACCAAGTTAAAAAGATAAGCTTATTTTACTTTAGTTTAAAGCAGCAGAAAGAATAAGCAAGGTAATGCACCTGATCAACACAGAGTTAGCTATAGTGATTCAGACAGATACATCACCAGTTGCCCCAGTACTTTACCATCATCCAGATCCGTGCTTCAGCTGGGGAGCCCCATCACAGTGAAGGATCAGAGAACCACTCCCAGCAATTGGGAAGTGCTACGCAGTGCATTCAGTCATAGGTGAGGTCTCCATCTTCGCTGTGAGACGGTCCTGCTTTTATACAGTTTAACAAACAAATCATATAAAAAAAGGGTCATGGAAACATCTGGTAGATTGGCTTCACTTCATTTGGGTGCATCCCAGATCTGTCCAGGATCCCAGGCATGTCCAAGGAGTTCCTGTCTTCTAGGAAACAGCTGCCTTAGGGTCCAAAAATATATATTCTTTACCTGTAGTTTACAGAGGATATTACCATGGTCATATTTCATGCTGATATGATGCTGGTCAGGATGTTCACTCAGAAGTCAACTCCTAGGTTCAGGGCCTGTGGTTCAGGCTTTGGTTTGAGGCCTATGGTTCAGGCCTTTTTATGTAAAGCATATGGGGTAGGGGCACTCGAACCCCTACAGCTCTTTCAGTGGGACTCTAACCCCCTGGGGGACTCTAACCTCAAGCCAACATGCTGGGCGTCCTCCAAACTTTCATCTGGTAGAACTTATCCAAGATGGGACTTGAACCCCTCGGGTACCCTTATAGCCCAACCTCACGAGGCTTTCAGCACATCTTACAGGCAGCCAACCAGAAATCCCAGAAGAATGCCTTTAATCTTCCCAGGTGACTTGCACCGAGGTCTTCAGTCTGGGGATCGGAGGCTCTCCCCGAGCATCCCTCGGTGCTGGCTGGAGATCCTGTGATCCCACGGATCTGTCAAGATTCAGCAGCAGGGTCCCATCTGGGGTGCCCAATGTTACCGTAAATCTGGTGTGTGTGTGTGACCACAGTCACCAGGCAGCTCGACCCCCAAAGTGTGGCTTCTAATTTTAACTCTTCCCTTTTAGTGGTTGAGAAGTTTCGGTCTTTATTGGGGTGGGTGTAGCTGCCACAGGACTCAACCCTTTCCCCTTCCTTGTCCAGCAGACACCCACCACGGGAGAGTGCCCATGCGTTCAGAGCGGTGTATCGAAGGCACGGCTGCTGCAATGCCAGCAAGTGCCTGTGTCCAGGAGGCAGGGAGCAGGCCAAGGAAGAGGGGTAAGTTGCCAAAGCACCGATCTAGAGCTCTGTGTGGGATCTCTGTCTCCCCACAGGCTCGGGGAGGAAGGACTAAGAAGAAGGGCTCTGCCAGGCAATCCCTCCCTTGAGTCACTTTGTCCTAACAACCAGCAACCCCTCGGCTTCCCCAGGCCCTGGAAACTGCTCCTGTGCAGCTCCTGCGTGGCCAAAGGCACCCACCAGCACTGCTCTGACCTGAGGAACAAAGAAACCTCCTTGGAGTGTGACAGCTGTGCTGGCCTCAGCACCGGTAAGAGGCAAAGCACTGGGTGCCCCTGGGCTGGGGCCAGTGTCCAGGCTAAGCCTGGTAGCAGGGGCTTAGTCTGGGCTTGGCTCCAGGAGCACTGGGGACACCACGACGGCCTCTCCCACCCTGAGGCTGGGTGACCCTGCCGCTGACCTTCTTGCCTCCCCTCACAGCCTCCAATGACAGTTCAGAGCTTGCCAGCCCCAGCACTGCCAGGCAGGCAGCACTGGGTCACCCTGCAGCTCCCCAGTGCCTGGAAGCAGCAGTTATTGCAGCCACGCCGGGCCAGACCGGGTGCGACACCGCGCATGATTAGAGCGTCAGGCACAAAACCCATCCAGCCGGCCTGGAGAACGCTTATGACTGGTCATGCATCAGCCCCAAGTGCTGGCCCCTATCACCAGCACAATAAAGTTGGCTGCTCACCCCATCTGCACTGGGAGATCCCACATTAAATGTCTTGGCACATGTCAGATCAGCTCTGAGAGCATCCACTGCCTTCTAGTGACAGTCATGAATCTTTAGTCTCGTGCTAGGTTTCCACCTGCAAACGCTTCCGTGTACTTCTTGCATCTGCTTTTGTCCTTACAAAACTGACAGCCGGTCTCTGGGTCTTTTGCTTTGTAGTCAATGATATTATTGTGTAGTTGAGTTCATCTGCACGTCTCTCTTTCTCTCAGTCCCTCTCTGGTTTGGATAGCTGAATAATCTAATAACCTATTCAAGATTAACCAGGTGCATATTCCTGTACTAAAGAATACAACATAGGAGAGAAAGGCAGAAGCGTCTCATCAGGACACGTAAAAATGCAACGGGGTTGGCAGTTTCAGCCGTGTTTGGCAGTGGTGGTTTCTGTAGCCCTGGGCTAGCTCGGTGCTCCCAGCTCCAACACGCTGCAGAGGTTGAGTTTCTCGCCGGGTTCTGCCCATGCCTTTGGTTGGTGTGGGGTCTGTGTGGTTGGCTGCAGTGTGGCTTCATCCCTTACGTGATTTATCTGCTTTGGGAAGATTTTGAGCTATTGCACAGGTGGGACTGAGCAGGGAAGGTGTCTGGCTTTGGGCTTTTGCATGATTTTGTTAATGCAAGGACACTGAATACTTTTTGGCTTATCCCTGTGGTTCAGTCCAGGCACATCAGCCTCCGAGAAAGGGAACAGTCTAAAGGCAGCAGGTTTTGTTCTGGGCGCTGTCTGGCCGGTATCCGCTGTGGAACTGGTGCCACTGAGGTGTGATGTCACGAGGTGCTGGGACTGCTTTCTCGAGGAAGAGGTGCAGGGCTGGAGAAGTCCAAGCTCCCAGGGACTGGCCTCACAGGCTGCGTAGAAGTCAGACCACTGTGGACCCCTTGTCTCACATGAGATCCAGTTGCTGCTTTGAGGTGTGGTGGGCCTGAAACCGAGTAAGTGCCATCCTGAAGCTGTGTTTTCCACCATATTATCTGCACACTTGAACATCATTTCCCCATAGTGACCAATTTCTGGTACCTTTAATTAATTCTTGAGTTTACCTCCTGACTCCCTAAGCATATTTTGCTTGTTTTTTTAACCAAAAGATTGTGAAAATCAATTCACAGCCATTCAGCAGGCTGCTGACTCCAGGAGTCGATTCCACCTCTGTAAGCCCACAGTGCTTGCTCTGGCGGGTTTGTGGTAGCGTGATACAATCAGTCTCCAGGCCTGATATTTCAGCCATTGTCCTGTACGCCAGAAAGGCTTTGGCCGCCCAGCGTGTTTGATTGCGGCGCACGTTTGACATTTGTGGATAACCGGTGCGATGGCATCAATAGTCAAGTCCACGCCTCAATCCTGAGTCCATCTGTGTTTCACCCTTTCCTAAATGTCCTTGTATGTCCTGGGCCCATCGAGCTATAAATAACTCACCCTTCCCAGGCCAGATCCACCCAAGTCACTTCCATTCTAGCAGCCTGGTCTGCTTGCTCGTTGTTTCGATGCTCTTCAGTGACACAACTCTTGGGCACATGAGCCTCTACATGAGGGACTTTCACAACCAGGTTCTCCACCCAGGCAGCAATATCTTGCCACAATTCAGCAGCCCAGGTGGGTTTGCCTCTGTGCTGCCCGCTGCCCTGCTTCCATCACTGTAGCCACTGCCCAGAGCATTTGCCACCATCTGTGAGTCAGTACAGAGATAAAGGACTGGCCATTTTTCTCCTTCAGCAATATCCGAGGCCAGCTGGATGGCTTTCACCCCTGCAGACTGTCTCAATTCACCTTCTCCTTCAGCAGTATCTGTG
Source organism: Strix uralensis (assembly GCF_047716275.1). Classification (NCBI taxonomy): domain Eukaryota; kingdom Metazoa; phylum Chordata; class Aves; order Strigiformes; family Strigidae; genus Strix; species Strix uralensis. Next base: position 56,304,908 of record NC_134012.1, on the reverse strand, counting down.
ACTTGTCATGTAGGACTCCACGCAGCAGCTTTCCACTGCTGATGTTTTCCCACAATGACAGGACACATCTGTAAACAGGGCATCTTGCCTCTCTTTTTCTGCTGATTTATTACACAGTGGGGCCCCTTCAGCACGAGTCACCTCCTCTGGTGACACTCTGAAGTTTAGACCTGGCCAGTCCATGACCAGCTGTACTTCAGTATTAACCACTTTGGGTGGCTCAAAGCCCCTCATATGCTGCTAAAATTTCTTCTTCAGTTGGAGTGTAACAGGCCTTGGATCCTCTATATCCTGGTCTCTAAAACCCTCGAGGTCAACCTCGAGTCTCTCCAGGTGCTTTGTGCCAGAGGCTCCAGGCGGGGCGGTGGTACCCAGTTGTGGTGTAAAGCATGCTTTCCGCATCTTGTCTTGTCCAAACTGGCCCAAGTGCTACTGCACAAACTATCTCCTGCTTAGTTTGTTTGAGGGCTTGTTGCTGCTCAGGGCCCCATTCAAAACCATTTCTCTTCCAGGTCACTCGACGGAGAGAGCTTATGATGAGACTATAACCTGGAAGATGTATTCTCCAAAAATCCACACCACCTAAGAAAGTTTGTATTAATTTTTTGTTAGTTGGTTGCAACAAATCTGTTATTTTATTGATCACATCATTGGGCTATGACAATGCCCATCGTGCCATTTTATTCCAAAAACCTGGATCTCCTGTGCAGGTCCTTTGACCTTACTTTGCTTTACGGCAAACTCACCTTTCAAAAGAATCTGGATTGACTGTATTGCTGCCTTTCAATCATAGAGTCATAGAATCACAGGGTGGTTTGGGCTGGAAGGGACCTTAAAGCCCATCCAGTCCCACTCCCCTGCCCTGGGCAGGGACACCTTCCACTAGCCCGGGTTGCCCAAAGCCCTGTCCAGCCTGGCCTTGAACCCTTCCAGGGAGGGGGCAGCCACAGCTTCTCTGGGCAACCTGTGCCAGGGCCTCACCACCCTCACAGGGAAGAATTTCTTCCTGATATCTGATCTAAATCTCCCCTCTTTCAGTTTAAAACCACTACCCCTTGTCCTATCCCTGCACCCCCTGATCAAGAGTCCCTCCCACCTTTCCTGTACCCCCTTTAGGTACTGGGAGGCCGCTCTAAGGTCTCCCCGGAGCCTTCTCTTCTCCAGGCTGTGTCACGTCCCACTCAGACGAGGGAGACAAGTGACTCAGATTCGTAAATCCCCAACGGAGTGGACAACGGTGAGACAAGTCTCAAAGTCCTAACATTTATTAACGTCCCACAATGTACTGATTGGATACATGATAACTGGCTAAGTATATAACAAGTTCTGGCAAGCAGTACAGTATGCCTTGCATTGCTTAATGGTAGTGAAGGAAAAGGGGAAAAAGGAAAGGAGGGAGATGGAGGGAATAGAGGAATAGAGATCACCGGTCTGGGTTCCTGCATTGATCCCGCCAGCGAGGGTTCCAGGAGGCAGCCGTCTTCTTCGCTTCACTGCACTCTCCGGGCCCCACCCCTGCTCTTTCCTACCCCTCGATTTATACACTCTTTCCTTGGGTCCGTCCCCTAGGTCGACCCACATACCTACGTATCCCATGTATGGGGGGGTAAGGTGTTTAATGGGATGATGTAATTAGCAGGATCTTGTTAGTCTTTGTTAGCATATTGAGGGTGTTCACTTTAATATGCATTCCGTGGATAATGAAGCAAAGGTCATTCACTGGACAGATGGCCCTTGAAATTTGTCCAGGTGCCCCAGAGCAGAGCTGTCCTGTCTCCACAGGGCTCCCCCCTCCAGCTGCATCCTGTGTTATTCGGGCAGCCTTATCAGCTTCGACCTCCACACTATCCACCCTGTGACTGTTGTTTATTACTTGCGAGTGTTTGAGACATTCCTTAGCTTGGAGGGCCTACACTCCCTCTGCTAACTTTATCTCTTTCTCAAGCTGTTTTTCCCAGTCCTTGTTTCTTGCAGGCCTGTTTCTTTCAGGGCCTGTTTTTACAAGTCATCTCTCACATCCCACCCTGTGGCTCAAATACTCCAAGTTCTGCTTTGACCATTGTGATCCATACATAGCAAACAGGTACAGGGAAAAAGAAGACATAAGGTGAGAGCATACATCTAACTGCTGCAAGGTATACCATTAAAAGCAAAAATCCGCATAATATCGTAATACCGATATTCACAAGCCATCTTCCCCACCCCATGAGTCCCAGGTATCCCCGTGATGTGACCCATGACCCAGGGTTCCATCCATCAAACCAATCTGTCGGTCGCATTGCTTGAAAGAGTTCTCTGGTCCTGTTGGCGATCTCCATCTCGGCACGGGTCTCCTCTATAGAGGTGGTGGCATTGTGGGTGGTAATGCAGCATTCTCCCACAGTTAGACTCAGCACATGGCACAGTCCGTTTTCCTTCAGCAGTGCTGGCCGATTCTGCAACGCTATCTGAGGTGCTTGTTGGGTCTGCACCTTTAATTCCCTAAAGGCATACCTTGTTCAGTTACTTGGTACATACAATTGCCAAGTTAAATTTTCCAAAACTATCTGAGGTTATACAATCACATTAGCAGGTAACATGGCAGCTTCTAGGCCCAGGGCCAACCGTTGTTCCCAGGTATAGTAATCTGGATGTAATACTCCACTGATTACGTGCCTGCCATCACTAGGGCCGTTAGGCCCTCTTTGTTTTGGTGTGAGGTAATTAAATAAACTCTTGAAGGGCACCTTGTTGGAAAACTGATAGAACATCTTTAACCAGGCATACTATAAGGATTTAAGTGGGAATACAATTTAATATTCAGGTACAATTCATTAATGCTTGATTTGTGGAATCAGACCCCTCCAGCCAGTCTTTGATTACTTCACCTTGCTGTCAGTGGGTGTGGTGTTGTAAGGGCCACATCCAGCTCTATGAGTGAGCACTGTAACTGGTTAGATCCCCAAACCTGTTTGGTATTTGCAAGCACCAGTGTGCAGTCATGGGTGACACACAGGCTTTTCTAATTTTGGAGGCGATTCCCAATAGTAACTTAAGGCACAACTCTGGGTTAGCCTTCCAATAAGTGGACTCATTAAACATATCTGTAAAATTTCCTGGATATGGATACCATTGTTGGTTGTAATTGACTGACAACGATTTATTCCACACCCAGCAGGGATGATTCCACAATTTCTCCCACATGACATTTGATGGAGCCCGATAGAAGGTGTTTGGGTGTTGCCATATTCCTTTGACAATGTTAATTTCTGTAGCCTCATCAATTCCCGAGACGTTTTGGAACACGTGGGTTAAATCTGCAGAACCAGTGCAGTGAGATTGACTGGGCTAATGGTGAATTTAAAGCCATCTCTGGCAGAGCTCAGTAATGTTATACATATGCCCTGATAAGTTTGGATCCAGATGTGCATGAACCCTCGTATTAGGTCCCAGGCTAGACTTGGGGGAGTCCCCCCATGGTCCCACCACTGCAAGGACAAAGATTGAACACGAGGTCTCCCGAAACATCTTTCCCATATAATAGTGTAAGCAAATTACAAATAATAACTAGCCGATAATGCCTACAACCATTGAAAGCGCTAAAAGTAACATAGGTCCCCTGTCGTCTAGGATCAGTGCCCTGTAAAACAAATATATACATATCAAAACAATGATGGTTAGAAAGAAGGGACAATCCACCTGGTATTGATGTGGTATTCTTTCCCATGGGCATCAGTAGCTACCCGTGAGCAAATACTGATAGGAGTTTTTAGGGTTAGGGGTACTTGCCTCATGGTGGGCAAGTCTACTAGAACAGGTTGTCCAGGAGAATGAGCGGGTTTGCAGGGTCTTTAGTCTCCTTTTTCCCAGCGAGTATGGACAGAGGCTTAGGACAGAACGCGGTAAGTCGTGGGCATCCATTAATTCCCCACCGGCTGTTTACCCTCATTACTGCGTGTGGCACCCGTTGTGGCCATCCTGGTTCGTGGGGTTTTAGGGCCTGCTTTAGAAGCCTGTTGGTGCGTTCCACAATCCCATTTGCTTGGGGATAGTATGGAATATGGAAAATCCACTGAATTCCTTCATCTCGAGCCCATTCCTGAACCACCCTGGCAGTAAAGTGACTACCATTGTCTGATAGGATCGATCTGGGCTTAGGCAAGCAGCTAAACCAACGTTTTAACCCCTTCACCATATTTTCCCTAGTTGCTCGAGATACAGGTTCTGCTTGAGTTAGGCCTGACACTATTTCCACCCCCACCAATTTGTAGCGTTTTCCCTCAGAGAGCCTGAAAGGACCAATATAATCCACCTGCCAGGCGTCCCATAGTCCCTTGTTGTCCCTTAGGTGTGGAGGTTGGTCCTTAAGAGGGTTGTGCTCTCCCAGCTGAGTACGACATAGACTACATGCTGAAATAATGGTATTGCACAATTCCCTGGTGTCCTGGTTTAGCCAGGATAGGGTTAAGTTTCCCCAGCAGTGGGGGGGAAGCTCTAGCCGGGTTATTCATATGCCATGCTGACCTCACGTCCAGGCGTCAGAGCGCGGGAAGAATCGGTGATCGCGTGGGGTTGGCGCAGCCGGGTTTTCTCTCACTGCTATATTGGTAGATATTTCGCCCTGTTCATTGTTATTACTGTTATTCTTATTGTTATTGTTGTTGTTTGTTGTGTTGCTATTGCACTGCTGTATTAAACCTGTCCTTATCTCAGATCAGGGCTTTGTATTTCACTCCCTTTGTGGGGGAGGGGCAGCGGCCGCGTGGTCTCAGACCCCGGGAGGGGCTAAACCATTACACCTGGTTATGGACCATCCTCTGCTTATTGTCTCTTTAAACAAATCTTTGCTTCCTGAATGACCCCGCTTTACATGCAGCCATTCCGGTAAGTGTTCCCATTTTTCCTCCTCACCTTCTGTAGCCATTCTCATCAAACTGGTCATTGAATCCACCTGGTTGTTTAGCAGGTGGGCAGGGTGATTTCCCGACTGGTGTGCAGTGACCCATCCTACTAAAAAGGACTTCTGTTTTGCAATGTTTAAGATTTCCTCCCACTTCTCACACTGCCACACCAGTACCCAGTTTACTCCCCAGTGGTTTTGTTCCCAAAATGTAAGCCATTGGGTACACCCCTTGAACACGGCATAGGAGTCTGTGTAAACAAATACTGGTTCTGTAGTCTCAGCTTCTTTAACAATCACACTCCATACCACTGTTAACTCTCCCACCTGAGCACTTCCCTCACCCTCTGTTATGATTTGGTCCCCCGAGTCAACATGCAGTGCTACCGCTCGGTATTTCCATACCTTTCCCTCTCTTCTAGAGGACGTGTCGGTGAACCATACATTCTTTAGGTGGGTTTCAAATGGAGCATGTTTTAGGTATGAGGGAGGGGGTTCAGGGTGGTCAGAGGGTGGATCTTGTATTTTGAGCACTTTGGGTGCCCCCTCCTCTATCTGATGTGTGTGGCAGTAATGATCTAATTGTGCTCACCACTTCCTCACTGTCCCTTGCTGTGCAACCCCCACAGGGGGTTCTAGCCAGTACTGGTTTCAGGACCTTAAAGGGTCCTCACGGAATGACTGGTTGCTGCCGTATGATTTTTTCAGCTTCCTGCAAAGCTAGGGTAACCACGAAAAGACCCTTCTCCCAGATCGAGTAATGCTTTTCTGTGTCTTTGAAAGTGCGCAAATGAAACCCTATAGGGTGGGTTGTACCCTCCGGCCCACGTTGCTACATATGTATGGATAGTCCATGAATTGCAAAATCCCACTCAATTTGGAATGGATTTGTTGGATGTATCGGCCCTAAAGCCTGATATACTCCAGCCTCAAAGATTAACAGCTTTAAGGCTTCTTCATGGACAGGAGTCCAGTCCCAAATAGCCCTTTTGCGTGTCAGATCATATAAGGGGCGAACTGTGATGGAAAAATCAGGGATATGTTTCCTCCAAAATACCAGCAAGCCTAGGGCATGTTGCAGCTCCTTATTTCCAGGCCTCTTTACCTCTTCCAGGGTAGTTAAAGTTTCAGGGGGAATACACACTGTTCCTCCCCGCCACCAAATACCCAGAACTTTACCTCAGAGGATGGGAGTTGTACCTTTTCAGCTGGAATTTGGAGCCCTAAATTTTCTAGGTGGGTGATTATCTCTGTCTGGGTCTGTCCCACTGCGGCAGCATCAGAGCCACTGATCAGAACATCGTCGATATACTGCCATACCCTGACCTCTTCCCTAGGAGGGATTTGAGCAAGCTCCTGTGCTAGTGCATAATGAGCGATGGTCAGCGAATGGCAGTATCCCTGGGGGAGACGTGTAAAAGTAAATTGCACACTTTCCCATGTAAAGTCAAAGCGATCTCTGTCTGCCTCCTGTATGGGGACCATAAAGCACATACCTTTTACATCAATAGTCGCTAAGATCTGGTGGGCTTGTTCCTGTATGGTTGCAATCAGTTCAGCTAAGTTAGGTACTGCAGCTGTTGGCATTTAATCGCTGAGAATCAGTCGTCAGTTGCCACTTTCTGTTAGGTTTATAGACTGGCCACACCGGGGAATTATAGGGTGAGTGAGTTGGAATAATTATCCCTTGTTCCCGCAGCTCTGCTACTACCGGAGTGATCCCCTCCCTGGCCCCTAATGGTAAGGCACAGGGTTTTACATTCACATTTTAGAAGGAGGAAGTGCAGGCGCTTGCTGTAAAAGTCTTATAGAGGCGGCTGAGAACCCAAATTTCCATTCCCTTCCGTTCGAATCCACCCAGGCTTGTCCCTTCAATAGGTCAAGTCCCAGGATATTTGTGGGGAAATTCCCCAGCATCATAACAGCCTCTGTTGCAGTTTCATTCCCAGGTAACCAGCATTTCACCCGAGCAGTCGGCTGTGGCTTAGAGTCTCCAAAAACATCTGTAACCCAGATCTGCTTTTTGTCGGCAATTATGCCATTGTGCTTGGCAACATCAGCTTGGAGTGCTGAAATCTGAGCACCCGTATCTGCTAGAAAGATAACTGGAGTTTTGAGGGGGCCAAGCGGAAAGGTAATCAACAAGTCTCCCTTACAATTTTCTGTGAGCATCCTGAAACAGAGAGGAAAATACTACAGAGAGCTGTATTTAAGCCCAGCCCAGCCCAGCGCCTTCAAGGTGGTGAGGGGCCGGGGCACAGGGCACACAAGGGCAGGCAGAGGGAACTGCTGCTGTGCAGCTGGGAGAAGGGAAGGCTCAGGGCTGGGGCTGACTGCTGATCTGCCAGAACACTGGAATTGTTTTCCTCACCCAATACCACGTAGAAAATCACCCTGTTTCTCTCCCACATGCACTTTACCATGGCTAGTTTTGGGATTCAGAACAGCAAAGGTCTGGTATAAAAAAAAAACAAAGAGTGAGCTGGATTTGCCCCAGCTTGCATCCCTGCTCTCTTTGGTAGGATACAAGCCACGGGCTCATCTCTCCTACCTGCTTCCTCAGTCGTTGGTCAAACAAGAAGTATGAGCGCATTTAAATGTGAGTGTTCTTTGCCAATGTGCACGGAAGCAGCATCGCATCTCTACTTCATGAGACATGAGAAAAAAGCTCCATCTTAATGGTGGGAATAAAACATGGAAGTGGAGCTTTGCCATGAAAACTGGTTCTACAGAAAAAAAATACCTCTGTGAGCTCTTGAGCTCCTCTGGCTTTAAGGCCTTTAAGCCCACAGCCAGTAGGGAGCAGGCCATGGCGTCAACTACTTTGTCACAGCCTGGTTTCTCCCAGGTGGAGCCATGGAGCAGACCGGGGGGTATCCAGCACAGGCTACTGGAGTCCAGGGCTTGCAGCAAACCGGGAACACACTAAACTGGCAGCCTGGGTGCACCTCAAGGACTTCATATCAAGTTTGCTCTGGACAGAAGTAAAAACACTGGGGCTTTTTGGTTTGGTTTGGTTTGGTTTGGTTTGGTTTGGTTTGGTTTGGTTTGGGGGGGGTTATTTTGTTCTTTTTTTTTTTTTCTTTTTATCTGCTACAGCAGTGGTTCTCAACCTGTGGTTCGCAGACCCCTGAGGGGCAGCAGTGTCTTCACAGGGGGTCTACAAAGGCTTAAAGCAGGGGTGGGGAACGCCAGCCTGGAAATATTTGGTCTGGCCCACAGCAAGCACTGTGCCTCCTTTTCCCACAGCCCCCTCCCCTCCATGCTGCTCTCATGCTCAAGCCTCCCCCCACTCCCACCTGCCCTGACGCACTAGTCTCTTCAGTGCTAGCATGGTTGGTGGGCCCCACTTTAACTAGGCGGTTTTTCCCTTAAAGACATTTTCTTAACCCAACAGCCATACGGGGCTGAAGTCTCTTCCTCCAAGTGGTGGCCCTGGACCCGTACACAAAAATATATGGTGACTGAGCACAGACAAACAAGGGGGAAAGTGAGAAGAACTGTAAAAACTTTTCATCAAATTTTAAGGTAAAAATTGGCATCAAATTCGGATATAGCATGTTAAAATACCATAAGACGGGCCATCAGAGCAAGAAGAGTGTTGATGCTATGGTTTTAAATTCATATGGCACCATTGCAATAAAGATATTATAATAGGAGAGTGTGCATTAACAGATTATTTCCCCTTCTCTCCAAATTTGAAGACCCTTCATGAGAAAAGCAGTCTAGTGCTTTCAATCTTGACTTAAGTCTTGGTGGTCTGCAGCCACAAAAGGTATTTAGAGGGGGTCTGTGGTGAAGGAAAGGTTGAGAACCCCAGTGCTACATCATCCCTCTCCCTCTTAGAGCAAAAAAATCCAAACTATGGCATGGCTTACTCATGTATTTTCATGTCCTTCCAGTTCTCTCTGTTTTAACCCTTGCCTAGCTTGACTGTGCTTGCAGGCAGAAGATGAAACCCCACGCAGCACAGTGGCAACATGGGCTAGAATGAAACAGCACTCCTCATCCAGTCACTTTTCCGAGCAGGGTCGGCCTGGAAAAGGACTGTCATCCCTCCTCATCATCGGCACCCCCAGCACCGGTGCTCTGCCATCAGTGCCCTGCCCGCCTGCCTGCCTGCCTCCTCCTGCCCACGCCTCCCACCACCTTCCAGGACGCCACATGCTCTGCCCGGCCCAGCTCCGGGGACTGTCCCCAGCTCCTCCCAGGGGACGAAGGAAGCCCTCCCTGCCACCTTGGCTGGGCACAAAGGCCTCGCACACCTCCGCCCACCCCACCCCACCCCACCCCAGGGAGCTGCAAGATGCATCTCCCACTCTACCGACGCACACCAGAGGCACTGATGCTGCAGACCGCCACGCTGGTGGGACAAAAAGGAGCTGCCCCGTGGCCCTGCACCCATGGCCACCATGCAGCCAATGGCCACCCGGGGCGCCAGGAGGATGATGACCAAATCCAGGGCAAGCCGGGAAGGGGGAAAAAGCCCAGAGTGGAACGAAAGGGGCAGAGGTCAAAAAGGGTGTCCCTGGGCTCTCTCTCATCACAGCGGTAACTGGGGGCACCCCTGCGATCTCCCATCCAGGTAGTAACCGGGGCTGCTCCTGCTTAGCTTCCCCGACAGGCCCCTGCAGGGGAGGGTGGCTACACCCTGGCTCCTACCAGCACCAGCCCCAGCACCACCCTTAACTCCAGCGGCCCTTCCACTCCAGCACCTCCACCACTGCTTTCTGGAACATTCCAGGCCTGACTCTGCCTCCACAAACCTAGCCTAAACAAATGGCTTTCGTGCTTCTGCCACCCTCCTGGCACACCAGGACACCTCTCGCATCCTCTCGCCTCCAAACAGACCACTGCCGCCCACGGCGGACTTCACCTGGCACCTTGGAGGCCACACGCACCCCAGGCTCACCCGTCACATTCCCTCAGCAGACTGGGCGGGAACAGACAGGGAAGGGGCTTTTTTTGCTGCAGGCCCTTGGTGGTGCGTGGCTTGATCAGCATCAATCCTACCAGAGGGAGCGAGGTGTGGTTGCCGTCAATCGTGTGGGCATCCTCTCCATTCCAAAGACTGACAATTCATTACACCAACACACCTCCCATCAACCGACTCAAGCCCCCGCTGGTCATCACGGCTCACCTCTCAGGATGAGCAGAAGAAACCTTTCCCACCAGGAAAGCTGATACTGCGCAAGTGATCAAAACACTCTTGTCAGAAATCACTCCCACATACACAACACCTGAACCCAGAGGAGCCAGCCAGGAAGTAGTGAGTTGGGGAACCAGGAAATTAAAATGGGATATAGAAATTAGGCACTTAAGAAATGAAGATATAACTTCATTTAGAGATAATGATGGAAGACTTAGAGATCAGGCTAGGGGCTAGAGGCCCCTTAGATAACTAAGATTAAATAGGATAATAGATCATAGTTGATGGGCCAGAGAGCAGAACAATATAGAAACCTTGATTAATAGAAGCTGTGAGGGAACGCTTCCTGATGAAATAGGAAGACAGCCCTAACAACTGGTCAAAACCAACCCTATGGGCCAGCCTGAGTCCAGGAGGCTACAGAGACTGCGCAAGAAACCAAGGTAAAAAGTTCAATGTGAGGAAGAGGAGCAACTTCATCTCTGCGACCCCAGCCCATGACCACCGGGACACACTGCACAGACGCGACTAGGAGGAGACCGGGGCGGAACATATGAAAAAGACTTTCAGGCTCATTATAATACAAAGCGGGAATAGGTCATGCATATGTATAGGCGTATTATGAATATGTGATGGTTTGTAGCATAAAGCCAAGACAAGGTGCCACGAGAGGGGTGCACGTTTGTGGTGGAGCAATCCCCCGTGCGCCTCAGTGCTGAATAAACATTACCTACTTTATAACCTTATAGGTTGTGGGGTCGTGTTTCCGCAAGTCAGCATGGCCTGGAGTACGGCAATGCAAGCGCTCCTTGCCCCCCACCCCATCCTGCCCCCTCGGCAAGCAGTTTCCAAAAACTGTATCCAGAGAATTGGAGACAAGGAAAAAGATGCCCTGAAACATGGAAAGAACATCCTGAACTGCTGCTGGGCCTTGGGAACACTCTCCCCTGGACTATCTGGCCATCCCCAGGGAGGGCACGTCTATGCTGTGTGGCCCGAGCCAGGCAGCCCCTGTGGTGTGAGACCACGCACTGTGCTGGCTCTGCCAGCCTGCACCCCAACGGGTGGACCTGTATTTGGGTAACACTGAAGGAAGCTCTTTGTTGCAACACAGTTCCCAGGGTAATCAGTCCAGCCTAAGATAATTAGCCAAGTACACTTGGTCCTGCAGTTCCTACTGCACACAGAGCCAGCTTAAGCCTCTCAAAGCTCGGAAGGCAGACTTCCCTTCAACAGCATTTATCCCCAGGCTCCAACCTACCCAAGGAAGGTGACGCCAAAACTTTCAATAGGTTTCATAATCCAGCTATTTTCAGATCTTTGTGCTAAACTAGAGATCTTCATTTTCCGAAAAATGATTTCAAAAAAAGAACAAACCACCTCCCTCCCCCTCAAAAAACAAAACCAAACTCAAACCAAAAATAACTTCACCAAAACAAAAACTTTCTGCAATCACACTGACACATCAGAGCTGATCTAAAGTGCTTTGCCTCAGCTCTAGAAGCAGGCTGAAAGATTGCTTACCAGTTCAGGCACAGCAAGAGCTGACTGCTCCTCAAGGGAGGCGGCTCTCAGGGCCAGCAGGGCCTATCCGACCTCCCCAGTAAGGCAGCGGGGCAGCCCCAGAGCTGGCTACAAGTCCAGATCACCAGGCAAGCCCATGGTGGCAGCACAGGTCTGATACTGAGCCAGGAAACTCAGTCAGGATCACGGCCAGTGATTGTAGCCAAGGTCAGACACAGTCCCACGGTAGCCAGGCAAGCCCGCAGTGACAACAGTCGATAAAAAGCCAGCGTGCTGGGGCCTGGGGCCAGGAAGCCCAGCGCTCCCACAGCACTGCTCAGAGAGGGAGGGAGAGTCCCAGGCTGAGCTTAAACGGAGCTGCTGGGCTGCGGGCAGGGGGGGCGGGGACCCCGGTGATGTCTCCCTGAAATTTTCTACTCTGCTCATTCTGCTGAAATAAGAACTTGTAAATAGAACAATGACAGGGCAAGTTACTGATTTAAGAATGTTGTGGTCAAAAGAAGGAACCTGGAGATAAGGGAGTGAGTTGCTCCAACTTTGCATAATTGATGCATGGCTTGCTAAGGACTGTACCCTTGAAAAGGAGCTAAAAGGCTGTGAACGGGAACATCCTGACCCAGAGGGGCTAGAGGCTGGATGATTGTCTGAGAAAGGTGAAGTCTGTGAAGAAGGGGGTGGGGTAGAGACCCTGACCACTGATTCCAATTAAGACCAAGAAGGTGTACCCTGCCCCCCCTTTTTGAGTTTGCGCAAAAGAATGAGAAGACGCTGTAACTTTAAATTGAGGTGATGCACGTTGTTAACCAGTGCGGGACAAAGTGATAATAAACTACCCAATGGTCATTACAGTAAATGTGTATTCCTGTGGTTTGAAGTGTAGAAATCCCCTGAAGTCCTTTGGTGTGGGGTGCTGACTCTGTGGAATTACCACCTAGCACCCTTCTACGCCCAGACATGGAATAAATAAATAACCTCTGCTCTGTGCCTATTGCATACTGGGTAAACGACCCCACTTGAGGGACAACACCAGGAGAGGCTGATCAGGGTAATTAAGGCTGTTATTGCCCTCAGGGCTTTGGCACTGAAGGTTCCCCACAGAGAAGAAGGGTTTTTAAAGGTGGAATATTCCCCTATAACTATGAGGAAGGCAACCCTACTTTACATAACAGGCACGGGATACTGTAAATGGAACTAAAAATCTAAAGTATAACATGTAATCTCCCTCCTACTAATCCCGAGGCCCTCGCTTGCCCAGACAGCTCAAACTCATTTCCAAATCCTGCAGAAGTGTGAGAAGGACCCATATTCCCCCTCACTTCACCATCAACGTGCAAAGTGGTGCTCCTAAAGAAAGGATGGGCAGGGCAGTGTCCAAGTAAAGCTTAAGCAGGGAGTGTTTTTTTCACTGAGCTTTCAGAAGTAACGGGGGGAAATTTGCCTGTCAGTTTTGGGTGCTCAGAAAATGTGGGATACCTTTAAAGTACAGATTAAACACTGCTCAGAAAAGTACAACAAGAAGACCAGTTGCATTCATCTTACAAAATGTTCCTGGTCACCCAGTACTGGATCTCCTTTACCCACTTGAAGCAAAGTGGATCTTTCCACTAAGCACAGGTGATTTAATAGAGAAGCATAAACTGACAGACCTTTGTGATTTGAAAATTTTACAGAAGTTCTAATAATGTACCCAAAACTGAGGTGTTTCAGTGTTTGGCCTAGACTCACTGTCTTCAGTAAATATGTATCTTAATTCCAACACAGGACAAAACCAATCTCTAAATTTCCTCTTGTCAAAACGAAGCTGTTCCAATTATACTGTTCACTCATATTTAAGATATTAAATTGTGCAAGTAAGAAGTCACTGTAACCAATCCCTCCCACCCTGCTACAAACCATGACCATAGACAGTCCTTGGACCAGACCACACAAGATCCTGTTTCATTCCAGCCACATCACTAGCACAAGCTGTGCAAAGCCATTTACATCAACAGGTTTTTCAGGCATAAAAGCAGAATCCAACAGCAGATAAACCAGTCTTACAACTGACAAGGTAATACTTCCATCACTGAGGACAGGACCATAACTAAAAAAAAAGGGTCTTCATTGTTCTTAATAGGCTGCAAGAAAGCAGGGAGGTTACAAGCATGGATTCTGTAACATCACAGTACAATTTCCAGCCTCCTGGTAAGATGATCAAATACCATTTGGATTTCAGATGACAAGTCATCACAACACTATGTTAGGTAGACTATAAAATCTTATCATCAGATTCTCAGCTAGTTTAAGTCAATGGATTCTGCGGGAGTCAGTGGAACCAAACACACCACATGAAACAAATCCTTCAGTGTGCCTCAGACCTGAAAAAATAGCTAGAAAAATGTCCATAATGTTTAATACAAATTCTCAGCATTTCCCACAATCTCTCATCATTGAGCAATAGTAGGACCCTCACATCTACTTTCAATATATTTCTTACTTAACATTAGTTTTTGTTTTAATTTAAAAAGGGGCAACTGATAAGTAAGATTTTCATAGCTATTCACAAAACTTAATAAGCAAATACATTTGTTCCAAGATGTAAATTACTTGTCTAATTTAAAGACTATCAAAGACTATTAAAGACTATTTGAAGACTATCAAACTCTATAAAATACAATAGATACCTTTACCTACTAATGTAGGAAACAACAGACAAGCTTCAGGAGATGACCGAGGGTGCAGAGGATAGGCTATGGTAGAAAAATAAAAAAACCCCATAAGTTCTACAGAAAAAATGAGAAGCAGCCCACAACATTTGCAGACAACTGAGACAACTGGCAGACTTTATTTCCACTTCCTTCTCCCATTCTTTTTTCTTTTTTTTTTTTTTTTTTATTTAAAGGAAATAGTTTCCCATTGTGAAACATATTGTCAGAGATTTAGTGGAGGCCAAAAGTTTACATGAGTTCAAGAGAGGATCAGCCAAATTCTAAGACATGTGCCAACAATACCACTAGAGAAAGGATCTGCATCATGTTGAAATGCAAACAGCTATTTTGATAATGACACCTATTATTCACTAAATTTGTCTATTACCCTGTTGTATAGTTACATTGAGAAGAGTCACTGCTGTGCAAGAAACACAACTTGCAGCACTTTGTGCTTTGAGAGAACCATGGCTCTTGAGCTCACAGCCATGAAGTCTCACAACTGACATGTTTCAACTGAGCACCAACGAGTTCTGAGGTGGACTGCTGACTGGAGTCAACAGTCACCGCTGACGTAGGAGCATATGATAAACTTTACTTACTTGCCTTTAACTGATGTTCCGATACTAGTTTGATTACCCTTCATACAAAATCCTCCTTCACATGCAGGTTTCTGCTCTTTTCAGATTGAACACATGAGCAGAAGTCAAACCTGCACAACCACTGAACTCAGCGCAAATTTTTCAATAAACTTTAGCAGCATCAGAAATTGTCAAGTGTCTTTTATAAAGCAAATGCTTCATTCTTTGAAAGTTTGTTTTTTAGCAAATATTAATAATGCTGCACCACAGACTCTCACTTAGTCACTGCTGTTATTCCTGAGACTGTTATGCAACTTAGTATTTCAAAAAGTACCATCGTATCTGTGTATTCGATCCAAGTTTGCCCCTTTTTAAAGTCTGACGATAGGAAAAAGCTGCAAGTGCTACAAAACCAGGCGGACTTGCTTGTTCTTACCAAAGAGAATAAGATTAAGCACTATTAAAAAATAAGACTATTGCCTACCTTTAAGTATCCATAAAGTTATGAACATGAACTGTATGATGGCTTGTTAGCATCAATATTTGAACACAGACATGCAAAATGTCCATCAGTTGAATTCCAAACACTATGATTTAATTGCTGGGCAACTCCCCAAGGAAAAAACATCTATTAAAAGCCAACAGTAAGCCAGAAACCTCTTTTCATTTGATATGGTAAAAAAATACATCGAATCCTGAAAAAAGGAATAGATATTAGACAGGGAAAGCCTCTATAATTCTAGGGCAAGCAATAAAACATTTAGTGCTTTGATTACTTTTTAAATTTATTTCATCAAAATAGTTAGACAAACATGGAAACATTTGCAATAGCAACACTTGGGTCAGTTTAAAATCTTGCTAACGCTGAAGTACAGGTCAGGAAAAACTAAGAATGTGGGGAGGGCACTGTAGGTCTTATTTTCATACACATTCACACACACACATATACACATACATACACTCCACAACGCCAAACAGCTCTCTTAACTATGTCTGCAAGTAAACTGAAATAACAGGCAGGAAGGATCCACGTCCATACTAAGACAGCAAGCAATGTAGTAAACAAAAGATCACTGCAACCAGTGCCATCTTAAAGAAGAAAAAAACATAAAAACCCAACCCAAAAACCTGAAGGGAACCATCACTGTGCATGTCATAAACATGAAGTTATTTTAACCTGATGACTACCCTGCTTTAAACTTTAAGCATCGTTAACTTTTCCATATTTTTAAAGCCCAAGATTATTTTCAATGACCTACTTGTAGTGGCAGCCTAAGGGGCATTCTGGAGAACAGCACAGCGTCCACAACTTCTAACAGCACAGCGCAGGATGATTAAGACTAGATTTCTAGGGGAGGAAAAACAAAAAAACACCAGCACTCGTTTACTCAACTGAAAAGCTTATTACCTGCACTTCCAAAGCAACAGGCTACACGACTACTGAATGCAAAGCAAACCAGACCCTTCTGGAATACTTTGAATTCTCCGCTGAAAGTTAAAAATCTTTCCTTTCATATTATAAAGGATCAGCAGCGTTTGGATGTACAGAAACTGTTTTTAGAGTGATGACTGCAGAGCTCCGAGTCATGAATTAAAAGATAAAAATTAGATTCCTAAAAGATAAGTCTTAGCCCTTCCTCTGGAAGGAGTGGGAAAACAAAACAAAACAAAACAAAACCAACAAACAAGCCAACCAGAGAAGGAGGAAGTCAGACAATACCAAGGGTTTTTTCCCAGAGAGAACACAGTCCTGAGAGAACAAGATGTTTGTGCTGTCAGAATAAAAATCCAAAAGGAAACAAAATAGTTTACCTTTCCCTTTGAGAAGTTGCTTTGGAGTCAAGATCTGCTCGTTTTCTCTCCCAAGCGTGAAATGTCTCTTCCATTTAAGACTGTTTTCAAAATTCTGAGTGAAGTAGAAATTAAGTGCACACACTGGAACATGTACAGAATCTTATTCAAAAAAACCCCAACACAATCGTACCACACTGGCTAGAAATCCTTTAAGTGTTCTGATGAAAGGGGACTTATTTCTAGCAATTAAGTGTTTGTGGCCAAAACCAACAAATGATGTTCTAATCAAATGTAAGTTTAAATTTTTTTTTTTTAAAATTGATGTATTAAAAAAAGCTGGAGAAGGAAACAGGGACAGAAATGGAAACCCATTCAGGGAGTCAATGGATAGACTGTCACCATGCAATCTAAACATGACAACTGCAGATCATATATTCAGAACAAGCCAGTCAAAAGTCACACGCTCCCTGACAGAGGGGAGGGCGTCCCTCTCCCCTGTCACAGCAAGAAGCTCTCACAGTGTTTTGAGCTAAGACCCAGCTAGCAGAAGGCAGCTTTTCTGTCAGACAAAGCAAGGCAAAAAAAGGATCTAGTACAGCAACCTCCTTGTTAATCCTGACCCCCCTTCTTCAACTCTTCTTTCTTCTTCTGGTGACGGGAAGGCAAAGCATGTCCTGTCCCTGTGAAGCCGTGCTGTCCCCTGCCTGTCCCTGTGGGAACAGCAGGGACCTGGGATTCCTCTTCAAAGCCATTTACACACAGAAATCAGCTGAGCAGTGTATTGTGGAAGCATAAGCTGCAGCGGACATGACGTAGAATCAGTTATTTTTTGCCCATCATGACAAAATAAAACCAGCAATTCCTTACTTTACAGAAGTTGTCCCAAACAGTCTCTCCCAATATCTCTCAAGTTTTTATATCACAGAGAACTGATGCAGCCAAAAGAGCGTCGACTCTAAAAGGACAATGCTGCGCTCCGCAGGCAGGCACCGGCAGCCCACGATGTCAGTGCCCGCAGCGCCACTTGGTGGTGAAAGCGAGCGGAGTCACTGCTGACACCAAGGAGAAGTTTAACACCAGCCTTTTCTTTAATTTGGGTTTTTGGCGTTTTACCCCTGGACATGAGTAGGTCTGGTCTGCCTGTCCTCGTTTGCCAAATACCATTACGGTGCCTTTACTGTGAGAAAGCGTATCGACCAGGCAAAAGAAGTCCAAGGGAGCTGAACCTCAAGGCCAGCAGAACCAAAGGCTGCTGAGTACCAAACAGAAGCTTTCAGAATTCTCCAGCGCTCTACCCCCTGGTTTCTGGTGACACAGCCTGAAGCAGTGTTTAAACAAATGATCCAGCTTAGCACCTGCCCCTGCTCTGAAGAACAGCAATCTCTGTGCTCACCACCTGTATTTTATACAGACTTGGGCCATAAACAAATGCAACAGATGGAGAAAAACTGAAGACTGACAGCAACTGAAACAGAACTATTACTTTTCCATCAAGCAGTTACAAAACTAGCTTGTGCACTTGCATAACAGAACACAGGAACTAACAAAAAGAGAGCCTTTTATTCAGAACAGACTAGTGTGTCTTCACGAGAAAGTCACAACGATTTAACTGACAAAGTCAGCATTATCGTTAGCAATGCACCTTTCCTGAAGAGGAAATCCTTGTCTTTTACCAACTGTCGACTGCAAGAGTGTGTAAACAAAACAAATAAACAAACAACCCATGCCAAAGCCCACCCACACCCACACCCCAAGAGCTCTACTTACATTATACATGTATATATATGACACATCTTCATAGATGACAACTGCATGAATTTATACTTCAGGTCCTTCTCCTCCTGGAACCAGCTAGAAAAGAATAAGAGAGTTTTGTGTTAGTGCCATAGACTTGAGTTTTACAAACCCATATGTGACAGTTCTTACTTTACAACGTTTTAGCAGATGGAGACTTCATGGTAGATCACAAAGGTGGATTTTAGATTCAGTATTATCTTCCTCTCCCAACAGAAGAAGTCAGTTACCTTCAGAGAAGAACATGCCAAAAAGAATCTCACAAAGAGTGTTTAACAAAACACAAAGGAGTTCCTAGGTAACACACATCCTGGTTTTTGTCTGTGCTATTCACCTCAAGGAGAGGATTCTGTCTAGAAACACTACAGCTTGTTTTTAAAAGGACAAAGAAGACGCTTCCTTTCACAAAAAATTTCTCCGGTTGCTGATTCTTCCCCAGACTCTCACTACACTGGGAAGTTGGTTTCCTCTTTCCAACTTCTACTGGTAAGCAGGGCCCAAAACCTAACAAAGAGTCTGAACCCTCTACAGGCAGCAGGGAGTAAGTCAGCAGCCCTCTGCAGTCTCTATGTCTTGCTGAAAATTTGCACTCTAAGAATCACCAGCTTCTGCTTCAAGGGCAGCATACCACCAGCTTCACTGGACAGTAGCAATTTTACCCCATACAAGAAGTCAGAACACGCACTGTCCTTTAAGAATGCAGCACAATAATTTCTGAGCCTTTTTCTGCTTTGGTTCAGTCAAGACAACACTTGTTCAGACACAGTGAGGAGGTACAAGGTAGCTAAGACAGCAAAATGATTACTCCCCATTCACACAGAGCCAACTTTGGCTCAAGTCAGTCTTCCTCTTCTCTCCCCACAAAATTCAGAATGCCCTTCTGTAGGAAGGACATACTTTGCAGCCATCTGTGCAGATGAGCAAAAAACCACCATGGGTCTGCTTTTGTGGTATTCAGGAAGTTGCAGAATGCAGCTTAGGGATGCATAATCACAGTATTTTGTGACTCATCTGCAGACATCAGCACATGATAAACTGAAAGTCACGGTGCTTCTGGCTTGGTATAATCCAACAGACTTCCAGGGTTTTTTTCAGAGCACATAAAGGTAAAGCTCTCCGGGCATCACAGGGTATCACAATTGCCAAATGATTCAATGAGCTTCTAAGCATCCAAACTGCTGCAAATGGATTTATATGGACAATAATGGATTAAATGTAGATGTATTCCGCCTGCATGTGTATGCACGCAAGCACTCACGAGTTAAAAGCCACTGTATGAGCTGGCCTACAGAGTGGGTAACAAAGGCAGTGATTCCCTTGCACACCTGAAAACCAGAAAAACACTCACCAAAATAAAAGGCCATGCACTTCTTGTTTTATTTTTCTTTAAACTGTAACACGTACCAAGTAAGGCAGCCACATCACTCTTCCAGCATCATTCATACACACATATGCCCTGGAAGCTACTTGAAAGTACCTCATGTAATGGAAGTGTCTGGAAAGCGCAGCTTGAACTAGCTCAGTTACTGATCAGCTTACAGGTGCAGAAAATATATGCCTGCAGCCTTTTAAGAACGATGACTTACCGTTGTTACATTATTTCCCTTTAGCAAAGTCTGGTCCAGCTTTGTGATTCTTCGGCCCTCAGGTGTAATCTCACTGAAGCAGCATTAGACAAAAGTAAGTAAGAACACAAAAGCAGGGACAGTGATTCCAGTTTTGATTACAGAGCTGACCTAAATCTCTGCATTAAGATGGCAATTGTTGGAACTAATAAATAAATTAGCTACATTGCTGCATAATCCTGATAAATTGACCCCCTGGGCAAAGAAAGCTGCCCGCCAACTAAAAACATCCATTGTACTTTTCTGTTCAGTACATAAAGATACAGATTCACCCTCTAAATCTGTCAATTTCTTGAATACCATCAACGCTCAAAACAGGTTTTGACTAGCAACACAGCATGACAAAGTAATAAATACTTATCCTGAAGTCTGCAAACTTTTAAAATCTTTACCTAGGCCTCAAGGAAATGAAAAAGTAAACAAACTCCTGGAAAGTTCCACAACCCAGGCAAAATTAAGGCTGCAAATTAGGAAGCTGATTACAAGTATAAATCATGCACCAGCTACTCTATGACATGGCTGTCCTGGATAGATCACCCTCTAGAGTTTAAGTCCAAGGTATAAACTAGCTGGCAAGTATTCCTGAAATATAAAACCATTGTGCTTCTAAATCTTACACAGCATTTTTCCTCAGGACATCAAACATTAAACAGCAACAAGATGCAGAAATAACAATTAGAATTCTGCAATGCCTTCTAACACCACATCTGAAAATCCAGTTTCAAGGAAAATAAGGCCCGGAGTTCTAAAGGCAAAAAGTTTATTTTCATTTCATACTGAACAGTAACTTTATCTGTAAAATCAAAATATCAGAATAATACAACTGATCCCTACAAAAAGGTTCTAGTCAGTGCACTCAAACCTCTCAAAAGCAATGTGGGAATTAAGCCAAAGCATAAAGCCGACAGCCTTAAACATTCCCATCAAAGGAGACTGACAAAGCCATCAAATCCTAGAAGCATTCCAACAATTTATCCCTCTTCATCACAATAGGAATGCGTGAACCTGTGCATTTCCCCACGAGTTCTGTAAATAAACCGAAGGTACAAGAGACTCTTTTACAGAACGCACATTTTCCCAAACAAAAGCCCGAACGCTGCGATGGCAGAGCAGTAATTGCCACTGACACTGGTAAAAAACACAGAAACAAGGCGGGGGGGCGGGGGGAGACACACACCTGGTGTCAGGTTTATGGTAGGGGATGTCCCACTGGGGCTCACGGATGGGTCAGCAGCAGAGGGTGTCACCAATTTCCAGAGCTGTGGTTGCCCTGACCAAGTATCAGACTCAGCCACAAGCACTGTAGTAGCATAAAAGAGACAATCCCTGACCCAGAATAATCATGAACTGTGTTATCAGCATGAACTCACATGAACACTCAGTTTTCGCCATGAACTACTTTATCCTTAAGGATCACAAAAATTGAGCAGACCAACTTCAGACAACAGGCCAAGGCTAGAAAGGGACACACTAAAACAGAGTCAGAGAGATCCTGGCTGTAGTGATGGAATAAACAAGTCAGACAGAAGCATAATGCATCTGCCATTTACTTTCCAGAAATCCTCAACAACAGACAATTATTCCACTAACCAGGGGCTTTTCTACACAATAACCTCTGCAGCGTGGGGCAATGCAGCCGTGCATTCGAGTACATGCACACCCAGTGTGTGCAGGCTTGCAGCTGAAACCTTCCCATACTTCTCTCTTCATTGCTGCTGAAACGTTTTGACTCCCCAACCCTACACTCTGGTTCTGCAATAATTCCCGACACAGTCAAACTACAGTTTCAGGCACATCCCATTGCCTGCCCAGGATGGAATCCCCAGAGTGCGACTGTTCCCAATTCCATTTTTCCCGTAGGAAACAATGGGATAGAGAGGAATGTGTGCAGGCGCCTCAGCAATGCACACAGCTGAACCACACAGGAACAGCTGGTGTGATGTGGAAGATGGTGAGACAGAAGCGAGACCTCTGGGGTTGTCAGCTGCCAGTTCAACACCTGGTAATGACAGAAGTAGTAGAGGAAATTCTAACTGCTTTTAATATACCAAGAAATAACTGCTACTTGCCTGAGCTTTAGAGTGGAAAATCCCTTTATAACACAAAATTAAACTTCATGATGTTCTGGTGACCCCATGTGACCCATCTTCAAACAAATCACCATTCTGAAACCTCTCAGCTGCTTCTCCTGTGAGACTGAACACCTGACAACTCTTTCACTGCCAGTGGTCCTGCTGCCTCTCCTGCTCCATCACATTTTCATCACCACCTTCAGATGCCTGCTACTCAGCAAGGTCAGTGAAGGATGAAGGAAAACAGGACCATGACAACAGTAACCAGAGCAGGGTATTAAATAACTGACGGCAGAGCTCTGAAACAGAAGGGTCAGACAGCAAGGCATTACTGTGCACAAGCTTTCACGGTGCAGACGCAGTATAGACAGGGTAAGAATCTGCTCCCCAGCTCTGGAAAACCCAATCCCCTCAGCAGCAGCACTACTGACACCTGCAAGCTTCCTTCCTTAAGTTCTAAGGACAGAGGAGCATCACCTGGATCCAGATGCAGCCCACCTCTGACTACTGCCATTCTGAGGTGTTGCATTTTTCATATCGATCAGCAAGAACTTAGAAAGCAAGATTTCAGTTAACTGTCCTAAAACCTAAATCCCCAACAGGACTTGCCTCAAAAGGTCGATCAGAGACGAGCCGGCTCCATCTGCTGCATGGCCTCCCCTGACCACCACACACAAAGCTCAAGACCTCCCCAGCCTGTCCCAGCCAGCGCCCCAGGAAGGTGCTGTCAGACCTCTCCGCTCCCCTGACAGCCCCCCGGCCAGCTCCCCCCACGGGGCACACGCCGGCTGCAGGCCGCCAGCCAGCCTTGGGGACAGGGAGTCACTTCAGGAAAACTCACGTTTTCCCCAAAGGCCAGGTTCTGCTCCGACCCCGAGCTACCGCCGTGAGCCCACAACACCCTGCCTCTCCGCAGCACCCGAGGGGTGCAAACCCCGACCCGGAGCAGACACCAGCCCTGTCCCACCTGCTTCGCACGGCATCCCTGCAGCCACAGGCACCTCCTGAAAGGGGGGAACCTGCGAGAGCAGTTTTTAAATGTGTTTCCACGAAGACCAGGCAATTACAGAAAACAGATTTCACAGGGAGAAAACCAGAGAAAAGGAGGAGGAGGAAGTCGGTCTGCCTGGCTACATGAAATCGGGGTGAGAACAAGCAGAGATGCAGGGCAGAGCAGAACTGAACAGGAGCTTGAAAGCGACGGGAAGGAAAAACAGGCAAGATGAACTACACCGGTGTTCTGGACAGGAGCCTGGTTTTGTTTAAATCTTGATTAATTCTTCCTTATCAGTTATTCTGATGATTAATTCTATTTCCACATGGGCATTTTGTCAACATTTAAGAAGATGCACAGGAGACCCCAGGAGGAGCCCCAACACTCACCTAGGAACGAGGTGACGATCTGCAGACCGACAGCACCTCAGGCGGGACAAGCTTGCAAAGAAACACGGTGGCAACCAGTTACATCACGTTTACAGCAATCCACAGCTACATGCACTGAAAAGCGACTATTTTATGCAGAGCTGGTGCGGGGGGGAGAGGTGGAGATGAAGGAGCGGCTGACAGGGGAGGCTGAAGCAGTGCCACCCATGGCAGGAGCTCTGCCAGCTGTTTGCAGTCTCAGAGCAAGTGTTGCTGCCGGATTTCACAACCAGAAGCACTCCCAGGATCCCAGCACACAGAAACTTGTCCTTTAATTACTTTTCAATTACTTCTTGTACCTTCATTGTGTGAGACTTCTGCTCTGCCTGCAGATGTCAAGAGATTCTTTTCTGAAAGCAGAGCAGGGTCGTTCCAACTTGAAACAAAACAGGATTTGTCTTTTGGGAAAGGTGCTGTGTAGAAACTGAAGTTTGTCCAGAAGGCCAGAGGAGCAGCAGGGCTCTGCAAAGGGGCTGGGCTCCAGCACACCCCCCTGCTCACACCTCCCCCCCCCCATCGCTCCCAGCACCCCTGAGCTGGGAAAAACTGTCCCACAGCCAGAAGGCAAGAGCCCGCCTGGGCCAGCTCTCGCCCTTGGGCTTAAGGCCGGTTTCTGATCAGCACCTCTTGGCTCTGGTGACTGGCACCCTCTGAAGCACCACTCTGAGATGTTTCATCAGATTGAACCCACCCAACCCAAATCACCACAGACAGCAGAAAATATTAAATGTGTCACTTCTTTCACACTTGAAGTAAAAATAAAGGGCTAAAATTCACTTTCGCTGGGGTAACCTGACAGATAAACCCCGCAGACACAACAGGCCCTTACAGACAGCAAAGACCCATCAAGTTCAAGGTAAAAGGACAAGCACAGTCACACATCAGAACGTCTGAACAGCCCGAACTGTGACAACAAACCTTTTTTTTTTTTAAAAAAAAACAGAACCATGAAAAAGTTTGGGTTTTTAGACCAAAGCTTTCCCCTTCCCCGGTGATCCCACCACCCCCTCCAGGGAAATCGGCCCCAGCCCCTGCACTCACCCACTGCTAGGCCGGAGCCACCACCACTGGTGCTGGTGCTGGTGCTGGTGCTGGTGCTGCTGGTGCTGGTGTCACCTTTGCAGGAAAAAAATTCATTCAGCCATCCAGAACAAAGCGAGTGTTTTAAAAGGAGGAACTCCCGCTTGCTGGGTGAACCAAACTCTCTTCCTGGAACATCCCTCAGTGCAGACCACAGAGAGCTGGAGGACCTCCTGCCTAGGCCGCCTCACTGCAGACCATAGGCCCTCGCAGACTGTCAGCAGGAAGTAGGCCCTGTGGGGGCCAGGGGGACCCCTGGGGGGGCTCCAGCACGTTGTCCCCCCCCCAGCACCTGCCCACACTCCTGCCTGTGCCGTGAGGGGGGATTGGGGACCTGGGGGGATTCTTGGGGGGGTGTTATTTGGGTTCTGTGGGAGTTGTGGAGGTTATTGGGCTCCTGGGAGGGTTATTTGGGTCCTAGAGGGAGTGTAATGGAGTCGGGGGGTGGGGGGGTGTCCTGGAGGGGTTTGGGAGGGTTATTGGGGTCCTCGGGGGGGGTCTTGAGGGAGATGTTGGTGTCTGAGGTGGGGGGATTGGGGACATCCTGGAGGGGGTTCTGGGGGAGGTACTGGGGTCCTGGGGGTGTCTTGAGGGAGGTATTGGTGGAGGGTCTTGGTGCTTGGGGGGTGTTATTGGGGTTATGGGGGAGTTCAGGGGGTTATTAGTGTCTGGGGGTGGGAAGGGGGGGGGGGAGTGTCTAATGATCGTCTCCTTGGGGTGGTTTCTGGGGGAGATATTGGGGTCCTGGGGGACAGTAATGGGGTGCAAGAAGGGTCCAGTGGGGGCTACTGGGGTACTGGGAGGGATCTTGTTGGGGATAAACCCCCCCATAACATTTCAAAACACCTCTTATATCCCCCATATCCCCCCAAACCACCCCATATCCCACCAAATCACCCCAAAACACCCCATATCCCCTAAATCAACCCCAAAACCTCCCCATAACCCCCCAAACCCCCATATCTCACCAAATCCACCCAGATCACCTCAAAACTTTCCCATAGCGCCCCAAAACCCCATATCCTTCCAAAATAACCCTTATATCCCCCATATTGCCCAAACACCCCCATATCCCCCAAGTCTCCCCCACATATCCCATCCAAACCCCCCATATACCACCAAATCACCCCCCAAACCCCCCATATGCCCCCAAATCACCCCCATATACTCCCAAACCCCCCATATACCCCCATATCACTGCAAATGCCCCATATATCCCCAAATCACCCCTAAAATTCCCCATACACCCCCATATCCCCCATATCCCTCAAAACACCCATAAACTCCAAATCACCCCCATATCCCCTCAACCACCCCCATATCACCCCCAAACTTACTATACCCGCTAAACCTCCTCTATATCCCCAAATCAACACACAACCCCCCCATATCCCCTAAATCACCCCCCAAACCTCCCCATATGCCCCCAAACCCCCCCATATCTCACCAAATCCCCCCTAAATGCCCCATATCTCCCCAAATACACCCAAATCACCTCAAAACCTTCCCATATCACCTCCAACCCCCCCATATCCTTCCAAAATACCACTTCTATCCCCCATGTACCCACAAACACCCCCATATCACCCCCAAATCACCACCCAATATCCCCCCAAACCTCCCCATATCCCACCAAATCACCCCCAAAACCACCCATATCCCCCCAAATCACCCGCCATATCCCCCCAACCCCTCCCATATCCCCCATATCCCCCCAAACCCCCCATATAGCCCAAATCAACCCCAAAACGTCCCCATATGGCCCCAAACCCACCCATATCCCCCCAAATCACCCCAAAAACTACCCATATCCCCTCAAATCACCCCATAATATCCCTCCAACCCCCCATATCCCCCCAAATCACCCCCAAACCCCCCCTTATGCCCCCAAATCACACCATATCTCCAACACGCCCATATCCCACCAAATCATCCCAAAACCCACCCATATCCCCCCAAATCACCCCAAAACCCCCCATATCCCCCCAAATCACCCCAAAACTTCCCCATATCCCCCATTTTACCCCCAAACATCCTGTATATCCCCAGATCACGTCAATACCTCCCCACATCCCCTAAATCACCACCAAAACCTCCCCATATGCCCCAAAACCCCCCATATCCACCCAACCCCCCCAAAACCCTCCATATCTCCCCATATCCCCACAAATCATCTCAAAACCTGCCCATTACACCCCAAAACCCCCATATCCTTCTAAAGTCCCCCTTATATCCCCCATATCCCCCCAAACCCCCACATATCCCACCAAATCACCCCCAAATAAACCGTATCCTCCCAAACCATCCCCCCATATCCCCCAAAACCGCCCAAACCCCCGAATAGCTCTAAAACACCCCCATATCCCCCCATAGCCCCCATATGACCCCAAAGCCACCTGTATCCCAACAAATCACCCCAAAATTCCCCATATCCCCTAAATCACCCCCAAAACCTCCCCATATGCCCCCAAACCCCCCCATATCCCCCCAAATCCCCCCATATGCCCCCAAATCACCACCCCATATCCACCGAAACACCCCATATCCCCCCAAATCACCCCCCAAAACCCCCATATCCCCCCAAATCACCCCAAAACATCCTTGTATCCCCTAAATCAACCCCAAAACTTCCCCATATCCTCCCAAACCCCCATATCTCCCCAAATCCACCCTGATCACCTCAAAACCTCCTCATATCACTGCAAAACCCCCCATATCCTTCAAAATAACCTTTATATCCCCCATATCCCCCCAAAATCACACCCCATATCCCCCAAATAACCCCCATATCCCCCCAAATAACCCCCATATCACCCCCAAACCCCCCCATATCCCACCAAATCATGCCAAAAACCACCCATATTGCCGCAAATCACCCCCCATATCCCCCCAACCCCCCATATCACAACATATCACCCCAACCCCCCCATATCCCCCAAATCACCCCCATAACTCCCTCAGCCACTCCCATATCCCCCCTAACCACCCCAAAACCCCCCATATCCCCCCAAATCACTCCAAAACATTCCCATATCGCCCCATATCCCCCAGATCGCTGCAAAGCACTCCATAACCCCCCAGATCACCCCAACAATCCTCCATTTCTCACAACACCCCCATATCACCACCAAACACACTATACCCCCCAAACCTCCTCTATATCCCCCAAATCACCCCAAAACCTCCCCATATCCCCTAAATCACCCCAAAACCTCCCCATATGCCCCCAAAATCCCCCCATATCCACCCAACCCCCCGAACCATATCTCCCCATATCCCCACAAATCATCTCAAAACCTGCCCATTACACCCCAACCCCCCCATATCCTTCTAAAGTCCCCCTTATATCCCCCATATCCCCCCAAACCCCCACATATCCCAGCAAATCACCTCCAAAAAAACCCATATTCCCCCAAATCACCCCCCACATCCCCCAAAACCCCCATAAACCCCCAAATAAACCTAAAACACCCCCATATTCCCCCATATCCCCCATGTGACCCCAAAAACACCCGTATCCCAACAAATCACCCCAAAATTCCCCATATCCCCTAAATCACCCCCAAAACCTCCCCGTATCCCCCACCCCCCCCAAATCCCCCCTAAATCCCCCCTATCTCCCCAAATACCCCCAGATCACCTCAAAACCTGCCCATATCCCCCCAAACCCCTATATATACCCCAAATCACCCCCCATCCCCTCAAACCACCATACCCCCCAAATCACTCCCCAAACCCTCATATCCCCTCAAAACACCATATCCCCCCAAACCACCCCAAAAACCCCCATATACCCTAAATCACCCCCAAAACCTCCCCATATGCCCCCAAGCCCCCCATATCATCCCAAATCAGCCCATGTACCCCAAATCACCCCAGAACTTCCCCAAACACCCCCGTGACCAACCTCCACTCCAGTGACCCCCACGCACACCAGGGTACCCCCCGGACACCTGGGTTCCCTCAGAGTGGGGCTGGGGACTCCCCAGGTGCCTGGTTCCTCCCAAGACACCCCTCTCTGTCACTCTGTGTGTGTGTGTGTGTGTGTGTGTCAGGCACCATTATATTATTATTATAATTATTATAATATTATTGTATTATTATATTGGATGAGAAAAGGGGCTTCTGTGTTCATGGAGGTGCTGGGAATGCCGCAGCACGTCCTGGAAACATGAAGGAACGAAGGTCATTGGAACTAGGCGTCAGCATGGAGTCAGCAGGAGAAACCCTGCTGGCCCCACCTAATAACCTTCTGTGGTGAAATGACTGCCTGGGGAGACGAGAGGAGTGCGGTGGCCACTGTCCACCCAGACGTGAGGAAGGCTTTCCGCAGCGTCTGCCAGAATAGCCCCGTGGAGACGCTGAAGCAGCGTGGGCTGGCTGAGGAGAGGGGGAGGTGGGTAGAAAGTGGCTGACCAGCCAAGGCCAGAGGGTGGTGAGCAGCGGCACCAAGTGCAGCTGGAGCCCGGGAGCCAGTGGGGAAGCCCAAGGCAAGAGGCATTGCCAGCAGGTGGAGGGAGGAGGGGTCCTTCCCTCTGCTCTGTCCTGCGCTGGGCTCCCCAGGGCAAGAGAGGCGGGGCCATGCTAGAGAGGCGGGGCCATGCTGGAGAGAACGCCCAGCCCGTGGCCCCTCCCACTGTCCGTTGGGGTCGGGCTGTCAATCAGTTGGAGCCAACAGCCCCCAGCGCCGGCAGCACGGAGCTGTGCTGGCACAGAGCGGCACTGGGAGGAGGCAGGGTCTGGCCGAGCAGCGCTGACCAGGCTCCGGCAACCCGCTTCCCATCCTCGCTGTCACCGGCTGGGCCGCATCCTTGGTGCACAGCGAGGGTCCTCCTGTCCCGGGCAGGATGGGCCAGGCCAACGGCTGCTGCGGCTCCAGGTGGGCTCCCCCCGTGGCTCGGGGACAGGGGGGCACGGCCGGGCCCCGCAGCAGCGGCCTTTCTGATGCCTGCCATGCTCTGCTCCGCAGGGACGCTCTCGCCGACGCAGAGCTGGTGCTGAGCGCAGACGTGCAGCTGACCCGGGGCTGCAAGAGGAGCGAGAGGCGCCTTCTCCTCCTCCAGGAGGAACTGGTGGTCACCAAGCTGCGGTAAGACCCTCCGACCGAGCTGCCCTTGCCCCATCCCTGGCCCCGGCTCAAGGGCTGGGACACCCTGGCCCCCGGCCCCAGGACCTGTGTGCTGGATGCACCAATGCCCATCCCAAGGGCAGGAGGGGAGCAGGGCTCTGCCCGGGGGGGCACCCCAAGGAGGCCACCTCCAGCTCACTGCCTGCCTCTGCTCTCTGCAGAGGTGGCACCACCCTGCGCCCACAGCTCCGCCTGGCCCTGGACCAGCTGTGGGTGCTGAGTGACGGGAAGGAGGCAGCGTGGGAGGAAGAGGTGGAGGGTGTCGGCAGCCGCGAGGAGAGGAGCTCCCTCATCTTCCTCTGGCCCAGGGGCTCCTGCACTGCCACTTTCGGGTGAGTCGTGGTGCCACGTCCCACGGCCGGGCAGGAGAGGTTCCTGTGAAGGGCCTCTGCCCTCCGTGCAGAGCCTGGGCAGGGAGCGGGCAGCACGCCGGCAGGGAGGGATGGGGGGCATTTCTGCGTCCTGCATCCCCTGGTCACCTTTTGATCCCCAGAAGGGAAGGGCCAAAGCAGGTGCTGTGGCAGGACAGAGGGAGCCAGGCCTTGGGCAGCAGCTCTGTCCCGCCCCATGGCGCTTCATCCTGCCCCTGTGTCCTTCCCCAGGGGGCAGGGCTGTGCAGGCATCCGCCTCTGCCCACGGGCTGGGGGGCAGCGGGGCCTGACGCTGTTTCTCCTCTTGCTGCAGCTCCCAGGCGCTGAAGGAGCTGTGGGTGCATACATTGCTGGGGTAAGCTGGGGGGTGCTGCAGGCACAGCCAGATGGGGGAACACAGCTCCCCAGCTGGGGAGAGGTGCCCCCGCGGCTGTGGGCAGCTCTCGGGGAGAGCTGCCTGATGAGAGAGAAGAGGCGGCTTGGGGCTCACCCAGCTCTGTCCCTTCCCGGTGCACAGGATACCTGACGGAGCCAAGAAGCCCCAAGTGACCCTTGTCCCGTCACTCAAGCTCCTGGAGAAGCTGAGCCGCCACCATGCCGTGAGTGTCTGTCTGGCCTGGGCGCTGTCCCCAGCACTGCTCCTCCAGCCGAGCAGCACAGGCATCACTGCTCACCTTCTGCTGCTGCTTCTCTCTTGCCAGTGGAGGCCGTTCAGCACCAGGAGCCTGGAGAGGCTGGTGGAGCACCAGTCAGAGGTGAGAACGGCTGCCTTTCCCCTCTGGCTGTGCTGGGGTGCAGGGATGGGCGTGCAGTGGGGTGAGCTTGTGAGGGAGGGAGGGAGGGTCCAATGGTGCAATTTGGGGAGGGGGGGGGGTTGAGAAGCCACCAGGAATGCTGGCATATCCTCGCTGGTGGCACTGGGAGAAAACCTGCCGCACAGGGCAGAGGGCCTGGGAGGGCAGAAGGTCCCCACTCTGCGGTGCTCAGGCTGCTGGTGCCGGGTTCTTGCAGGCTGGTCTCAAGCAAGGGCCTCCAACAGTCCTGTCTAGCAGTGAAGGGGGAGTTTGCCGCTCACCAGGTGAGTTTGGGAAAGAAAGGGCCCTCCTGGAAATGGCTGGGCTGTGCTCACTTGTCCCTTGAGTGTCGCTGTGCAGGTTGGGCAGCCCGAGGGGGACGTCAGCCAGAGAAGGAAGGACAGCGCTGGGCGGCGGCCGATGGACGTGGCTCTGCAGGGACACGCAGCCTCTGGTGCTGCCCACAGCCTGGAGGAGGACAGGGCCAGGACTGGGCCAGGCTATCCCAGGCTCTCAGGATCCCCCGAGCCGGAGCTGTTGAGCTGGAGCCGTGGTTCCAGCTGCCGGCTCCCTGCCTGTCCTGCCACACCGCTCAGCACTGTGCTGCAGGCAGGGCAGGGCAGGGCAGGGCAGGCTCCGGGAGCTCTGGCCTGGCGGCATCCACTGACGGGCTCTTGCTCTCTTTTCCTTTGCAGCAGGAGGGATCATCATCAGCAGCAGCAGCAGGAGGAGGTGGAGGGGCCTGCCCTGGCCCTTCGCTCTGCGGCGGAGCCCGGCCTCTGTCCCGGCACCAGGGCAGGCGGGCTCCGGCTGCAGCAGGGCGCTCTTTGGGCAGCCCCTGGCAGCCCTCTGCGCGGATGGCACACTGCCCCGGCCCATCCAGGTCAGCCAGCCTGTCCAGGGGGTCCCCAGCCCTCCCTCCGCAGGCTCCGGAGGGGCAGCGGGTGTCCCCAGGAGCTCCGGGGATGGGGCACTGGGCTCTTCACCCCCAGCACGGAGCCAGCTCTGGGGCAGTGCTCTGGCCACCGCCGCTGGAAGGCGGCTCCTCGGCCACGCAACTGTCCTCCTGCCTCTCCTGCAGGAGCTGCTGGCTGTGCTGCAGCAGGAAGGACCGTCGACGGAGGGGATATTCCGCAGAGCCGCCGGTGGGACAGAGCTTCGGGAGCTGCGGGAGGCCTTGGACTGCGGCGCAGACGTCGACCTGGGAAGCCAGCCCGCGCTGCTGCTGGCCGCCATCCTGAAGGTGAGTGCTTCTGCCCTGCGGCTGGAGGAGCTCCTGGCTGGCCCTGAGTGTTCAAATGCTCACTTGGAGCCCTGGGCCTTGCAGGACTTCCTCCGGAGCATCCCCTGCAAGCTCCTTGTGACTGACCTCTACGAGGACTGGATGGCGGCGATGCAGAAGGCCAGCAGGGAGGAGAAGATCAGGGAGCTGAGAGCGTAAGTGTGGGCAGCAGCCTGCCTGTTGAGCAGGAGCCCTGACCGCTGGCCCAGAGCACCTGGAAAGCTGCGCTGGCTCCCACCAGCCTCGGGCGAGTCTGGGGAACGCTGTGGGCAACATCTGCTTTATTAGCACCATGTTCCTGTTCCCCCAGGGTGGCCGAGAACTTGCCTGCAGCCAACCTCCTCCTCCTGAAGCGGCTGCTGTCCCTCCTCCAGCACATCGGCCATCATGCAGCCACCAGCAGGATGGGCTGCAGCAACCTGGCTGTCTGCGTTGGGCCAAACCTGCTGAGCCCAGCCCACACAGACCTGCTCCCGCTGGAGGCCATGCTGGAGGTGACCCACAAGGTACACGTCCCCACCCGCCGGGGCAGCCTTCCCGGCCCACCAGCGCTTGGCTGCGCAGAGGGCTCTGCAGGCCTCCTCCCGCCAGCAAATGCTGTCGGGGTGGCTGCCTGGAAGAGCAGCCCCACAGCCACAGCCTCTGGGCAGGAGCAGGGGGCAGGGGTGGGAAAGGCTGCTTGGTCCCTTGTCAGGCAGCGGGATTGAGACCCACAGTTTGATGTGTGCAGGTGAACGTGCTGGTGGAGTTTCTGACGGAGAACTGCAGGGAGCTCTTTGAGGAGGAAGCGGGCAGCCTTTCCAGCCCAGCAGACGAGGAACTGCCAGCCCCCTTGGAGAGATTCAGAGGTGAGAGGGGGGACTGAGGGTTGGCACCGGCTGGGCCTTGGGACACCAGAAACCTCCGTGTTGCTTCTGACAGGGCTGGGCATCGAGTGTTGTCGTCTCAGCCCCGCTTGTCCTGTGGCCTCTCTTGCCACTGCTCTCCAAACATGAACGTTTTCCTCTGCAGGATGAGCTGAAGCATGCAGACAGGGCATCGGAGGGCTGACCACAGAAGTGTAGGGCTTCGGGTGGGGGTTGCTTTAGCTCTGTTTGCTTCCAAGAAGTCACCATGTTGCACATGCTTTTGCTTTCTAGACCTGAGTTTGGAAGAAAAAAGTGTCCCTGCAGGCAAAGTAGACACTGAGCACCGGGCAGAAGCGTTGCCACATGCACCCCCCTCTCTGCTCGGTGTCCTCACGGAAGATGGGGGAGATACGGCGGTGGAGTCTGAAGTGGGAGAGGTACGTCAGCTCCCCAAACACGGTGACAGCGTGTCTGGGGTAGGAGGGGAGTCGCTGCTGTGCCTCTGCCTGGCAGTAGAGCTGGTGTGGGTTTGGGTTATTCCTCCACCCCTTGGGATGATACATAGCAAGGGAAATCGGCAAGGTTGTGTCTCAAATGCACTCGGCAGGTGCTTAATCAAACCAAAGGCCCACAAAATGCCCACAAAGAGGCAGAGGGGAGCAGCTGTCAACTTCAGGGGGGTTTTGCTCAGGCCCTAGTTCATCAGAGCTTCCTCAGGTCTATTTGGGGGTCAGCAGGGGGACTGTGTGAACTGTGGCTGATGCAAACCAGCCCAAGGCATCTCCTCTGGAGATCTCAGGTACCAATTTAGCAAAGAGTCGCTTACCACTCCAGGTCACCCCTTGCCACATGCCAACCGTGACATTTCTGGTTTAGGCACCGCCAGCTTTGCCTCGAGCCACCCCCGAGAGCATGGCAGACTCCCTGGGGCGCCCAGAACAACTGGCCAGGTTTCCAGAGGAAAGAAGGTAAAATGAGCTCGCTTTGGTTAAAATCAGAACTGACTCCAGTGGGTCATGGCTTTCCCTATCTAATCCCACTGTGGGATGGAAAGATTTGCAGGCTCTGCCCACGACGAGGAGAAGAAGAGGAGCCGGAAGAGAAGAGAGACCTGGGGAGAAGAGAGCGAAAGCTGCGTGGAAGAGAAGAGGAGGAAGAGAGAAGGTGCTTCTGGCGACGGACCAGCGAAAAGACGCAGGAAGGCGCAGCAGGTCGGGCAGCCCAGGTGCGTGCCGGGCTCTCTGCCCAACTTTCACACCTCTCCACACTCCTCTGCGTCAGCCCAACGCGCTGGCGAGGGACAGCGAGGGACGGTGCTGCGCGGGGTCTGGAAATAACTCCCTGGCAGGGCCCAGGGGCTCCCGGCTGAGCCCTGCGGCGTGGCACAGGGGCACTGCGCGTCTCTGCGTGCGCTCGGGGCTCGAAGGGCATTGTCTGGGGGACGAGGCACCAGAGCCACCCCGTAGCCAGTGCCAGCAACAGCTCTCTGCTCTGGGCCGTCAGCAATTCCTCACACACGGTGTTCCCCAGAGAGGGCAGCACAACCCTGCCTCTTCCTGCCACCAGGGACTCACCAGAGCTTTCTGACTCTCTCCTTGCAGGTGCCGATTCATTGTCACCGCCTGATCCGCTGACTTTGGGGCCCCCAGCATTGCTGTTTGCAATAAAAAGTTGTTTTCTCTCTTGTGACCGAGTCCGCCACAAGACATTCTGGAGTGGGGGCTGTTGTTCTGTGATGGATCCTGGGGGAGGAGTTTGGGCTGGTCCCTTGTCCCAGCACCCTTCCCAGTGGGCGTCAGGGCTGAGTCGAGGTGCTGTAGGAGGGAAACCCAAGCCCAGAGTCACGCGGGAGGGTGGAGGTTGGACGGAGCCTGTCCAGGTCGTCTGGTCCAAGCTGGGCTCAAGCAGGCTCAGCTCGAGCAGGCTGCCCAGCACCACGTCCTGGGGAGTTTGGGGTTTCTCCCAGGAGCAGCGCTGTGAGCTCAGGGCGAGGGCGAGACGTAGGCAGGGCACGGTGGCCAGGAAGGGCTGAAGGTCCTTATGGGGCCACCATCCCCGGCAGCTCGCTGTCCCCCGGGGCCCTCATCCCTGCACACAGATTGTCGGGCGGTTTCCTCAGAGCCCCCGAACTCATGGCAATGGTACAAACCAAACGTCCCCTCTGGGCGGTAGAAACCCTCCCCTCAAACGCTGCACCCACTCCTGGGTTGGAGTCCTGCAGCTGCGCCTGGGGGGTTTCCTCCAACACAATTTTCCTCTGCACAGGGAAATACTAAACGCTCCCAAAGTAAGGAGCCGGTCAGGGGTTTCTGGTGGGTGAAGGGGGCAGCCGTAGCGCTGGGTCTCCCCGCCAGCCCCAGGGGGTACAAATACCTTTTAGATGGCCCGCAGGCACGGTACTGAGCAAGACCTCAGCTTGCCTTTGATTTTTTAAATCAATAAAGAAGTAAATAAACAAATAAAAAATGCTGTAAATAGCCTAAAACAAAGCTTCAGATGGAGAAGACAGCCGTGCTGGGGCACGCCGGGGCAGCCTGGTTTGCTGACAAGGCAGCTGGAGGCTCACAGCCCCCCCAGCCCCACTCCCCGATCCCCTGAAGGCTCACAGCCCCCCCCAAATATTTCTGTAGGACCTACACCCCCCCCCCCCCATTGACACTGACTCCACCCCACACCTTCACTGCAAGGTCCTTTATTCCCTTAGGACCCCCCAACCCCCCCCTCCCGACAGAAAACCCCCCAAAATACACCAAAAATAAAATGGGGGTGGGACTTCCACAAGCCATGCCCCCTCCCCTGCTCCTTCCCCCCCCCCCCGGGGTTTAAGGCACTTGGTGGGGGGGAGGGGGGAACAATCCACCGGGCTTGGGGCAGGACGGGGAAGTGAGGGGCTGGCGGGGGTGACCAGCAGAGATGGGGGGGTCACTGAGGGGGGTGGGCGGTGTGTCACTTTGGGGGCCGGGGGGGGAAGGGTACACCACCACGCACAGATGCTGTCCAAAATGCGTCAGGGTGGCTGCGGGAGAAGAGGAGGCGGAAAGTGGGGGGCTGTGAGCCCAAAGTGCACTACAGCCACCCCCAAACTGTGTCCCCACAGTGCTCCCCACAGACCTTAGCACCCCCAAATCACCCCAGACAACCCCAATATCACTATAAACCCCCCATATCCCCTCAAGTCACCCCAAAACCTCCCTATAGCCCCCCATATCCCCCATATTACCCCAAAACCTCCCATATCCCACCAAATCACCCCTCCCATATCCCCCATATCACCCCAAAAGAGCCCATAACCCCCCAAATCACCCCAAAACACCCCCATATCCCCTCAAACCCCCCATATCACCCCCAAACCAACTATACCCCCCAAACTTCCTCTATATCCCCCAAATCACACATAAACCCCCCCATATCCCCTAAATCACTCCCAAAACCTCCCCATATCCCCCCAAACACCCCATATGCCCCCAAACCCTCCCAAAACCTTACATATCTCCCCAAATCCCCACAAATCACCTCAAAACCTCCCCATATCACCCCCAAACCCCCATATCCTTCCAAAATACCCTTATATCCACCATATCCCTGCAAACCCCCCCCTGATCCCCCCAAATCACCCCACATTTCCCCCCCAAACACCCCCATATTCCACCAAATCACATTAAACCCCCCCACAGATCCTCAAATCACACCCCCATATCCCCCAAACCCCCCATATCCCAACAAATCACCCGCAAAACCTCCTATGTCCCCCAAATCTACCCCCCATATCCCCAAAACCCCCCATATCCCCCATATCCCCCCAAAACCCCCATAATCCCCCAAATCACCCCAAAACCCCCCCATATACCCCCATATACTCCATACTACCCCAAAACCACCCATAACCCCCCAAATCACCCCAAAACAACCCCATATCCCCTAAATCACCTCCAAAACCTCCCAATATCACCCCAAACCCCCATATCACCCCCAATCCCCCCATATCACCCCCAAACATCCTCTATATCCCCCAAATCACCCCAGAGCCCTTCTTGTTTTACCCTGAACTAATTAACTCTAATCTCTCCAAATTATTCCCAGTTCACTGATCACCTGAAGACCTCATTCCCGTGCAGCAGCTGCTGCCCATCACTGGTAAGGGGTGACATTCTCCATCACGAGACTTCTGCCCAAACACAGCTAGATCAAACTGCTAAGCAGTGCCAGAATATTGTACCAAATATTGTACCTTTTCTCTCGCTGCATTTTCTTCCTCTCCGGGGGACACTGCCTACAGCTCTGGAGGCTGTTTCTGTTGTATGGGCTGCAACATGTTCCCAAGAAACAAGACTTTGTGCAGGCGGCACAGCTCAGCTGGATCGAGCCCCTTTGCCCGTCAGTGGCTGACGGTCCGTGCGTGGTCAAAGACGACAGCCCTGCGTGGGCTCTAGGGTGCAGAACGCAACGTCATTTTCCATGCATGAACAGCACCCCGGGGTTACCTGTCACTGTGCTCCTCTGCACCTCTTAGGCCATTGCTTGGAGGCAAAAATGGTGAAATGAGGGGAGGTCGTAAGAGGAAGCCAAGGCCACCCCTCGATTACTGTGTTCAGTTTTGGGCCCCTCACTACAAAAAGGACATTGAATTACTCGAGTGTGTCCAGAGAAGGGCAACGAAGCTGGTGAAGGGTCTGGAGCACAGGTTGTATGAGGAGCAGCTGAGGGAACCTGGGGGGGTTTAGTCTGGAGAAGAGGAGGCTGAGGGGAGACCTCATCGCCCTCTACAACTCCCTGAAAAGAGGTTGCAGAGAGCTGGGGATGAGTCTCTTTAACCAAGTAACAAGCGATAGGACAAGAGGGAATGGCCTCAAGCTGCGCCAGGGGAGGGTTAGACTGGCTCTTAGGAAGTATTTCTTTCCAGAAGGGGTTGTTGGGCGTTGGAATGGGCTGCCCAGGGCAGGGGGGGGAGCCTCCATCCCTGGAGGGGTTGAAGAGTAGGGTCAACATAGTGCTGAGGGATATGTGGAGTTGGGAACTGTCAGTTTTAGGTCAATGGTTGGACTGGATGATCTTCAAGGTCTTTTCCAACCCAGATGATTCTGTGACTCTGTGACTTTGCCAAGTGAATTTAGTCCAGCAGAGTCCCATTCTGCACTTTTTATGCAGCTTGGCTAAATAGGCTGCAAAGTGGGTTAGTTTAAAACAAAGTAAACCACTTCCACCCCCCTGCACCTCCCAGATAAAATTCCTGGTGTGGAGACTGGCGATCTCAAGCAGTGCCTCGGCCTCATCTCCTAGGGCTTTTGCTGTCATACGTGAGACATAGTAACCGACTGCAGAGACCCAAGTAAGCATGTTTTACTAAAAATATTTTTATTTTTCCTCTCTCACAGCACTAATCAAGTTTCATTAACATTCAAGTACTTACATTATCTATGAAAAGCTACCCTATTACTGAAAAATCACCCCAAAAATATTCTACTCCCTTTTCTCACTCTCAACTCCAGAAACCGTTCCCCTCACTTTATGAGCTGTCTGATCAAATGGTGCCACTGTTCCTCCTTATTTTCTTTTGTCAAAGAGAAAAGTTTGACCTATATGAAGTAGTATCCTCATATTTTCCTTCCAGAAAACTTGATTATGTCTGTAACTGGAGTGCCATGAGCATGGCAAAAGAGAAAGTGCTCACCCCAAACAAGTTGAAGTTGAGTAAGGAACAGTCTTTTCAAAATGAGGCTTAACCACTGGAAAAGTTGGGGCAACTTGACACTAGTATAGGCTATTTTCTAGGAATTATCCCCAGCGTGACGTGCTCAAAAGGAACTCTTCAAAGACAGTGGTGTTGCTGTATGAGGCACTTTGCAGGATTCAGGTGTTACATACTACAGAAGACTTTCCTTCCTTGTGTGGGAAAACAAAACACCAAGGAAGTGAGGCAAGGGCTTAAAAGACTTATTAAAGTTATAAGGTTACAAGCTTATTCTCTTGGGAAAGTATCAAAAGTTTTCAGCGCATAGAAGAGATTGATCTGAACTAGGATGTCCTATTCCAGATAGTTTCAGAAACTAGATTTACTCAAATGTGGGGGGATGGGGGGGGTGGGGGGGGGGTGGGGGAGGGCAGGCAGGGGGGCAAACCAGTGGAAGTCACTGTTGGTACCCCAGGAGACTTTCTTTGTGGGATTTGAGTTCTCTCAGCATACCAGCAGTGCATGACCCCACTCCATACACAGAAGCTTGTATTCCCCTCGTCAGCCAACGCTGCAGTGATACACGCATCACACAACACTGCTGGAGTACAACCTTCCTACGGCCAAGGAAGTTCTGAAGAGAACAAGAAAAGTTTAAGTATCACCAGATGTCTTCTCCATGTGAACATATAGACCAAATTTCCATGAAATGGTGCTTGCCTTTGGTCTTTGCTAGGTAAAGAATTGAGCTCTCCTCCCTTAATAGACTAACACTAATTCTCTGTGCTCTGCAAGCTAATTGATGAACCTTATGCTAAGGTAAGACTAAAATAAAGAGTAGGCATATTCACGCTCAGCTTTTGATCAGTTACAGTACTTATCAGAAAGAGTCAGAAGGCAAAAGGGAAATGATGTCCTAAAACACCTTTTTGCTTTGCTGTCCAGAGGAGCTGAAAGAATGACAATACCAAGCCAGTCTCAGTGTTGACCAGGAAAAAAATTATTTCCCATTACTTCCAAAGAACTGAAAGTGAACACCTTTATATGTGACAGTATCAAAAAAAACCTGCTTGCTTGAATTCTTTTTTTTCCCCTTCATATCACACCCATGCTCTTCCTGCTCAGGAAATAATTGATAATCCTGACATAGACAAGTTGGTACACAAAGCCTGACCCATTTTCTAGGCTACCAACACTCAGGCTCAAACTCCAAGAGCTGTAGGAAGTACAGAAATCACCACCCCTTGACCAAAGCAAAAGGAACATGCTTTATTTCTGTATATATTCAAAATCAGTAACCATGGAGTTTGATAACCAGGTCTCCACCTATGAAGGAAGTTAATTCAGTGCAATTCTTGCAGTTGCAAAGGCTACCTTAGGGACAGAAAAACAGGGTAAGGGAAGCAGACAACATTTTTGTACATGTATATATAGCTACTCTAATGGCCAGATTATATTGAAAACACCCATTCAAATGGCTTCCAGAAAAAACAGGTTTTCATGTAGCCTCCAGATAGCTCAGCAACACTGATAGAGTTTTAGTAAATACAAGAACTTAGAAAAACTGGCAATAAAAGGTGGAAATACAGTAGCATCCCCGAGTGTCCCAGTGGCTTGACTAAGTTGAGAGATTCTACTTCCTAGTTAGTTGCACAGATAACTAAACTAAAATTTACCAGAGTCATTGAAATAAACTGTTAAATGTTTTGTCACTTGTTATTTACCAACAAAATCAGAAAGAAGCACAAGTTATTTGAAACTATGAAATATTGTATTTGATAGGGAGAACAACTCTATCAATCAGCAATTTCAGAGATGTCGAATGGCTGAAGATATTTCTATTACTTCCACACATGTGAATCAATAAAGAAACCATACATGCAACAATCAAGTAATTCAGCATTCTTCCAATCCTGCGCTTACCTTGCAAATGTTTTTTGGTGAAATAAGAGCTATAAGGCCATTTGATGATTTAATAAGCAATCAAACTGTCATTCAAGGCAACACGATGACATATGAGTTTCACTGCAGGCAAGTGCAAGGTTATACACATTGGAAGGAACAATCCAGCTAAACAGGCACATGCTGGTGGGTTCTAAAATTAACTGACTCTGTTCAGAGAAAACAACAAGGGTCAAGATGAACAGCTGACTGAGAACATCTGCTAAAAATGGAGAAAACCAGACACAATGTTAAGAGCAAGACAAAGAATAAATATTCCAAGTACTGTCCTATTGTTTGACTGTTACATGACTTCACCTTGTATATATTTACTGTCTCCAGCTATGAGACTTCTGTAAAATGAGCAACTAGCACCTACATGAGGCAAGAATCTTCACTGCTGTGCTCTTCTATAGCCCTGAAAGAGACCAATCCAGGTATCTGGACCACGGATAGCAGAAAATGGAAGATCTCGGGAAGGACAAAAGGGGCTCAAAGTATAAAACCCTACCTGTAAAGAGATACTAAGTGATATTGCATTTATTTTTGTTTAGAATTACCTGATCATCACCTGGATTTTATATCTTTCTATTAGAATGAAAAGAGGGAAGAAAGAAGATGACAATACCAAGCATGACAAGGAAATCTAAGTTCTCCTTCACACAGACAGAAGATGAAGACAAAAAGTTGAAGCAATGGAAGAACTGAATGGTTTGTGGTTCAGGCTCACTTCGCCACTTTCAAGTTAGAAAGAATAAAGTATCAATCTTTGTTGAAGAGTATAGGGGTACAACTCCATTTTACAGCCATGAAACTAGAGAAAAGACAGTATGAGAATCTGATCTTACAAGTCAGGATCTACAGAACTATGCATTATCCTTATGAAAAGACATTTCATGCTCAGACAATCGACTGGATAACAGCAGAGAAAACCATATCAGAGTTTGTTGCCACTGAATTGACTCACAACACTGTTGTCACATTTAAGTTACTGTCACATAAAGATGAAAGGAAAACTACTTCTACTAAAAAGATTACTAATGACCATTTATACATTGATTTGCATTTTTAAAGGTATCACATTTGTTAAAGCTAAACTGCAACAGGTATTCAAAGTCCCTTTTTTTCCTCTCAAGAAAAACAACTTTAATCTCATGTTCAAGTCAATCCAATTATTTTTCTCTTCAATCAAACAAAAGACAACAGAGAGCAGTAGTCCAAAAAAACAAACAGAAAACCCCACTTAGAACTTAAATCATGGAATGATTTCAAAAGGACAGTAAAGTTGCAGCTGTACTATCAAAAATAAGCAGCACTTATCTGGCTGTATGAGCAAACTATCACTGCCTCTACAGACAAACCTGTTGTTGCTGATGAACCAGCATGGCTTGGAGGGAGGGAACAAAAAAAAAAAATCTCAGACTCGATGTTAATAGAGAACTTCTGAAAAATTTTTGTGGTCAAGACTATACCAAACCTCAAAAGGCAATCTTGTAGACAAGATGTTCTTCCTATGGTGCTAAACACTATATATGTGCAAAACAGACTGATAAGGAATTATTTAAACAAAGATATCATAGAATCATATACATGAAGGGTGACAGATCAAAATGCAGTAATAATCAAAATAATCCAATAGTCCATGTAAAAACAGTGTTGCATGGTTGGCATTAATTCCAGAAAATAAAAATAAGAAAGCTGCATGAGCAACAGGTTAGAGTACTTGATCATTTACTGGGATTGTCTTGTTTCATCCATGTCAACAGCAGGTCCTTGTCAATGCAATTTCAGCTCTTTCTGAAAGATGATCAGGACTGTTCCTCAAACAGTGCAAAATCCTATGAAATACAGTCACTGCCTGTGACTTCAGTAAATGCTACACTGATGAAACGAAAAGCGTTTTAAATGTTTACTCGGTCACTGATTATAAGCTGAAACCTTACTGCATATAGCTGTTCTAGTTGAGCAGAACTGGATGGTTAGAATAAAATGTCAAATGTCTGAGAGTGGGTCACTTTAATAGCAGATTATAATTATTTATGGATATTATAATCCCCAAAGAAAGAATATTGTGCTTATAAATTACTTTAGAAGAGTAAATAGAAGACAGTTAGAACCACACAAGTGATGAAAAACATTGTGTTTCTCCACATAGTGCCAATTCCTTTTTTTGTCACTTCAGAGAATTTATTGCATACTCATTTATTTTCATTAAAAGTTATGGAAGGTATACTGGCCAGCTGAAAAAAACAACTTAAACCATTCCACACCGGCATAGTTCTTACTGCACAATGGATAAATTATGAACACTTCCAAAGACACCATTCCTAAAAAAAAAAAAAAAGATTCAGACACAAACTTCTTGAACAGTATTTCAGCTTTAATGGAACCAGAACCGTAAACCATCAGAACAATTCTATACATCTATATAAAGACTTTGGAGCATGACTAAGTACCTATTACTTCCTATATACAATCACCTGAAATAATAGTGTAAATATGCTTTAACTAGAAAATACAAACATGCTTTTGTAAGATTGTTTCGCTGGTTTTGAGCATAGTCGTCACTTGAAGATCCTTCTCTTTTTTTCTATAAAGATCTGAAAAAGATGATATTTCAAGAGTTACTTAGCATTTCTTCAGGGACAAATGACATGCACTTCTAGACCCATGTAACCAATGACATGGTTTTTCCCAGAAGCTGTTTTCAGAATGAATTTTGCCTATTATCAGAGGTCTCCAGAACAGAGACACCATTTTAGTGCATCATAATAAGCAATAAATACTGGGAACATACAAAATTCCATTTTTTGCTGAAACAAATATCAAAGTCCAAAGAAAACAGTGATCTGAAAGCAGCCCTCACTTCTTATCTCTAATACTCATTTTGTGAAACAGGAATGTTCAGAAAACATATTTTTAGCTTAAATTTCTTTAGCTTTCTGACTTTCCCAGGATTCAGTCTTTAACTTTTCCTTTTACTTCCAAGCTTCTTTTGCCCTGCATTCCTGTCATTTTCTTCATCCTCCTGTGGACAGCATTTTGGTTACTGCTGCATCTATTCATACAATTTACAGAAAAGTCAACAGAATAATTCAGTATGGGCAAACGCTCACCAGAGCAAATGAAAAAGGACTGAATAGAATGAAGAGATGTACTTCTAACAGCCAGAGCACGCTCAGCACTTTAGTTACTGACAAAAGCATAGAGCTGGATTTCAGAAACAGTCCATCAAGCCCTGGCCTGTAAGACTCTCTATAGGCTGGCTT
The DNA here is from genome assembly GCF_047716275.1 of Strix uralensis. Classification (NCBI taxonomy): domain Eukaryota; kingdom Metazoa; phylum Chordata; class Aves; order Strigiformes; family Strigidae; genus Strix; species Strix uralensis. Next base: position 56,261,000 of record NC_134012.1, on the reverse strand, counting down.
AGACAGGGCAACGCAATTGAAGCACACCCAGGAGGCTATTTAAACTGTGCTTTGAAAAGCATGGGTGTATCCAAATCCTAAAGTAACCCTAATATCAGCTGGGCAGAAAAGGAATCAGAAATAACCTTAGGTGCTCACTCGCCCTGCAAAGTTCACTGTACACGCAGACCTTTCTCTTCAGTGTTTGAATCAGGCTATTCCAAATCTATGGATTCCTTAATGGTCTCTATTTCTATTATCCCTTTATGCTACTCTTAAACGAACACCAACTACTGGAAAAACAAATTAAGACTCAACTGTTGTACTAGAGGAAAAAGTAATACTCCACAGAGCACAGCTAAGGTATCTAAGAATCCAAATGTGAAGTATCTCTGTGACTACTGTCTGGGTGATTGTAATGGTTTAGCCCCTGCCGGGGTCTGAGACCACGCAGCCGCTGCCCCTCCCCCACAAAGGGAGTGAATTACAAAGCCCCGGTCTGAGATAAGGAAAGGTTTAATACAGCAGTGCAATAGCAACACAACAAACAACAACAATAAGAATAACAGTAATAACAATGAACAGAGCAAAATAGCTACCAATATAGCAGTGAGAGAAAACCTGGCGGCGCGAACCCCACGCGACCACCGATTCTTCCCGCGCTCTGGTGCCTGGAGGTGAGGTCAGCATGGCATATGAATAACCCGGCTAGAGCTTCCTCCCCCACTGCTGGGGAAACTTAACCCTATCCAGGCTAAACCAGGACAGTGATACAGCAAGTCAGCAGTCACACGCAGAGAAGAGAGGTGAGAAAACAGAGAAAATTAAAGTAACACATCGGTAAGAAAAGACCAAAAGAAATGGTTAGGTAGAATCAATGAATAAGTCAGTACTTTCAAACCTCTTCTGCCGTTTGACTCGTTCAGGTTTGTTCTGTCCCCCTAATAGTCTATTTTAAGCCAAGATTACAGAAATAGCTTACAGCGGACAGAACACTAACCCGTAATGACTTACCGAAGAATCAGGGATATCTAGAGGGCAAGAAATGTCAGTTGTGTACAGCTTTCTCTTAGCTCATTTTGGCTCGAGCTCCTTTCCTTTGACACTTTCTGGTTCTGCAGACTCGGGAGAGCTTATTGTTGCCATCAGCTTCTTTGCTACAAGAAAATTTTTATTGTAAATCTTACTGGTTTATGAGCCTCAAAATTAATGAGCAAAGGTTTAATGAATAAAGTTTTATTAAAACCAGTTTAAAAATGAAACAGATGTAGTCTGAAATTTAAACATAAAAATTCAGAAGTGGTATGTATTTGACTACCACAGTCTTCTATATCCAGAAACAGTTTTCTATAGCTTCAAATGCAAAAGCTTAAAGGACACATTTAAATAGCACCAAAAAAATCAATTTGGATTCAGATTTCACTGGATGCTAAATCCAACAGGAATTGAAAACCAGGCTTTGTACTGACAGAAGCACAAGGCTGAGTCAATTTTCTCTATGTACTTGTATAGTTTTATCAAACTAGTACCAGCTCTATGAAGAGATGAGCGTGTGCATCTTATGAGCTAGAAGGAAAGAAGAGATCCCAAACAATACTAAGTTATGCAAAAGAGGGAAAAAACACAGGACACGGTAATAAAGGTTACAAATCAGACCTCATTTGCTCAAATTAAGTATTTTCAGGGTGAAATTTTGAGTAGTGTGAATTTGGTTTCCATTGATAATGACATGTTGTCCTCATGGAACCACTCTGACAAATGCAGAAAATTTTAAAAATCCCACTATCTTAATTTTAACTGTCCATGTTGAATAGTGGGTGACCTTGTTTTAACCAGCCAAATAATAGTGTCTTTTAGAATTTAACACTGGTGATTCCTTGTGCCCTCTGCTAATTTTAATCTTAAAAAACCAAACCAGTAACTCAGAAATCATGTCTTACTGTAGGAAAGAATAAAAACATATTCTTCAATAGAAAGTCCTAGCAGTTAATTTTCCCAAGGCTATGCTTAAACTTAATGAAATCCAATAATTGCTTCATAGACAGTTTATTGAAGTCTTCCACATATTTTCAGGAGATACCAGCTTTCAGAATCTGTAGAACTAATCTTCCTCTCCCACATACGTACTTCAAAAAACATTAATACAATTTCCACAGAAACAAATCAGGAGGCGGGGGAGGGATCACTTAAAGAACAAGGTCAGATCTGGGTTTCAGTTCAACTCTTGATTTTTTTAGATCAGCAGGTCAAGTTTCTGAAATTGCCTTTAACTGTTTTACTGTAAGCAAGAACAAAGTAACTCAGACATTTTGAGCTTAACATTGTTTTTACAATCAATTTATCTGCACATATTCCACACTGCATCCTTCCGCTCTACCTGGCTTACCTCTCACACTTAACCTAAACTCTAGATCCATGTGGTCCTTGTAATCCAGTCAGCCTCTTCTACTCTGCAAGATTCAGTAGAGCAGGCCCCAGTTCAGACGCCATGGTTTCATAAATGAAAGAACAACTGGACGCAGCAGACGTGGCCTTTAACAGCATATACATTATCAGATTACAGTAGAAAAAAGCTATTCTACAATACTCAGATAACATGGAATAAGCATTATTTATTCTGTACAAACCTTTAGAGTGAATAATAACAGGAGAACTTTGGAAAAAATCTCCAGTTTTTCGTAGCGTTCCATCTTTCTTTTTAGCTGACTTCTTACTTGAAGTAGATTCTTGCTTTCTTAAGGGATATACGTTTCTAAACAACTTTGTAGAAGACATCTGTACAGAAATACAAGATCATTGTTTAAGTTGAAAAACTGACTTATCTTCAAGTTTAATTCCATTTTATTTGACTTCAATGTTATTTTCAAGCTGACATTCTGAGCTTTGCTACTGATACCTCTGTTCATTATACTAATGATACTGCCACAGCAAGCAATGTAGACAACCTTATTTTATACCCAAAAGAAAAAAAATTATCAGAGTTTCACAGAATACATTTAAGGGCATGAGTAAGATAGGAAACAACTAGTTTCTTTTACAAAAAAGTAGATTCAAAGTTTTAGAGTATTTCATTAGACCAGCTGTTGTAGTTATAAAACAGAAGGAAACTGATGGTGAAAATAAGTCTTCTGTCCACCCTTTGAGCCTGCCCAGGTTACTACTAAGGCCTAAAATCATATTTTTATAATTGTCATGCATACAGATGACACAAACCTTAGTTTTACCTCAAAAGGAATTGCCTATAACATGACATATGCTAAGAGTATGTTCAGACTAGTCTTCGTAACTACTCAGCATGCAACATCCTTCCCTGTGAATCCCTGTACGCTGCAGCTAGTACACGTTCTTGGCAAATACAGACTGACTCTCTTTGGTTAGCTTAGAAAGTTTAGCAGGAAGACAACGTAAGTGTTTAAGAATCCTATCAAAATACATAGATAAGGATAAGATACTGCTGCATAAGAATGTTTGCTCCTTTCACGAGTCCACCTATACAGAAAAGGTGGACTCGTGAAAGGAGAAACTAACTTCAAAATTGAACATAACCAAACTATTGTCTTGTTGCTTGTAGAAGGTGAATTAGTCATAGCAGGTTTTGCATTTTTCTTGTTCTCACTTTTCACAAAATCCTAAGAAAATAAATATGACAAATTTTAACTAGGATTCTTCTGGAAAGAACAATTATCTGTATTAGAGAAGCAGCCACTGTTTAAATGCTATGACTAACAGTAGGGAGGCATTGACTAATACTGGATAGAGGTAACTATTCAAATGTGAATGAAACGCTAAACAAACTTGTGGAAGGGAACTAGAAATGCCTGTAGTCAAACCATTCTGACATTTACTATTTTCTTCTCTCCATTATTTCCTATACTTTTGTCTTTAAGAGATTTGACAAGCCAACACACAAATTGAAATTAATAAATCTAAGTGTAAATTCAGATTTATGGTGACAAGTATGAAAGCCAGGTTGGTAGCACAGTGCCTGGTTAAGCTGTCTTGTAATGACATCTTCTATCTCGTGAAGTGGTGCCAAGAGAGTTCAGATAACCGACAGCCATACCAGCTGGTAACAGCATCAGAAAATGGAAAGAGGGTTTTGTTCTTTAATTAGAAGGGAGTCTCTGCAAAAGATTTGGTTTTGTTTGTTTCTAAAAAACCAAGGGGGTTTTGTTTTATTTTTTTAAAAAATTTGACACGAGCAGTATGTGGTTATGTTAGCACTACAGGTTTCCCCTCAGTCCTTAGTTTTAGTTTTAACAGTGCTTTTCAGTTTTAGGAAATTTAAAAACCAAATTGTGTCTTCAGTAGACTTGTAACAGTTAAAGTTACTGAATCACTTTATAATCTATCTCTGTTTGGCATATGTAACATGAAGATAAATATTTAAGAGTAACATTCAGGTGAATAAAACAGCAATAAGATACTTCTAAAATTAGTTCCATGTTATTGAAAAATTACTTAGCTAAATGTTATCCCATCGGGGTATGAACATCTACACTATGAGAGGATTTATAAACGGATCAGTACAACAGTCTTCTCAAAACATGGGTGACTACGTTGGATGAAATATATCCATCTGTAGATAAGTGCAGTACTTTTTCAGTGCCTTCAGAAGGATGATTATTTTTACACTTACTTTTCCAGCAGCCTAAGAGAATACTACTCTCAAAGAAAATTGGTTCAAGACATAGGAAGTTTAAATCAACTCTGGACATTATTCCAGAATGAAGTGTTCAATTCCAGATGAATTAACTTACACAGCTTTTAACAGTTACTTTTGCAATCCAAATTTAACAAAGTGAGTTTATCGAAGTACTGTTGAACACTAATCACTGAAGTGGCCATTCCCCTTAACTATTTTACTAAGAGATTAAAAAAACATCACTTGAGAACGCTTGAAGGAGAATGCTAGAAAAGCATCAGACACTTCACTCCCCAGCTGAGACAAACTCACTCAAAGCGTCACTTACCACTTATGCAAATGATCCACAGGTCACCTCCCTTATACCCCCCTGTCAGCTGCAGAAGTCCTTACAAGTGCAGAGATTCATAAGCCCCACAAGTAAGATTACAGGTATGTAAGTACCACCACAATGAGGTGTCAGGGTTTCAGAGCCTCTGTAAGTGTTGTAGAGATAGCTGTGTTTGTGCTAGTGCTGATAAAAGGCAGAGGAAAGAAATGTGCAGTTCGAGTAGGAGCGGAGAAGATTTTTACCAGCCTGAACTGCTGTGAAGCCTTAGTCTCGCATGTAGACACCACAGCACTCTAGGAAGGCTGGTGCATATAACCTAGCACAGCTGAAGGAATTAAAGAGGAATTAAGTTCTACAGAAAACAGGGAGGTTCAGGTGCTCATGCAATTAGTTCTGTATATTCCCTCTAAGTACAAAAAGATCAAAGAAAACACAGACTGGACAAAAAGTCAAAGGAAGTGGTCTTGAAACTCTGAAATGCATTGATTAAGCCCAGGGGCTTAACTTGTAACTGCCTATTAGAAGAGATTATAATTGATACCAGTGGTTGTTTAAACCAAAAGAAGCAGTTCTATTGAACTGGTCTGTAATCCTGCAGATCACAGCTAGAGACAGAAGCAAACAGTAAGAGCAAGGAGAGAGAAATTAAAAGGTAAAGAGGAAGTACCGATCAGGGACAAGTGTCCAGAGTCTGGATAAATTGAAATCTATGACTTTATTCAACATAGGCCAGAGATCCACCAACTGGCAGGGGGTGGGGCATGGGGGGGAAGAGGTTTAAATATTCTCTCTATGTATCCTTAGGATCTCAGTGAGAATCAAAAGGATAGGATTTTAACAAATGATCGGAGTAATAAATTGAAAAACTGCACAACGTATTTTGTCAGTTGGTCTAAGTCATACCTCATCCATCTCTTCACTCTTCCTTTTCTTTCTTGGCTTGAGCATTTTAACTGTAAGTGGTAAGGTGCTGCCCTGGTGCTTCACCTCCATCTTACTGGGTTGCAGAGCTGTGAACTGGATTTCCACCTCTGGTTTTGGTAACTGACTAGTATTTCCATTTTCTGTGGACACTTCTGAAGAGTGAAGGACAATTTCTGAATGGTCCTGCAAATACATGGAAATTTTAAGAACACAAGTTTTGAAATAACTGAGTTAAAAAACCCATAATACATATCTTTCCCCAATGGATTGCAAAGTAAGCATTCCACTTTCCAGCTGTTCACTTTCAGAACACTTCTAATTGAAGGAATCTACTTCAAGCATAGCAGAGTTTAACCCTTACTTTCTAAATCTTTGTTACATTTAAAAAAGTTAATGTTTCTATCCACAACCACAGAACTTGAACTCAGCCTGATACTTTGTTTCCAAGTCATTTTGCTCAAGGGCAGAGACAGTCACAGTTTTCACAAGTAGCAGGAGTAGAATTGATATGACTTTCATCTTAACTCTGCTGCTCCTGAGGAGCTAGGCAGTAATGGGAGCTTTTGAGAGAAAAGTATAACCTTTCTCTAGCCTATCTTTAAGGAACTCTCCCTTCCCCTTCTACACCGGAGAAGCTGTGCAAGTAACGAGGTCCAACCAGCAAGCTACAAGCCAAATTCAACCTATGAGAGACTTCTACATCACCACCTGTTCTCTGGAGGAAGAGCAGGCACTAAGGCAGCCCGCTGCCCACAAGCTGAAAACCTTGTCTTGTACCTGCTCACAGCCAAACCGCACGGACTGCACAGGGAGGGTGGGACGGAAAAGTCAGTTTGCACAATTTTTCTTCCTCATCAGCACTTACCTTCCACCATCCACCCAACCTGTTTTTCTTAGCAAAACCAGCAAGTTAGAGCTGTGGTCTTCCCAGCTCCTGCATCTCTGTGGCAGCAGTTTAGCTGGGACTCTGAGTGGGAATACGAGCACCACTGCATTCCCAAAAATGGAGTTGGCTAATAAAAACATTTTTCTTTGTAACTGCTACTTCATGAGAGTTAGCAATCAAAAAGTTACGTAGGAATGGCTAGCGTCGTTAGCTAACAAAGTTATACACAAGAATCCTGCAGTGGAAGAAAGCAAATCCAATTTGCCCTGCTATTTCTCATCCATTTAAAAGGGTTTATTTATCTTTTTTTCAAGTGACTTATCTAATAATCAGCCACTTCATAAGCATTGGTGAGAGGCAGGATTTCAAGAGCATGCAGTTGAAGTCAGATATAGCTATTCACGTGATTATGTTACACATCTTTCATTTCTACCAAAAGCCACTAAATCAGGTGATCTGATCACCGAGAAAGGTATTTGCAGAAGAAAACTTTAGCATTGTTCAGACAGCAGGATACATTTTCTTCCCTATTCTGCATTTAGCAAAACCCATACAACTGCATAAAATTTTTAAATTTCAGTTTTGTACCTACCTCACTTAATGAAGAGGCACTGCTAAGACATCGAGATAATGAATAATTCCTTTTAACTTCATCATATCTAACTGGAATACTTTGTCCAAGTAAAGGATTAGTTCTGCTTTGTCTTTCCATGAAGTGTAAATATTTAGAATGAGAAAAGATTATGCTAAACTGTAAACCTCAAAATATTTTGATTTTTCTAAAGCTACAATACAAAAGCTCAAGTGCAGACAGCTAATGAACACCTGGGCTGAAAGACAACACAAGTCGAAGGCAGTAACCTCGACTCACGATGCCATCATAAGACGTGCCCTGGTGGGTCTCACCAACAGTCTGTCTAGTTCAATATTCTGCCCCAAGAGTGGCAAAGGGAGATGCTATTTAAGGATAACGTGTGTGATCCTGGTCACCTTGTCATCTGTTCTCTCCATACTCTCCCAGCATTCTCAGCTGTTGCATTAGAATTGTCAGAGTCTACACCACTGCCTAACCCTCAGAGTATCCATTTAAAAATATATTTATGGATTTCTACTACAAAATTTTTCTAATCCCTGCTGACAGTACCTGTTGCCACCACCTCCAGAAGATTACTAGCTGCTTCGTACAGGAATATGTTATTTTAACTGTCTTAAAATTATCTCCTATTAGTTTCATGAAGCGCTGCCCAGTTCTTGCAGGATTTTACCAAGGACAGTTGTGCCTTCTGTCTACCCATCGCAGCCATGATTTTGTAAACCTCAGCCCCACAACCCTCTGGTGGCCTTAACCTCTCCTAATCAGAGTGCCAGCTTCTTAGCCTCTCCTCACAAGGCAGGAGACACACATCGTCCTGATCACCTTGGATTTTCTTCTTTATCTCCACTATATCTTTCCTGAGAATTATTTGACTTCCCCCAAAAACTCTACCCCATTCACTTCACCACCATAACAGTTTCTCACATGATAATCCTGTAGTAGCCTCTCCTTACTCATAACATCAAGTACTGCTGCTACTGGCTTGAGGTAAATACTTCAGCACCAACTCTTCACAACAATTCTTCTCTAGAACTAATTTTATAGCAAAAATAACTAATTTTATGGTGCTCTCTTAGCTGCCATTACAAAGCTATATAAAGCAATAACCATTCTGACAGCTACTCTCTACTCCCTCATACATCACAAGCTTTATCTATTCGGCACTAGCTGAACTGATGAAGTAGCAAGAAACTGGCCAGTCTTATTTGGCAGTAGACAGGAAAGAGATGAAGAGATGCATTTTATCATTCAGTCCAGTTCTGCCACAAGAGGAGAATCGCATCTTCTAGCAGCCAGGGGAGGGTCTGCTAGGAGATCCATGTTCAGCTCTCTTCATTACTAGTTAGCAATGAAGTCACATAGCATTAATTCAGTTTAACAGGAAAACTACCTCACTGAATACTGCTCATGTAGCACACAGGGATTTGGTCAGAATCAGAAGGCTCAGTACAGGTGCAAGCCTTTTAATTTTTGTTCAGGAAATATGCAAAATCGATCTTTTCTTTGTGTAAACTTCAAATATTGTTTTGTTTTTAAGTAAGATGAAAGATACTGTTCTGTTCTTGTGAACCCCATATGGACTGGCAGCTCTAATTACAGAACCATCTCTATTACCACACTATAGGTGATATCGGGAAAGTTGTTTGAGCTGAAATCCCCTTACCAGTGACATAACCAAACAGAGGTGACATCACAAATATTATGTCTTCAGATCTCTAGAACCTGGATTAGTTAACTAGTTTTTCCCTCAGGTACAGAAGTTTTATAGTGTATAGAGAGGTGATGTTCTATTAACTAAAGTACTTCTTATTTCTGAGAGGGGACTTGAAAGAGGGAGAGGGAAGAATGAACAAGAACTCAGAACTAATGATACAGCTAAAGTACGAAGAACTACAGGAAGTAACTTTTGGGAGATTCCCCACATTGCTGAAATATATAGTGAGCAAACAACAAAACAACGAAGTTATTAACAACATATCATTAGTACATACTTTCTACAAATATAACAAACATACCTCTTTGTTTACAGACTGATCTATTTTATCTTGTCCTTCAGGTAAAGGTACTTCTGCCAAAGACTGAAGACTTTTATGGTTAACGCGTTGTTTCAATTCCTTTATAAAGTCATCTTTCTCAGCCACCTGTTTTCTTAGTTCTTCTGTATCAGTTTCCTTATCCTAATAAACATAGCAAAAATTGCCACAAATTGCAGGATTGGCAAAAGAAATTAACATGTGCATGAGCATCATTACAATTACTCAGCAGCATCAGTTTTAGAATTGCAGGCTCAAACAGCCAGCTGTCCAACAAAACGCCAACAACTTCATGTATGAGTGGCCTCTATTTAAAGTCAAGAAAGGTCATATAACAGCCTGGGAAGATGTAACGCAAAATTTTTATTTTACTCTACTTATGTAGGGTTATAAAAGTTCACCTCCCATTTGCTCATGAAGTTCTTGGTTCTGTGAAAAAGGCAGCAGATGTGATAGTTGTTTCAGATTTCCAGTCCAATCAAATCGCAATCAAATGATCAAATGGACTTGAGTGTTTATTTGAACTAATAAGTTTTTTGAAACTTCAGTTACTGTTACAAATTCAGTTTCAGAAAAGCATAAAGCTTTTTTTATATTAGCTGCAAACAATTTCAATATGTTTGAAATAGAGCCAAAACTTCTACAAACCATCTGAACTGTTCTGACAGTTTAGTTTGGCATAGTTAGTACTATCTTATGGCCTTAGTAGACTTGAGATGTAGATCTTAAAAAGCTCACACCGAACTAGTTTCACTACAAATATACAAAAGCAAACCATGCTTCAAATTAGAAAAAAAATGTGTCTATACTTATACTCTTTGTGAAGAGAATTTTTGTCAAGAACCACCACTCCTGCTTGCCCACTTTTTGATTTTATTACTGGAAAGTCTCAGGCAAGCAAAGTCACAGACAAAGTGAAAGTAGTCCTAAGCTCCTAACATCCTCCTGTACTGATTGCAGGTCCAGAAGGTCATTGCTAACTACTTCTAGATGCAAGTATAGCTTTAGATTGTACAGATTCGTATAATAATTTCATATGCTCAGGAAATTACAACCTTGATACAGTCCAGTGACCAGGCAAGGTATCCGCCTTGTTATCAACTATCAGTCACTCTACTTTGAAAGCAATATGGGAGCAAAACCACTAGCATTTTGACCAAGTATTTTTACTGGAAAGAAGCTTTTTTTGTCAACTACTGCCTGCTTCTTCTCTTCCTGCTAAAGCCTCATAGGCTTCCCCCCCCCCCCCCCCCCCTTTTTTTCTTCAGAAAAGCCAAGCAGGAAATCTTGTTTTTCAAGGTATGTTTTCTCAGCTTCATTAAGTAGCAATTCATTTAAGCATAGGTTACTTATTGGTGTTTTACACACAAGATGAAGTTTGAAGAATTCACAGCAAGGTGGTGGTGGTGATAGGACAGAAAGGAACAGGCACTTTCACTTCCATTAGGTATTATGCTTTTTCATTTTGTGACACTCCTGTTCTTCCCTTTTCACACGGAGAAGATCTCATGTAGGCTTTGCCATGTGATAAAGTGAGGGGACTTTGACAAAGGCCAGCTCCCCTCAAGCGCCCACACTGTTAACACTTGACACGAGATCTGCTCTGTACTAAAGACTTACGCTAGAGGACTCTGCTGAGACCTCCAGTCACTTACAATTTCTGCTTGTTGCTCTACCAACGTCTTCCACAAATTTTCTCATTTCTCTGTTGCAATGGCTCTCAGCTTCTTTCACTTGACTTATGAGTCTCATTTTCTCCTCCGGCCAGTTCTTTCTATCAGTTTGATATTTTGCCTCATTCTCCTATTTTAGTGGAACCAGAAATAAAGCCATAGGCAGAGATTAAGGGACACAAAAAGAAGTCTTAAAATCCAAATTACCGTTAAACACATTAGTTTCAAAAAGATATCAGAAATACTAGCACAGTTTTACTCCAGCATATTCCCAAGTGTAAGTATTACATTCCCGTTTGTTTTTTCCATTTAAAACAATTGTTTAGCAGTTTTCAGAATTTATTATTCAGACTGGCATGTCTTCAGGGAACAGACTATTTTTCCTCTAAAAATGCTCTGGGTAAGTCACAAACACTATTAAAGTTACACCAAAGGTAATGGCAAAAAGACCCTTTTTACTTACAAATTCCCAATCTTTTATACTGCCTTGCAGGTCATGTTAGGAAACCTACTTCAAGACTGAAAAGCAAAAAATGCAGCACAATTTGAATGGGAAACAGAGACAGTGTGTAACCAGGAATGTCACTTCAATCCACAGCAACTTTGCCTCCTTCTCTACCACAATCAAACCTCTTGTCAGACATTCTCCCACACAAGACAGAAGGCACCTGAAAAGCCGCCTGGGAAAAAAGGCTACTTTCTAATCTAAGGAGAATTAAGAGGTAAACCCTCAGCCTAACGGGAAGGGCTTACAGATCACACAGCAAGCACAAGATCTTTAAAGTGTCCAATTTATTTGCCCAAGCAACTGATGGGAAAAAGGTTTGAAACAATCCAGCTCCTGACATCTGTTCAGGACAGCTGTAAGAGGAGCCCAGCTAGAGAAGCACCGTCCATGGCAGCACACCACAGTGAAGGGTGCACTCCACTGTGGGGCATCAGTGATGCTGTGTATTACAAAGACACTCCATCCAGACTTTGCTGCACTGACGCACTGCAGTTTTTAGAGGAGGTTTCCTTCACCAGTGTAAGAACTTGCCACATCATGCCCTAGCTCTTGAAGATAGTGACACAAAAAAAATTTAGACTCCTAAATGAAAGTTATGGTTTTAAACCTAAGTATGAATTACATCACCATGTTTTACCTTCAGTTCTTTTTGCAGCTTTATTAATTCCTCATTTTCATCTATGCTTTTTTCCACGGTGTTGCTCATCTTTTGCCGCCAGTCACTATTGCTCTGGTTATTCAGCTCTCTATATTTCTGCTTCCATGCTTCCAGTTCTAGTCAGTACACAAAATGAGGTTATATAACACACAGTTTTAAATGCATATTTGACCACATTCACATCCTTCTACTGAAGTTACTTGGATTTATCAGCTATGACCACAAAGGGACAACAGAAGCCTTTAACTGTTAGAAGTTTGTTATGTAGTATATAAAATTAATGCCTAAATAACACTCAACAAATCAAAACAGAGATTTAAAGCAGCTATCACAATACATCCAAAACAATTTTGCCTCCTTGCTGCCGTTTTCAGGTTTTGGGTGAGGTTGGGTGCTGCTGGGGGCGGGGGGCGGTCGCTGCGCTCGGTAAGCCACTGCTGCATTTTACCCGCTTTTTGGACTCACTACTGTTACTGTTGTTTTCTTGTTATGTTTAGTAAATTCTTTCTTTTTATTCAACCTACGAATTTTCTTCTTTTTGTCCCTCCCCTATTTCACTGGGGAGGGGAGGGGGGAGGTGAACGGCTGCCACGTGGCGACTGGCTGCCGGCTGAGCTCAAACCTCAACGCACACAGATCTGAAAATAAATTTACAGATGAGCCCCCATCCTAGTTCCCACCATTCTCTCCCAAAGTGCCTTCATCACAAGCAATTTCCCCCATTTCCTGAGATCTAAAGCTCTATTAGAAAGAAATAGAGTATCTCCACAGAACTTTCCAAATCCAGAATTCTGAAGTGATTCTCATCCACTCGATTTAGGTGAGCATTTCAGTGTTAACGTCAGGCTAAGGGTTGTATTATATGAAAAACTAACTATTGTTCAACTGCTGAGTGTTTATCAAACCTGCAGAAACTGTTGTTGTGCTAGTTCATGTTTCAGTGTTTGATGTTGTTAACATGGCCAACTAAAGTGGCAAATAAATACCAATATCGAGTAAGTTAACACTGATATAGCAAATCCAGTCTTTCTTTGGGGCTTATGTTTCTTATTCTGAGGCTGTTTCTTTGCTTTCAAATATTCCTGCTAATAATGATTCAATAAAAATTAGTTCCTGACTGTAACATTTTAATGCCCAGGTTGGATTTTCTCAGTATTTTAAAATATAAATATGCAAGACTCTCCAAATTAGATAACATCACAACTCATTATGTTGCCATTCCACACCCAAAAAATGGCACAGTAAGGGCTTTTTCTGACCTTTACACACTTTCTCATACTGTTTGGAGATTTCTTCCAGCTTCTCATTATTCAGCTGCTTCTAAATATCACATTGAAAGCGAATTAAAGAAAACATGTCAAAAACATATTGAAAGAAACAAATATACATGCTACATATTAGTAGCTTTTCATTCTGAGCCTCAGTAAGTATTAAATGAAGTATTTAAAGACAAACAGTCGAGAATAAGTAAGTTTTTCATGTAGTGAAAGGAGCATTCAAGCTGACTAAAAAAGTGTTTAGAAGACATTACTACTAACATATCTAAGCGTCACTGATCAGAATCAGGGTATCTGCAGGTATTAAGTATGTATTTACTAGGCAGATTACTCGATTTAAAACAATTTGCCAAGGTCCTGCAGTGAGAAGTTCTTTAAACATCTTTCATTCATCCATTAAGACTAATTTCATCTGGATACTCTTGTTTTTACCCCTATTTCTTTAGGCTTTCTCCTGTTGGTTGGAAAATTTGCCTCATTACTGGATTACTTAAAAAAATTAAAAGCAAGTAAAATTTTAAAAAATAGAATACCTTTTTAAATTGCAGGATTGTGCGCTGTTTGATCTCTAATTCTTTACTAAACTGGTTTTTAATTTTCTGAAGTTCATTAACTTTGTTCCTCAGGGATTTCTCCTCAGATTGCATTCTACACACCTGTAACAATGCATAAAGACAGCAACCAAAGCTAACATTTAGCTATAAGCCTTTTACAATCTCTGCAGGTTATCTAAGTAAAAAAATACTTTCATCAAGAATCAAATTTTCGCAAGCATCTTTGCTAAATTTCAGGGGCTAGAAGTGCACTATGCTGTACATCCTGCCTAGGGAACAATTTTCACCATAGAACAGAGTATTAAGTTTGGCAGGAAAAAAACGAAAAACAACAAACCACACCACCAAAACCAAACCACCAGGAAATAGCCTAATCGAACTACAAATTCAGTTGTCCTTTAAAAAAAAAGTGTTTCCTGACATGCGATCCCATCCACTCCTTGCTACTGCCCAAAGGATTATACACTGCATGTTGAGTAGGGAAAAAGTCCTGAAATGTTAAGCTGCTGGGGAAGACATTAATACTCTTTTAAGGCTCCACTTTCAAGCCCAAACTCTTGCAATAGTCTTCTGGATTCTAAGTTCTTGTGATATCCCATGAGGTTCTAAGAAATTCTACTGCTTAATAACTAAATACTAACAATCAACATTAGTAAAAGTTATTCCATTTTTTCACTTATTTTCCCCAAAATAACAGAAAACATCTCAGATTTTAAAAAGTCTCTAGAATTTTGTGCTTTCCTTTTCCAATTAATCCATCTTTTCCTCCCAGAGATGAGCATTTTCCAAAAGTCTGAATTCTGAGGCTTTGAAGTCAGCACAAATAACAACAGAAGGCTACTGTTGTTATGATGATTACAAAGTCCTCCTCCATAACCAGGTTAACCTACTTTTGACAAGCCTTTTTCAAGTGTATTAATAAAATTTACTTCCCCCCTTCAATATCAGTACTAATCCATGTTTTGACACCTTATCTTTAGCTCACAGCTCAATGGCAATGTAACTTTAGATTCACTCTTACTCTAAATGGATGGCTGAACACAGCCTTGTTATGAATCACTTTTAACAGCTGTAGCTTGAGACTTGTGAAAACAGGTTTTACTAACAGAACCCCAAACAAACTTGCAGAAGAAACATTTGCCCTAGGGTTACAAACCTGGTTTTGTACTTGCTGAATTTGTTTCTTGGCATCAGAAAGTTTCTCTTTCAAATCTGCATATTCTTCCTCTTTCCTCTGCAAATCCTTTTTCAAGCTCTGTACAAGGGCAGAGCTCTCAGAAAGATCTTTACGTAGCCTTGTGTTAGAAATTAAGAGACATAAATAACATTAGTGTTACACATCTCAAAGAAACACCTTTTACACGTTAACTCAGGCTCTTCGATGGCTGGTTTTATTCATGGATAGAATCCCAGATCTATCAGCTAAATGACAAGCATTACAATTTTGGATTTCAGCTACATATTATATGATCCTGAAGTAACAAACCGCTCAGATTCACTCTTGAACAGTGCAATTTTTTAAAATTCTTTTTTCTAAGCACAGTAGACTAACCATTTCTACCACTAGGTGTCCTTACACAGTAACAAAAGGGACAAGGTTAATATCAATTAAGTATAAACTTGATATTTACATCCCAGACCTTGTAAGGATCAAAATAAATAAAAATCAAAAGAAAGTAGAAAAAACAACAACATTGTAACAAGTCCTGTTGTTATTAAGTGCTATAAAGTCATTAAGAAGTTTAATGGGTTTATTTTTAAATGGTCATATTTATTTTAAAAAGCTTACAGTAAGTTACCTTGGATTTTTACTTCGCAATTACCTAATAGAAGATTTCTTAAATTCTATCATTAACAATGCAAAATAAGGTCTCACAAAAGGAAAACCTTTCAAAGTTCCCCAGACCTTCATGCTAAATTGTATTTTAGAGTACATGCACGTGCCCACAGATATCAGAACTAAAGAAACCCTAGTCAGAAGGGCTACACAGCATCTTAAAGCTATTTTTACATGATTGCAATTTCCTTGCCACATAGCAAATATAATCTCTCAGATACATTTAATCTCTTATTTCTTAAAGATTTAAAAACTAGAGGGGGCTGGGGAAGTTCTACTCTCCTACACCCATTATTCCTTCAAGTTCTTATAGTATACTGTGTTCACCTAGAATAGCTATTACCAAAACCGGCTGTTTACTGTTTAATTACTAGGCTTTTTTTTCCTTTCTTCTTTTCCTTTTTACCATTCAGTCCTTTCTAAAGAAAACATTGCCTGCTTTTATACGAGTGACAGCATATAACATTAAACTACGTCATTTCCTCCAAAAAGGGTATGTAACATAATACTGTTAGAAATCCCCAAATAATTCATCATTTCCTGTTTCCCCCTACAATAGTTCTGCATGATTTAGAGCTATATTTCTGAAAGAATACAGAAACAGGTGAGGAAAACATAGCTAGCAAAATATGCAAATATAGAAATCAAGTAGTGCATTAAAAGTTCTTAAGCAGTTTGGTTAATAAAGTTGACAAACATGAAGATGTGTTATGTCAAAATAAATTGATGTTCACAGAGGGTAGTTTTAACTTGAGTCCATTCTCAAAGGGCTAGGAATTATCTCATTATTTACTTACAATTCTATAGATTGTATTTGCTCATCCTCATTTTTCTCTTTTTCTTAAAGAGTGTGTTTCATGTTCTGCAAGCTGTTCATCAGCTGCACAACTTCCTCCTTTAGATTTGCTTCCTGATCATTTAATTCTTTCAGTTTTTTGTCTGAATTGGCACATTCCTCTTGCAGAGCTACTGTATTACTTTCCAGATTTAAAATAATAGATTCTTTTTCTTGAAGTACTTCTTCTAACTTTGCTATGCTGTCATCTTTAGCTCTAAAAGCCTCCAAGAAGCATTCAAGCTCTCTTATTTTTCCCTTGGAGCTGGTAACTTCCTCTTCAAACTCTGCAATTACTCTGGGATCTTCTGCAGCCTGTTTTTCAAAATCCTGGGTTTTCTTCTGGGTGTGCTCTTGTAACTGACTCATAAGATCTTTTTCCTTTGTGGACTGATGATCTCGATTTGCAGTCTCATTTAACTTTATTTTTAGTTGTTTATTGCAATTCTCAGCATCATCAAGTCCCTTAAGTCTTCACCTTGTCGAAGTAGTTCTTGAATCTGCTGACTTTTTTGTGAAGAAGCCTTTATAATGTTTTTGCATTCTTCCCAAATGCTTTCAACACTGCAATGAAAGGAGCTCTCCTGTCCCAGAGCTGCTGTAGAAGCAGTTTGGGACTCCATGCACACAGGACTCATTTGAGCTCTCGCCAGTTCATCTTTCTGAGAGTCTAAGGAATCCTTTAGATCAACTGAATCAATATCCCTAGTGTAAGACTCTAACTGACATTTATACAACTCATGTACTTTGGACTGCATTGTTTTAATTAGTGGCACTTTATAAATTATATTTTGTTTAGCACCTTCTACTTCGTTATTTAGCTGAATAATCTTTTCTTCTTGTTCCCTATTGATAGTTTGCTGTTTGTCCAATTCAGAAACAATCTCCTGATAGTCAGCTCGACACTGCTGAAGTTCTTCACCTAAGCCAGAAGCTCTTTCTTCAGAAGCAGAGAGCTTGAGATTCAAGTTTTTTATTTGCCCACTGAACTCTTTCTTGGTTTTTTCTATTCTGCATTGTTCTTCAAGTGCAGCTAGCTGACCTTCCAAGGTTTCAGTTCTTTCCTTCAGTGCTAGTATTTCTCCATAGTTCTCAGTATTATTTGCTTTCACATATTCAGTTCTCTTTCGATCCAGAGAGTCATCTTCCCAACTCTCCTTCATACCTCCTAAAAAAAACCCAAAAAAACAAAAAAAAACCAACCCAAAACAACAGTTCAGGATGATTAAAATCAGTAGTACAAGTCACTAGCACTGCCAAATAGCAATTACTATGTGGAAAATGGTCACCATCTGAAAGCCACACCCTTACATCACATGGCTTTTTGAAGTCTTGAAGTAAAGCCCCTCTGAACAGTTTAAAATGCAGTAGGTGCCTCTTAGGCTTATAGACGTGGTTTGCAGCAAGAGGTGTTCAGGAGCCTTAAAGAACATTCTGCCATGGCTCTGTTCCAGCCTTCTACTCTGCACCACTATAGAAAAATCTAGCTAGTTTTACTAATATGTAGTAATATCTATGAGCCAGATAATGGTCACAGTTATGTCTAGTTTCCACTTCCACTGGTTCAACAATCCTTTTAATACAGCCAATCACCCATTTTACATTTAGAAAAGTAATGGTATTGTATACTTTCCTGAGAATTTTCATTCATACTCAATATGCCCTTACTTTAAAAATTAAGCTAAAAATCCAGCACAAGTTTTTTGCTTAGTGTTTGGGACTTTCTTCTCTTTTTTCAGTTTTTTCAGGAGAACTTATGCCCACACCTAATGTGTTGCATGTAAGGTTCTCCCAGAAAGATCTACAACACTCCATATCACGATCCCAAATTTCCATAAACATTTTATTAGCTTAAGACTGTTTTTTCCCTGAAGTAAAATCATATGCATTTCACCACCTTCAAAATTGACTCCAGCTATATTTTACACTGTTTTAGAATCCAACTGTGTCCATTTAGTAACATGCATGTATGTTTTAGTATTAAAATCAAGCCTGACTATCACTAAAGGTTTAGGTCATCACAGCTATGTACTCCAAAGTGATACTATAGATTTCTGTGAGTACTGCAACTACAGTAAGGTGGAGTTTGGCAGTCATCTCGCTTTGGGAGCATTAAGCACACGGGTGCATGTGTACTGCATGGAAACATCCTCTGAACAGATCCAACAAGTTTTATAGAGTCACTAACAAAAAGTCATACCGAAGCATTAGCAATAGTGGTTTCCACCTCAATTCAGGTTTTGGTTTTTGATTATTTTTAGAGGGATCAAATTCTACAGGACACTTTTTTCCTCCTGCTTTTCTGTACCCTTTCTTTTCTGTTCTAATTAGATGTATCAAGTGTTCCTGCTAGGTCAGAGGAAACAGCAGCTTTACTTTGGCTTGTAAAGCCATGCTTCTAAATACTACAAGATGAAAAAATTGGAATTGGGAGATGGTTTTCTCTGAAAGCCTAATTGTGTGGTCTCAAGAAAACATATCAGACAAAATACTACAAACTCCTCACACTGGACATGAATTTAACATACTTCACTAAAACGGAGAGGTGCTGAGATGTCTTAAGACATATTTTGCGATCTAAGGTGCCAAGATACAAAAAGTAGCAGAGTTTTGCCCAACAGCTATAGTGAGAAGAGTATGATCATTCATAAGAGGATTTAGAGGTGATCGAGATGCTTTGTACTGACAACCACAATCACGTAGCAAAGCAGGATAAATACTAGTGCAAGAAGATGCATGATATTCAGTGCAGAAGCTTCTTATGTAGGAAGTACTAAGAAAGGAAAAAATCCCATCTCAAAACATGGGAGGCAAGTCCTAGAGAAGACTACAAAAACCTGAACCTCAAGACAAGATAACCTATCTTCTCACAAAATAAGCTTTGGTCATAGGCCACTAGCATGTCTAAATTCTACAACAAAGCCATCACAATGTACCTGCGCTCATTTTTCTATTGTACCAAGTATGTTTAACAAGAACGGTTAAATGTAAGTATATATAAGCTTCATCATTACAGAGCATCTAGTAACTCAGTTTTTAAATTAGATGCCTTATATTCTCAACAGCCACAAATCAAACATATTTAACATGACTGAAGAGCCTGCTCTTCCCAATAAAAAGAAAATCTCAGTGCTGTCATTAATTGGCACTGTTAACTAACTTCTTGTTTGAGAAGAGCTATCACTTCTCTGTTTTTTGCTTGTTTAAACAAGTTTCAGTCATGAGATAAGAAACCTACTACTATATAATATATCAAAGAGTCTACATCAGCTTCAGTTCTCACCCCCTTCCTGTAACATTTATATAGCTGGCACTATCAAATGGTCATGCTAGGATCCAGTATTCATCCCAGCCAAAAAAGGTAGAGACAAATCAGAAATGCATCTGGTACAGACAGAAGCTTTTCTTAAGACAGACTTCAAATGACACGTATTTGAACAAGCTGCACAGACATCAGAAGTGCCCTACTGGATGACACACCATCAGTTGACCTAGCCTAATATTTTGCCTCCTTTTGCTGCTGTTGCAGGCCCAGCCACTTTCCACAAACCTTTTCTGACACAGAACACCTGGGAATGTTGGAGGAACATGAGACAGTAAATCCCTGCTTAACCCTGTCAGTATCTATGTATGAACCTGTTGGCCGTTAGCTTGTCTAACCACTCCTGGAATCTGAGAATTATCTGTCTCTCTCACCTCCTAGGGCAACAAATACTAGAAGTTCACTACCCATGGCATGAAGTGCTGTGTTCCATAAACTTAAACTGATCTTCTAGATTGAGCATTCCCTTGTTCTTTCACTGCAGTGATGAATGACAGTCCAGCATTCAGTTTATTCACCATCTGTATCCTCAGTTTTCTGTGATCATGTGAACTTGACAAGTCTCCTTGTAACATATTTTATCCCTCTTTATGGAGATAGATATTTTCTGATCCCCATTTTTAACCTTATTCTCTTTTTCTATCCTATCCTCA
The DNA here is from genome assembly GCF_047716275.1 of Strix uralensis. Lineage (NCBI taxonomy): Eukaryota > Metazoa > Chordata > Aves > Strigiformes > Strigidae > Strix > Strix uralensis. The sequence goes on along the minus strand of NC_134012.1, from coordinate 56,240,290 downwards.
CCCAAACAATTGCCTGGAAGATCTTCTTACTTGCACCTATTCTGCAGGAAGAAGGCAAGAAAGTGAGGGATACAAAGGGAAGATCTTTCATTCTCGTTTGGCATATGCTTTCCATAGTTCTACGAGAAACTGGAGCCCAGCTCTGTCCTGAAGATCTTACAAATACCATTTTGCACAAGTCAGTCCCATAAAGCTCAATCTCACCAATTAATAGACTTTAATGAAATGCATAACGTAAGTAGTGGTGTCCTTTTAAGTTTCACCTTCATGCTTGAAGGTCTTCAACTGTAGCTGGTTTATTCACCTCATTCTAAAAAGACTGGTAAGCTCACAGATAAAGCAAGGAAAGCAAAAAAGATTGGAAGTGCAAACGTGAGAGCTGCACAAAATATGTATCTGTGGACTTAAAATAATTTTACTTCCATTCAAGTGAAAAGCTTTTCTCCTTTGCCAGCACTGTCACCTTCAGCAAAGCTGGTGTGTTCACAGCACGCATACAGCATGAAACATCAAGTTTCACAGTCCGTGCTGTATGACTGAACAATCAGTAACTCGCTGACACCGTTGACGCTTGCGTAGGCAATTTTAAAAAAACTTGAGCAGGGGATGCTACTCTCCCAGAAGTCCAGCAACAGCAAGTTTAGTCCAAAAACAATTGTTAAGAAATTAAGAACTACAGCTGAGTCTGCAAGTACATTAACAGATGAGAAAAAGCAGCAGAAAGGAGAGTCTAAAAACTAATGTTTATTTTAAGCATTTAGGAGTGAGCAGTATAGGACCTTCTGCAAAAGTGATATTTACATAACAGTTACTTTGATTTACAGTTTAACATAGTAGATTTTCTCCTCACAACATAACGTTTACACTTCACAATTTTTCGCTTCTGTTCTGGAATAGTAATCAAGTTTTTTTGGAAGGACCCCTGTGAGTGATGGTAGAAATTTTACCTTTCTCTGCAGGTGGCTCTTTTTCCACAATAGGCTTACTTTCAGAGCAACGTTTTTTTCCCACTTCCAATACAGTCTCCTCACAATCCTTGAATTGGCTGCTTTCAATCACTTCCTTAGAGTTTTTTTCTGCGAGTTTTCTTTTTATGGTAGTTACAGTGTTGTCCTGTGTTAAAATAAGATCAATTACTTTGAAGTTTTACCAAGTGAGCACTTAAAAGCCTTAGTAATCCTTTAGATGCAAATATTTTTACAAATCTATCTGGGTAACCTGTATAGGGGTTGTCAGAAGAACAAGTCAGTTACAGATCAGTTACTCAAGCAAAAAGCAGGTACACCTTCAGACAGTAATAAGCACAATGTTTTGCACTGTACAGAAAGTAGAGCAAGAGACTAGGAAACTACAAAATGCAAAACGAGTTTACCACCTGAAGTATCCAGTGTCGAAAGAGTTGAGGAAATTCATGATTTGCTCAAAGGGCCAATGGTCAGCTCTACAAGTTCACCACTTTCTTGTCATGGTTGGTAGAGCTGGGAGTTTTAACCTCCTTCAGCAAAGCCACAGATCGTTTTTATCATGACAGATCTGATGCAATTTGAAAGCCTAGTCAGTTCTGTCATATATACTTTAGACTATATATTTGACTAAGAATGAAGTTTCTTTACTCACAAGATGACACAAGTGGCAAGCCATGCTGGTTGCCAAGGACCAATCACTCATCTAAGTAATTCATTAAAAAAAAATAATCTGTAGAACAGACTTGAGGTTTGTGGTCACGTTTTAAGTTTCATGCCACAGAGTCTCATAGAAACGCTGGACAGAGCTGGAGCCTTTCTCTTGGAAGGAGCAGTGATAGGAAGCAGTCATCACAACTGCCATCACCCTGAGCATTCCTGCTACTGAAAAGCTAAGGTGCTCGGAGGCAGAGAGGGAACAGAAGATTAAGTATGGTCAAAGCCTTAAGTTCACAGTGGAAGAGAAAAAGGGATCAGAGTGCTGCCTAAGTTTAATTTAAAATGTTCTCAGAACTATGTTTCAGGTTACTGGGCATCAGGCTCAAAAAACCACCTAACTGCATGTTCTGATTTTTTTCTAACCTGTATACATGTAGCCAAGCCAGTCTTTTGGCATTCAGCAGCTAGCAGCAGACTAGCCAGCTGCAAGTTTTATTGATCGCATCAAAAGCAGAGATACCCTGGCCATCCACTCTTAGTTCAAACTCTACTCAACACGTTCATATTATTGCTCTGCCTTAAAAAGTTCGTGTGCATGGTGGTAGTAGGTGGAACACACTGATTTTTGTTGGCAATTTACACAATCACTGTCCTTCTCACATTAACTTCTAACTTCAATTAAATCTGACCTTTTGCTGCAGCAAAACCTCCTTTCCTTCCTCTTCCATTCAGGCAAAAATAAAAAGACAGTGACATAATCCCTCTCCTCCCACTGCTAAAGTCCTCCCAGTTTGAGTGTTGTTTTTTTTTTTTCTCTTTAGAGTGGCTCTTCATAGTCTCATCGACAGTCCTCCAATAATAACTCCAGATCACTGCTTCCAAAAGTCCTATTTTCCACACACACCTCCACACACATTCTGCTGTAACTTCAGTTTCAATGCCAACTTCACCTGCTGCCATTTCAAGAAAGAAGCCATTACTTACAGAAAATTTCAATTTTCCAAAATAGTCAAGTCCATTATAAGCACAGATTTAGATTTTTTTTGTAAACAGAAAATTAAGATGTCTCAGACTTACATAGTCTTTCATGGTTTTTTCTAAATGGGATATCAAATCTTGCAGTCTCATGGTAACATCATCTTTTTGCTCCACAATATCTATTAGTTCTTGAATCCTTTTATTCTGTGTATTCATTTTCTTAGAAAAGAAAGTAGTTCAGTCAATGTTAAATTCTTGAACTATACGATGCATTTAGAAGCAAGATCAGTTAAGCTAAACTTGATATGAAAAAAGCTAGAAACGTACTACAACAGCATTTTAAGCTACCGAAATTTTGTATTAAAGCAAGTAATTCTGCACAAGTTTTTTTTGAGAAAGTTACCTCAGTTGGTTCTTTAAGCTGCTCAGCAGACTCATCCGATTTAATCATCTGCATTTCAAAGTCTGTAACAGGAAAAGAACCCTGCATCAAATAACCAGCCATTACATATTTTACTCAGTAATCCATTTTTCCAGATCTCCTGGTCCTTTAGTAGCTTTTGAATAGACTCATTTATTTTTGTGTTGGCTTCAACTTGCAGGACACATTTCAAAAGTTTAGGGTTTTTTGAATAGAATTGGGCCCTGCAACCCATATAAAATATAGATCACGTCAAGAGACTTCTGCTGAAATCATACTATGAGGTATTGCTACTTTTATCTATCAGTGTTCCACAGAATACCTGAAAACACTGCATCAGCAAAATGTAAAGTGCTGGGATCATAATATAACCATGAAATCACGAATAAATAATGTTGACGTGTTACCCCACAATTCAGAAGTCTTCAACTGACAGTTTTAAGTTTTGTCTTAAAAATGAAATAATCAAGGCCTGTGTAATTGTTCAACCTGAACATACACAAAACAATTATTATCACCTCTATACATATGATTTGGTTCCAAAATCCTGCTCAACTGGATTTTACAATGCTCAACTACTATTTTACAGTAGTCATTTCTTTTTTCTTTCACATCACACACACACAGAGCTCACCTTTGGTTTTCTGTGTCAACTCTTCTTCAATTTTGATTAGTTCATTGGTTTTCTTTGTCAGCTTTCCTTTGGTCTGAGTTAGTTCAGTGGTAGTTTTGCCCAGCTGTTTTGCAAGCCAACCTATAGCTTCCTGTGGGTCCTCTAGAGACACCACGTGTCTGTGTTTCTTCTGCCTGCTTTTTGATATCAATGACATCATTCTGCAGAGAATCAGTAATGCCCTCAAGATCAATGTAGGTGCCTGGCCCTATGCCATATTCTTCATTCTGAAAGATAATTTATATCCTTTTAGAAATAGAAATAATTACACAATATCCACTATTTCTACTGAAAATTTGGAAGACCATTATGTCCTCAAACATCTAAGTACAGTTAATTCTGACTTCAAAGCCATCTTGTGGGTTCATAGGCAATTGGATTGCCAGTTTCTGTCTACCTTCACACAGAAGTCTCCAGCATCAAGGAACAGATACTTTATTTTTAAAGCACTTAATGGCCCATCATCACATTCCCTTTTATATCACCACAAAAGCATCCCCTCCAAATTTAATATAAAAGCTAGCATTTTTACCCAATGAGAACACTGAATGAACACAGCAAGCAAACAGTTTTAAAATGAATACATCCGAAATTTTCAAAGTTTGTGAGGTCAAATAAGTTTGTGGTAACTTATCAAATTAAGTTGTACTTAAAACATTGACTTTATATCTTTCCTCCTTGTTTTTTAAAAACAAAGGGTTCCAAACTCACAAGAACCAGCCTCAAATTAAGGGTTTAGTTATGCTTAAGTGTATATACAATTGTCATTGCTTCAGTTGTAGCTACAATAACCTAAAGAGGAAAAAAGTCTCTGGGACCACTCCAGTACAGTCCATATATGGGGCCTAAGAATTCAGCTTCAAATACCTTAAATATGCACTTAATGCAACAGTTTATAGCACAATTGCAGCTTTTCCCCCAGCTTCTTTGTACACAGTAATTTTCACTTTGTGTTGCAGAAATGCAGAAAACCCCAAAGATTCCTAAATGCATATCCGAGGCACAGCAACTACTCCTATTTAACATGATAAATATATCTTGCTGAGGATACAGTTACACAGCATGCAATTCCTTGAAACCATTCTTCTAATTCTTGAGACGCACCATCACCGTAACAGGTAGTTAGTGAAAGGGATGTTATCGGGGGGATAAAAACACCAGAGGTCCAGCTTGTTCACTGCAAGGCTGATCCTTTAGTTTATTTTCTTCATCCATGTCTTCAAGATAACCATCTACAAGTTTCTTGAGGATTTCCAGGCGTGTGTCAGCATCTTCTTCAAGCCGTTCTCATTCGTAAGAAAGGCACTCACTATAGTAGGAAAAATAAGTCAGATAAAAGCTAGCTAGCATGAGCTGCTAAGAAGTTATTAGTACAGCTGCTTATAAACAAAGATGTTTTTTTCTTTATTTTGGCACAATAGAACAATAACACAAAATGGTGTTCCTACACCAAGACAGAAGTCTATTTCCTGCACACACACTCCTGAAGAATGAGGGGGAGACATATATATACACAGATTATGGCTGACACCTAACTACAAGCATTGTTTCTAAGCTTCTTGAGCCAGAATACCCATTTGAAGTACCACTAAGACTGCAGTAACCAAAGAATGTGCAAGTGTCACTCTTTCTACAGACATCCTATCAAAGCTCTTCTGTTAGGGAAAGCTCTGCAGGAACACTGCTGACAGACTACACACACCCCCCCTCCATCCCCCCCAGAATCAAAGCCTTTCCTACACAGTATTTTTCCTGAACTCATAGTCCAAACAGAAACTGATCTATTAACAGAGGCAGTAAGTCTAGCAGAAGAGTGTGGTCTCTTATAGCCAAGAGACAGATTTAAGAAATAAGTGAATTTAATTTCATTTTTTTTTAATCATTAACTTTAAAAACCACTTAAAGCTAACTTACTTGAAATATATTTCCTGCTCAGCAAAATATCGGGCAAATTCCTGTGTCACCTCTTCACGAATTTGTAATTACAGCAGTAACTTATTCTTCTTTTCAGCAAGAAGTTTGTTCAACTCTTCTATGAGACTCAGCAGCATCTAGAATTACCATTGTTATTAAGTTTTTCATAAAGAAATGGTTTCCCAGAAGTGAGATTTTTCTCATTCCTCAAACACTACAACACCACTTTACTCTTGCACCTGAAAAAAGCTCTTCCAGTTCTTTTATTAGCTTATTCATAAACAGGAAGATTTATGAGTAGATCAAAATATCTCTTTGGTACTAACACAGCAATTTTTAAGTTTGCACAGAGCAGACATTTGTAAAGAACATCCATTTTATTACAAGAATTGTTGAAGTTGTCTTAAACAGGCTTAAGCTCCACAGAAACTGGATCTTGTTTTCCAGATGCTCATTTTTGGGGCAATATTAATGAAACCTCCATAAACCAGTTTCTAGCCCTCTGTTCCCTCCTCATCTTCCCTAGAAGTGACTAAATTTGCTTAAGGAACAGTTTTCAGCGTTTTCTTGTGCATAGAATACAGAGGAACAGTCTTGTATTGCTAAAAGCAGGTAATATTTGCTGTGCATTGACAGGAGGAGGAGAGAAAGCCAAATCTGCAATTCTTACTGCCTAGTCTGTATTCAGACACATTATACAGTTTTCCCACAACAGGCACCACAGGATGAGTAATCCCACTTTTAGTTCTTAATGCTGGATTTAGATAGAATAAGGGTGATCAGAAAAAAAAAAAAAAAAAAAAAAAGGTGAGAGATTGGGAAAACCAGAATAATACCTTGCTTCAAGACTCCATGCTACGCTAATTCTTAACATAGCCCTGGCACATACCATACCCTCTTTTTTTCCCAATAAGAACTGTATTTTCTACAGATTTCTGCACTGCTTCTTCTCTTGACATATGCTGTTCCTCCCTGTCATTGTCATCTTCGATCACATCTTCTAAGCTCCTGTCCCATGGGGCAGTAACTCTTTTCCTTGAGATTGGCATTTTAGTGTGACTGAGTAGTGATGATGTTGCTGATTTCTGGCCAAACAACTGATCTTGGGCAAGAACAGATGTGTCCACTAAAACCTACTCAGAAAACAAAGAATAAAGTCTTCAGTATTTTTTAATCCTCTACTGGCACTTCCAAAATACACCTGTTGCACTTCCCTATAGGTCTCCTGAGCACAGTACTCCCCCAGTCTATCCTCTGCTCAGAGTCACTGCTCAGACCAGTTTCCAGCTAGAGTACAAAGGAGGCACTTTAGAGTCTAACCCTTCTTTGGATTGCAGGAACGCCAAGTTTCACGAGCTTGACAACCTACAAGAGGGCTGCCACCTCACGCACCAACAGATTTCTGTATTTCCTATACTTTGAGTTTCTAGTTGCATTACACGAATGCCATCCCACAAATTCTGTTTCTTGAGCAGTTCTATCACCCTTACAGTCTGCTCCTTTCAGTGTTGTACTTGACCTGCTTAGATGAGCCCACATTCTAAAGGCCTGGATCTCTTGTCCTTTGAACATATCTAACTGTCAACAGAAGTTTTCCATGGCTTCCATTAAGGCTGCAGCACTGATCCCCAATACTTTTGTCTTCCAACTCTGCCAGGGTTATATCACTGCACTTACTCCTACTCATTCTGCTTAACCTCCGCCTTCCCACTGAAGCTCCTAAGGACATAAAGATGACGTTCAAATCCTCTTTGGTGCTCAACCTATATACCTCAGGTGAGCAATATTCCAAATTAAGATAGCAGTAGTATATGGGGCAGCTAGACTTGCTCCTAGGTGAGAGCATGTTATGACTACAGAAGAAAAATTCACCCAGATCTCAGGGAATTTCTTCCAAATATAACAAGTGTCTTGTCAGGCTGGATATTTTATGGGAATTATGGATTTTTAATAGGACATGTTCCCACTCCCACAAAAAAAGAAATGTATGTCCCAACAAAGCCTTTTTAAAAGCTTTACAAGGAAATAAAGCCTGACTAGGAGCAATCAGAAAATACGATTGCAACACGAGACAGAAAAATCCAGTAACTAAATTTGTATTCTTAGAAGTGAGGGAACCTGCTCTTTAAAGGCGAATCAGAAGTATCAGAAATCAGATCAAGATAAACTGCAACACACTTACTTTTTGTGCAGTGGCCAAGACCTTTAACACATTGAGTGTGTTATCATATGCTGAAGCACACTGGCTTATGTTTACCATCATGTATACCTTCCTCTTTCCACTGAAGAATCCTTGAAGGAAATGAGTTAACTTCCTTCCCCGAAAGGGTATGTGCTGCTGCAACCTTTAAAGACAAAAGAACAGATGACCAGATGCTTAATAATGTCCAGCCAGTGTAAGAGCTATCCAGCATGAAGACTTAAAAATATTTATTAAAGCAGTAGTCATTAAATCATTTAAAATTGTTTTGGACTAGATGCAGCTGTTTGTAGAGAGACTGTGTGCTGTTGGGACTGTGGCTTTAGCCATCATCTCAGGCAGGCTACAGCAATACAATCGGGGGAGCACCTAAACCAAGGGAGTGTTCGACCTTTAGCCTTGGGCAGGTCACACAGCCTCCTGCTACACCAAACCATACCCCAACCTCTCTCTTCCTTTCACCATTAACGAAGAGAACATGTCTAGTTCTAGGCATGCAGTATCCAACATCATCAGAGATCTCTCTCACTCAGTATCCAGCCTCTGAGAACAGACAATAGCAAGTGCCTAGGCAAGAAAATGAGCATACACCAAACACATGGAGATACTTTTCAGAACTTTCTTCCTAATCTCCCAGCAGTTTGGCACTTGAATTTAACAGCTGGGGATGTAGTTTTTGATGCTTATAGGAAATTTTATGAGAATTCCTAAAACATGACTGAACGCACACTTGCCACCAAATAAGTTGGCTGCATTTTGGACACATAACAGCTATTCAGTTATATGAACAGTGCTACAGAACTCAGGAAGACAGTGACACTCCTACCAGAGTACATAGACAGCTCATAAGTAGCTTTGCTGCAGGACTGACAGTCCAAAATAATTTTAAGAAATGTACTGCTTCCTATTCAACTTGCAAGGGGTAGGTATTAACACTTTAAGAGATCATGCTTCAGAACATTTCTTCTACATTGTTAAAATCCCAAGTTATTAGGATCAGAAAAAGACATTCTGAATACATTAACAGCCCTCTAGGCAGCTGCTAGTTTTAATGCATCCTTCCTATCTGGAAAGAACAGGAAAATAAGACAGACTGTAACATCACAAAACATAATCAGGAACACACACTAGCAAAGCTCTTTCAGGTTAAGGTGTTACAGACTTTGAACAGGCTGTCAGGAACAGTGTGACAGGGTAAGTGAATTTGGCAAAGCACATCAATCAGCAGACTGAGTTCATTTAACTTCTGGGACAGAAATAGATCTGCAAATGAGAACATGTGGAGAAAGCAGTTCCTAGACAGTTATATCCAGCTGTGACTAGGTATCGTACTGGTTTTTAGACAACTAACTTCTTGTATTATTTCACTCTTATTTAGATCCCCAAGCTAGGGCATAAATAGTAGGAAGGCTTTCTTTTGTCTGCATATGGTTAGCTGGATCAGGAGGAGAGTGTTAAAAGTTACGTCAGTATTTATTAAAGCCAGACAATTTTTGTCAAATGGTGCACAGTTATGATAGCACAGCAATATTATGCTGATGAAAAAATGTTACACTGGAAGTACGTAGACAGCTGAGTTACTTCATAAGGAGTAATAAAAGGCTAAAAATTTGACTCTTACTATGACACTAGTGAAAAGGGGATTTTAAACTTATTCCAAAGTTTGTTTCTTTGATAAACCAAGCTCAGAGGAGTAAAGTTAAATTGCTAAAATATATGATAGCATGCTTAAAGGAGATTAGACCTGATGATTTAAAGAGCAAAACAAGGCAAGTTTAAGATAACTCTGGTAGATCGACAATTCTATACATTGTTTCTGCCAAAATCTTAGTGTTAGCATTGCATATTTTAAACAATAGCTTTTAAACATTGGAGGCAGTACCTAAAAGCCACAACCAGTTTGCAATTCGTAAAAGAACTTACTTTGACTGTTGACAATTCTTGAGTGTGTTAACACACTTGCCCAGCATCAGAAGAGAGGTGTTTATATTTCCACTCTCTTTCAATCTATGACCTTCACTGTGGGTCTTGGCATATCTTTCTGAACCAGCAAGATCACACAGTGACAGTCTGAAGGCAGATAAGGAGAATTCCCTTTATTACCTTAGAACATGCACAAATTCTTCACTTTTAAAAATGATCACTTTTTTTAGAGGAAGAATTTCTTGATCTTCATCTGCACAAACACTTCCATCCTCTTCAATGTTGTTTTCTCAATCAAATTTTACGTTACTTCCTGACAAACCTTTTCCCAACACACCTCCTATTTCCCCTCCCTCCCGCCATCTCTTCCTTCTGAGGACTCAGAGGAGTTCAGGTGTACAGCAGGCTAACAGAACCTTGTGCTGCACAGAGGGGACAAGGCACAGAACAGCCCTGCAGCCTGATGGCTGGAGGTAGAGGGCCAAGAACTGTGTGATGGTAGGAAGTGGGGAAACCACCACACACGCATGAGTTTCTATCAGGAAGCACTGGGTGTATAGTGCAGTACCAGTACACCAACACAGACCATAACTGACAGTTCCCAGTACCAGCACACCAACACAGATGATAACTGACAATTTCATCACAAAGAAGAGAGGGTCTCTGCTCTGAACTTACTCATTGATTCAGGTCACTCGCGGTGCTCCCGAATCTTCAGTTTTCAGTATCTTAACTGTGAATATGCTGTGGCTAAAAGGAAAAGTTTAAATCAGCAGAGAAGTGATAGACAAATACATTCAAAATATTTTTAACCTCCACAACATCTGTTCAAAACCTGTTGAATCTGTCAACTTCTCTAAGCATATACTCTATCAGATACAAACTTTTAAAGAGATGCTTATGTAGCCTTTATTTTGCTTTTTCCTCAGACATTTAGATGGAATAAAGCTAAGTGCTTTTGCTTGAAGGAGAGTATTTGATAAAACTGTTAGCTTTTGAACATGTTCATCTTACTGAAGGATTGAATCCTTTTGACTAAAAGCACTGGGTCACATAGTGCTAAAGGATGTCAAACCTAGATATCTAGACCCTGTTAAAGCCTCTTCCCCTCCTAAAAGCCACAATCCATATTTTAGCTCCCCCCTCCTCCCAGACACCATCCTATGCCCAATGTTATTCAAAAAGTTTCTCACCTTCTGCTGGAGCAAGTATTTAGTTTCTTGCTCGCGATACTCTGGTGTTTCAACCCCAGTTTTAGAAGTCTAAAAGCTTCTTTAGAATCAGAAATCTGAACCCACTGCAGATCTTTAGGAAGAACAAACATGGTAATCTTGTAAATATTATCAAAAAGAAAGAAGGGATTAGGGATAACATACGCACACCAAGAACGTTTACTTGAGACATAAAAACATTTTACTAAGCATGCTTCAGACAGAAATTATATGACGACAAAATCAAGATTCTTCCTTCCATGGGAAAGGAAGGGCACATATTTCTCATCATTTCATCCTATTAGCACACAGAAATATGCTCCATCCAAATTAAGTGAGCAACCTTAGCCCGCGCTCTGAAAAGCCAAAGCACAGGGTCTAATATGAGCATGAACGCCCTATGTTCATACTCATCAAGGCAGAATTCTACCTGGACAGCTTCTCTGGTTTAGCCTATGATCTTGAGGGCAGGGGGGGAAATCACCTAGACATCTTTCAGGGCCATCAAGTTAAAAAAAAAAAAAAAATCAGTGAAGAATTCTGTCTGCAGTATGATGACTGTATGTCATCTTGGTATGGGCTCGAGTAAATACCTACAACTCTACTAATGGAACTTATAATATGAACATTATGGCCTCTGTTAAACTAGAGGTCACCAAAATTGTACTAGCAAAAATACCAGCTGTGACCAAGAAAAATAAGAAAATCAGTAGCTGGTTTTCCTCAGTAACATCAGGAACAGCCTTATACTTCCAAATGTTATAAAAAGAGATTATGCTGAAGCATAGCTCAAAGCAGACTATTTCCTACTTCACACATCTTCTAGTCTTTGAAGAAATGAAGGAGTTGGGTTTATCATCTGATTCAGCTTTCTGAATCTATAGTTTGGCATATGAAAGATAAAAGTAGCAGGCCAAATACCTACAAAAAAGCCTTTAATCTAGAATTGGGGTCTTGATTGTTCAAAGAACCTATAACGAATCAAACAGGATTTGAAAGCTGTTTTTCCCATGGCCAGAAACAAACACTGAACTGTTAGAGTTCTGCTAACTCCCCGCCTCGCCCAACCCACAACAAATTACACCACACGCTTGATTAGAGTACTGTAAAATGTAATTTGCAGTCAGACTGAACTTTCTCACATATTATCTGAAGTGTATCTCTACAGAAAATACTAAAAAATAGAACTGTTGAGCCAATTATAACTATAGGTAAGAATTTGGAGTCTTTTAAGAAAATGGAAAAAAACAAAACACTAAAAAATTTGTCAATTGTCCTCAATATTTCTCCCATTTCAGAGAAATATCAAGGCAGTGGAGTGCACGCAGGCTTTTAAGAGTTACAGTTAAGAATAGAGAGAAAACACTATTAAAGGCACAGATACTTCTGTGTATGCAGGTTGTTGCCTTTCATGCTCAAGGTAGACATTTCTAGTGCCACAGTGAATACAGTTAGGAGTTTTCTAACCTAGAAAGAAACATTATTACAGGAAGACTGACTTTTCAAATTACACGTTTGGCAGTTTGCAACGTATTCTAATCACCTTTTACATAAGAACATCCCTTGATGTCTTGAGCAAGGCGTAGTGTTTTTCTTTTCTTGTCATTTGATACAGGAATCAATAGATCATAAAAACATTCATTGCAAATCTCACAAAATGAAACCCAAAGAGAAAACGTCACGTGATTTTTCGCAGTTGTGCTAGATTGTTCTGGGCCTTTTAAGAGTTCTTCCAAATCTGCCAAGTACAAAATATTACAAGTCATTATAGACCTTGTAAAATGAACTTCATTCAAAAAATTAATAAGAGAAAACTGGTATTACGGCAGCCTTCTAAAAAGCACTTACCCCAGACAAAAATCCCTTGGAATTTTTCTCCCCTTTCTTAAATATCTGGAAGTCACATGCGTACCCTATATATTTGCCAGACACCTAATCTACCACTTCCTTTCCCACTTACAAATTCTATCAAAAACATGCAGCTTTGTTAGAATTATTCAAGTCTCTTCAATGTCTTCAGAAGATAGAGAATCAAACCGACAAGTACATGACATTCCAACATTTTAAAGCAAACCTAGTATTTAGGTAGTTTTTAAATGCCAGAATTAGGTTTATCTGATTACATACAGGGTCAGAATACCACTAGAGACCATAGCATAAGTAGTACTACTTTTCCTTGCCATAGCCTCATCTCATTTAACCCCTGTTCAGGCATACTTCTAACCATTTTATCCTTGTGTTTTCTGGCCAGGTAACTTACTCACTATCCAATTCACTGGCATATAAAAATGTCAAGTAGCCATTTTATTATTAACATAGGCCAGAAGTCAGTTGTCGAACTTAAGAAAGCTTCTTTGCCTGCTTTAATTGCAATTCTTTAATATAAAACATACCCTTATAACCAACTGGTGCTCTGCTGTTAGTGCTCTCTCGATGGTCTACCTGCCAAAGAGAACAGAGACTTTAGGACACATCGCTGGCAGGACATCACCAGTTACTTGTGTAACAGCTCCACTGGACAGTAACACAGTGTCGTTGCAATATGCCAGTACAAAGATCCTGACTACACATCATGTCTAGTTCAATGCACCTGCACATTCCTATTGAAAGGATTGTTCTTACCTTAACACTTGTTCCTGACACCCCCCTCACCTCAGGCCCTATCACAGTAGAGAGCATTTCAGCTCGCTGAGCCAGAGGAAAACTCACCACGGAAAAATAGAGGGGTGGGACCCCGCAGAGAAGCAGGGTGATTTAACAGGATGATTTGCAGAAGTCCGGTTGTAGTTCACACATTATTCTTAACCTGGTGAATCTAGACAGTCTGGAAATTTTTATTATTGGTATTTTGCTAATTCAGAATTCCATATCTTACAGCTTCCTAGGTCAACTCTCAGAAACAGAGGTAAACATAGAACACTTGTTCACTTAAGAAATTAAGTGAGCAACTTACAGCCTGTATCATGTAGTAGTATCACAGTTGAAATAAAGCCTAGGTTTTAGAAAGAGAAGGAAAACTTCCTTCTGCTGAATCTTTAAAAAGAAAAAAAAAAAAAAAAGAAAGGTAAAACAAATCCCTACAGATAGAGGTTAATACATATACACTCCATTCCCACTCTTAGTTTTGGTTGTTTGGTTTTTTTAGGCAGAGAACTGCAAAGAAGTGCGACTTGTCTACCAAAACCAGTATGCTTAAGAGAAGAAACATGGATTAAAAAACAGGTGTGATTTGGGTTGGGTTTTTTTAATGTTTTGTCAAGAGCATACGTCATATAAAGCTGGGATTCCATAAAGCGGTTCCTGAAATAGTTAAATACATATGTAATCAAAACTTTCAGGTTTAAGCTTTACACACATAAAACACCCACCCAAACCTCTCTCTGTTGAAGTAGGTGTCAACTTTGAAAACTGTTGTTACAAGAACAATACTTCAGCTTATAAATTTAGTGGCAAAACTACAGGGGACACATACATGATCGTTTTTTCTGAAGCCCTTAAAGACTGCTAGAGCTAGATAGAACATATGCCTGTGCTTTTGAAGTGAACTCTTGAAGAATTCTGCTGCCTCCTGCCTTCCACACTGGAGAATTCTAGTTAACTAACTCGGATAAAAATCGAGGTAACAGATATATTCCATCCCACAACAGTCACAACACTATTATAACCTAGCATACCACTAGGGAGATGCTTAATTCTTTTCACTAAACATAAAAAATGCACTGCAATCCCTTTCTAGTTCCAATTCCCAGCATATGCTCAGTTTTCTTACATTCTTGCATTCATTTCAGAATTAAAGACACCAGGAAGAAGGTACGCTTATACAAAATACAATCCCCGTAACTCTAATTGGACTAAACAGCTTTAGAATTCCAGGCACTGAAGTGTATTTCTGGACTAATCAACAGTGATCTGTTTAAGAATAAAGTCCAGCAGAAACCTGTTTGAATTCAAATCTTTAGAAGTCCAACAGCTTTATAGCTCTGCTGTTCCAAAAAAACTGTTCCTTCCTTTGAGGTTATTTGCACAGACTGGAAGAGGGGAACAACCCCAAAATCATTCATTTCTGTCAAGTATCCTGAAAGAGAGTAAATTGTTTAAAGGAGCAGACCTACTAGCATCCCCACAGATGGCGAGACTATTTGCATTCCGTCTTTATTAAGCACCAGTAACCCCAGAGGATAAATTATCAGATGCCCAAGCTATAGAAAAAAGCTCAGTGTTTACATTCTATCAAGTATTCAGCCACAAGGCAGAAATCCACAGAACAGGGTTCATCAGCAATATTGCTCACTTTGCTGCTAATCTGAAGAGCTACCTGACAGCAAAGACACATCCATACTTAAATACAGAGAGTTGCTTCCCACTGAAAAATGAAGAGCACTGGGCTCTCTAAAAATGCATGTACTCATCAGTACAGAAAAAAGGGCTCCTCTACCTCCCCGCTCCGGGACCGCCCCCGGTGCCTCCCAGCCCGCCCCCGGACCGACCCCCGCTATCTCCCAGACCGCCGCGGGACCGGCCACCGGTGCCGCGCTGCAGGGTCCGAACCTGGGCGGCGCTGCCCGCCCCGGGACCGCCCCTGGTGCCTCCCAGCCCGCCCCAAGACCGACCCCCGGTATCTCCCAGACCGCCGCGGGACCGGCCCCCGGTATCTCCCAGCCCGCCCCGGGACCAGCCACCGGTACCTCGCTGCCCGCCCCGGGACCGGACCCGGACGGCGCTGCCGGCCCCGGCACGGAATACCAGGGCCGCGGTGCCCGCTCCGAGACCGAATCCCGACAGCGCTGCCCGCCCAGGGACCGCCCCCGGTGCCTCCCAGCCCGCCCCAGGACCGACCCCCGCTATCTCCCACACCGCCGCGGGACCGGCCGCCGGTACCTCGCTGCCCGCCCCGGGACCGGCCTCCGGTGCCGCGCTGCAGGGTCCGAACCTGGGCGGCGCTGCCCGCCCCGGGACCGCCCCTGGTGCCTCCCAGCCCTCCCCGGGACCGCCCCCGGTGCCTCCCAGCACGCCCCAGGACCGACCCCCGTGCCTCCCAGCCCGCCGCGGGACCGGTCGCCGGTACCTCGCTGCCCGCCCCGGGACCGGACCCGGACGGCGCTGCCGGCCCCGGCACGGAACCCCGGTGCCTCGCTGCCCGCCCCGGGACCGGCCTCCGGTGCCGTGCTGCAGGGTCCGAACCCCGGCGGCGCTGCCCTCTCTGGGACCGCCCCTGGTGCCTCCCAGCCCGCCCCGGGACTGCCCCCGGTTCCTCGCTGTCCGCCCCGGGACCGAACCGCGGTGTGTCGCTGCCCACCCCGGGACCTGCCGCCGACGGCGCTGCCGGTCCCGGGATCAGTCCCCGGTGCCGCGGCCCCTCCGGCACGGGGAGGGCGGGGGCAGCCCGCCGGGACGGCTGGGGCCGTCGAGGCGCCGGCCGATGCTCTCGGAGCCGGGCTCAGCCGGCTCGGGGAACCTTGTTCCCCGCCCCCGGCACGGTCCTCCCGCCCCACCGTCGCTCGGGCAGCCGGTGCCGGTGCCGCCGCACGCCCCGTCCGTGCCCTCGGTGCCCGCTGCGAGTGGAGGTGCCGCGGGGGGGCGGGTAGAAGTACGACGTTCGTTGCGGGCGTGTCTGTGAGTTCGGGGCCGGGGGGGAACTGAACGGCTGCTCCTGCTCCGGGCAGGGCCGCCCCCCCGGGTATGCGGGGCGGGGTGACCCCTTTGTTATCAGCTACAAGGAGTCTCTAGGGTGATGTTGTGAGCCTCGAAGCAAAAGTGCTTCTCGAGAACCGTGGCAAGCAGTTATTCCTGTGAAAGGTGGTCTGGTGCTGTCTGAAGGGAACAAGCTGTGGGATGCAGAGGGGTTTTGCTGGCCTGAGCGTTCAGACCTGGGTAGGATAATTAAAAACCAAACAAACCATGTGACTTTAAACATGAAGTGTTAATGTGGTTCGAAGGGGGCTATTTTCCTTCTGTGTTACACCACCTGAATTACCCTGGATCAGCCTCTTGCCCTCTGTCCTTCCAAAAGCCAGACAGAGCCCCATGCCAGGAGTCCCTCGATGCCATCAGACGGGGCTCACCCAAGGCCATGGCCCGTCCTGCAGAGGGAAGGCGGTGACGCTGCTGGAAACATCGCAGTGCTGTTCCTGGGGCACTGGCTGGGCTCTGCGCTGGGTGAGGAGCTCAGAGGAGCGGGTGTGCTGGGGCGGTGTTCATTGGGAACGGGGAAGGGGCAGGGGTGGGGTGCCGACGCGGAAGTCTCGGACACAACTTAGACGACCAATGTGATCAAGTTGATGCCACTTTATTAAAGGTTACACAGCAATTTATACTCTATCTCAAACTTCACGCGCCGCTATCTTATCGCTAATAGGCTAAAGCTACTTGTTCACGCGCTCTTTTGCCCCCTATGATTGGTCCCGGTGTGGCGTCCACGTGATGCTCTCCCCCCAGGTAGACCCCCTGTTTTCGACATTCCAACATCTTTATCTCTTGGGAAGGAATGTAGTTTCTCAGGCCGTCTCGGCCTTGTTTTTGTCCTTGAACAGAGCTGCAGCTTGTTGTTACAGTGAGGCCCCTCGGTTTGGATCGCTCATAATACGTCCGTTATTTTCCAGCCATTCCACAAATCCCCCTTTTTGTTTTTGAGCGATCCAGACTTCTCTTTTCTTAAACATTTGTTCACCCAGACTATTCAACATCCGTCACAAACACTGAAACAGACAGGGAAGAAGCAACATCAAGATTAGTAAACCTACTAGCACTATCAATACTCTTTTGACCAAGGTCTGCAACCAGCCCCTCATCCCGAGTCTAGTCGTCCAAGATAACAAGGACCACTGACAGGTCGTACAGGAATACCAGGCCATGCTCTATCCCCACAAATCAGAAAACACTCCAGGTGGAAGTTTAAAGCCTCCGGTGGTTTCTACGGAGAATCCTCCTGTTTTCAAATTATTCCAAGAAGAATGCCCTGTCACATTTTGACAACCTACAAATAAATCTCGGTGACCATTCTGAGCTAACAAAATATGTCATGGGTCACCAAACCAAACCACTCCTGTGCCATTCACTGGCTGCAGCTGAGGAACCACATTATGGCAGTTTGGCATCTCCGTAACATCAACATACTTAACAGGTGTAACACTAGCCAACAAATCCAATTCTTGCAAGGGTAAAGAAGTTAACTGGTTTAGATTCTCAATGACTGTCTTTTGCCAAGCTGCATTACGCATGGAGGGCCAATTTAAAATGAAACAACTATCATCATCTGGTCTGCCAATCAGGTCCACTCTCTGTTGTTTCCAATATCCTTCAAAATCAGTTTCATTTTCCTGCAACGGAATGCCAATTAAACAGGTCCTAAAAGGATCATCTGCTTGTTGTAGACTCAAACAGAAATCCTTTATCCCAGATGCGTTTGCTCAGGTTACCCAAATGGTTGCTCTGGGTTCGATGTCAAGAATCCCTTCATGGCTTAATGTGAGCCAAACCAGAACAAATGTGGCCCACATTTGACGTGTAGTCATCATTTCACCTTCCTTTCTCAGGTGTCCTGGTACTCCTGCCAGCTTCGAGAGCCATTCTTTCCCAACACCACAACTCTTATCTACTATCTTATTGTTCTAATTAACACACTGCAAAGCCAAACGTCTACAAAGCTTCAAAATCAATTTCTGCTAGAATCCTTTATCTAAGGTTTTCAATTAAGCCTATAACTTAAACAAACTACTGCTGTTTTCTAAAAAATTAAGCCTGCCTTTCTGTAACTAAAAGTGGATTGCTGATATGTTGGCTCGTTGGCAAATTCAGACAACCAGCTTGCTTCAGTATAAACTTCTGAACTGTGATAAGCGGCTGTATTCGAACAGCCGTGCAAAACGACTGCAAGCCCAGGAAAAGACAAAAGGCTTCTCTGTTTGCTGGATGTAGTGCTGTTAGCAACGAGGTCAGAACCAGGTGCAGTCGATGTTCATGTCTCTGAAGTGCCTCAAAACACAGGGTCCTCCGTCCAGTTTGCAGAAGCCTACGTAGATGAATTATTACCTGTAAAAACACAAGCAGGAACCCCTGCCTAGGACCTGTGAGTCAGCCTAGTGCTCTGCGTCGTTCTTCCTGACTTCCCCTTTCCAGGGCCGCACCCATCGACTCGGTACCCATCTGACGCCGGTATCTGTAACAACACAAGCATATCCCCGACCGGTCATTCTTAGTTCTGCAGGTCCTCTCCATTCTCCTGTAACGATATCCCTGTATTGAACAAAAACATTACTGTCACATTGGTTTGTACCAGATTTCAAACCCAAACTATGTATTATTACTGGTGGTTCATTTCTATCACCTGCGAACCGCAAAAAATTTAACACATACACCGCTTTTGCAAGTCGCTCTGCAGCAGCCAAGACTTCTCCCCCTTTTTGTTTTTGCAAAAGCGCTTTCAAGGTTTGATGCGCTCTCTCCACGATGGCTTGTCCCGTGGGGGAATGCGGTATTCCTGTGATGTGACGTATACCCCAGAGTTGGCAAAAATGAGTAAATTTCCGGGAAGTGTAGGCCGGACCATTGTCAGTTTTGATCTCTGCAGGCACACCCAGTGCCATAATTGCAGCATGCATATGTTTGATGACATGCCGTGCTGTTTCACCTGTTTGCGCTGTTGCCCAGAGTGCTAGAGAAAAGGTATCAATAGAAACATGCACATATTTAAGCCTGCCAAATTCTGGGATATGGGTCACATCCATTTGCCAGAGTTGTAAAGGTTGGAGTCCTCGGGGGTTTACTCCCAAACCGAGGCCTACTCCCACCTTCTGGCAATCGGGACAGGATTGCACAATTCCTCTAGCATCAGCCACAGGAATGTGAAATTGTCTGGCTAACATTTTTGCTGATTGGTGAAAAAACTGGTGTGACAGCCTGGCCTGTTCAAAGGTGTTAATGGCAGGGCCCGTCCAGGCTGGAGCGACAAGTTGATCAGCTCGAGCGTTTCCCAACGCAAGGCCTCCACATTGTTGATGACTGCGGATGTGCATAATAAAATATTCATCCTGACGTTGGTTCAAAAGTGTCAGCAATTGTAACAACAAAGTATGTAATACAGGATTTCGCACAGGTTTCACCATGCTGTTTTCCAGACGTTGTACTGTACCTACCACATACAATGAGTCTGATACTATATTAAGAGGTTCTTGAGACCAGCATTGAAATGTCCAGATAACAGCTTGAAGTTCTAAAGTCTGTAAAGAGTCACCAGGCACTCCAGGGAGTAATTGATGTTCCCAGGTGTCCCCTTCCTTCCAGGTGACTGCAGCCCTTCGAGATTTTCGTCCAGCATCAGTGAAGACAGTTATCCCTTCTACTGGAACCTCTGATCGCAAGGGTAAATGTACAAACCGCTGATGGCATAATAATGACAAAAGCTTATCCGATGGATAACTATTGGTGATAGTACCTAAGAAATCAGCAATTGCTATTTGAAAGACAGTTGAGGCAGATAATAACCAATCTAAATAAAACTGAGATACAGGTATGTAGATGACTTCTGGTTCGATGCCTGAAATATCTGAAATTCGCTGCCTCCCTTTTATGACAAGCTGTGAAAATAATTCAGGACGTGTAACTACTGTGTTTCTGGGCTGAAAAGGGAGAAAAATCCATTCCAAAATTCGTAAATTTGGTTTTGTTTCACTCAACTGAATAATAAGCCCCAACGGGTGTTCACGTTTACCCCCAGAGTTAACTATCATAAAAGAAAGAGCTTTATCATCCAGTCGCCTGTGAGTATAAGTTGTCATGATTTTGTTGCTAATTACTTGTAAAGCTTGCTGTTGATCCTCATCCAGTTGACGGCGCTCCTGAGCTTGTACAGACGTGCCCAGGAGTGGCATCAAAGGTTTCAGATCATCGTTCGTAATTCCACAGATATTACAAACCCACTGGATATCCCCAATTAATCTCTGTGCATCAGACAATGTTTCTATTTTTGTGTTGATTTTAACCTTTTGAGGGCGAATCACTGCATTTGTAATAATCCAGCCCAGATACAGCCATGGTCCCTGTTTCTGAATTTTCTCTGGTGCTATCTCTAATCCCCTCTCCCTGAGACTGCATGTTAGCTGGCCCAATATTGTCTCGCAGTCCAGTTGTTTTCCTGCCACTAAGATATCATCCATGTAATGATAAATGAGTAAATGAGGATACTGTTTTCGGATGGGTTCCAGAGCCCACGCGACGAAAGGTGAATTTTTCATCCCTTGTGGTAGCACCACCCAGTGATACCTCTTAGCTGGTTCGGCCTTATTAATCGATGGCACTGTAAAGGCAAACCTTTCAGCATCCTCTGGATGTAAGGGGATTGTAAAGAAGCAATCTTTTAGATCGATAACTACCAGATCCCAGCCTTCAGGTAACATTACTGGGGAAGGCAAACCAGGTTGTAAGGTGCCCATGTCACAGATAACCGCATTAATCGCTCTCAAATCATGTAACAGACGCCATTTCCCAGACTTTTTCTGAAATGTAAAAATTGGTGTGTTCCATGGGCTAGTTGAAGGCAGGATATGTCCGGCATCTAGCTGTTCCTGTACCAAATCATTAATAATTTGCAGCCGGTCCAGTTTTAGCGGCCACTGGTCGATCCATATGGGATCATCAGTTTTCCAGGTTAATTTTAGGATTGGCTGCTCTACCGTGGCCGCGCCTAAAAAAAGCGAAGTAATCAATCGAGCTCCCATTTGACTGAGCAGATCTCTGCCCACCAATGCCACAGGTGAGTGCATCACATAGGGACGTGTGGTTACTAGCTTGCCATCCGGAAACATAAATGCTATTGTGTCTCTGCTGATGGATGTGACTTGAGTTCCTCCAACCCCTAGAATTCCTGTATTAGCAGGCAGTAAAGGCCACTGACTAGGCCATAGATAAAGTGGTACAATTGTGACATCTGCTCCAGTGTCAATGAGCATTCGTAATTTACTCGTCTGTCCATTAGGGTGTCTCATCTCCATCTGCTCCTCTGGCTTCCCCCGACTAATGTCCAGGGCTAACAAAACATCTGGTTGTCCGGTGGACCCAAAGCCTTTTTCACCTCTCTTCTTTTGTTCTGCATTAGGCACTTTTGATTCAAATGGAATTAGCTGAGCAATTTTCGATCCCTCCATGATAGTCAAAGGAGGAGTAAGTGTGTATACCATGATTTTAATTGTTCCCTCAAAGTCAGCATCAATAAGTCCTGGGATGACAAAAATACCTTTTTTAGGTGCTGAGGAACGTCCAATTAATAAGGCACTTAAACCATGACCCAGAGGTCCCACCAGATTAGAATCAACCAGATGTATTGTAGTGTCTGTAAGTGTAATAGCTACTGCTGTTGCCAAGTCCACTCCTGCGCTTCCTGAGGTGGCAGCGGAGCAGCGGTCCAAGCACCCTGGACTTGTGTCGTCGCGCGAGGGCGGGGCGCGCTCTGCCTCCCGTTTCCCCTCTTACGAGACACGTGAGCACGACATTCTGATTTAAAATGACCCATTTGTCCACAGTTAAAGCACTTCTTATCTCGCTTGCCTTTGATGTGTTTGCCTCTGACAATTGGTGTTACTGCAGCTCCTACTGCAGCAGCCATAAAGGCAGCTTTCTCCTGATCAAGCATTCGCTCTGCTGCCTCCAGCAGCTGACCTGCAGTAGATTGTCGTGGGAGAAGGCTTAAAGCTTTCTTAGTTTTGTTGTTAGCATTGTCATAAGCAAGCATATCAAGGAATTTAACTTTCATTTCATCACTTAAATCAGGATTGCTATTAATGGCGGCATGCAATCTGTCGATGAATTTTGGGTAGGGCTCCGTGGGCCCCTGTCTCACTCCTGTAAACGCTGGCGCCGCTTTTTCATCATGTACGGCTAGAATGATTTTGAGAGCCAATTCCTGGGTTAACCGTAACACTTCTGGTTGAAATCCCACTTGCCAATCTGGGCTAGCAAAAGGACCTGCCCCCATCAGCATCTGAGCTTGCACCCCATATAGAGGGTCTCCTTGCTGACGGGGTGTGGCTGCGGCAGCGTCGCAGGCCACTTGCCAGCGTTGGAAAAACTGCAATTGTTGTGAAGCTGTTAGTAAGGTTTGTACAATCATGCGCACATCATACGGAGTCAATAAATGTGCTGTAAAGATATGCTGAATTACCGGATTTGTATATGGTGATTTCAACCCATATTGTGTTACGGCTAATTTTGCTTCTTTAATCATTTTCCAATCTAAGGCTTCCCACTCATTGCCCTGTGGGGTCACTATTACCGGGAACGTCATTGGGCCAAGTTCGTTAAACTGCCCCTCTATTATAGCATCCCGAATAACTCCCCGCCAACGGTTTGCCGGATTATTATTACCACTCGCGCGTCCCAGTGCCCCCCCTCCCATTTGGGCCAGTGGTGGCGGAGACCCGATAGCCACCGTTTCCCTCTGACCAACGCCCCCCCCCGTGTCGCGGAAGAAGGGGCTAAAAGGAAGAGGCGGCGGTGCTGTGGGGGTGGGCTGAGCTGCTTGCTGCATTCGGATTTCAAGTTGCTCTAACTTTCTCATTAACTCTTGCAAGTGCTGATCTTGTAAACCGTAACGAGATTGTTCTTGCGGCGACTGAGGTGTCGGGGGCGAGGACGGGGGCAGGGGTGGGTAGGTGCCGTCCTCTAAAGAGGAAGCAGCGGCGGCGGCGGCGGCGGCGGCGGGGTGTTCGGGCGGGGGCTGGCGAGAGCGGGGCCGGCCCGTGCGCTCCGGTGATTGATCTTTTGGGCTTGAGGGAGGGGAGTCGAGCTGGAGCAAATCGGCTGATTTTTGCTCGTGCCGTACGGGTGCCGCGCGTGCAGCATCCCCGTCCCTCCTTTTTGGAGCCACCTTAGGGAACAGGGATCCCGCGAACGTCATAGCGGTAGCGGAATCCTTGGCACCAGCACTTTCTGCCTCTGCTGACAAGGCAGCGAAAGCGGAGGCGGTGGTCTGCCGTTCCGCTTTCATTTCTTTCAGAGTGTCTAGGACCACTCTCCACACGGTGGAAAGTTTCCTACTGTCTTTGGAACCTGAACTAATGTCATCCCACAGTGCCGCGCCGATCTTTTCCCAAGTAGTTAACTCGAAGGCTGCGGTCTCTGAAGCAATTACTTCGTGCTGCCGAGCCCACAACAGCAACCTCCTCAGGTTCCCCTCATCATAAGAAACTCCTCTCTTAGAGAGTATGTGTTGGAGGAGCTTAACCACTGCCGCTTCTACTTTACTCAGCGTGGACCCCATCTCCTCCCCAGCCGCTCACCTGATCAGGGCGAGATTCCCGACGATTGCGTGCGCGTCTTCCCAGGCGCCGGGGCAGCGCCTGCTACGGCTGGCTTCCGCCCCCTCCGGACCGTCTTCTCTTGCTCGGGCGAGCACCGACGGGAGGGTCCCGATTCCCCAGGGCTTGAGTCCCGCGTATTCGATGAGGCTCCCTCGGGTCCCTGTTCGGGCGCCAGTTGCTGACGCGGAAGTCTCGGACACAACTTAGACGACCAATGTGATCAAGTTGATGCCACTTTATTAAAGGTTACACAGCAATTTATACTCTATCTCAAACTTCACGCACTGCTATCTTATTGCTAATAGGCTAAAGCTACTTGTTCACGCGCTCTTTTGCCCCCTATGATTGGTCCCGGTGTGGCGTCCACGTGATGCTCTCCCCCCAGGTAGACCCCCTGTTTTCGACATTCCAACATCTTTATCTCTTGGGAAGGAATGTAGTTTCTCAGGCCGTCTCGGCCTTGTTTTTGTCCTTGAACAGAGCTGCAGCTTGTTGTTACAGTGAGGCCCCTCGGTTTGGATCGCTCATAATATGTCCGTTATTTTCCAGCCATTCCACAGTGGGGAGCTGCTCGATCCCATTGGTTCTAGGGAATCCTCTGCAGTGGGGGGCTGGCGCAGGGACAGGGCACAGGGCTGGCAGAGAGCGCACTTGGACTTGGTGCCAGTGCCATGAACTCCTGTGATGCTCCGGCAGCTCGTTTGTGACTGATTGTTGCTGTCTCCTGTCTCAACAACTGGGATAAGGTGGTGTGGGGGTGCAATTCTCACCCCTCCCCGCCCCTCCTGGTTGGGTGCTTGGTGCTGGGTGTGATTCCCCCCACCTCCCCCAGCTGTGCCCCGTCTCTGGAGATAAGGACTGAGAACGTTACCGAGCCTGGCTCCTGCCCTCCCACCTGCTGGGAATCGGCTCTAACAGCCCCTCATCTCCTCAGGGCCTGGCACACCTGGGCCTGGGGTGGGGCCAGATGGGAACAAGAACAGAGTTGCACATCCATCAAGTTCTTGTGCAGCTGCTGGACGGCATCAGAAGGGACCTGACAAAAGTCAATTATCTTGGACCCTCTAAACTGTGACCCCCAGGGAGACCCTTGGAGCTCCCCTGGATCCCAGCGGCCTGTGACCAGCATCTCCCCTGAGCTGGAGCCTCGCAGGGACCAAACCCTGGAGGTGTCGTCTGCTGCCAGAGCTGAGGGCAGGCCGGGGCGAGGTCCCCCCGCTCGAGGCTCAGGGATCGCCCGCGGGGGAATGCTGAGGCCTTGGGAGGATTGGCTCTAACCTCGAGAGGAGGGAAATGTTCTCTGAGCTCGCTGCTCTGTCACCCGCTCGGTCTCTGCTCATGGCGGGGACGGACCCTTGTTTCTGGGTGTCTGTCCGTTGGTGGATGCGCAGGGATCGATGGATCAATGAAGGCACCGGGAAGTGAGGGAGTGTGAATCTGGGCAGTTCAGAATCTGTGAGTAAGTCGCTTTTCTTTCTTTCAGCATTTCTGAATTATTTTGTAAAGATAAATTGCTGTTAGTTATTAATAAATCCAGATTTCCTGCTAAACCATCACCGTGTCAATACTATCAACCGCGACACCCAGTGCCCCCCACTATGTGCCAGTGGCTCTCCTAGTGCTCTCCAGTATGTTCCAGTGCCCTACATTCTGTCCCAATATCCCTCCTAATGCCCCCAGTATGTCCCAATGACCCTCTTAGTGCTCCCCAATATATCCCAGTATGTCCCAGTGCCCCCCAGTATATCCCAATAACACTGCTAGCATTCCCAAATATATCCCAGTATGTCCCAGTGCCCTGCAGTATGTCCCAGTAACCATCCCAGTGCCCCCCGTTGAGACGGACACAACAAACACCAAATTGTGCAAAAATGGCTACTTTATTATTCTAACAAGCCTTTTTATAACTTTATGAAGAGTATGTGTCCATATATGATTGGTTTAATTACAGACTAACAGTTCATGACTGGATGACCTCTTCTCTGCCGCAACCTCGATAACCTTCCTCTCCTTGCGGTCAGGGAGTTCCAGTCTGGCAGTTCCTTAATCTTGTTTACTCAGCTCTTCTCAGGACTTTCAAGCCTCTTAAGGGTACGTGGTTATCTGTTCAAGGTCAATATCAAACTTCCATTCTGATCCCTCGGACCAGCCGAGGTCTCCCATAGTACCAGTACTGGTTCCCAGCTCCAAGCACAGAAGAGATGCTGGGCGGCTCAGGCCGCATGCTCTGCCCAAGCCAGAAGGTCACTGGGGCACAAGGGGCAGCCCTGGATCTGAGTTCAGGTGGGAGCAGTGTGGGAGGCTCCCACGCCCCAGCCTTACCATGGGTCCTGGCTGATGGTGGGATACAGGCAGGTACCCCTGCAGTGCACCTGGTACAGTCGCTTTGTCCCCAGGGCCTCAAAATGCAGCGTCTGGTCAAACTGCCCCGGCACCGTGGAGCTGAATTGGACCTTCAGTTCCACCTCACCGTGGGCAGGCACTATCCACCGGCAGCTGCTCAGCCCGGCAATTAAAGAGGAGGCTTCAGACATTGCTAACGAGCAAACAAGAGAAGGAGGAGGCTCATGGACTCGCCATCCCATGGAGGCACCGGCAGAGGGTCCCTGCGGAGCTGGGGATGATGGACCCCGTTTGGCAAGATGGACGTGAAGCAGAGGGATCACCTCCTCCCTCACAGCTCACCTGACGGATTTCCCCGGGAATGGGACCGTGTCTGTGTCGCTTTGGTGTGCCTCGGGGGGCCGCGTGGGTGCTCCCGTGCCCGGCGCCTGGAGACCTCTCCTGCCCCGGCTGGAGCTCCTCTTCTCCCTCACAGCCTCCCGCCTGCCCGCGGCTTTCTCCTTCCCCGACCGACCCCTGCTTGGCGTGACCTGCTCCTCTGACACCTTCACACCAAGGGAGAGAGGCGAGACCTGCCCTGAGACACCCCCATCCTGGAGAGAAAGCTGCAGGTTTGTTAACAGACAGGAGGGAGAATAAACCACCAACCACCTCTGCCCATGGATTTGGTCCTCCTTATGGGACTTTGTTTCTCCTACAACACCCCTCCTTGCCCAGGACCCTCTCCTCAAGGGAAGTTGAAGGTTTTAGCTGATTTATTTTTTCTCTCATCTCACAGAACTGCCCTATGTCTCAAGCAGAGCTGTATCTTTTAAACAGACAGGAGGGATGCCTGCAGACACGGGGCCCCATCATGTCTTCACTGCCCTTCCACAGTGATCCTTTTCCATCCCACCTGCCCCCCATGCCCCCACCCAGCCTGGCCCCTGCCCTGGCACCTTCACTGCAGGCACAACAGGGACGTCCAAGAAACTTCTGGTTTCCTTCTTTCCTTCTTCTGCAGTGGCACCTTCTGGCACCACAAAGGTGAAGTGCTCGAGGGCTTCTCCTGCTGCAGGGACCATCCGCTTCTCCGGGTAGCGGATCACAGAGTAAAAAGCAGTAGGTGGAATGGGAGGCCCCGAGGGACCCAGTCCCAGGTCATCCAGGATCTAAAGCATAAGAGAAAACCCTGTTTATACTCCCGTCGCCTTCATCCTCACACTTCCTGAAAGGCACTGAGCTTTTGGCAATGGGTTTTTTTATTTACATGGAGTACAGTGCTTTTTTATGCCCAGTGGGGTGGGCAGGCTCCAGAGCAGTGCCAGGACCTACAAGTGGGACCTAGAGAGAAATCTCAGCTCTGAGTGACTCGGCTGAAGGAAACAATGACCAGGAGTTGCCCTGCCCTGGGACCATTTTTAATGATTTCCAGACTGGGAAACTCTCCAAACAGAGAGGATGTTCTAACAGAGAGCCCTCCCTCTTTCCACCCATCTGAGGGATGGCAAGAACTTCCCCAGCCATGTGGCTGCTGTGAAGCCATCGTGGAACATCATCAGTGTCCTGGACAAGGCTCTGTGCTGTTGTCACCTGGTTGGACACAATGCACCAGGGCCCAGACCACGGCAGGCTCAGCATCTGAGCCTCACAAGGGCTTTACCTGCTCTGCTGCTGGCAGCTTGCCACTCTCCAGGATCGCCCTAGTCACATCTGCAAAGCTCAGCACCTGGATGTCCAAGCAGGGCACCCCGACGTCCTGGCCCCTGGCTGACCCTTCTGCACCTTCCCCTTCCAGCCCAGATAACTTGGAGTCCTCAAGAGCCTTCAGTTTTTCTAGATGCTCCTTCTCTCTGTCCTTTCGGCTCCTCCGCCTGGATAAATGCTGGCGCTGGCCTTGTACTTGGTGCTGCATCACCTCTTGGTTCAGAGGGGACAGCAGGATACCCTGAGCCCTGTCCCAGGATGACAAAATGTGTGTGACATCCTTCTGTGATGCCTCGTAGATCTTAAACCTCAGGGCCAAGTTCTTCTCGCTGTCACTCTGCGCCTCAGTTTTGGTTTCCCCCTGTTCTGGGTCTGCAGGTTGCACAACCTCCACTGGGCAGGCCTCTGTCAGGGGAGCCTTGCTCTGCTTTTTCTTATCTTCCTTGTTACTTGCAAGAGAGTCTGGGTGCTCCTTTGCAGATCCCTTCTTCTCTCCCCCCTCGGTGACATTGGACAGGTTGCCGGTGGATGCGCTGGTGTTGCTAGTGGATGCATTCGTATTCTGGGCAGGAGGAGCAGGAAAAAGCTGTGAGCATTTCAAAGCACCAACTCAAATGCTGTAGGACAGCGGCGATCTTTGCAATAGCACCCCACACCTCATCTGAGACCTGTGCTAGGTGCTCTACAAATCCCAATTCAGAACACAGCTGGTACCCAGCTGAGCTCAACTGAAACTAAACTCCCCAGTGCCAGACTGGTGAGGAGTCCTGCAAACCAGCTGAGAAACAGAACAGCTTCCCCAACCCAAACAGGGAACTTAAGACACCTCCTTACTCCTGTGCAGTCCTCCGGGCACGTTTCTGGTGTGCTGAGCATCCATCCCTGTGTCTGGCTGACACTTTGGGAAGTCTGGCTGCTAATGAATACCTAAAGGGCCTGGTGGTATCTCCTGCCAGACAGGTAGCAAAAGACACCACATCCCAGGCGGGTCATGGCTCAGAGGTGTAAGTCACATGCAGAACGGGGAGAAATGCTGAACTAAAACTATCTAGGGCTTGGAGGTACGTGAAGCCACGACTCAAAGGCAGCACGACCCTAGAAGAACAGCTCTACCCAACAAACCCATGCGAAAATACCCCTGGTGAAGCAGCAGCACGATCAAACACTGGCTGCTGTTTCCCAGCACAGCCCCGTGTGTTGCTGATGGCCAGGTACTCACCCCCAGCACTGCGGGTGGCTGCTGGCTTCGCCAGGAATGGTACGGCTCAGCAGGCGGGTCCCCAGGGCTTTCACTCTTCTCTATAAACACAACCACCCACCTGCCTGACTCCGGGCTCGCTTTTCTTCCTTGAAGCATTTTCTTTGTCTTTTCCAAGCTTTCTCTTGGCCCACTTAGACAACTTCTTCAGCAATTCTTCCTCCCTCAAGCGTTCGAGCTCCCACCGGTGCTTTTCCTCAAGCTCTCGAGCCAGCCACTCCATCTTCCTTCAGCAAGACAAACAGAAAACATCCCCGAGAGTCACTGCCAGAAATCGGGGCTCGCTGCAATCCTAGCTGGTCCCACACTTCATTCACTGACCCTAAGGCCAGGCACAACTGTTAGACCAGCTCTGTGGACTTCCCTCAACCTGGGGAGGCTGGGACATCCAAAGTGAGGGAAGTGGGAGGGGACCTCCAGGGCCAGCCAAATCTAGGCTTTGCTGTCACAAGGTCTAAATTGCACTACTTCTCCAATAAGGTCCACCTGGACACCTCCAGCATGCTGCCAAAGACTGATCCACCATTGCTCCACACTGGAGCCTGAAGCTCTCAATATCCAGCTCACAAATCACTAAACCAGCTCACAAATCACTAACACCTGCTTATCCCTGCACCAATACTTGGCTTATCTAGCCCTTCTCCCTGGGCACAGCCTGCTCCTTAGCAAGACTAGCCATATCAATCAGAAAGCAAAGGCTGCAGTAACTGCCCTCCTGCAAAACAGGCTCCAAACAACCAGGTTTCCTGCTGGAGCCCAGCTGGGACCATGGGAAACTTGTGCTGCCTGTCCTGGAAATCACAGTTTGAAGCAGCCCTAGTGATCTCCTCCCAGGGAAACAAACTTCAGCTGGGGTTGAAAGAAGTGCTGAAACACAGGCTCGCTTTAAGCAAGTCTCTCCCCAAGTTTCAGGCAGGGGTTATGTACCGGGTCTGGCTGAGCCAGGATTGGTTCCCCTGTAGCAGCCCTCATGGTGCTGTGTTTCATGTTGGGAGCTGGCAGGGTGTTGATAGCACACTGGTGTTGTGGCTACTGCTGAGTAGTGCTTACACAGCACCAAGGCTCTTTCTGACATTTCCGCCCCCCCCCCCGCAGTGGGACGGGGTGGGCAAGATCTTGGGAGGGGACACAACCAGGACAGCTGACCCGAACTGACCAAAGGGATATTCCAGACCATATGACGTCTGCTCAGTCTGCTCAGTCATAAAGCTGTGAGAAAGGAGGAAGGGGGTGGGTCACCCTTGGTCCTCCGAGGCAACCACTACGCGTATTGGAGCCCTGCTTCCTGAGAAGGCCCGACATCGCCTGTTAATGGGAAGTAGTGAATAAATCTGTTGGTTTTTTCTTTTTTTTTTTTGTTTCCGCGCGCGGACCTTTGCTTTGCTTTGCTTATATTAAAACTGCTTTTGTTTTACCCACAAGGGTTGGTTATTTTCTTTCCCCTCTTTGCCCTGTTGAGAAAAAAGGGGAAGGGGGGGAAGTGATAGAGCGACTTGGTGGGAACCTGGCATTTAGCCAAGGTCAAACCACCACAGATTAATAGGGGCTTAAGCTTATCCTGTGTATCCTCTTGAACAGGGCTGCTTTGCTGGATCAGAGCTTCTCCCAGGCTCACCTGCTCTTGCAGCTGAAGGTGAGCCTAAGAGACACCAGCTTTTGTGGCTGGTGTCACTCAGTAAGGAAAACCCTGGGAGCTCAGCAGTGCAAGGGCCTCCCTCACCTACAGCAGGACCAGGATCCAAACCAAGCCAGCACAGCTGCGCCTCACACCAACCCACACCACAACCCCTCTGGTTTGGAGAAGAAGGGCGATGAAGATGAGAACGAACATAATTAACTTAGAGACACTTGTAAGCACTGTGGCAAGGGAAGCACAGAGCCCAGCTCCCTGCAGCCAGTGTCAAAGCCGAAGGGCTCACCACTAAAACGGAGAGAAGATGTTCTCATCTCACCGGAGGAAGGTCCCTCCTCTGCTGGGAACCAGGGAGGTGGAACTGGCAATCCTTGTGCTGCTGGTAATTAACGCTTTTGGCCTTGGTAACCCCTCTGAGCACAACCAAGGTCTCCGGAGCAGGGAAACCCTTTGGGGACACTATCCTGGGGAGGCACCCATTGAAGGCTTACAGACCTTTTCTTCCTCTCACGCTGGACTTGCAGTATACTGTTATCAAACTGAATTTTCTCCTCCTCGGTGAGGGCATCATACTCGTCCTCTTCCATTTCCCAGAGACGTGCTTTCTCCCTCCTGGCAGCTTCCTCCCACTCCTGTCCTTCAGCACAGACCAAGGAGAAACCATCAGTGCCTGCAAGCAGAGCTTGCTGCTCTGGGTGAGCTGCCAGGATTCACAACTCTGTCCTGACCCAGCCTATCATCCTGCCAGGAGATACTGGCGAGCTCACATCCCTGCTTCAGAATTCAGATAAGCCCCCAAACTATCGCTGGCCAGTGAGTTCCCATGCCTTGCCTGGCTCACATGCACCAGCACTGTGGACAGCTGGCCAGTGATTAGTTATTGAGCCACAACAGCTTGCACTTGTGCCCAGGCTTTAATGTTAGAGACTGAGGTCAGCCTCAGCATTGTTGAATTTTAAGCAGCTGTGAGCTGAGTGCTGGCTACACCGAGGCAGAAGGTGGAAGGATTAATAAAAACATCTCTTACAAGTTCTGCTGGTAACCCAGATACACACGGGTAAGGCTGAGGGCTTGAGAGAGAAGATTTCAGAGTTACGGAGACGAAGAGTCTCACCTTCCTGCTCTTTTGCGGCCATCTCCCTGGCTTTCAAAGAAGCATAATCCTGGAACAGGTTCACAAAATAGATGTAAGGCCGATTTCTGACAGCTTTGAGCAGGCAGAGGAGAGCAGACGCCGTGTCGCGTGCAAAGGGGGTCTCCAGGCCATCAAACACCACTCCCTGGTAGCAGTCACTCAGCTGCAGATAAAGTCGAAAAGGAAGAGAAAGTCAGCTGTTGCACGCATTGGGCTCTCAGCTAGTCACTAAAGCCTGATGTCAAAGATCACCAGCCATCACAGTTCCAAGTGCAGCAGCTCAGACAAGCTCTGATCTTTCCCCACGCTCTGCCAACTTATGGCATCTGCAGCTTCACCCACGGATCCCTGCACGCAGCCCAGGACTCCTCCAAGAGCAGGCACAGCCCTCCTCCTCTCTGAACTGTACCTCGCTGCCTGTCTCTCTGTAGCAAGAACGTACCATTTGCCCCCACCCCACGTACCTGCAGCCTTTCAGAGAGGATGGCCACCAGCAGGTCCTCGGGCAGCACGCAGCTCCTAAAGCCCAGCTCTCCTGATGTGCTGCCACTGATGCTCAGCCATCGCTGCGCAGGAACGCAGGGAAGGGGAGAGAGGTGAGAACTTGATGAGCCCTGTAATGTTGAACACCACAAGAAAAATCAACCACTTTGGAAACCCCCAAACAATTCCAACTGCTGGGCTTGGAGCTGGGGTTTCTCACTAGCAGGAGACTAGAAAAAAACTGCAGGCCAGCAGCTCCAGGGGACCATGCTGGAGGGTGCATCCGTGGCCAGCAGAGACCCAAGCTCGCAAGCCCCCAGCGCAGCACCCGGCAGCTTTGCCCACTGCTGCAGTCACGTTAGCCAGGACTGCACTTTGCCAACAATCTGTTAAGATGCCGTAGAGTTTTTCTGCCAGAGCACAGGGTTTCATTCCCACCCCGAGCCACGCCCAGCCTGCCCAGCTGGCTCTCTGCACTATAGACCCCCGCACCAGGCTCTGGGTGACACAGAGCCTCCACTGGAAGCGGCCCCTTCACTTCTCAGAGGCAACAGAAAGGTCCCAGGCATTAACCAGTGCAGATCGTGCTTCACCTGGGAGCCTGTCAGATCCATCAGATGCTGTTTCTGGGATTGGGGTGTGGGGCCATCTGTCTTCTTCTTGCCCGCCGCAGCACTCACCTGGCCTCAGGACCTGACGGACCGCAGGCTGAGTTTGTCCACAGAGCTGGACCGTCTCATGTCTAGGCTGCGCTTGGCCCTGGTGCCGAACTGCGGGCTGAGGGACGCATCTGCGTTGTGACCTGTGGAGTGGACAGACGCTCAGTGGGGAGCAAGCAGGCACCTTCCACCCCAACGGGCACAGCCCTGCGCCCTGGCAGGGACACGGCCATTGTTCCCCAGCCTGCTGGGCACTAGCAGCACCGATCTCCAGAAGCAGCTCCTGCCCTGCTTCTCTTATTAGCATGGTAAAGCACACCATCTGATACTGGATTTTAAAGCCGGAGAGTTTTTAAGGCACAGCTCCGCGTCCCTCCTCACAAATGTGCACTCAGGTGACACTGCACACTAGCTCCCCTATGGATCAAGCCAAGGCTCCACCCTCCAGGAGCATCATTTGTGTACCTTGCACCCATCCTGCATTCTCACATGGAGATGGTAACATGCAGCCCTGCCCCAGTTGCATCCCCCATCTCCACTGGAGCTAAATCCTCCGCATGGGATAACTCCACCTGAGGCCCAGACCCTTCTTCCTTCCACCAGCTCCCAACCCAACCAGGTTCAAAGCGGAGCAATGCAAAACTTCCCCCACCAGAACCAGGGTCTGGCCTCACCCTGCAGAGCGCGGGGCACCAACTGCCCAACCAGATTTTCTAAAAGTCTCTGGTCTCAGGTGGAGAACAGCACCACATGCACGAGCTGTGTGACCTGACAGTGTGTATAGGAAAACCTCTGGAGAAAAGAGCTCATCTGCAGCATGTCTCATCTGAAACTCTGGGAGGTTATTCTTCCCTTCCTCTCATGTTTCTGAAGCCACACTCAAAGTCAGTTGTCTAGTGCTTAATGAGCAGCTTCAGAGGGCTTCTTTGTTGTTAAAGTGGGCAGCAGTTCTGCCTGATGGCCACGAGGAGCCAGCTGGATTCAGCTTTGAGGAAATATAAAAAAACCCTGAGAAAAATACAGGTGTGCTTCACCACTCCTAGGAAAAGGAGTATGTGCTGAGAAGCCCAGAGGCAGTAAAAGTGCCCCTGTCTGAGCCCTTAAAACAGAGATTTTTTTTTTTAATAACACGAGATGCTTTATGAAATGGCTTTGCATTTCTACATGCTGCACCCGTGTTCCCTAGGAGACCCAAGGGCTGTCAGACTTCCTCTCTGGAGCAAGCAGAAGTGGATGGTCATGGTGGGTTTCTGAAGCGCTGCTCTAGGTCCAGCGTTTCTCCTTACCGGCACCCTCTGCCTCCTTGCAGCTCTGCTCGATGGCAGCCCCGATGCACAGCTCCCGGGCGCACAGCCCTGCTGAGCTGCTCCTGTCCGAGATGGTTTCTCTCACCACGGTGTCGATGGACAAGCAGGCAGCGCCATAATATTTGGACAGGGCAACCGCTGCTGCTGTCTTTCCTTGAGAGAGAGGAAGAGTGCTCGGTGACACTTGCATGTGAAGCATTTTCAGGACAGGCTCTAGAAAGTCCCCAGACAGGATTTCAAAGTTTCAAGGACAGTCGGAAATCAAGTGCCCCTTTAGGGGAGACCATGACGGAGGTAGTTGAGCATGGCTAGAAGCATTCTCCTCTAGAGCCAGGAGGATCACCTCCACCTCACATCCAGCTGAGCACTTTGTCCCTCGTGGTGACCTCAACCCTGGGCCAGAACATTGTTTCGAGCCCTGTCCCGCCACCACTCAGAGCGTTCACCAGCCTGTGCTGGCCAGCGCTGCCTCAGGCAGCGTCTGGGCACGGTCTGGGGGTCAGCGTGGGCGAGGGACTGCTCCCATGAGGCAACATGGGCACTAGGCACTGTGCTCCCACGAAGCAATGGTGATGTGGTCACCCTGTGTGGGGGAACGATAGCCTAGCTGTGTGGACACAGGGTGAGCCACAGCACTTGCCCCAGCTGGTGAAGGCCTGGGACCATTTCATGTACCAGCAGAGCTGTGGCTTACCTCGCTTCGCTTCAACTGGTCAACCAAGCACCACAACCCACCAGGATGTGTCTCTCCTGCTTCCCCACTCCTTGCAGACACGGGCTGCGGCTCACCTACCTGTCAGGGGTGCCCCATGGATGATGATGACGATCCCTCGCGCGCGCCCCTCTGCAGAGATATCGATGCCAAGGTGGCGGGCGATGGCCCTATAGACAGGGCTGTCGGCCAGTTCTCCCGCGGCTGCCTTGCTGCTGGTGATGCTCTGCCGATGCTCTGCTGTGCAGAACCAGATAGAAAAGTCAGCCTCCTGCCTACCTATGATCCTGATCATCCTCCCCATCCCCTCAGATCCTGGGAGAGAAGACTCTGCTGAAACCAACACCACACCGAGGTCTCACCATGCCCCTCCTTTAAGCTTGTGCAGATCAGGGTCTGCCCTAGATGGTGGTCAAGGTGCCTGTTCAGAGTATAGGAAATGGGGTGGCAGAAAGAGGAAAGAGCAAGCATTTGGCAATACCTAAAAGGACTGGGCCAAATCTCCCGTGCCCTGTCAACATGGTCCTCATGGGAGTTTGGTCCCAGGTCCTGCTGAGTAAAGGGGGGACAGGCAGAACCAGGCATTTTACACCGTCCCAAGGGAGAGGCTCCATTTGTGGATCAAACCATTATCCAAAAGCTGGATGCTTTAGGAATATTATACCAGGAGATGTAGCTGGGCTCTGAATTCACCATAACAGCATTTGCAAAGAGCTCCCACCTTTGCCCTTAGGAGGTCACCAAAAGCCATCTCGCTTGCAGTGTCACGCAGGACAGAGAGCGCGCTGCCCTGCCTAGGAAAGGGAACAGCATCATCCTGATCCCAGCAGCTCCTGGGGGAAAAGGTGCTCATTTGGCAAAAATGGGGAGAACCTCTCTGGCCTCTCACTTGTCCCTGCCCTGTCTGCAACATTACCCATCCCCTGTCTTTTCTCAACACCTTCCTCCTCCTCCGCATTCAGATTTAGAGTCCACTTGTTGGACTGGCTTTCATCAAACACGGAGGGGAAAATGAATGAGCTCTGGGATGAGACAGTGTGAATGATCCCAGCAGAGGACTTTCCTCCTTGATCTGACAGAGACTGGACATCTTCAAAGTCTGCTGAGGAGGAAGGCCACAGGGAGGGAAGAAGAGGGTGGACATGGCCAGGCAATCTGTTCTTTGACATTTGCCACTTTGCACGGCCACGTGCAAAAGATGGAAAGTTTCCCAAGGAGAAGTCTGTCCAGGCTGTCTCTGCCCTCGGGGGGATTTTGAGTTTGTGCTTTTGGTGCTGGGAAGGAACAAATATAAGATAGCTGGTGATATTAGACCTGGCCCTGCTGGCTGAAGAACTCATCCAATCCTATTTTTTGTGGTTAGGGGACACAAGAGGACAACATGATTATTTCCCCGGTCCATGGTAGGCAGATATGAGCTTGCTTTGGCTGCACTCAGGGCTGGTAGGGGATGCGTGTTACAAGCCACAGACCTTCATGCTGGAATTCCTCCACCAAGCTGGGGAATGGGTGGCTGCTAAAAGCCTGGGCTTCCCATGGAGAGCTTGGGGCGTGCGGGCTGGACTCCCCACTGTGTCCACACTCAGGACAGCCAATGCCAAACCCTCACCGTTGTCCTGGCCTGCTGGTTCCCCAGTCTTGGACTTTGTCTGCTCATCCTGCAGCCTCTTCTGGTCCTGATAGTACTCCAGCACCTCAGGGGGCAGCTTCTCACCCGGGGCACGCAGAGGCAGCAATAAGGTGTTGTGGCAATCGTAGTCTTTAAGCGTCTGCAGGATCTGTGCATGTAGGGAAGAGAAGCCATATGCAGGACGTGTTTCTAACAACACGGACTATCCAAGCCCCTCCACAGTCTGCCAGCAGAGCTGGCTAACCCTGAAATGCCACCAGACTTTGCCCTGGGGACTGTCTCCATCTCCCTGGCACGAACCCGGGAATGCTGGAGCACTGTGAAGCTACGGGAGCATGCACATGGGGGCCAGACCTTCCCTCTCACCTGCTCCTCAGCAAGGTACTGCTGGTCGAACTCCAGCAAGTAAAACTCGATGGGGAACTCGCATGGGTTCTTCACCACCACTGTCCCCTCTGCTCCACAGCTGTACGGCAGCAACGGTCCCAGCTCAAGCACTGGGGGGCTGAACTCCAGCTGTGGCTCCAGCCCACACCCCAAGACCTGCAGTTGGAGGTGCTGGCTGCTCTGGCAAATGTTAATCTTCAGCTCACTTCTATAGGACTTCTGAAAAGAGAGAAGCACAGAAAGCTCCTCCATGAAGTCCCAGGTGACAGGGCCTCAAATTCAACTCTTGCCCCAGGGCAGGGGTGTCACCAGTACCTCTAAGGGGAATAGAAAACAGATATTTACTTCCAGCAGGGGCTACAGCATCTGCATGCTGGCTCTGAGTAACTGGGATGAATCCTGGTGTGAAGTGTAACTGGATATTTGGGTGTCAGACGAATCTAAAATGCACTGTCAGATGTTTTCACCTAGTCACGAGGGAGTGTGATGCTCATGAGAAAGGTCCTCAGGGTTATGTTGCCCAGACACAGTCCTGGCACTGCTGCATCAGGCAAACATCAGCTCTATGAATGAGGCAGATGAGCTCTCACTGGCTAGAAATAAGGGTCGTCTTCTCTGCTCAGTGATTGGCTCTGGTCAAAGCCAGACACAAGATGGTTACACCTCTACAGCAATTAAAACATCCCTGGGACTGTTCCCAGGCACGGAAGCACTTGTGTCCATCCTGTTACCCACTGCCAGTTTCCAAGTCACAGTGGCCACAGGCAAACTGCTTTTGGGAATGCCCCATCATTTCACCTGACTCGCAGACTGCCTGGGAACGTGCAGGCAGGCTGGGCCAGAGCCACAGGGACTGCTGGCAGCACACCACTGCAGACAACTGTCCTGCCGTGCCCAGGAAGGTGCCTGGTGGCTGTTTTGTCTGCTGGTACCAGCAGCAGGACTTGCCTAGATTGGCCCTTCCAGGGTTATCCCCTGCAAGCGCACCAGCTGCTCTGCACCAGGGCGTTGCAGCCTTAAACAGGCCTGTGGAAGGGGGAGACGAGGGCAAACAGGCAGATTTCCCCCCATGCGCCGAGAGGCAGGCACCTCACCGTGCCCTGATGCTGAGCAAGCTCCCCAGGGGGATTTCAAAGCCCCTCTCAGAAGAGTGTGCTGCAGGGGGAACTGAGGCACAGTGGGTACGGTGCTTGCAGAAAGCTCTCTGTGGAGGCAGACGCCGTCTCCTCTTCCCTGTGCTGGGCTCTCGTTACCACACTGCCCTGCCAGACCTCTTGGGGGTGACACTTGCTGATCTCACCTCTTCTGTGGGTGACAACCTGACTCGCACGTTGCATCGCTGTCCTGGAGCGAGGGATCCAGCCGAGGGCAGCGCCTTGAAGACACAGGGCTGGGCCTTCAACTTCTGGGGCACCTTCCGACACATCCTCGCTGGCCAATGTCTGTCCATCTGAGAACAAAAAAACAATTGTGTGAGGTCTCCTTGGTCTGCGAGGACAGACCCTCGGTTCCTCCAGTGCTCTGAGACACCGTCATGGTGCTGAGGGCACCCACAGCCAAACCAGCCGAGGCCACCTGTGGCCTAGAACTGGAGGGAAAACAGGCAGGGCAGGCAGATGGGGAGGCACCATCCTCAGAAGAGGAGGAACGGGGGAAGGTGGCAGAGAAGTGAAGCACCAGCTAATGCACAGGTCCAGGTGAGCCAGCCTTGCTCTGTACCCTCCAAAGCTTCCTCAGATGAGCTGTGGCCCAAGTGCTCACGCAGCCACAGGGGCAGAAAGGGCAAGAGAGGCAAAGAAAGCCCAACCGAGAAGTTACCTGTTACACATTGTCTGTGCTTTACCTTCTTAACAGGCTCATTTATAGTGATGACCCAGTTACAGGGGACCTGGAGCTGACTGTGGAGCTGGACAGTTTCTTCCTGGCACTGCCCACACTGGAGAGTGGAGAACTCCAGTCTGTCCCTGGAGACGCAGAGGGATGGCACAGCCACGCTGGCATGGAGGTGGACATGGAACGTGGGGCCTCCTGCTACCTAGGGAAGGACCGAGCATCCAGCTGAGAGCCCCAGTGACATCTGTTGCTGTCACTGACTCTCCACCTGCCCCGAGAGGTGCACGGGCACAGCGGGGTGAGGAAGCACGCTGTAGGTACCTTGATGGGCAGGAGCACGTCCACCTCTCCCAGTGGCAGGTTGGCGCTCTGTGGGTCGAAGCGCACTTCAAACACCTTGGTCTCACAGCAGAGCAGGTGCTTCACGTGGTCCAGATCCACACTGAAACCTTGAACAGATGAAAATAAAGCAGCTGAGATGCACAATAGACATGAATGTGTCACAAGCACGTTAAGGCCATATGTCCTGGCTGGCAGCTCTGTGAAGGACCCCTTTGTACCTGTGGAGAAGATTGCCACTCCTTCTCCCTTGTCACCATACAAGGAGAAAGGGCTTTCACAGCCAGAATCCAAGACCCACATGGTAAAAAGGAAACATCTCAGTTGAGGAGCTCCAACCATTCCTTCACTAGGCACCCCAGGGAAGGATGCACAGACCTCTCCAAAGGAGAATTTCCAACTAAGATTCCCCCATGCCATGGTACTCCCTGAAAAACAATTTAGAGGAGGCACCTGATCACCCTTCAGACATGGCGAGTCACCGTTTGCTGGTACTGCAGCCTTATGTCAAGGCCTGTTTAGAAAGCCTATTTTGATACAACAGAGGGCCTCACAGGCTGTCTTCTCAATAAAGGCTGAACAGAAGTGCTATGGCATTATGAACTTTAAACAAAGCACTTCCAAACCACAAAACGTCCATCTGTTTGCAACACAAGCCCATGGAGTGCCCATCAGATGATGCTCATGGTAGCCAAGAGCAGAAGATGCTGAGAGGTGACCAAGGTGATCAGCCCATCCAGCCCCTGCAGGGAAGTGTTAGGGCAGGCACAGGCAGGCCGGGTCTCTGAGCACTGCTGGCCAGGAGAACTCAGGCTCTAAAGCACCAGGCAGAGGGTCCCAAGGAGGAAAAAGTTATACACACAAGCACTCAAAAAAACTCCCCATGTCTAGTGGCTTAAGCTAATCTGTCAGAGACAGCTCCTTCAAGCCCACGTGAAGTCTCTCCAGCACCGGTTACCTGCGTCATGCAGGACCCGTCTATCAGTGTGGAAGGACACAGGGAACTGCCCGGTGTTGGTGATCCTCACGACGTGCGTGGGGGTGTTACCGAGAATCACGTACCCAAAGTCCAGGAGGTACTCGGGCAGCTCAACTCTGAAAGGAGGAGTAAGGACAGTCCTTAAACCACAGCCTGGCTACATTTCCAAGAGCATGGAAGATGCAAATAAAGTGAATATTTCTGGATTCGCTGCTGTAAAAACTCAACTCAAGCCCGTGAAACCCAAGGCCTGACCACCTGGTAGTAAGACTTTGGTAAGTCACGAGGAGCATAGGACCTAGGTTTTATCACCTACCAGTGGGACCTTAAAATAAAACTAGTTTAAAATGAATACTGGTCACAGCTCCTCTGCTATAGAAAGCCACTGTAGATAAGTCCAGTGGACCTCCACTGGTCTCAATGAAACTGCTAAGCCTGGTGTACAGCCCCAGCCTGAAATGGCTTCAGGACCTTGTCATAAGATTCGCCTGCACAGGAAATCTTCACTGCTCTGCAACCAGATCTGTCCCCAAAGCAGCACCGACAAATGCAGTAATCAACACCTACAAGATTCACGGCAGGGTCCTTTTCCAGAGCAATCACACTTGGGAAAGCACATACGTGATCAGTTTTGCAGAGCATCTTCCCGAACTGGAGCCTACCATGCCTGTGCCTCCTCATGAAGGAGCAGAGGGAAGTTACCGAGGTAAGTCCTGCAGTCCCACCAGCATCCAAGCCACCTGATTTAGGGTTTGTCAAGGGTGTGTCAACCTCTGCAGTTCCCTACTCTTTTTGCTCAGTGTGGTCTGTTAGCTGGAACAAAGATGCCAGCTTTGAGTTGCCTCTTTCAGAGCTGGTCAGCAGGGATGGTGTTGGTGCTCTCTGGAAGGGCTTGATGCTCTGCACTGGACCCCCTCAGCCCTAAGAGCAGGACCCAGAGCCTGTGGGGAGCTGAGCACCTCCAAAGCTCAGGGTGGCTCTGTGGAAGTGAGGACACTCAGCTGCTCACAGGGAGCATGTCAAAGCTACCAGGATCAGACCCTTTCTGAAGTCCCCACTATCCCCAGCTCTGCAGACACAAGGACCTCTCAGGAGCAGGGGTGCACTGATGGGTGTTACCCTTGGGGCACAAGAAGATAGGGTACAAGAGGCCCTACTAACTTGAGAAGCCTCTGATGAGCGTGCTGGTCAAAGGCAGTGGCCTCTGGGGGACCAGAGGTGAGAGCTTTCTGCTGCTCCAGGGCGTGTTCCTCTATCAGCATCTGCTCCATCTGCATCTGCAGCCGAGGGTCCAGCTGAGGGAAGGAAAGGCAGTGGCTGGTTAGCAACGGTCCTTCCCAAGGCTCCCCCCTGCTTGTGTTGAGAGGGGTGATGGGGTCCTTCTGTCTTGCTGCTCAGTGTCTGTGACACCTCCTGCTCTCTTAGTCAGGGCCTCATCTCAAGGGCAATGAACTCCAGTATCTTTGCCTGCCCAGTCACTGTTACAAAAGCTGATCTGGCCAGAAAAACAGACAGACAAGCTGGGAACCTTCCAGAGCTCCAAGTCTTTGCTTGCCCCCAGCCAGTGCCAAAGCAGCTCGGACAAAAGCTCTCTTGTAAAGGGAGCCACGATAAAGCTGCTGTCTCTTAGAGATCAGTCCTGGCAGCACAGTCCCAGGGCACAGTCAGGCTGCTGCTATTAAGCTCTGTAAACCTGGCAGGGCTTGGGTTGTGAGCAGCAAATACCCCAGTGATGACCTACATCTCCATCCCAAAGTACCATAAATTCAATCACTTGAGCAGGGTCTTCAGGATCTCTCCCTGGGGCAGCCCTGGGGGCAATGCTGAGCTGATGCAGGATCATGGGCAGGTTGGGTGTCCTGATGCAGGATCATGGGCAGGGAGGTCCCAAGTGCCAGCAGGGCACCGGGAAGCCTGCTGCGGGCTGCAGGGGACCAAATGACACCGGGGGAGGGAGGCACGTGTCAAATGGGGCAGCAGCCATTCTCACCATGGCATCCAAGGGATCTGGGGGTGGCTCTGTGGCCACAGCCTCCCCCAGAACAACTGCTTCCTCTCTCTGGCTGTCTTCCATCTTTTCTATCACCTCCTTGAGGACCTTCTCATATTT
The DNA here is from genome assembly GCF_047716275.1 of Strix uralensis. Taxonomy (NCBI): domain Eukaryota; kingdom Metazoa; phylum Chordata; class Aves; order Strigiformes; family Strigidae; genus Strix; species Strix uralensis. The sequence continues at coordinate 56,197,565 of NC_134012.1, read as the reverse complement.
TTCATTTCCTGAAGGAAGAAAACATCCACAAATAGAAGCGTGGCACAGCGCCATTCCCATTTAAGCTGGGAAGCCCCACTTCCTCGACTCTGGCCTCTCCCAGAAACACCCTCCTCAAGCAATGTATGGAAAGTAGACGCTGCTTTTCCTCTATCAACCCTGATGTTCATTCCCACCCATCTTCCTCCCCACATAGGAGCATCTCATCCCCTGCAATGTGACGCAAATCCAACCCTGCCAAAATCCCTGCCAGCCTGTGCTCAGCTTTCCCGAGCATTTCTGTCCAGCCACCACCTTCCCAGGACTCCGACACATGCTGGCAAGCTCTGCAGGATGGTTCCTGGGGCAAAGCCCACACGGGCTCATCTGCCAGAGCTTCAGGAAGCAACTGGGGGGTTGAGTGTTGGTCTGACAGCCCTGAAACCTCCAGGCTCCATGGAGGCAGGTGTGAGCTGCCCTACGGGCATCTGACATGGAGGAGAAACAGGGGATCCTCCTGGGGAGCAGACAGGCCGTGCTCACCTTTGATGTTCCTGGACAGGTCCAAGTAGATCCTGGGAAAGGTCCCCTCTCCTTTCAGGGAGATTTCTTCTGGTTCTAGGTGACCCACTTGGATCTGGAAAGTCCTGCAGAAGGCTCCAGGCACTCCTGGCAGGTAATAGACTTTCAGGACTTGCTCCTGGCCAGGTCCAACTTAACCCTGCAGGGTGTGGGAGAAGAGGGAGGGAATGAACCAAAGAGGGTTTGGTGGAGGGATGGCTCAGATGACAGACACGCCGAGAAGAGAAGGCAGGTCCTCATATATAAGAAAGTATCAGACAACATCGCCTTCTAGCTTTCTTGTACCCAGAAGCTGAAGTCTCCTACACTAGGTCCTTCAGAGGGCTCGTAGGGATGCACTCCCCCAGGACAGACCCACAGACCGCCCCTTGCTCAGCATGAGCACAGCTCTGCCCCTAGCGGTGTTTACCCTCTGCTAGCAAGAGCCAGACTGAAGAAATAAAAGCTCTTTTACCAGCCACTATGCAAAATAAGGGAAGTGCCCACACTCTCAGCATGGCCAGCAGCTCCTGCCACAGCACATCAGCGGTTCCCAGGCTGGTGTTGAAGGGCCTGACCCCTTATAAATGATCCCAACCAAACACCTCCTGCCTGTGCGGTTACACCGGGGGTGCGTGAGCCTATCCAGACTCACGGTGACCTGCAAACATGCATCTCTGGAAAGGCAGGAGCAGAGACTAGGACAAGATCTAGGGAAGGTGTTGCCAGGAAGGGCACCTCCTCTCCAGGCTTCCAGAAAGCTGCCTGAGCCCCAGGCTAGGCTCCCGCCAGCCAGGCTGAGAGCAAATGCAAGCAGACAGCAACATAGCCTGGGGTGACGGGACACAGCCGCAGCTTTCCTCGGCTCACCCTCTGTACACTGGGCTGGACCCTTGGCTCCCCACTCCCCTTCATGCTGCAGGGAGAAGCTGCTGAGCGGGACAGATCCTGCCACCTGGTCCCCTGAGCCCCTGGTGCAGCGCAGAACACAGCTGCAGCAAAAGCCAGCCCTGCCAAGCTGCCAGTGCCAATGGGGCTGTCACAGCAACTGATTGCGCGGGTCTGAGCAGAGCTGGGTCTTTGGAAGTTCGCAGGAAGAGGGCATCAGTGTGTCACCCCTTGTAGGAGACAGGCATGAGGAAATGTGAACGCCTTTGGCTTCTTCTTCCCACTGCAAAAAGGGACTAGACAGGAATGCTGCTCCAGCCCAAAGACAGCAACACAGGACTGAGAAGTTGGGATGGTGAGATGCTGCAAAGTCCTCTCCTCACTGTTCCAGCCCTGCTCCTGTCTGGCCCCCTCACTGCCCCACAAAGCTGCTGCGAAGCAGCAAAGCTGGGGGAGTGGGGGACCGGTACAGGGGCTGCTACAATTTCTGGCAAAGCAGCTTCATGCCCAAGTGAGAGCATTTAAGTCCCGCTCAGTGCTGGCAGGGGACTGGCAGGGTGTGCTACAGGCAGGGACAAGGAGTAAGCCCTGTCCAATCACACACCCTGGGAAAGGTGACTCTCAGGAGAGCCGGCACAGTGTGGCTCCAGTGCCCGCACAGCTGGAGCACTCAGCAGTTGGGGTCCCCAGAGCCACCGAAGCACTGGTGCCTCCGGCCGGTGGCTGCTGTGTGACAGCAGGGTCACCCGCTGGCAAAGGCCGTGAAGGGCGATGAGGACCACGCTTGCTTGACCCTCCCTGCCTCCCAGTAGCAGCTGCTTGCAGCCCTGTCTCTCCTGTCTGCTTTTGTGGGTTGTTTTCTTTTTTTTTAATTTTGTTTTTTTCCCCTACAACCCCCTGCTGGGCAGCCTGACCCAGAGCCAGGGTCAATCACTCGCGCCACCTCCGTACTCACTGTGCTGGGCAGGACCAGGGGCACGCCGGGCAGAGGGCTGTCTGCGGTGCCTGCGCTGGGCCTTAGCACCACGTAGGTGAATCCCATCTTCCCGCTGTTCGGCAGGGTGACCTCTGCTTCGGTGACTTTGTTAAACAGCTGAAGAGAGGACAGAGGAGTGGGAAGCTGAAGGCACAGGCCTGATACTGGGAACCTCCTTCTGCTTTCATTGGGATGCGAGCAAATGAACTCAACACAGGAGAAAAGCAGAGGCAGAGGAGGTACGGGCACTTGAGTCTCCCAGGTTAACCTGGAGAAGCCACCGCCACAGGGCACCCCTTAGCCCTACACAGGAACAGATACTGATGGCGGCATGCAGAGGGGCAATGCCAACCACAGAGATCAGTCATAAGGAAACCAAGGAGGAGACAAGCTCTCTGCACCTCATGGTGTCATCTCACACCCAGCTGGAACAAAGGAGGTGGCATCAAGACATTGCAGAAGAAAAAGCACCTGCAGTGACAGCAAAATGGGAGACAGGGCAACAGCTGGAAATATCTGTGGGGTTTTTAACCAAAAAGAAGTGGGGATTATTCTAGGACATTCTCTCCAGCTACAGTGACTGGGAAGCCCAAGTTAACTTCCTCCCTCGTTTATTTTGTTGATTAATCAAGAACATCAAAAGAGAGCACCTCCTTGGACCTCAGGCTTTAGGAGTGGATCAGCAGATGGATGTCTTGGGGCACGTCCCTCTGGAGATCACCACTGGGACCCTGCCTGCCCCAGGAGGTGCTGTTAGTTACCTTGAGGAGGAGGAATTCCCAGCTGGAGGGGGGTGGAGATGGCCTTTAAAAACCAGCTTGAATGAAGGACATATCACTCCAAGGTTGTACTTCCAAGCCATAGAGCCAACAAAGTAGTTGGGAAGGGGAGAGAGCCCTAGCCCTAGGTGGGTGGCAACCCGCCGGTGATGGTTTCACGACAAGGACCTCTGCCAAGAGAAGCGTGTGGTACCTGCAGCCTGTAGTCGATCTCTGTGATGTCTAGGAGGTAGCTGATGAGCGAAGCCTCTCCACTTAGCACGATGTCATAGGTCGGGCCTCCCTCCACCCTGCACAGCACCATGACATGGGCGATGATATTTGTGTAGCCAAAGAAGGTGAACATGACCCGCTGGCTCTCACCTGGCTGCAGCACACCGTAGAGCGGCAGGACATCGAAAACCTGGAGGTAGGCGAGGAGAGATCAAGATGTCGAGCATGGAAACTGATGCAGAAGAGCACCCATGGCTTGGAGCGAAGTACAGGCGTGGCTGGAGGGGGCTCTTCCTCAAACACAGGCAAAATCACCCTAATCTCATCCTGTATCCATTCCACTTACCAGCGGAGGGGCCACGGGAAAAATTTTCTCCCATACTCACTCATTAACGCATTAATTAGTACACTACATATTAAAGTAATTTGGGCTGTCTCCTGGCAGCAAGAAATTCTCTTCACTGCAGAACTTGCCTTTAAAAGCACCTTTTACTGCCTTAAGAAAAACACAGTATTCGGAGGTGAAAGCCCTTAGAGCTGGGGAGGGAGGACTCCAGCCCAGCTCATCTGACTCCTGATGCTTTTCACTCTCTCCGATTTGCATGCTGCGCTCTCTCAAGATGCTACAGCAAAAGCTACTGCAGAAATTTCCTGTTGACCACTTGATTAGCAACAAGATGAATAATGCCCTCCATAGCTGCTGCACAGGTCAACCCTACGACACGTCCTGCGTGGCCTCTCCAGTGACCAGTTGCTTCAGCAGCGCTGTGCGATGGGCTTGGAGGGACGTGAGGCCACTCTGCGAGCAGCATCGAGGGCCACCAGTGGGAGGGGGGCTACATAACTGCTTGCCACACTGGAAACACGGCACAAGATGGATTCCCATTTACCTCCTCCATTCCCAAGGTGACGGGCTCTGCCTCCACAAACTGCATCAGTCTGTTGATCCCCACCAGGCTCTGAGTCTCCACAGCACCTTCCAGCTCCGCAGCAGTGGATGGCAGCAACTGGAAAACAAGCATCATGGGCTGCAGTAAGCAGCTGGCTGGTCTGGGTGAGACCACTCTGCTGCAGGCTCCACCACCTCATCCAGCCAGGAGCAGCTGAGATGGGACCTGGGCGCAAATCAAGTATGGGTATGTCCGTGCCATCCGTTGAGAGTGGGTCCAAGCCCACCCACAGGTGAGACACGGGCTCCATCTGCACTTCCTACGCACAAGCTTGCATGGGGAAGCTGAGTGCACTCAGCCCTCAGTCCTGGCAGAGACCTCAAGGGCATTTTGCACCCTTGTGCCAGCCCAGCTTCGCTCACTCCTGCCCAAGGAATGTGCCCAGAACCCCAAGCCTCGACAGGTTAGGTTCTTCATGACAAAAACAGGAACACAGCTGCAAGTGAGAAGTATCAAAACCAGGAAAATAAGGACTTGGCACAACTATTCCATTTCAGAGAGTGCTTAGGTTTCATCTCGTGCAGCCATCAGTGCTGGAGAGCTGAGGATCTCCACCAGGTCATTCTCTTGAACAACACCTTCCTGAAGAAGGCAGCCGAGGTGTTCTTCTGTCTTGCAGCAGCTGAGAGCTGGTGGTTGACCTCAGAGGTGCCATCTTTCAAAAGGAACCTCATCCCTGGGCTTCTGATCCCTAATTTAATAAGCGAGGGCTTTGTGAGTGCTTTTGAAATGTAGTAATACCTGCTTCTTCAGTAACGTGAAGAAGTGCTTTGTGCTGGGGCCTTGACATCAGCAGAATCTGCAAGAATATTTATGGGACATCTTTACACCTAATCAGAGGCTACACCTCCCCGGTAGATGAAGCTCAGAATCAGAAGATTCAATGCTCTTTCTCTCATCTTCACATTTTCAAGCCTAGCAAAGCTTTGCCAAGCGCCTGTTCCCAAAGATTCTAACCCGCATATTTCCTAGGCCTATGGTCTCCCACCTCCCCAGGGAGGTTATGTGGTACAGTGACACAAGCGGAAGATGAAGCTGCAATCCAGACATATCCTTTGAGGCACTTTTGGATCCTACTTAGCCATATCTACTTGAATTTCTTTGCTTTATTTCTGCATACATGGCAACAAAGCAGGAAATAAAGATGATTCCACCCTTCTATCTGAAAACATTCAGCCACACTATTCTTTACGTCTACAGGGTATCATTTCTCCTGATTCAGAAAAAATGTGCAGTTATAATGTTAAAATGACCGATATTTGGATGTGAGCAGATGCAACCCCTCTCCTTGAACTTAATGCCAACGCCAGTGCTTTCAGAACTTCCCATGCTTTCCTGCATCCTTTTTTATTGCCCCAGGAGCAGCCTCTGTCCCACACAATGCAGAACAAGGCGCCAGTTCCCACTAGCATGGACGTCGAGTTCCAAAGCACCGAGGTTCACCAGGAAGGTCAGCAGACCAAAGGCCATTTTCCATGCCAGGAGGAAGAGACAATGACTTTGCAAAGTCTCATTTTATCAAAGACAGCTCTGTGGCCATCCCTGCAATACTGCAGGTTTCGGGTGAAGGCAGAGACATAAAAACAGGCGGCTCCAGCTGGGGTTGAGAAGGTGGTACATGGAGATCACAGTACTTGGCACAGCTTGATACAGGAAGGAAACTGGAAGCCTTCACATCATGATGCAGATAAAAGCCTCATTTTACAGTGTAAAAACAAGCCAAAAAAACCCCAAACTCAGCATAGGTCCGTAGGATCTGAGAGGGCTTCTCCAAGCAAAGCTATCCGATTTCTCCCTCCCCAGAAGCCCCGTGTCCAGCCACTGGCCCTGCTGCCCAGCCCGCCCTCAGGGCACATGACAGCAGGGCAGCAAAAAGGGGGATGGGCACAAGCGCGGCTTTTTGGTGGCAAGCTGGGGGAGGCAACGCAAGCAGTAGGTGTACAAGAAAATCTACCTTTGCTTCCAGGGAGTCATCTGCATCTGCTGGCTCTTGGGCAGGATTCCCTGCGGCTCCCAGGGCTTTGGCTGGTTCCTCCACACCTCCATCCCTGCAGCTGCTCCCTGCAGACACCGAGCACTTGGACCAGGCTCCCCCCTCCTTTGGTGGTTGGGGTTTGATGAAAAATTTAGGTACTGGAGGGCTGAACCTGGAAAATAACATAACTTTGATTGTGGACCTGCAGTGGGAGGGAGGGAAGCCTGCACGAACAGCTCCTCAGCAGGATGCGGCCCCCGGCTGGGCACTGGTGGTGTGAACTCAGTAACGGGTCTGACCCAACAGCTCCGAAACCAGGATGGAGCAGGTCAGCATATGGGGCTGCCTAGGGATGACGCTGGTATAGCGGCAGCGCAGGCAGCTGGCAACTGGTTGCAAGGAGAAATGGAAGAGGACACAGGTGAAAGCCTTGTAGGGAGGTAAAAAGCACAGCAGGAGAGGAAGAGATACACAAACTGTGCGAAAAGGTGAACCTGAGACACAAAGGGGCAGATCCGGACAGCAACAAGCCAGTGCAGACCCACCAGTGCCCTCCCGAAAGCACCCACAGCTGCAGACTGTGCCTCCCCCACCCAGAGGGCCAAAGCAAGAACTTCTGCAGCTCTACCAGGTGCTAATCCGGAATATTTCCCCTGTCACCCACCCGCAGCTGCAGGTCAGCACAAGCAAGCAGCAATGCCCGAGGCTTTCTCCAAGTGCCGTACGGCAGGAGCAGGGATAAGCCCGGAGCCTGCTGTGCCCTAACCCCGACAGAGCCCAGCACCGTGCGGGGGCACCCATGGAGCCCGGTACGGGACACCCCCACACACACGGGGCAGCGTGGAAAGACACGCTGAGCAACTCCAGGCAGAGACTCACAACTGAACAGCCCATTGATCCCTGAGGAGCACCGAAGCAGCAGCGATTGGTGCTCCGGGAAAGGAAGCTTTGGTCATTTTTAATCAATACACAGCAAATGCCGATGACAAGGTTCAGCTCCTGCTGTGCTGCCGGTATTCCCTGGCTGTGAAACAACGGCTCCAACCACACCTCGCGCTAAAAGGGCAGCAGCTCTGCTGAAACAAGGCTATAACCTATGTGGCACTTACCAACGGCATGATCACCTGCCCAGCAGCTTCTAAACGCAAACCATTTGAGGACCAATTTGGCAAATGATTCAGCAAAGCAGTTCAACAGCTCATCTTACTGACAGGACTGAGTTGATAGTTGGACCAACACGTGTCAGTAAAGAGTGTTCGGTTTAACATTTTCAAACATTCCCAGTGACTCAGACTACATTCCCTGTTTCAAATTGCAGCAGGTGCTCACAGTAACTCTGTTCACCCTTCTGATGCCCCATGGAGGACACACTGGAACCATGCCTGCCTGTCACCACACCTATCTGCAAGTGTTCCCGAGGGCAAACGAGGCCCATCTTTTACAGCAATGTGGGTGCTTCCTTCCCAGCTGGGAACTCAGTGCCTTTAACGACGTGCTCCCAAATGAGTATTTGTCTCTAGCTTTGCAGCTCATCATTTAAGGCTGGTTTCCATTTCTGGATTAGAGGCTCTGTGCCTCACAACCCCCAAGAGATCCCACCTGACTTGTCCTTCCTGCAACCACATGCAAGAACAAGGCTCTGCCCAGGCGAGCTGCCCCAAGCAGGGACCGATGAGCAGCAGCGCTGTCACTCCTCCCCAGCCCCCCCTCTGCCTGCTACTGGGACCACATGGGGGACACCAAAGGCGACCTCAGCACCGTCCACGTGGAAGAGCAAAGCAGGACTGGAGGGGACGAAGGCATGCGCTTGCCCCTGCAGAGCATCGCCCATCTCCAGTCCCACCAGTGCAACCTTCGCTCCTCTCAGCCGAGGCACCTTAACAAGTATTGGGGTGCCCTGAGGGGTGACCCACCTGCTCAACACCTCCAGCAGCTGCTACCTTGGGCATCTGCCTCAGGATAAAATAAATCCAGCTCATCTGCAACAACGGTGCCTCCGGGCAGCCTGCAGCTGAACGCTGCCTGTCCCTGGTGATAGGGAGATGCCCGCAGCGCAGGGGCAGACACATCCAGGGCCAGGAACACCTCGAAGCTCTCCAGCTACACACCAGTCCATGCACCAGTTCAGCGCATGGGTCTGACCATTGTCATGGTGATGGTCCCAAAACTGCTAGCTGTGACCCATCCTAGCCAGGAAATGAAAGCGCAGCTCTCAGAGCTGCTTGTGATAAATACTGTACGTTAAGAACAGCTCCTGAGGAGAGGTAAACCCCCAAGATGCAAAATCCACAATCACTTATGAAATTACCCTTAGTTTTATAGAATGGCTTGAGGCAACTTCATGGGATCGTGGTGCCTAGACAACAATATTTTTCTCTCTAAAGCAGAAGCCTCTGGGACCTGGTGCTGGGAGATGATGTGATTAGTGAGCCCTGCTGTGGAGAAGCACGAAGCATGGTAAGGGACTTTTTCCAGTGAGGGAAATCAGAATGAACAACAAGAAATGTAACATGAAAAGGAAGGGAGAGAGGAACCCAAGGTGTCAATAGAAAGCTGATCCCTGGAACAAGAAATCTTCCTGGTGCTGAAGAAAAGGGGGTTGTCTTCAAAAAGGAGAAGAAAGGGGAAGATAACAAGATGCTCAGCATCAGCCCAAGCTTTAGGCAGCTCTTGCCCTCCAGCACCTTCTGGCCAAGGCTGTGAATGCAGGGAGGTAGGCAAGGAGCAGAGAGCAGCTCCTCCACCTGCAGAGAGGACCCATCCCAAACCAGAGGGGCTGAAGGGCTGTGGATGTGCCTCCACCAGCACCATGGAGCTGAGAGATGGAGTCTCCTGACATAAGCAGGTCATCCTGGAGCTGGAGGGGCTGAAAGCAAGGGGTTAAGCCCTCCATGTCCATCTCACCCAACCTGGCCACCCCTCAGGTGAGACAAAATGCATCCAGGAATTAACAGTGGGGATTTAATGGGAGTATGGGAGGATTGACACCAGGGGGAGAGGAGTCCTTCCTGCTAAGGCCAGGACAACCTTGTGTCACCCACTCTCCCCAACCTCCTGTTAAAAGTATCTCAGCCTGTCTCTTGGTTTCTGAGCCTGCTAGGGCCACAGCTTCCCACACCCACCTCCCAAAATAGAGGAGCTAGAAATCCCACCACTTCTGCAAACTACATGTGAAGATTCACACAGGATGATGTGACCTGGCTGGCTGAGGCTGTGCGAGAGCCAGCAACATGAGGACCGTCCCCCCAACCCTGCAGCGCTGCAAGAGGAGTGCCCCAGCTCCCCACAGCCCCGGCCAGCACCAAGGACATGAGCCAGAAGCCACCACCCCTTCACATTAAATGCCAGAGTTTTAACGGTGCTGAGACTGCTTCCTAGTGCATGGCACCCACGTGTGGAGCATCCTTGCCCAGGTCCCCAAGGACCACCCACTGGTGCCCCCACTAGCCATGGCACTGGGTGAAAATAAGCCTCCCAGCAAAGCACGAGCTCTTCTCAGGTCATCACAGGGAAAAGCACCAGAGACCGCATGCCCGTGAGGCACCTGAACAGGCTACAGGCCCCTACAGTGCACTTTTATTTCTCCTTCTGGCCATCAGATGCATATTAAAAAGGCACTTTGGAGCCAGCTACAGACAGCTCAAGAGTGTTTGCTGCTGAAAACAAAATAATATAATACAGGTGCAAACCAAAAGCCTTTCCAGCGCACGGTGTGGGAACACTGGGCTTGAGCTGGGCCAACTGGCCAGCAGCTGAGGAAGGCAGTGGTGAGGGTTTGCCCTCATCAAGAGTGACTATTGAACAGCATTTCATCCAAATGGCCCTGAAGCCTATTTCTTTGCTTGGATAAATTCCCCTGCTGAGCTAAGGTTTGTGTATTTACTGAACCACCCACTGAAATTCAGACCAGGCAGCAGAGAGACAGAGAAGAGAAGCAACATTGCTGCGGTGAGATCCGACACCTCCAACTCCTGTCTTGCACATGCTGGAAGGGATTAAGCTGGATTTGGCATTCATCTAAATGCAGCGAGCGGTCCCACTGTGACCAAGTATTAATTAACTCGAAGTTCATACACAATTTCAACAGCCACTTACTTATCCAAGTCAAAAAAATGTCAGTTTTGAGAGATGAGGGAGAATTTTGATTTCTTGTTTGAAAACAGAAATTGTGTGGGAATGGATGCAGCGGAAGTGAAGTGTCTCATGTTCCTGGGGCAGCAACCAAAGCTCGCCAGCACCTTTAAGCAGGAGCCACAGGATTTGATTTTTGGGTGCACAAGACTCCTCGGCTCCTGCTGAAGCCCACAGACCTTGACCATCCCATCACTTTCGATGAGAAGAGTCAGAGGAGGGTCTGAGGCCCCTCAGGCTCCATCTGACAGGGCTCGTGCCTCTCCCAGAGTACTTCCACGGGATGTGGCTGGTCCAGTTTTGCAGGGGACAGGCACTAAAGCTCCTCAGGCACTTTGGTTCAGCTGAAGCTGGACCAGGGCCAGCCACCACTGGCATCGCAGGCACAGTGGCTCTTTGTGGAGATCATCCTTTGGCAGCAGTACTTCCCTCTCTTGACAGGTCACAGCCCTGGACGAAGTCTCCACTGACTTTACCGGAGTTATTCTGACTTGAATTGCTTTTACAGATGGCAAAGCATGACCCAGTAAGTCCTCTCCTTCCTTGTGCTTTGCACATCAGCCAGGTGATTTATAAGCATCAGGTGAGCTCCTGATTCTCTATCAGATAGAAAAATGCTTCTCAATCCGACTCTGCCCAGAGGTCCCTCCGATCAAATCAGTAGCTCTAACAATAAATACAATTACAGTCTTTGTTCAAAATTAAACAAGCCCTGACAGCAGTATTTTGCAGATGCTATTTAAAGTAATCCGTACCAATTACAATTGTACCAGATGCTTCAAAAATCATCTCTGCCAACAGACGACTGTATTGACTCCCGTGACCGATAGCAAAGGAGGAGAGATGTGCTCCAGCCGTCTTTGTGGCAGGGATCTGGACACTCACCATTTCAGGATGCTTTCAGGGGGACAAGCGCTAGAGCTTGGAAACACAAAGGGTGTGTCTGCAAGGGTGAAGAATACTAGGAAACAGGGGGGAGCAGAAGAAGTGCTTGAGCATAACCAGCTGAGAGCAGCAGGATGCTCCTGGGTGATTAGAAAGGCAAGCAGGAGGCTCCTGGCCCTGGGAAGAGAGAGGTTCTCAATCTCCTCTCCTTAGGGAAAGGCTGCAGGAGGCCGAAGCTGGATCTCAACAAGTTTGTAAAAGGGGTGAACAGGACAGTCTGAGGTGGTAGGGGCCAGGCTGGGTGGGCTTGGCAGGCCAGTTTCACCCTAAAGGAAGCCAGAAAGCAGCTCAAGCCTGAGCTGGGGCATCCTGGGGGTTGAGGACCAGCAGGTACCTGGGCTCTGCCCAGGCACCCATGCGCTCTGGGTGCCTCGTTGCACCCCGCGGCAGCACGCAAAGACCTTGCAACCCCTGACCAAGCAACCTCCAGAGCACAGGGGCTCACAGCTGCACCACAGGAAAAGCCAACCACGGCCCCTCTGCCCACCACCTCGCATCACTGTCCCTGCACGGTGCCAAGAGCAGAGCGAGGAAAAGGAGGGAGATGCAATGACGGTGCATGTCCTGAAGTCCTCACCTAGAAGGAAACGTCCCTGCTCATCTTGACAGCATCTGCTGAACCCCAGGAGGTGTCTCCACCAGCCCGCACTGGTGCAGGCTGCCCAGCATGCCCGGGGTAGGCAGCGATGCCACAGCGCACCCTCCCAATGGGGCTCTGCAGCGGGTCACCACAGGGAAAGACAGGAGAAGGTAAAGCAGCAACGATAACTAACGCAGAAGGAGAAACAAACCAAAACAAGCTCCAGTTTCATATACTTCCGAGGGTCGCATCCCCAGATCACCCAGACAGACACTGAAGCTCCACCCCCTGAGTACACCAGCACCGCCATCCACCTCCTGTCCAGAGGAGCAGGGTTTGTGGCACCAGCAGAAATCACAGATTTAAGGCTGTGCATGGCTTTCACCCTGTGTAAAAGGCGAGTTAACATCACTGCTGGGTTATTATTAAAGGTCACTCCCATAGCACAACTTAATTACCCCCTGCTTTACCAAGAGCAAGGCAGAAATACTCCCAGGAAACGTGCTCACAGTCCAATGGCCCCACTGAGCTCCTGGGGCCGGGGCAAGGGACGAGCAGACAGGATTGGCCTGGTCCAGGTGACACCGGGGACAGCTGGGGACAGCTGTGGGGTGATGGAGGCAAGTGGGTGAGGGAGAGGTGACAGGTACCACCAAAGAGGAAGCAAGCAAAGCAAGCTCACAGTTGGAAGGGTTTCACACAGAGGAGAAAGATGACTCTCCCAAGGGCGGAGCAGCTGAAAAGGCGGCATTAATTGAGTTAGGCACTCTCAAAATGCATGACATGCCAGCTGGCCCAGAAGGACCCTTGGGGTGCCCAACCCCCCGGGACTCCTGCCTCCTGCTACAGGAAGCGGACGGTGGGAAATAAACCAATCCTTCTCGCACCAGCCTACACCATTAACTCTGGGGTGGGCACCTCTTTGGGCTGCCCCGCTCTTTGCAGAGCCCCATTAAATCTCCCTGGGACCTGAAGTCCTCCCCAGGCTGCTGTGCTGTAGAGAGCTGAAGGTTTCCCCTCTCCTTGCCCCTGGCTGCCTCCATCTCCAAGTCAGGAGACACAGATTTATGGTGATACATCCCTGACATCCCAAAGTCCTCACCTGGCCTGTGTGAACATGGGGTCCATACTGCCTTAACCCAACTGCTACTTGTTCTCTGAGTTGGCAAAGACAAACCACCTGCTTCTGCAAGCAGCGTGGCAATCTGTCAGAGTTCAAGGATCACCTGGACAATGCTCTTAGTCATATGATTTCATTCTATGTGGTCCTGCGAGGACCACGGAGTTGGACTTGATGATCCTTATGGGTCCCTTTCAACTTGAGATATTCTATGAATCAATGCTCCTGCGCAGCTACAAGGGCAGTAGTAACAGCAGGTCTTCCCACTGTGGCTGTTTTCAGGGATGAAGAGATGGACCAGGTGGATAAGAGATGATTTTTTTATAACAGGCTCATTTTACAGAGTCTATCACAGCATGGAGTGGCTCCTCACCTAAGAGCACATGGAGCTGGTGGCTGTGGCCAAAGAAAACATTGGCAAAGAAACCATTGTGGGACCAAAACACTGGCTCTGGCTTTTAGAGGAACAGCAAGCATTGCTTCTGCTCCACGCCGGGACAGTCTCCTGTGTCCTTGGTGATACAAGAGGAAAACAGAGCACTGGCACATGCCAGGCAGATCCCACCCTTTCTGAAAAAGAAATACACGATGATGTTTTGGGAAATGATCTCCCTGACTGGTATTCTCCTCATCTGCCTTAAACCAGCCAGTCAGCAGCAAGAGATCTGAAACCCACCCAAAACCCATCCTGCCCATCCACCATCCCAATATCAGCCTCTCGAGGGGAAAGAGTGGCTGTACACAAGGATGAGCACCAGTTTCACTGTCTTGTGAGTGTCCAGCCTCACGCAGGACAAAATCCCTGTTCTCTGGAAGGGTTTTTGCTGCCCATCCCTGTCTCGGCAGCAGCCAGCTCAGGGCTGATGACGGGACCAGCAGGGAAGCTGGGCTCTCCATCACCTCTGCACTAGGCAGCACCTTGGACTAGAAGGAATCAGCACAAAAATCCCCTGTGCAGATTTACACCCAAAAAGATGTGAAGATCTGGCACCTGGATTCAAATTTGGCTTGAGCCTCTTTTTCTAAGAGTTTAAAGATTTCTCACCTACCCTCTGAAGACAGGGATGCACCAGGAAAGAGCACAACGATACTAGAGACGGCACTCTTGGGCAGAACGATGCCAGTGGGCTCAGAGGGATTTTCCCTTAAGGAAAGCTGTTTGATGCATAGCTTGCTGGAAGCAGGAAAAGAGTGAAGGGTGAGAAACAGCTGGCGAAATTACAAGAAACAAGGTCTAGAAAATTTTGTCACCGTACTCCTCATTGCCACATGCAGTGACAGCAGGTCAGCAAATAAAGGACTATAAATAGCCCATCCTGCCCCCCAGATTTCATCTGGTGGCTTCACTACTCAGTGCTCTACCAGAGGGATGACAGGGAAGCAACAGCAGCAGTCCCTGAATCGATGCTCTCGCTCTACCTCAGCCAGGCTATGACAGCAAGCCGTTCCCATGAACAACAGAAAAATTAAAAAAAAAAAAATCAACATTTTGTTTCATAAACATTGAAGCTCTGCAGAGACCGGCCTTGAGCAGCAGCCTCCTGCCCAGAGGGAATTGAAGGACGAGTCATCCAGGCCGCAGAGGCATAACATCATTTATAGGGAGAAGGATGCTGTTTGCAGTGCAAACGTACCTTGGGTTCCTGCTGCGTGCCCCGGGTAATGAAGATGTCCAGAAAGCAAAGACAGAAGTCAGCTGCTCCCCAGGTTTGCTAGCTGAACATCGCTGACAGAGCAAGACGTCGTCACCTTCCAGACAGCGTTTGCTGACCGGCTACAAAACCAGAAGGCAACCCCCATCCCACCACAGCCTGCTCGGGGCGTGGGTGACACTGGGACACCTCCCACACTTTGTCCTGAGACAGTCAGCTGCCCGACAGCACCTTGGGTAGGACGTGCAGCGCTTTTCACCCAACCAATGTTTTCTCCTTCGCCCTCCCTACGCTCAATCTGCTCCTCCAACAGCCTGGGGCTGCTCCCCAGTCCCCGAGGCGAAGGACAGCTCTCAGGGTCTGTCACCCTGTGCAAAGGAGGAGGCTGAGCCTCAGAAAACCCAAGAGTAATAGTTAAAGCAATTCTCACGCAGCTGTTCTGGGCTCCAGCCTCCACCGCAATGGCCCAGGTGAAAGTCCTCCAGGTGTGCGACAGCGTAATGGGCAGTCAGAAGCCCTGGGGCAGCAGAAGCTGTCTCAAACCTGCAGTCAGGCTCCCAGGAGCACTACCAGAAGGTGCCATGCCCAGGCCTGGGGCAGGCTGGCTGACTCGCCAGCACGTGAGCTGGGAAAAGAGCAGCACCGTGCTGGAAAAGGCACAGAGATGGAGGGTGCATGGTGACAGCAGAGAAGAAAGAAGCTTACAGACATGTTGCAAATAGAAAATCATCAGCCCCCCAACCTTTGTCCCGATAAAGCATCACTGTACCACACCTAGTATGCAGGTTTATGTCTCTAAGATTGATTGGTAACAGCATATGCTCGCTTACGCCTGGCTCCAAACCCCTCCCTGGCAATCATTTTATTTACCTTCCATTCTCTCTGGGTGCAACAGGCAGCAAATTTCCAGGTCTCCCTTGCTCCAGCTCCCCAGTGTCTCTCCACAAGCACAGAGCCTCTCCATCAGCTGCCACCCCAGAGGTGAAGCCTGCCTGGCACCAGTCCTTGCTCCAAGACACTCCATCTCTGAGAAATAAGAGGCCACTTCTCCCTTACACCAAGCAAAACACTTCTCTGCTGCTGCCAAACCACATGGAGCTGAAGGCCGCATTCAGCAGCACGTTTCCATCACGACTCAGCCCTTTTCTAACTTACCCACGGGATTTAAGCAGGAAAAGCAGCACCCATGGGGCTACCAAAGCCCAAAACGTACTGCCCTGAGGAGCTGATGGCACTGGGGGATGAGGAGGGGGTATGGTCTACTGTCACCCATCTGAGACTCCCCAGCACCAGGGGCACGGTGGATGGGTGCATTTCGGATGTACATGCTCGCTGCTGCTGTTGCTACCTCTCCCCTCCGCTGGCTGACAGAGGACTGCTGTCAGATTTTTGCCTTGCGCTGTTTTTCACTGCCTGCATTTTCCATTTCTTCCTTGTTACAAAAACAACAAAGCAGAAACCCCATCAAATATAACAGAGAGTTGGGGTTTTCTGGTCAGTAACAAGGCTGGGATCTGGCTCGCAAGGTCCCTGCACTGCAACCTGCCAGGGGACATGGAAGGAGAGAGGGCGGAGGAATGAGAAGTTACTAATGCTGTAGGAAGACCCACTTGGGAGGAGAAAGGCTCCTGGTTGGTTCAAAACACATTGGCTGAGAAAATCCTGGATGGAAAGGAAAGAGTCATTTTCTACATGTTTAGCTCAACAAACCCTTTCCCCAAAGAATCTACTGGCAATTCATTATGCTGGATTTGTAGCTACGAAGTTCCCACTCTCCAGACACGCCAGATCAATACGCAGAGGGGGTCTGACATGTGCCACAGAGGTGCAGAGCTCCCTGCTGATCCATCCTGGCACACGGACTGATTGGTGTGTGTCAGCTCTGTCCCAGGGAGGAAACGTGTCTCGCGTGAAGGGGACAAAGAGGTGATGCAGGAGGAGCAATGCTCAAAGTAAATGACAAGGCACAGGTCCTTAACAGAGGATGAAAACTCTAG
The DNA here is from genome assembly GCF_047716275.1 of Strix uralensis. Classification (NCBI taxonomy): domain Eukaryota; kingdom Metazoa; phylum Chordata; class Aves; order Strigiformes; family Strigidae; genus Strix; species Strix uralensis. The sequence goes on along the minus strand of NC_134012.1, from coordinate 56,180,819 downwards.
AGAACAGCGAAGTTTGGGGATGAGCCTTTGGCAGCCTTTGTCACAGGTCTCAAAAGAAAATCCTTGTATATCCTTTGGGATTTAATGTCTTCCTTTTGATGGGAAAGCCAAACAGAGCTGAGGAGCTGGATACTGCCCTTGGAAAGGGGGACAAATCAGTGTTTCAGGAAGAAACCTTTAAGGTAAGAAATATGATAAAATGTCCAAATTTGACTCCAGACCTACTGTCTCCTGCTGGGTGACTCTGGTGACCCATTCCAACGCTGCAGAAAACATCTTGGTGCAAAGGCTTAACTCAGCTTTGAGCTATCAAAGGCCCAAAGGGTGAGGAGAATGTATTCTCAGTCTGTCTCTAACCACGTAGAGGTCTAGAAGAAGAGTAACCGTGAGAGATTTATGGCTCAGCAGCGCCAGAGAAGGGACCTGGGTTGGCGTGAGTTGGGCACGTCCAACCACACAGCAATGCTTGGACTGTGTTACTTATATGATTGCTCTGCTCAAAGCAGCAGCAGTGATTAAAGGGTAAGTAGGAAAAATAGGTTGAACAATTAGAAGAAAAAAAGATCTAAGCACACAGTCTTGTCCAGGCAGAGGAACAACATTTTTCTCTCCTGGCCAAAATAAACGTGTGTGTCTGATTGATGGTGGGAGTCTCTGATGATCGGCTCCAGCAAGGTCAGATGGATGGATGGTTAAACTCTATTGATCTCACCTTCATGAGTCCTGATGTTTGATTCCCTCGATGTCAGACTGGGTGAGTTTGATCTGATAATTTAGAATACTAACAGTGCTTAATGTGGACCAGAAATAATATCTGACATGCTGCCCTTCTGCCAGGCTCTTAATGAGCAACTTGAGGTGTTAATAGCTTGGAGACCATCTTCATTTCCAGCTCTGCCACGGAGAATCACATGGTGTCTGCTGAGGGACCCACAGAAAGTACATTTCTGCTTAATTAACATACAGAGCAGAAAAGGGAGCTGCCACAACGCCCCCAGTGCTAACGAGCCAGTGAAGGGGCTATGCCAAACCCTTTGGAGCAGAGGCTGCTATCCTGCCAGATGATCAGGACCCTCAACTGCTACCGACTCAGCAGAGTTGGGTGACTCAGCATCCCCTGGAAGAACAAGCACCTGCAGGCTCGGATCCTAAGCCAGTTTAGGTGGAGACAGGGTAATTAAAAGATGAAAACTGATTCAGAATTCACATTTCCAAAAACCTAAATTGGTTCTAAAAAAAGGAAAGAGTAAAGATAGACAGTGGCCCCAGAAGAAATTAATTCCACACAGGCTTTGCTGTAACATGCTTACTTCTCTGTTATTATAAAATATATGCATTGTTCTATCATAAAAATTAGATTTTCCCTCTAGCTTGCAATTAAACCCTAATCTAATTTACCAGGAGATGACGGGGCCTCCAAGCAGAGCTTACAGCTCTGCTCCTCCTTCCCTGCCCACCTCCCTCCACCTGCTTTTGCGGGCTTTCCTCTGCATGTTAGGGTCTCTTCTTGAAGGTGCCGTGCATCAAGAAGGGCCACACTAAAGACTGGTTGTTACTCGGTAAGATCCGGCTGTGAACAGGCTAGCCCAGTGCCCAGGTCTTCTCCGCCAAGCTCTCCTCATAGCCATAGCTAATCTCCAGTTCCCAGTAGGTTATGTCCTCTGAGCCAGATCCCAATTCTCTAAACAAACCTGTTTATTGATCATCTCTATTATTTGTAATGGCAGCACTTCAATGCACAATGGTTAACTTTGCTCAGTTTCCTAGGGCATTATGGAAAAACCATTTGCTACTGTAATTAAAACTGCCCAGACTAGACTTTTGTGCTATGCAGAGAGGCCACAGCAGGAGGAACTGCTGGAAATGTGTTTATAAATGTGCTCCAGCACGACTGAAAGATTCTTCTTGGGCTTGGAAACCACAGCCCAGTGCTGGATGGCCCCATTTCCCACAGACGTTCAGACAAGTGCTCCCACCAACACCTACAGCTGTACCCAAAGCTGCAGCAGAACCTGCCGTTTCCCTGTAAAACACTAAACAGCTGTTTGGGGAATGTGATGAGCAGTTTAACAGATGAAAATTCACTTCACCAGTGTGGTGTTTGCCTCAGGCCACAAAGGTCTGAGAAAGCAGCTTTCCAATACCAGCCTTCCTTCCCAGGGGAACCAGTATGGGGGCTACAGCAAAGCAGCAGCAAGAGACTGGGGCAGCAGCACATCGTTCTGGTGGCAGTGCCTGTGTAGGTTCTTAGCGTAAAATGACAACACATAGGGTTGGCAGGAAAGAAAAATCATATATCGGCTTGTCCCAGTGCCTAAGTATAGGTTTGCAGCTCCAGAAATAAAGTAGGACTCTAGGCTATGGACAATGCAAAAAGTGTTGGTAGCATCTCACAGCCCCAGCTTGGCTGGAGAACGTTGTCTCCTTCCCAGCATCAAACTGGTGGAGATCACTTATTCCCTGAGAACCTAAGCCCGACCACGGCTGGTAGGTGTTACTCCCACAGGGAAAGTTGAAAGCAATTTGTCAGATCACAGGCAAACAGCCTTGGTCTTTGCAAAGCACAAACAGGACATGAGGAAGGAGAAGAGCTGCAAGGAGAGAGCAAAGGGGCACATACCTCATCTGGCTCACGTGGCTGGCCATCAGGAACGCTCAGTGGTACTGGACAAGAAGCGGGCTGCAGTTGGTCATCTCGATGTAACGCACACCTTCAGTGTTGTTCAAGATGCAGCCAAAGTCCAGGGCCGTGGGCTGGTTATGGAGATTCGGAAAGTAGACTTCTCCCCAAACCGTGACCCGCTCCTCATGAGGATGCTCAAGAAATCGTATCTTCAGAACCTTCTCTACTACCTGGGTACACAAATCCTCTTCATAAGCAGGGTTAAATCTGATGGAGAGATGAAGTTCCTCCCCTATCTCCAGCTTCACGGGCTGCAAGGAAATGAAGAGTATTAATCATCAGTGTGATGAAGTCCCAAGGTCCGGCAGCACGAAATGTGTAAATGTTCAATGCGTGACCCCAGCGTAGGCTTCTCAGTTCATCCTGCGTTCCCTTCACAGTGTGCGCCTGACTGCAAGCCCCACCACGCTCTTGTCTGAGACTATCTCAGGCTCATCTCACTGTGCTCTGCATCAATACACGAGGAAAATAAATATTCTTCTGCTGAATTCGGGACCCACAGAAGCTATGTGCTAAATACACAACTAAATCAGCACTCTGGCACACCAGGGCCTTTTGCCCCAACTCTGGAGGAACTCCTTTAGCCTCACAGCACAAGCAGCATGGCACTGCAGCCTCACCCTTGCAGGGACTAGTCACTGGCACAGCACAGAAGTGGTGGCCCTGTCTACGACAAGTGTTTAGCAGAGCCCATGTCCAACACCTTCCACCAACAACAGGGCAGGGGCCAGGCAGCAGATGGAGGAGCTTCCTCAGCCTTCCTGAAAGCAGGGCTGCCCTTGAAGAAAGCAAGCTGCTCTTGAGGTTATCTGAGAATGGCTGCTGGAGAGCTCGATGGCTTCCAAGAGACACCTTTACTACACGGCTTGCCCAGACCTAGCTGCCTGCTCCCCTCTCCTCACGTCTTAGAGCCAGGATGTATTTCCCCAGTTCAGATGATAGTTCGTTTCCTTCAGCAGCTCGTTTCAAATCTGATTTAGTTCAGGCCAGTCTACCACTGAGTCTAAAGAATAAACTTCTCTACTAGAGGACCTCCCAACAGAAACGTACCACCACACTCCCCCCTCTTCAAACCCCACCATCAGGAAGGCCCACGGCTGCTCACCTGAACGTCTGCAGAGAGGGGCTGCTGGTCTGTACCGCAGATTAAGAAGGGCTGCTCTAAGGCCAGGACAATGCTGAGTGGCAGGGAGGATGCGTTTTTCAAAGAAAGAGGCTGGTACTGCAGAGTTAGGACATCACTGGGGTGCTACAGAAACAGGACACAAGGGAAAGAAACAATGTGAAGTTTTTCAACCCCAAAGGGCATACACCTCTATTTACTATTTTTATTAGTTTCTACCCTTCTAGGTGGTTTTTCTCTAAGTATATCAGATGCCTTTCATGTTTAGAAACCACAGCATCCCCCGGGGACAGGGAAACACTCTTGCATACAGAGGAGGGAATAGGAGCCCGAGAGGAGGCAGCTGCATGAACAAGATCAATAGCAGAAAGTGAACCCAGACCACTTGTCTCCAGTTTTGTATCCTCTCTCGAGAAGAATGGCACAAGATGATTTTCACTCACATACAGTAATTTCTTACAACCTTATCAGCTCTAGTAGCCTCATAAAAGCAGTGATGCTGGTCAGAGGAGAAAAGCGAGCAGGATTTGGCCCACAGTGGAGAGCCTGCAGCAGACTAAGGTTAGCTTTGAACATCTACAGGCACATACAGCCAGCTAGAAACCTCAACAGTCGGGCTACAACGGGTGTCCTGCTGCCCCTGCTCCAGTGACAAGCTGTCTGTAGCCTCAAAGTTTGGCTCCACCTAAGCTATTTTTTCCTGTTTATGCATTGCTCTGGGCTTCCTGCATGGTTTATATCAACTAGACAGTGTTTGGGAAACTGGTTCTGGATGTATCGATATCAAACAGTGTCATAACACTCGATAAATCAGAGCACATGGCATCAAGCAGACCACAGGCAGACATCAGGGATAGCTGAAAAGCTTCTAATTAAACCCGAACTGCCTGCTCACAGGGTTTTGTGCTTCTCTGGAAGCCTGGGAACCAGAGGAGAGACCTGAAAACACAGAAACTAAATAATGAAATATCTTCTCTTTTTCAGACACCTCGCGGGAGAGGGAAAGGTGATGCAGCAGTCAGGATCCAGAGACTAAAGGGCATCTGCTTTGCGCTGGTGTTATCATCACTGCAGCTGAAGGATGTCTGCGGGTCCTTTGAAGAAGGTGAAGCTTGGGGAATTGCAAAGAGCTAGCATCCATACCAACAGCAGAGAAGGCAAAGAGAGACAAGAGATGACAGGTTTTTCTCATCAGCCTGAGGAGCTGACAGGAATCTCAGTTCTTCTCAGCTTCCCTACAGGATCGGTGTTCAGACATCACTGTGCCTTGGAGGATCCCCAAAAACCTCCCTTCACACTGAGTACAGGAACTGGTGTCTCTCTAGAAGTAGCCACGATCCCCCTCGGCAGAGTTTTACTTGGGTGAAGTTACAAACCAGTCCTATCTCCAAAAACATCCTCACTTACTTTACAAAGCACCTCAGGACGGGTGAGGAGGGGGTTTAGCATCGCTCAGCTGCAGCAGTCTGCTCGCCCACCCGCAGCCCCAGCACACGAGGTGGCTGTGCAAAGCCCACGCTGTTCTCGTGGGTCCCACACATCTCGCCCTGTGCCCTTGGCTCAGCAGTTCAATTCTGTCTCCATATCATGAAGGCAGAATACAGCAAGGCAGAATACAGCTGGTGGGACTGCTCCCAATCCCAGAGGAGCAAAATATTGATCTCAGTGTTAATGGCAAAATCTTGGTCCAGCTCAGCTCAATAGTCAAAGTCCCACAGACTTGGAGAAGCCATTTAACTTCCTCCTTTGAACACAAGCACACCCCCGCACCAGGCTTTCAGTCATCAGCCATGCTCTTCAATGCCAGGATGAAACCCAGAGACTTACCTTCTCCACCCGGAAAGTGATTTCTCTGGAGGACATTTGCAGGACGGGAGCAATGAACTCGCACGTGACATCCACTTGCATTATCGGTGCCTTCCCTGCCTTGCTCCCCACGACGGCGTGGCACAGCAGCCGCTCCTTCACCACCTGCACGGAGGAGTCAGCCGTCACCCAGCGGGGGCCAGCAGGGCGTCTCGAAAACGCACTGCATTTGCTACCCACCCAGCCACAGACCGTATTACCGCCATCAAGTTACATCCACTGGGCTCCTCAACAGCCCCCTTTTCTTTCTGTGCTGCATCCCATTTATTCTGCTCTCAAACGTCCGTAATGCTACACCCCACTATCCACAAAAAGCCCTTGTGAGTCATGTGCTGCCTACAATTGTAATAGTCCCTGCCCCAAAGGATTACTGTTTTGATTTGTACCACTGCCAAGCATAATACTTACAGAAAGCTGTAGGAACTGATTTAAAAAAAAAAATAATACAACTATATTAAGGAAAACAGGTGATAGAAGGGCCAATGCTAGCAAACCCTCCCTTGGAAGCTTAGTGGACAGGATCCATGGGAAAAACCCAAATAGCCAGACTGCCTTCAGGTAAAGAGGGGGTCACTCATTCCTAGCAGGTACTGTGCCCTCCTAGAGCTGGTTTTAAAAGAAACCTCCCCAGGAAAGAGATGTCTTGCAGTTCACATGAAAACCCTCTGCTTAAGCTGGATGCTCTTACACTTAAGACTTTTTCCTGATTTCTCATGGTTTCAGTTCCCCAAATTCCTCCCTTCATTTCTCACTCTTCCCTCTGATTCAACACCACAACCCAACTGCTCCTCAGAGTCCACAGACTCAAAATCATCCGTGTTGCGTGTGCAATGCAGGGAGTTGGGCTTCTGACCAACCTCAAGAGTATAAACTTCTTAAGACCCGAGGAAGGTGGAAAGCCCACTCCCAGGGTCTTGGCTTTGACTGCAGGAGGCAGGTAGCCACAGCTCAGCTCACAGATCCCCTTTTGGCTTTCCAGGCAAGACAGCCTCACCTGCACCCTGATCACTTTATTTCCTTTCTGGTACCTTTTCCCCATTTCAGCAAAACCTTTGGGCTCCGAACTGCACAGGGACAGTCTCATCGCAGTCAACTAGGTGAGTAATCGAGTATTCCTCAAGCTACCACCAAGGCAATCCTTTAAAACACCTTTCAAAACACAAGTATCAGCAGGAGCTTGATGCAGATTTATTCCACATTCACCTAAATATCTGTGGTCAGCGATCTTGGAGAAAGGGAATGCACACCAGGGTTAGCTGGCAGCTTCTCTGGAGAGTTGGATTTCCCTGGAAAGAAGGGTCCAGGGAGGAGAACACCCATTGATCCTGCTGAAATCTCCCCCTCTGAGCTGCCATCCAAGGGTGCTGCGAGACCTGCCTGCCCTTGGGACCCTGGGACTGGCTGAGAGACTGGGGCGAGCTGTTATGGAAATATTGACAAAGGCCAAGCTGTCAATTATAATGATCCCTGCGAACAGTTTCCCACATGGATGAACATCACCCCGATCACTACAGCTGACACACTGTTTATTTTTCTGCTCCAGGACTCAGTGCTAGACAAGCCCTCTGCCCATGTTTGTCTATAGAGGAAAAATGATGCTACTCCCAGACCCTCCCACCCTTCACAGGTGTTTTGTTTTACTCACTGCTTCCCCCAAATACATTACTTTGCACTTTTTTATTTACTTTCTGCCTGTGCTCCTAGTCTAAGCGTAACTTATTTTCTCTGCCCTTCCTTTCTGCCTCAGCACATGACACCTTGTAACCTGCCATTTGCCCCTGAAGTAGCAATATTTCCTTCAGCCTGTGTTTTGGTATCAGCAGGTTGGGTTTACGGTAGCCATGGAAACATGAAAAAGCCTTAGGAACTGATGGTGGCCAGCAAGGAAAGCAGCTGGTGCTGCCATGGTAACTTGTGACTCTTGAAAGCACTTGCTCCTGATGGGGAAGGCTCAGCCCTCGGGGGGGGACCTCACCTGGGGAGTGCGGGAGAAGCCTTCCAGCACCATCTCCATAGTCTTGCCTGGCATCAGCTCCACCCTCAGCGGTTGAACCTTAAACACAGGGCAGGCAGGTCTGGGGCTCCAGGAGAAACCTTGGCCCTTGGTGGTGCTGACAGCAGGGACCCGATCGCGCTGGTGAAACAGGCCAAAACCTTCTGTTGACCAGTATAGCTGATGGGTGCGCCGTCCTTTGTTTGTTATCTTGAAGTGGTAACAGCAGGGATCCAGGCTGGAAGAGAAAAAGAGATGGAAAATGTCATGGGAGCTGCTATCTCCCAGCGGCCACCCAGCTTCAGCACTCCGATGGCGTTATCTGACTGCACACTCAGCAATAAAAGCACCTCCAAAAAGGCTGACCTAGCTCAAAGCTTCAGCAAAAGCCAGACCTTGGTTGCCCCTAAGTTTATCAGCATCCAGCAGCTGCTCTGTTTGCGTACAGCAAGGAAGAGCTGCATGAAGATCATCATCTCAGCTGCCGCAGACAGAGCATCACCAGCCCAGAGACCCTCCGGTGACCTGGGCACCCCTTGCCTCGCTGGCGGGGCCCCTGCCCTGGCACCCACGTTATCCCTTCACCCCCCATCCCTTCGGGAGCATTCAACCCTCATCACCCCCAACATGTCATCCTTTGCCTGAACAGTGCAGCTGGTTTTGTGGTTTAGGAAGATAAATGCACTGTGAGAACACAGGATCAACAGAAGTTTCCCCAATACAAACACGGCAGCAAGACCAGGTCTGGCTGCTGAGGGGATTGAGCAACAACGAGAGATGAATAACGAGAGCTAGATATAAACCAAAATGAATATTCAATGGAAATGATTATGAAATGATTATGAATGGAAAAAATTATGAAATCAAAAGGCAGAGCCTCTAAAAAAAAAAAGTAGTGTGGCACTCACTGCCACTGACAACAGAGCCTAACTTGTCAAGCTTGGTTCAGCCAATAGCAGACTGCTGAGTGAGCTAACGAAGCTTGTCTCCATTTGTGTCCTCAGTCCATCGCTCACCCCTCCAGATTCCATCTGCGCTTCCTTGCTGGGCTGGGGAGATCAGGGCCACCTGGTTTGATAACCAAACTCCTCCTGCTTTTCCTTTGGGAAAAGCACCCGGCTGAGTCACTCTTGCTTGTAGGAGCGTAACTGCCTTGAAGATTCTACCCTTCTTTAATTCAGTTAACCAACAGGTGCAGCATGATACGACAAGTTTAGTTTCCCTAGACAAGCAGAATAACAATTTCTTCCATTACTGAAAAACAGAAATTCTGAAAGGGCATGAACTCATATAAGATACCTTACGTGATAAAAACCAAACTCTCCCCTGTGGCCAGGTTTCAGGCACCTTTTCCAAGGTCTCCTCCACACCTCTGCTCCCCTTTCCAAGAGCCACATGCTCTGGACTTAAGCCTGCTGGACCTAAGCCTGTGCGACACTGGGAGGGACAGAGCCTTCCACCTTCCTCAGGTTTTGGTACAACCGGTCACCAGGACAAGACTGACGCTCCTGGCCATGACCCCTGCTCATGACTGATGCCGTGTGTTTCCAGGCACAGTTGGCTACAATGAATGGTTCCCTCCAGCTCTGGCAAGACCAAACTGGGTGGAAATCAGCAAATTGGTACTGCTGTATTAGCAAAACATGGCCTTTAAAATATAAACTAATGGCTTAAGCCTAAAGGTGAGCTTTTGGGGCACCATGAGGCTCTGGTGGGACAGCTCTGGAAAGAGTTAAGCCTGTGCATCTTATCTTCAAAAGTTCTGCTCACCTTGGAAGAGATCACGTATTCAGGGCCAGTGCTGCCCGTATCCTGGAAAGTTAATTTAACACTCATTTCTAAATAGCATTGCAGATATCATTTGAAGGGCACAGCACTGTCTGTCTGCCTGTCTTGCTACGACCAAACACTGACGGGCTGGCTAATTATTCAGATGCTTGGAGGAAAAAAAAAAAGCAATTTACAGTAGATTTAAAAACCAGCCCCTCTTGCCAATTCAAGTCTGCTCCAACTTCAGTTGGAGAGAGCTACAAACAATGCCAACACGCTCTTCAAAGCCTTCCCTCCCCACAGCCTGAACAATTCGCTCGGATATCAGCAAAATTGCCCATCACCCAGAACAGGAAACAGAAGCAGCATCCCTTTATTGGCACTGTTTTTAAGTTTATCTCCACGTTTTGCTGTCTCTCCATATGGCCATTTCTTTAATAAAGGGAATGTTGTCAAAAGCTTGAGATGCTAAGCAATGAAATTAGTAAATGAAACAAATCCTGCACTAATGAGGAGAGAGGCAAGTACGGGAATGAGAACTGCGTGTCCTCCCCTTGCTTACATCACGTTTGACCATGAGCCTTTAGACACTGCCTGAAAATCAACTGACTTTTCTTCAGTGAATCCCAGTGAGAAGATAAACAGTTACAGCTTTTTTTTTTTTTTTTTTTTTTTTTAAAAATTAAAAAACCTGTGTCTCTTCTGCAATGTCAGCTCCACTTGAATCTGACGGCAGCTCGTCCCTGGGAAGGTGGAGGGGGATCTACTCAGCAGGCACCCTCCTGAAGAAGACAACACATCTGGCTGTATGACCGCTGCTGGAAACCAGGCAGCAGCAAGCTCCACCAGCAGCACAGGGCTCTGGATTAGGGAGGTCAAGGATCAGGTCGAAGGAGTCAGGACCCCAAATTAGGACTGTCATAAGAAGAGGAAATCCCAAGAAAGGTCTTCTCCCTCCTCCCTCATTACAAGGCACTGGGAAACCACCGTTTGGCTCCCTATGGTAGCACATGAGAGACCCAGCATGGTGGTTATGCAGGGAGAAGAAAGCTGCCACTGATTAACAAAAACTACACCTCTGTCTTTTCTTTCCTGATCACACAGGCATGATATGCAGCTGCCTTCCGTGGTGCCAAGAGATGTCATTCTTAGCAGCTGAATAAAAGATCCCCAAGAAGACAGAGTGACAAAGAACAAGTAGGAAATGATCAAAGAACGATGCTTTTTCCTTTCTGCCTTTCTGCAGGGAGAGCAAACACTTCCATTAACCAATACAACTCTTTTGTACTGGTCAGTATGGCAAAAAAATCAGGCACTTAGGGAAAGAAGATGACAGCGGCTGCAAGGAGGAGAAACAGCCATCTTTTTCAGCAGGTCGCATCAGTCCCAGCTAAGCTGCAGCAGCCCCTTCACCTTGACCTGTTCCTCCAGTCTTTTCTACCCAAAAAAGCTCAAACTCTTGCCTTGCAGGATCCAGAGGATCCTCTAACAGGGCTGCCTGGCAGCTGGGAAAGCAATCTGACAAGGAAAAGTATGTCAGACACACACAGGATTCAGCACGGGATGACACACTGGTCCCAGGGGTCACAGACCTGCAGACACCCTGGCACACAGGGATAAGCCAACAGAGGACTAGGCTACAAAGTCCCTATGCTCTTCTTCAAACCCAGAAAAGCCCCATCTCAATGCACAGACTTGGAGGTTTTTTATTTATTTCTTTCTGGTGGCAGAGATGTTCAGTGCTGCTCCCCACAACTCAGAATATAAAAGACTCAACTCATCCAACAGAGAGAAGAGGAGACGGTACGGGGAAGCCTGTGCACGAGGGGTACTCCAGGTAATTCCTTAAGTCACCACCCCAAAGTGAAGTTATCCACAAAAGAGCATCTTGGCTTGCTCAGATAATGCTCTTTTCTCCCATAGAGCAAGAAGAAATCTTGGCTTGACAGGAACAGCAATTTGCATGTGATGGTTAATACCACCACCAAGGTGGCACTGTGACCATCTGCATTACAGCATTTTCCTTTCCTGTTTCGAACAAGATACCAACCTTTGACTTGCCCTGTTGCTGTCCCTTAATTTAATCTCATTCAGTTTGTTGAGCTGCCAGTCAGCGTGCTGTAACATTGCTGATCCAATGCTGCTGTGAAAATTTCAATCATAGCTCCTTCCTTTGAGCAGGGACCGTGATCTATAAGCCTAACTGCAAACAGCCACAGTTTCGAGAATAGCCATCAAACGGAGACAGGGAAATCACAGCTCACCGTCCTGCAGCAATCTCCAAGCAGGAAATCAAAGCAGCAGCTTTTCCATCTTAGAGAACACAAGACTTGGGTTCAGGGGCGCAACTGGATGCAGGATGTCCAAGTCACCCACCATCTAGGCTAAGGGACAGCCTCTGCTCTCAGATGTACGTGTGCAGTTCACCCTGATGCCTGCCTACATCTCAAATTTTATCTCCAAAATTATTCAGTCCTCTCTTCTTCCCATCAATAAATGGCCAGGCAGCCTAAGGCAGCAGCAAAGGGCGAAACTTCAACTGAGGCAGCAAAGCAGCACCAAAGGAGGCACCTGCTGAGGACAGGGGAGCAGCTGGAGCACACCTCGCCTGCCGCAGTGCTGCCTCCACCCAGCACGCTCAGCATCAGGGTGCTGAAGAGTCTGAAGAGCCCTTGCTGAAACGACTGATCGAGCAGGTTCTCAGGACCTGCTTCCTTGAACACCTCCATGATAGCAGCAGCTGTCCTGACAAGCCGAGATGCTCACCGTGGGGTAAGTCAAGCCTGTGGGGTCAGCAGGGGGGACTATGGAGCAGCAGAGCCCACCCTTACTGCAGGGAAAGAAACCATCCCTGAACCACCTCGTATTTATTGTTCTATTTATTGATTAGCCACCGTATTTGCAGAGATCGCAGTGAAGCAGGATAGGATTTATTGCCCAGTCCCATACCTTAGGGCCCTGAGGCAATGCAGAGGCAGATATACCCTGTGAGCCCCCCGGGTACACCACAAGCTGCCCGGGGAGGGAGAGACCGGGACAGCAGTGCCTGAGCAGCTCTGCGGGTCAGTGCCTGGTATGAGCACGCAAACCCCATCATTCGTACACCAGTACCACCCACCCCAGGTAGCTTGCTTTCGGCAGAGATGGAAAGCAGGTTTTCATTGTGGAATCAAAGCAAGCTGCTCTGGGAATCCCCCACTTTGAGGTTACATTTATCCCCCAAACAGCTGGAAAAGCAGCACGAGGGAAATTCAGCCCCCTCCTTGGCCCAGGAGGCTGAGCCTGTACTCTCACACACTGCTTGATGCTCCATCCACAACACCAAGTCCACAGTGCCAGGTCTGGGCTAACCAGCCCCAGAAGTCTGACCCACCTAGTATGGAGAAGAACAAACCTCCTCTGAACCCATTTTCAAGCCCCTCACAGATCCCCCCTCCAGTGGGGAGCACACCCCAACCAGCCATCAGCCCTGCTCCCCCTGCCAGGGAGCAACCCAACCTCCCTCGGCTATGCAGCTTCTCACACTACGCAGCCTCCATGAATTAAAGAGCCTTTTTCTGCAGCCAGTCTCCAGAGGTGCTCTGCAATGCGACACAGTCCACCGTAGGTACACGACCCTTACACGTACATTCTTGTGCAACAACCCAGCTGGTTTGACCCCCAGTAGGTGTGAAACTCACCTCACTGCGAGCAGTTTGAGGACAGATCTCACACCCTAGTCTCTATCATTAACAGCAGCTCGACAGAAAGCAAATGCAGATCTAACAGGGAAACCGTGCGGAAACCCATGCCCTTTCAGGAGCAAAGGGCCACAGCGTTCTCTTGGTCTCAGAGCTCCAAGCACATGACTCTTAGAGATAAATTACCTTCCACAAAATAAAGGGAGAACTTGCAAAAATGATCCAGACTCATTTCTGCTCAAACATCTATGCAAATTCTCTGTTTTACTGAGGGGTCCCCCAGCTAAAACTGCCCCCAGAGCCAGGCTCCTCTTGCTGCATTGTGATGGAATACGTTGCTTTCTCAATCATATAGTGATATGCAAATGTTGCATATAAAAATCAAGTCACAGGTTGCTTGTCAGTCATTTTTGTTAGAAAATAGCCCCACAGATACTTACCATCTTTGCCCTGAAGGATGCAGGGATGACACTCTGATTGGAGCGGTGGAGACTTCGGGAAGCATCTTGTATAACTTGGATACTGCCGAAATTTATCTTACTTGGGTGCACGTAGACAACTGCTCCTTCTCCAGTGCTCACTAAATGGATTTTCTGCTCCAGAAAGCAGGTAGGAAAGATCAAAAAAACAACAGAGAAAGTTTAAAATGATTAGACAGCTCTAAGGGTACTCCTAGACTGGTGGATAATTATGGCTGTTTGAAGTTTTTTCAGTGTTGTAAAACCAAAACAGAAGGCCTGGAGCAAGTGTGGGATCTGGACTGATCCCATCTGAAAAGCACAAGCTCCCGTTATCAGGGGATAAAGAAACCCTGGTTCCTGTGTTTGCTTTTTCACACCTCCTCCACACTGTTAACTCTCCTTCCTCTACCTTGTGCCTGCTCCCACTCCTTTTACTGCTCAGTCTTGCCCCAGACCACCCTCCCTGACTTCTGCTGCTGCACAGCACACTTGGACAGTGACTTTAGCCCCAAAGCTACACCTGTGAAAGCCAGCACAAGTCAGAAGCAAAGCAGGCCCTTTAGAGTAGAGATCACACAAGTTAGTTGCCTCTGATTTGCACATATGTGTATTCCTGGTATTATATGGATAATGGGCATTAATTAGTAATTACATCATTCAAGCAGTATTGTTTTCTTTTGACAGTCTGAGACCCAAAAGTTCTGTTCTTGCAGAACTGGCACAGACTATTGGAGGAGGAATGTGGATCCCTTGGCTAAACCACCTTCTCTCATCATTAAAAACATTCAGGAGGCATTCAGGAGATTTAGCAGCACCATTTCCACTTGTTTTATTAAAAGTTTAAAGCCCTGTAACTACTTTCAAAATGTCAGCCTTTTGTTCTGTTACAGAAAGCTTAAGGTTCCCAGGAATCCTGTGACATCCTCTTTCATGCTCAGAGAGATGAGAAGACGTTTTAAAACAGTTGCTTCAAAAGTTGATATCATCTTAAATTAAAGTTTAATTAACTATATTTGTTCTCGATTTCAGCTAGATGAAGTCAGGACACTACAGACAACATTCTCTTGCCTACATTTTGTTGTCATTGCTGCTGTTGTGTATGCCTGAATGTGGACATCATCTTTCAGGAGGCTTTAGTCCAGGAATGCTTTGCCTCATCCATTTCCAAACTTAGTAGAAAAAAAAGTCTCTGTGCTCCACGTGCAAGTGCTGTGGAGACTCATGAGTCTTTGGCTGGGGCTCTTGGCAAAGAGATATGATGGATGTTTCTCAGACGTGATGGCCCTGACCTTCAGCATGGCCTCTTACACAGCACTTGCCTTAGCAGGATTCAGGGACGTCCCTGCGTGCTCCTGAACAAAAGGCCTAACGAAGCACCAGTGCAGTTCATCTAATAGCACAGCAGAGTACGAGACCCAGGGGTTGTTCTGGGCTTCAGACTGGCCCTCTTATCCCGACTGACCTACCGTAATTAAATGCTGTGTCAGACACTTAGATTACCACCTAGGATGATACATCCTTCCTCTTCTCTAGGTGAAGGGAAGTTGCTGCGAGTATACTTGAAATTACAAGACCTCCTGACCTTGTTAATGTATAGAAACCAGTAAAGTAGGACGTTTAGTTTTAACGTTAACCATCACTTGTGTTTCACTAGCTTTTATTTTTCCCGTATTTCACTGCAATGTATATAATTTCATTTATACTCTTTTCCTAACTACCCTCTGACATCTTACCCACTGGTAAAACATCTTGAAACCTGTAACTCCTTGCCTAGTGGAGATAAAACAGGCCTTGGACAGTCTGGCAAACTCCGAGTACATCCCTGATAACAGGGACCTAAAAATGCAAGACAAGTGCCTGAGAAGACGCCAGTGTCAAGAAAAGCGACTGGAAGCCGGTTTAAACCAACCTCCTCAAAACAAACAGGAGCTGAAGGAGGGATGAGGTCACTCCATGACCATGTATGGACATGGGAAACCTAAAGTTCAGCTAGCAGACAGTGTGAGGAAGGTGATGTGGACCACCAAGGTGGGGAGAAGACCCTCACTCTATTTTTACTACGCACTCTCAGACTATGTAAATGAATTCTGAGAACCCATTAGCATAAGACTGTCTTTTCTAGGAAACCTGATGCATACGTCTGCTTTTTGTGTATATTAGTCAGAGAGTTTTGTTAGTAAGCGTGGCACTCATGGTGGAGTGATCCCCAGTGCTGCCCAGCGCTGCGAATAAAGAATCCCTGCTGAACAACAGTTATACTCAGTTCTGACTGTGGAGTGAAGCTCTTTGTTTCACAGGCATTAGCTGTTGTGTATGCCACAAACCCCTTCTTTCCTTGTCCACACCAGCATATATTACAAGTTCTTGTTTTCCCGGGAAGGATCCCCGGAATTAGCAACCCTGCCTTACGCTTCACAGCCCACCAAGATGAGTCGCACAAAGGCCCACGTCCCCTGCAACTCACCAGAGGGGATCCTTCACTCCCAAACACTGCAGCATGAGCAACAGTGTCCTGCTCTCCCGTCACCTGGGCCTCCAGGGTCAATGGGACCTCCACCGAGCTGTGAGGCTGGACAATCCCCCACGGCACGGGGCTGGAGTACCACACAGAAGTGTCCTCCTTGTGTTCCTGTAAGCGACAGAGTCAAATGCAACACACAGGAGTGACCTTTGAGGAAACTTTGAACTCCTCAACATCTACACAATGGCAATTCACACACATTTTCAAAAATCCCCAGGAGAAAGCAGAAAGGTACAAAGCAAGATGCAAGACTTGTATGGGCTTAGCATCCTCAGGGGGTCTAAAAGCTGCTGCACCCACAAACACCCACTCCTGGGCTGGCAGCCTCCTTGCAGTAACTTTTCACAACCCTCTATGTTCTCCTGCATGAAAGCACCCCAAAGACTAGAATATAAACTGCTTCCTAAAAAGTTTAAACTGTTTCCTGAAGTTTATACTCAGGTAGGTTCCTGTCTAACTGCTTCCTGAAGTTATATTCAGGTAGCTTCCTTTTCTCAGCAACCTTTAGGTTTGAATATAAACCAGCAAGGTCTTATCCAAAACCCTTTTTTCCCCTAATAAACCCCTTGATAACATCTGAGGGCAGGAGGCGGATGCAATGCCAAACCTGAGGGATAACCCTGTAGCAGCCTGGAAGATTGCTGTCATTCACAAGGGTCAGCATCTGCTGATAAGGGAATTTTAGAAAGCACCGTCCAAACATCACGACAGGGTTGAGTACTCACAGCGGAGGAACCACGCATCTAGGCAAAGAGATGACCAAAAGGGAATTAGAGATACCGAGAGAATGTAGAGTTCGTTTACTCCCCAAGTAGCATGAAATAGAGCATAACACATTTGTCAAATAGACACTTAATACCCCTACAGCGATAAATCACCTTTAACTTCTTCTGACTCAGCCACCTCCTGTAAAGGTGGGGCAAAACCCTGGGACTCAGCCTCGCAGAGGCTGCCAAGTGCCCAGGCAGCGCACAGTGCCCTGTCCCAGAGCTGCCTGATCAGCTCTGCCCGCTCTTTGCCCCAGGACGCTTCCAAGGACCCTCCCAACAGTCCCAGCAAGGCGTGAGCTTTGGGGGAGCCTTCCCACTGAGGACCAGTGCTCACCAAGGCTCAAAGAACACAAGACTCCAGTGTCTCAGTGAAAATGACTCCCTCCTCTCCCACACCGCTGTTGCCCTGCCTGAGAACTCAGCCCTTTGCCCCAGCGATGGAGGGCACAAGCCACCCCCTGCCTTAGGCAGTGGGGGATCACCCTCTCCCAGTTCCTGCACCCCCACGGCTCCATGCATTGTCTGTCCCCATTTGCACTTGTTTTACAAAACTGCAGCCCAGGCACTGACTGGATGACTCTGCCTGGGAGAGGGAACAGCACAGTGAACTCATCCCTCTTGTAATCAAACCAACACCCACTGCAGCACAACAGGATTGAATCTGGCTGCAGCAAGATCTTCTGGCTTAAGTCTGAGAACATTAGTGCTCAAAAGAACCAGAGGGAAGCAGAGAAACCTGAGCTCACCTTTCACATCAAGGACTATTTTCCCCTTCATACAATCGTGCTTTGAGCCTTCCCTCACCAGTCCTGCCATAAGCCCCTTTCCCATTCGCATGCACCTTCGTTAACTGACCCAGACACCAGCTCTCAGCAGGCTGCTCATTGCGGCCCAAATGAATGCTGTATTTTGGTTGCAACCCAGCACAAGTCCACCACTTGCGGGAAGGAGGAAAGATGGCCCTTTGGAAACTTATTACACCTCAAGCACCAAAAAACAGGCCAATAATGAATATAATTACTGTTCCCCTTAGTAAAAGGCTCAGGGCCATGCCTGTCCGTGGAGTACAGGTGCTGCTTTCAGAACACTGCCAATCTCACATCTAGCTGGGCAGAACTAGCTCATTAAGCAACACTTGTCATTTGGAGATGGAGCCAGCAAACCACGTGCAAGGCAGCGTGGTGCTGGATGCACGAGGAGAGACGACGAGCTGCAAGGAAAGCGCTGATACCTGGCTGTGAGGAGCAGCGCCGACACCGCCTTGCCAACACCGCACACGTCCACCACCAGTGCCAGCTCGTAGCTCTTCACAGTGTTGGAACACAGGGTGACCTGGTGGGAGAGAAGAGCATCAAACACTTCATCACTCCCAAAAGCCATCGTCCATGTGTGCTGTCCTCCGGTTCTTGTTCCACGAGCAGGAGAGGGAGGATTTTGCCCTAACTCTTCTGCTGGTCCATGTACAGAGCACAGTTGCTGGGAGCAACAAAAGTCTTCTGACAAATCTGCTTTGTTAAATACACCTTGCCCTTACCAGGGCATATGTAAGCACGATTACATTAATGCTCTACTCACCACTGTATTAAAATTAAGGGACGAATTTTTAATCTCAACTACAACAGCATAAATCCAGAGTCAATCTGTTAACTTCAACAGATTCAGCTTTACATTGGGAAGCTGAGGGCAAAATGCAGCCCAGCAGGTGCTGTGCAGTTCATGGCTGCCAGACCTTTTTCAGTCCCCACTGGAGATCACCGTAGTGAATACAACTCATTCTGCTCTTCAGGAGAGGATATATAAGACCAGGAAGAAAAGCAAACTGCTTTATATAATGACATCTCTCTTTTTAACAGCCACCACCTGTCCTCATCGTTCCTCTGCCCACTTTAAATCAGTGGGGCTCTTAGTGTGGGGATGCTAGGATCCGAGCCAAGGCTAAGACCTTAGACAACACCTTTTTTTCTCTGTTTCATCCTAAAATGAGGTAGGTGGGAGATGATTACCCAGAGACAGCTACAGATGTTCCCACCAAGCTCCTGTAACCCTCCTCACCTGATAGTCAAGGTCACAGGCTCAGGGGATCCATTCACACTGAAACTGAATTCTTCTGTGAACTCCCCCAGGATGGCGGAACTGAAGGAGATCTGGATGACTTGCAGCCCGTCCGGCAAAATGATGCCCTCCTGGGGGAGGAAGGTGAAGCAGGAGCCCAGAGCTATAGCTGGAGGGACCAAGTTGAAGACAGTGTCAATGGCTCCTTTGTTAAACAGGACCACCTGCAGCAGCAAGAAAGCAAAATGGAAATACATAAGGAATCTTCCTTTCTTACAGAAGGCTGATTTGTCTTCTGATTAAGCAATTAACGACTGTAAAAAGCAGAAGATGCTGTGTGCTGCTGCTTGGCAGAAGCCAAAGAAAATGCAACAGGACAAGTTCTGCCTTTGGGTTTTTCGTACAAAGCAGTGACAGCTTCATAGAAACAGTCACTCGGGGTTTATTCCACTGACGCAGAGCAGCCCACTTCGACTTGCAGTGCAGAGGAGCTGCTCAGCATCACCAAGTCGATTCAGACCTGTCCCTAAGAACAAGGAAGGGCAGTTGCAGCATTACTAGTGATTCATCACACAACTGATTCTGCTCCCGACGAGTCCGATCCTGCCAAGGGCAGAACATGTTGCAGCCAACAAGTTTACTGCATGTAGAAGACACCTCAGGGCAGCACTATAACCAACTTCAGAAGCACTCCCCAACTCTGCTACGGTATGTAATTTAGTTTTCTTATTTTTCCTTTAATGGGATACTTTCTTAGTCTTTGCTCAAACAGACGTGTCAGGAAAGGATGAGCGTGCGGTGCACAGCAGCTCTATCTATTTCAAAGAATTTCTCTTTCTTAAATATTCACAGCCACCATCTAAGACTTTACCGTTATCAGAATAAACTGCAAATTTAGAACTAAGCCGTATTTTGTTGAACACTTGAGAGATCTACTGCCTCGATCAAGTGACACAATCCCGTAGCATTTGTTGAGAGTCAGCTCTTCTCATGTTGGGTGAGAAATGCCCACAGCTGCTGCGAGTACCAGCACGCTGTCAGTCACCAACAAACCCACCCGAAGCAAAGCGGTAAAGGTTCTGATTGCTGCAGGGTGAAATCCTGCCATTTCCATGGACTTAACTATCTGCTTTGGATTTCTTTTCCCTAACTTTTGTCCTTGTAAAACCTGGTAGAAAAATTGAGACAGAAGCAGAGAGATGTCCCTTATTTTTTTAATTTTGCAGCTGCTGTTAAAAATATTCACGTATTCAAGCTCTGCAAGGGTAACCTGAAAACTACTCTCTCCTCTCTTGTCTTTTACACCTCAGTTACAAATTGCACTTAGGGATCCAACGCTGAGCTGAGGTTTACCTCCAGTCTAGCTGCTTAGTACAGCACTAACAGTATCATCTACTTAGTCACATTTTCTCAAGTCATGAAAATAATAAAACGATAATCAATAAATTATCACCATTAAAAATGCATAGAGAGCACAATATTTTGGTAAGAAAACACCTTAATGTGTCCTTCCCTGCCACAGTCAAGCTTTTAAAAGTATTGCCTCAGATCTACCTCTTTCAGTTGCCCTATCTTATTTTTTTTGCAGAAGACTTGACACCATTGGCAGGGGGAGGCAAATATGTAGAAAATTCCTTTGCTTCATTTCCAGAAATGCTTTGCTCTTCATAGAGATGCAGCAAATCTGAAGAGTGGCGAGAGACTGGTCAGCAAGGGAAAGCACTCCCAGTTCTGTTGCAAGACACAGCTCTGAGCCAGGAGGCTGGACAGCTTTCCTCCAACTCTCAGGAACCAGCAGCACGCACTTAACCGAAAACTGGCTGCACTGGACTGGAGTTCAAACACAGTAAATTTGTTCCAGCTGCTTTTTAACAGCCCGGGTACAAAGGTGCATTGCATCCAGGGCTGAAACAAAAGCCTCTGAATATTTACCTTTTTGTCCCAGTGTTGCTTTCATGTGTCAAGGGGGTATTTTTTCACATGAAGCCTCCCAGCTGATCTCCAGGGAAGGTTGCCAAAAAGCAGGGATTAAGGCTTCACAAACAACATATGCACCTTTCAGATCCCATCAGAAGTATCCAGATTCTGGGAAAGCCCCCGGATTTGACTAGTATGTCAAATACTCCCTGCTCACAATGACCTGAGTTGCCAGAAATCCCACAGGTCCACCAGGCTCACTGCTGCCCTGGGAGCCATCAGGATCCCCCCCAGCCCCTCAGAATCACCTCATAGCTGTGCTCTAATCCAACAAAAACCTTCCCGATGTCCAGCTGCTCAAAGCTGAAGTGGAGCTGAGGCCCTGTGCCTTCCCCTTTGATGCGCAGGGGCAGCCTGGTCTCAGGGCCTAGGGAGAGATTTCCACTTCAGTACAGTAATTCCCTCTGTTATCCTGGACTGTCCAGGCTGCCTCAGTGCTACTCCCTGACTCGGGGCTGGATGGGACCAGCTCT
Organism: Strix uralensis; assembly: GCF_047716275.1. Classification (NCBI taxonomy): domain Eukaryota; kingdom Metazoa; phylum Chordata; class Aves; order Strigiformes; family Strigidae; genus Strix; species Strix uralensis. The sequence continues at coordinate 56,159,450 of NC_134012.1, read as the reverse complement.
AGGTGCTCCAGGAGGAGATACAGGACTCTTCCCTTCCCTCAAGAGATATGCCTTGGGGCTGGCTTCTAATTTCTAACCAACCCCTTGGGCTGGTTTCTCATTGAGCCATCAGTTTGCACCCTGAAAAAGCGATGCTGAGTTTAAAACACAATCTCTGAATTTCTTCCCATGTGCTTAGATGAGCTCTGAAATCCATTCAGTGAAGGCACAAAGCTCACAACACAGAAGATAAAAATACGCCATCTATACTGATGCAATCGGAGACAAGAGCACAGGAGCCGAGAAGTACGAGCCCAGGCAAGGCGAAGCTCCCTGCTAACGGCAGTATGCACGTCTGAAACTGCCTCCAGCAGGCAGAGCGTCTCAGCCACTGCCCGTGCCTGACACACAGCTCCGTGCCCGGGGCTCCAGGGCTCACCTCCTGCAGTGGCACCTAAATAAGACAGGGCTTTGTGATCTCCAGAGAGAAGCACTCACCTATGCCCACCATGATACCAAGAGCTCAGCTTTGTAAAGACACCTTACCTGAAGCACGCTGAACAGTTATGGAAAACCTCACTGCTGAGGTCAGAGAAGCCATAAACATACTGCTAATACACACACCCCTTGCTGCAAAGGAACTGAGACTGCAAGGCTTATAGCTAAACTCTAAGATGCTCATTTTCTTCCGTAAGCCTGCTAAGATGACAGTGTGGGATCTTTGTCTGAAGGATGCTCTGAACCACTGGAGCAGCCTCAAGTGCCTGAATCCTGGCCACTGTAGCTCTTTGGCCTCTACAGGCACCTGGCAGCAGAGCAAATGCTGGCAAACCCACGGCATGAAAACCTATCCCTTCACTGCCTTGGTTGTTCTGGGATCAGTGATCCAGGCTTGTAGCGACACATCCTGAGGGCTGGCCTTGGACAGGAGACCACCTGGAAACCGCAGGGACAGTGGGCACGTACCAGCACCCTGCTGACCACTGACCCTTCCTACCAACTACACGAGAACCGAGTCGGCTGCAAGACTACTTGTGCCTCCACTGTGGGCAACAGAAGCAGGAGAAAGGAGCCGTACCTGAGATGTCGCAGTAGACCGTTTGTTGATAGACTCTGGCTTCTCGGGGTCTAAAGATCACATTAATTTCAGCTGAGGAATTTGGCCAGATATCTCCCTCCTGAAACAGAAGGAGACAGCAAACCATTTGTCTTCAAATGTCACATTTCTTGTTTTCAACCACAGCCCTGTAGCCTTTATTTAGAGCATCAATGAAGAGCAGGGAACAAGCAACACTTATCAACAAAATTTATGGGAGTTTGGAAGCAGCTGCAAAAAAACTTTCTAAGTCTCTTACCTTTACTGGCATCTGGTAGAGGTGTTTTGTTAAATTAGGGCTATAACGAAGCAACCAAACTGGCTCACACTCCAGTAGCACCTCAGGAGCCAGCGGTCTGCCTGGGCTACGTGTTCTCTATAGGATGGCAGTTGAGTCAGAGCATGGAGAACCACCATGGATGGTAACCAGGACAGATGTAAAACTACGCAGTGCTGTGAACATGGTATTGCAACACTTCTGGCTGAAACACTTCTGGCCTCAGACAGGCTGCAGCTGGCCGGTGCCATAAAATACAGATGGTGGATGTATGATGGTACAGCACAACCACTCCAGCTGTCGTATCCTGGTTTTGCTACAGCATAAGCAAGGTGATACGGGAGGGGATGGCACACCGTGACTCACAGCTGTCTCTCTGCAAGAGCCCAACCGTAAATACATGCAGATCCTATTTCTTCCTCAGCCCCTAAATAATGAGAATCTGCTAGATCTCCACCAGTCTGAGTAAGAAAAAGCTGATCTTGAAAAGCCGAGCACCACCAACTGCTGGCCAAATCACCTGCTTTGCTTTGCAGAGGGGGAAGGCAGTGGAAGGAAATCACTGCTCAAAGCAGTCAAAGAAACAAAAGACAGAGCTGGCAACAGAAGTACTAAAATGACACTCAAAGTGCATCCTGTCAGCTCAGGGCACTTAGGAGAAAGGCAGTGCCAAAGCCAACATCTGCCTCTTTCCATAAATAACTGAACCCACAGGGAGCTGTGGGATGGACCACGGCTCCCACTGGAGATGGTGTCTTCTGCCAAAAAACAAAGTGCTCTGCAGTAGCCTCTCATCTGGATGGGGAACAGCTTGGTTGCCCAGCTGAGGTGCAGATTTGCAGCAACAAACAACACTGTTACCTCCTGGCCCAACCTCTGGATCAACAACAGTAGCACCTTCGCAACCTGGACATCTTGAAGACCACCTCCATCAGCTCAGAGTTCACACGTGACACTGAAGAGTCACTACCAGGCAAGGACAGGACAGCGATGACTTGTCAAGGTCAGTGTAACAGTAACAAGTCCTCGTCCTCCCTCTCCTCCGGTTGCCATTTCCAAGGAGTCAGCTCCCACGGGTCTGCAATGTGACTTACAGCCGAGCCGTGGCGGGGAGGATGCAGCAAACAGCAAGGACTTTGTCCTTTGGCAGCCACCTGGGCCTCTATCACAGCTGCCTCTGCTGACATAACACGTGTAGATGCAAAAATAAACCAAATTTGAGATGTGCTCAGAAAGTCAGAGCTGTGTATCAGCTTGTTTCCCATAGGCTTGGACAACTGCTCAAAATGTTCTCGGTCACACGGTAATTCCAAAATCATGCCTCCTCTTTTTTGTTATTATTTTCATCAGCAAGTTAACCCTATACAGACTGAAGTGACCTGCTACAGCTTCTACAGATTGCAGCACCTGAAAATACTGGCAGCTAATGGTCCACTGACACAACAAAGCTTCTGCACAAACCCTGCAAAGCCATCCCACCCAGAAAGCGTTTCCAAGATTACTCTCCCTCCACCAGCTTCTTAACCTCTGGAAGCAATTATTTCCTCCTGTCACCTGTTACAAGGATTTCATTATTTCTGTGGGGAGCTCCCACACATCACGGGTGAGAGGTGGGAAGAAGAGAGCAGCCACTTTTGGCCAGAAGGTCTGAGGCAGCAAGGTCCCATCTCTGGGGGGCCTCTCCAGCAGATTTACATGGCAGTGCAAGAAGGGTGTCTGCCCAAGCTAAAAGTTACAGGGCTGTCACTGGAGAGAAGGTTATGGAAGCCAGCAGCAGTGGATTTTTAGATTCTACATTTGATAAAGAGGAGAAAATACTTACTACCATTTGATGTAAAGACACCCATATGCCAGGGGGAAAGACAGGCATGAGCAAAACTGAATGTGAACCTGATTGTTCCATAAATAATGGAATTAATGGAAATCAAAAGGTTGATAATGCTGGACAATACAGAAGGGGAGAGACTCATGCAGTAGCCCACTTATATTCAGTCCTAGAGAAAACTGCGTAACATTAACACAGACATTCAGGAAAGGTTTACACTCGAGAGTTGAGGCCACGCTACCCTTTATGTCCGTATGTCACTACATGGAGTACCAGGACTCGGCGCTGTGGGCAGCCGGACTTCTGGACCTCACCTTAACGCACTTCAGGAGCTCAAGAGCAGGCTAAGCTAGTTGTGGAGACACAGTCCGACTGAAAAGCAGCAGGAGCCCTGGGACACACTCCAAAACCAGCTCTGACACACCGCAGCGTGCTCTTAATGCTCAGCTGATCAGCTCCCACTCTCTACAATATTCCCACCACTCTGACACAACCTCTTGGTCACATCATGCTGCTGTCAGCTATAGTGGTGTGAAACTGCAGCTGTGTCAACATTGGTGGCTCTCAGCCTTATATGTGATATAGGAGTAACTGAGAAGAGAAGATGATCCCCTTCCTTGGAAAAAAAAAAAATAGTTTCACCTATTTTAAAAGGAAGAAGAGGTTGAGATTATCCTAGGATTTACTCCAAGATGAAAAGGGATTTTGCATTGCTCGGACAGTGGCCGTTCTTCATCTCAGACCATGCAAATACTCAGAACCAGGGCTCTGGCTGATTGAAGGATATGGCGTTTTGCTTGCATAAACAGAAAAAGCAAAAAAATTTCTGTACCTATGTGCAATGAAACTCAAAAAGTCTGTTTAAACCTGCCAGCCTTGTGTCCAGGCTCACAGATGACACTGGAAGGGAGATTCAGCCATGGTATCCATCCAGGTTATATGAAGAGATTGATATGTCTGTGATCAAACTTGGGTTGAATTTGGCCTCCTTCAGAGGACCATTTCATTTCTCAGGTCAATATGTGAACTGAGAGTGCTCTGATATCCTTTGTTAATCCCCATACGCTACGTGTAAGCTGTGTCCTTACTCATAATTATCGATAGCTCTCAGCACTGTAAGGACACTTATGAAGTGCCCTTAATTTATAGCCCTTGCAGCAGAGCTCAGCTTTAGGCAGCCTCTCGCTCTGTCAGGAGCCCACAGAAATGCTTTTTGCAACAAGCTCTCACAGCCTCACTAGAAACCTGGTGTTTTCTCTCGGCACATCAAGCCAGCTGATGCAGGGACCTGCCAAGTGACCTCAGCCAGGGAGGAGAAGGAAGGGAGCTATCGCTTACCAGAGGCTCAAGGGTGAACACATCGTCAGAGAAAAGCATGGAGTCTCCTTGCGCCTTTGCCCGCTGGTCCTGGAAGGGGCAGGAGAGAAAGGAACGGTGTTCTTGGAGAGCGGGCTCCACCTTGCACTCCCTCAGACAATGATCCATCTCGTCCTCTTTCTGCCTCTGCAGCCTGCAGCCACGGGGAGAGACAAACCAAGCAGATAATTTAATGAGCAACATATTTGCAGAGACTCGTGTGAGCGCAGGGGCAGCAAAGCGCTCGGGGAGGAACAGCAGCAGCTCAGCAAGGGGCTGACCCCAAGCCGTGGGGTCCCACACGGATCAGATTATCACTTGCTGTTCGCGGGCACGGCACGTAGTTTTACTCCATGCTTACAAGATCAGCGGAGGTTTCTGAAAGCCAGCAGCCCTCGAGAGCCTCCTGGCTCAAAGTCTCTGCCACAACGGATGGAGAATCCACCAACAACCCCAAATGGCTTTTCCTACCACAGAGCTGCTTGGGGGAGGCAGATCAAGATGAAGGAGCACCCACTGCAGGGCTTCACTGGCAAGGGGAGACGCAGCTGGGTTTCAGCTGCAGGCTACTGGCATCACTCTTTTCTTCCCCTTTGGACCTGCAGGGATAAGCAAGCTAAATGTGCTCTCTGTGCCCTATACCGCCTTCCACCAGAGGATCCCAGAGCACTGTAAAAGCAAACCAATGAATTCAGGCATTGCATCGCTTTGGTGAAACCAATGGCTTTACATGCATGGAAATAGAGGCCCTGAGAGGGGAAGGGCGTTGCCTAGCATCACCCACTAAAGAAGTCTGGACCAGCATCTCTGAATCCAAACCCTTACATGTAGCCTTGAACCACCTTATCTTTTTCCTCTTTTTGGCCACCTCTGTAGGGCTTTGACGCAGTTAATCTCTCCCTTACTTGGTAGCTGTAGCAGAAATTATTCTAGTGTTTAAAGATCACAACCAAGAGATAAGGGAGCACAGCTACAGAGCAGTTGCTTCCTAGCTGGCATATCACTGTCCCCTCTGCACGCTCCAGTCCCTGGCCATGAAGAACCAGCAGGTGACAACTCTGGGGGGATGAGTGGAAGGCTCCACGTATAGCAGATCGAGGCAACGTAGTATAAACAGGATAGCAATCATCACTCAGCTAAATTCAAATACAGTTCAAAAGGAAATACGGTCATGGACGTTACTAGCTGTACACAGACAGAGCCTCAGGCAAAGGCTGGCACCAGCGCCAAAACCACTTGCTTTGGCTCGCTCCCCCTGGAGTTCAGTGGGAAATGTTTCTCCATGGCTGACCTACAGCGCTGCATGTGAGGAGGGCTTCCAGCCACCGAGGAGCAACCCTCAACTCAACCTCCATCAATGGACAATAATTCCACCATTACATCCCAGAAAGTCCTGCAGGAGGGAGACAGAGCAAACCCCTGGATAGACCTTCTAATGATCCAGGTCTTTTGGGGTCACAGCCCAGAGCAGGGTCCTGCACTGCCTCCTCTCATGGAAAAAGCCCTCTCTGCTCTGAGATCTCAAAAGCTTCTCTGACAGCAGGACAGTGGCCTTGGAGCTATGACCATCCCTGAGATTGCAAGTAGGAGGAAAAAACCATCCTGATCAGACTCTAGGACATAATCTGGCACGAGATCAAATGTAATTGGAAAAGAATCAGGTTGAAGTGAACTGTGGGGAAACCTGGTTGCCTCTGAGGGGAAAGAGGATCACTCAGGGTCCAATCTGAGACAGGCAGGCGAGAAGAGAGCGGTAAAGGAATGGTCCAGGCAAGTGCCCAGAGAAGGTAATGAGATTTTCTTTTAACACACTGAGCTTGCATGGAAGTCACACACTGTGTAATTAAAAATAGAGAACAGAGGAAAACTAGTTTTGGCCTTCAAGGCATTTTTGACCTAATTATGTTGATCTTTATTGGCTCAGAAGCCCTTAAAAAGTGCTCCAGTTTAAGGCAGTTTCCTGATCAGCTATGAGCTAACTCCTATACACCTACATTCATGCAAGTCTGAAAAGTCCCACAAGGATTCCCTTAATCACCCAAACTTTTAAGTGTCGTTTCCAGTTCATCCCCCCGCGCTATAAGTGTTTCTCTGCTGCCTGAAAGGGGAATTTCAAAGCTTCACCACAGACACCCTTTGAAGAACCTGCCCCATCTCTCAGCACCATGAAGACACAGGCTGCTGCACCCCAAATGCGCTCTGTCCTACCTGTGCTGCCCTACCTTCCCTGCAGAACCCTTCACCTCCGAATTCTCCCCAGTCTCTGAGGAAGGGTAGAAATACCTCGTTGGGCTGGAAACCGGGACAGTGCAAGGCAATTCAACATCCTACAGCAGGATGGCCTCAACTTGCTGGGCCAACGAAGCACTTTACCTGCACATTACTGGAGAAGGAGCCTGCCACCTTATCAAAGCTGGAGTGGAAGAAGCTGCAGTGAATATCATCAGTTATGCTACCTGTAGATATGTTAAGTGCTGCTACTCAGTGCAGTCCCAGGTAACGAGTGCTGACACTTTCCTCAGCCTCATGGACCCTCCATAGCCAGGGGCCTCTGGACCTCAGTGGTTTGGTGCTCCCACAAAGCAAATTTGCTCTCTGAGGAAATCCAGTCATTGCAATCAGCCTTTCCTCCCCAAAACACCATCCTCAGCTGGAGTATGGATGGAGCTGGAATGGGAGCCACTGAGCTCCATTACCCTAAAGCCCAGGGACACGTAACCTGATGCCGTAGATGGTTTACTTGTCCTAAACCATTCAATGCACCAACACCCCTTGAGGCCATACGTTAGTTTTACCCTTGGGCAGTGTATCTTACTGAAATGAATCTTTCAAACAAACCTCAGCTTCTGATAATCTTCCTCTGCCTGAGTAACAAAAGCCTTCCACTGGAAGTGGACTATGATTTCACTCCGATTGTGGATGACCACAGATCTGTGGTTTGACAGCGTGAGGTAAGTCTTCTCAACTGTCAGGGAGCTCCTGGCCAGCCCGATGTTGACATCTACAGCTGCTCCATAAAGGCTTGTGTGAATATCTTCACCCAGAAAAAAGCATAGGGGAGTCTTTGCTCATCTCACTTGCTGGTCGAAGTACGAGGAACAAAGCAAGCCACCAGTAACAGAAGAAATTGTTACAGCTTTTACCTGTATTAGCAGTTCCACAGATCAGCACATTTATCACATCCTGACAGATGCCCGTCTACAGAATGAGGATGTCCTGGGCATCACCGTCAGCACCTTATTTCTGGGTGTGTTTGTAGAGATTTATCCCCAAGGTCACAGTATTTACAGTGAGATTTTTCAGATGTGCTCAGGAGGCTTTTGGGTTGCCATCCCACTCAAGTCACAGGGAATTCTGCATCCAAGTCATTCGGGTGACTCTGAGGAGTCCCACCTCAGTCAGGGCTTGCCCAGTGTTGTGTCTCTCCTGATCCCTTGTTGCTGACAAGCAAAGATGCCTGGGGGCACGCGGGCAGGAAATGGAGGTTCGGAGGAACAACTGACAGCCCAAGGCAGGATGGGACACAGAAGAGAGCTTCACTGTGTTGCAGAAGCAGTGCCCTCACTTGCTGTGGGTTTTGAAGACATGTCAAAACGAGACTGGTGGGGCACGGCCCACCCCAACCTGCCCATTACAGTCCTGCAAGCCCATTTCCTCAGCTGGGACCCTGTTGCTTATGCCTGAGTCTGCAAGTCTACGCTGCGTCTTCCCAAGCCATTCAATGACCAGAGCGAGGGCATCTTTGCTTTCCACCTCAGACCCAGCTGAAGAGGAGAGTGTCCTGGGCTGTGCACATCAACTGACTAACGACTGGAGCCTTGCTGGAGTACCTGCCAGCACGTCACCCTCCCGAACAGACTCCCACCAAAGGCTCCCTCATTTCCAGAGCTTTCAAACCTTCCTTCTTCCCAGCCAAGTAACTCCTGGGAGTCAAATGAGCTCAAACTTCAGTACCAAGCCCACTCTTCCTCTTGCAGGCAAGTGTTCCCCAAACTTGCAAACAGCAAACATCAGACATGCTCTCTAGAAACGGCATTTCGGTGGAGTGGTGCTTAAAGCCTCAGAGCCAGCCCCAATGGACAAGTGCCATAGCCTGGAGAGCATCCCTCTGCAAAGGCAGAGCCTCCTCCTCACTGCACAGGTCACAGCAAGGCAGCCAGAGAACGGACCTGCCTTTAAACAGCTACCGTGCAACAACACAGGGAGAGAGCTGGATGTGCGCTGGGTGGACTCCTGAAATCCTAAGCCAGACACAACACGGCAGAATCACATTGATTCCAGGGAAAAAAAAAAAAAAAAAAAGGAGCCCCCTCTTTTGGGGGGGCACTGGGGAATGAAGCAAGACTCACCCTTAAAACAGTAGATCTCTAGAGTCATTCACTCATCTCCACACACAGAGAATTCAGTCTTCATGCCTGTATAGCCTCAATTTCTCTGCTCTTAAGGGAGTCTGGAGTGGTAGGGATTTGTGGCCAGAGATGAGCTACGTTGCGAGGACAGCAGCAATATTTACAATGACTGGGCAATCTGCTTTCTATAATGGACAACATGGCATACAAAAATAACTGATGTTCAGAAGGGTTACAGAGGTGGGTATGCTTTATAAGCATTGCCTCTCCCTCCACTGAATCCTTGGCATATATTGGCAAACAAAGGAGCCAGGAGCCAAGAAATGGGAGACATGCACAGTGCTTCGAGCTCAGGTTTATGGAAACACGAGCCAGCACTCTACAACGATCAAGATGACAAACTACTGCAAAATAAACACCACGAAAACTATCATCGTCTCACTGTCTAAACTCATGGCCACATGCGTCTTGAAATACTGGGTATAGTTCTGATCTCAAAAAACAAGCTGAATCATTTGAAGCTAAATAGAGAAGGGCAGAAGGAACAATTAAAAGTATGAAGCAGCTTTTATAAGAAGATTGAATAGGACTCCTCATCCTAGAAATCATATGGGAGATAGATGGGAGAGACTTGTAAAAGCATGAATGGCCTGGGAAACATGAATAAGGAAAAACTGGTCACTATTTGTCATAAAACAGGAACCTGAGGGCCTGAAATAATGTTATTAGTCAGAAATTACACAAAAGTGGTAGCACTTTTCCAGGGAGTATTCCTTCCTTTGGAACACACTGCCACAGGAGGCTGTAGAGGCTAACAGCTGTAAATCCAGAGAGCAACTGGACAAATTCTTTGAAGATAAAGCCATCAGAAGCTATTAAGCAGTGATGAGAATAAAGCCTCCAGCACAGAAAAATGCTAACTCTAGAGCCCACGAGGGAGAAAGCATATGCACTGCCTGTTTCTACACAATTTGCTAAACATCCCCTATTGCTGCTCTCCCGGGGAGGAGCTGGGGACTCAGCCACCCTTGCGGTCCTGGCTGCAGGCACCGAGGACTCTTCTGAAGGCTGGACGGTTTGCTGGAGCACCTTCTACCACAGAGAGCATTCGGCATCGTTCTGAATACATAAACCCACAAATCTCTGGGTCCAGGAGAGCGTGCACAGCTGCCAGCAAGTCAGGAGGAGCCACGGATCTGTCTGCCAGGCCAATGAGCTGACACAGAGAGCGGACCTGCCAGGGTCGGCTACGGGCGGCTGCAGGCTTCATGTCTTGGGTCTCAAATTAGATGTGACATTTCATTTAAGACTCTTGGCTCTTTAATATATAAGTTTTTTAAAAAAACCCTCTGTACTGTAACAGCGACATAGCACTAGGTATTTCACTTGACAGGGTAATGTCCATGGCGTGTGGTTTGGGATGCTTGGCTGCCATGAAAGCGCATTTACTGAATCTAGATGTATCTGCCCTATCGTTATTTACACAACATGATCTTATTACAGGCTGTCAACTCTCTCATTCTTACATGCTTTTGATACACTTCCTACAGGTGGCAGGACACAGCTTTTTCTCTGCAACCTGAACAAAGCAATGCCTGAACTTGAAATTAAAAGCTAGACTTTTTATAGAGCAGTAGAGCAGATGCTTTGGGTTGTGCACTCCTGAGCGATGCTCTTTGACACAGCAGAAACACCACTGTGTTTTATCCCAGCATCCATCTGCGTGACTACGGACACAGGTATCTGAGCACACCATGATAACTTTTCACTATCTTGAAGTGAGAAATATAGCATTGGGTCATCCTCTGTGGGGCTCCTGTTGTGCAGGGAAACAGACAAAGAGAGAATTTACAGAACAGCTAAAACATCTTTCTGAATTCTTCTAATACTGCATGATCATCCTGGTGCAAGGGGGAATAATTTTCAGAGCAGTACAAACTGTTCTTAAACAGAAAGACAGATTTTGTTTAGCCTGAAAGTATAGATCAATGAATGGATGAGCAAACCCTTGAACAAGATTTCAAAACAAATTTCAGGTTTTATGAAGAACGCTTTCCTAGTATTCAACAGCTGGTACTTTCCTTCATTGATTACTGCTCTAAACATTAGGAAGCTGGTAGCCAGATTGATTAGACTGAACAGAAACAAAACAGCACCCTGATGCATTTTGTCTTCACCAAGACATATTCTTCCTCTATCCCTGTGTCTCCCTCTCTGCTGAATTTGGATTTTAAATCTTTTTAGGAGTGAATGACAGTCAAATTTGGAATATTTAGGTAGCATGGAAAGCAAGTGTAATTTCATTTGCCCAGTTTGTCAGAAGACAGTGCCTTGCTCTCATCTCTTCTATGAATGCAGCTGGAGAGAGACAGGTCCTGCTGCTTTTTCACTGAAAATACAAGCAAGCAATGAAAGCAGAGCTCTTCACTCAAAAGGATGTTACTGTACCCCCATATCGACCTATGATAAGTAATTCTTTTGCTCCTGCTACTATCATACCCAGCTGCCTCCACTGCCGGCATATCCTTGTTTTTCAAACAGCATGCAGAGGTCTCTGTTACCACTTCACCGCCAAAGAAGCGAGTCACTTCACCAGGCTAAGCGACCTCTGGAAAGCTGGAGAAGTCACTTACAGCCTGATCCAGCCCCCCCACCATGTGGTTTTTGCTGCGTCTCCCACAGAGCTACCACTAGATCAGAGTCAGGAGCACTGCTCTGAGTTGTTTCGCCGTTGGGAAGCTAATGGCTTCACCTACAAGATGCGCTGAGTCTCCGCTGGCCTGAGAAAGGTCGTCTGTCCGTCCCCACGCTTGTATTTCCAGCCCTAGAGCAAAATGCAGAGCAGCGACAGTCATTTGTAAGTGCTTCTCCGAGGTGGTGTTCAGGAGCTGCCTTCAGACATCATTAAACCATCACGTTATTTACTCCAGACCTCGTTTATAAACCTCACCACTAAATAACTGCTGCTGCTAACACAGGTGTTTCTAAAGAACCATTCCCAGGCTACAACAAAGCTCAGAGCATCCTCGTTATTACTGTGGCCACAGTTATTGCTGTAACAGTCAGAGTCCCCAGTGTGGCCCCGGCCTCGGCAAAACACCCACTGAGCCCACGCAGCACAGTGCAAGAAGAGGGTCTCTACCCCAGAGGCCCTGCAAGGAGCCGTAAGACAACAGATGGGGATGACAAGGGAGGTGGAAAGCAGTGACCAGCCAGCAGTGCTCCACAGGACAGGCTGCAGGCTCTTCAGACAGCTCTCCTGCACGTTAAGTTATCTCCTCTGCAGTCAGGCTCTCGCTGTGCCTCCTTCTGTGACCGAGCACCCACAGCATTCCCCATCACCCCCTCTGCACTGTGCTTAGGAAGAACTGTTTGCCTCCTTCCAGGATGAAATACTCTGGCACAAGAATATCTGGGAGCCAGCACGGAGGCTTCGTCCTGCCCAGCATGAAGGAGCTTCGCAGAATGTATTGAAAAGGACGATGAAACCGTCAGATGATGAAAGACCACTGCCGCATACCCAGGATGCCACGGGCTATTTTTAACCATTATTGCTACTACAGTAACGATACGCTGGGGTACCTGACTGGCTGAAACGTTGCTTTTGGCCATGGGGAAAATAGTGCAGGAACTTTCATTCTGATTGCCTGGCAAAGACATGCCCAATAGACCACGTAATAAATCAATCACCCTTCAAGCTGCTCTTCTACTTCTCAGCAGATGCTGATCGATCCACAAGGAAAGGAGGCTAATGAATGGTCAGTTCTGCCCTGAAACACATCCACCGGTAATGACACTTCAGAACATGTCAGTGATTTCCACTGATGATAGAGTAGACAAGCTGCGGTCAAGGATGACCTGCAAAGAGATGAAAACCACATTCTTCCAGAAATCTTTCATGTGCTAAAAATGGGGTATGCAGTGTCACACAGAAGTCTGTTTCTGTGCATGCCTGAGGATGAACAAAACAGCCAGAAGGAGATTTTTAACTTCCAAGTGACCCTCCTAGTACATATATCCCAGTCTGTGCTCACACAGTCAACTCCATGGGTTGCTGGAGCAGGCTTTTTGTTCGGAGAGGTGTTATGGAGTTGTGGAGCTACAAAGCTGTGCAAAGAAACCTCAAGCAAATGAAGCACAAATTTAACTCCCCTTCATCTACCCTCAAAGTGACAGATCATCTCTCTTGAAACACAAGGCCCTGGAGAGGGGCCATACTCTGCAAGGAGCAGAACAACCTTATCAAAAACAGTATAAGAAAAATTCATTATTACAAGCAGTTCTAGAAGAGGGGAACAAAGACAGGAAACAGTTGTTACCTGTTAGCTGTTTTGACAGAAACGAACACTTTGGAGACCAACTAGACTCACCCATCAATCTAAGTGATTTGAACTATAAAAGCATATAACCAGTTGTATAAAGTATTAGTTACCAATCCTCGGTCTGTTGCAGTGCTGCTACTATTAAGATGCAAAGACAACATATAATTGCACAAACTCCTATTTGCACTTCTTTTGCCTACAATATACGACTTCCTCCACTCACTTTGAAGCAGATGTACAAGAACATACAAGTTTGACAGAAACCATCCACACGGCTGGGAATTCTCACAAGCGAAGGAAAAAAAGCACAACGTGCACTCACCACCTATGACAGGCAGAAAGAAAAATCCCTTTGCAAAGGTTTTAAATGCCTGATAGACCAAGGAAAATCTAGAGAAGCCTCTTGTACAGCATTCTGGCTTACACTTTAGGATAACACGGGAAACAAGATGTTCTTTAAAAACTGTAATAATGTAAGAATACTGTAAGTTTCTAACCATCTGCCAGCACTAAACACAAATAAACAAGAATTACATCGGTTAGTGCACTACAGTGAAGCTCTGGATTCAAAAGGGGCTGCTGCTTAGGAAGTGGAAGATTTCCCCACCTCTTAGCACTTGTAAGCAGCTACTATAAATCTGCCTGGTGTGGAAGGAATGGAGAAGTGCATGAAGATGAACAACTGCAGGCTGGAGTGGCAGTGGCACAAAGCGGTGGCCGCCAGAAGCTCATGGTCTGTTGCCATGAATTTAGCTCAACAGTAACTTAATGCTGCTCACGGCAACGTCAGAGTCCCTGTAAACACTGGCACAAGACTAAGATTAAAACCAGAAAATGGTTTCGGTATTCCCACCCTGGTATCCTGCACAATACAGGGACGACTCAAGTATGCAACGAGGTAGGGAGTTTGCTCAGACAAGTACTGAGCCTCCTCCATTCTGGCTGAAGTCAGTGCAAATTGAGAACACTCAGCAACTTCTTTGAGTGATCTCAGGAATGGAAAATGCAGCACAACAAGGGCTAAACCTCAGTTAAACCCTGCTGCCTGTCCACATGCCTCAGTGGATTTACAAAGGAGAAAAAAGAGAAAGGAAAAGGCTTGATCTAGAGACTACATCAATAGGATTTTCATTTCATTTTCAAACAAGTTCCTGGAAGCCACTGATTGCAATGCCAGCCTTGCAAGACAGATGACAAGACCCTTGGTTGAAAGGGGGTTCTTAAAGGAAAGAGAACAGAGCTCTACAAAGGTGGTTGTTTTCTCCAAAGCCTACACAAAACCACAGATGACTATCACAGCAAGGCAGTGCTTTTCTCGGATGCTTTATCCTTGTGGGTAGCTGAGATGTTCAGACGTGCTGGCACGTCCATGCTACAGTTACTTATTCAACCTCAAACAGCAGTAAACAACCAGGGCTGGGATTTCATGAGTTTCCTGCATGTGTTCAGTGACCACTAACACAGCGCCAAGCCCTTGCATGGGTGGCCTCATTTACCAAAGTAAGCCGGTTCAGCCAAACCCAGCACCAATTTTACCTGAAGAGAGGGATTCAGCATCCCGACATGTTTACATTCCCAGCTGGAGCATGAGCTGGGATTTTTCACACCCAGACCCATGTACATGGGGGAAATGGAGGAGTTTGGACATATAAAGCAGTGAAGGTCAAATTTTCATTGTAAATCATTATGCTCTTAGCAGCAAAGACATTTTCTTCACACTCACCTGTAAAGTTTGTAGTAACACAACTACCACCACATAGACAGTCTATCTAGGGGACAACACCTGTACTCCTAACCAGGACAGTCTAAAGGACACACAATTCTAATCAACCAAATAGCAGGCAAAGGGAAGAGCTCCATGTTTGCTTAAGCAATGCTAGGGACAGATTTGACTCAAGTTCAGCAAAAACTAAACCCACGCACCATGCACCTGATCCTGCGTCAGTCACACTAACAACAGTGTGACTCACTGAGAACTACTGCCACTTGTGAGCAAGTCAATACAGACACACAGTAAAGCAAGGAAAATGCCTCCCAACACCCTACACTGATATTTTGCTCTTAGTGCCTCTGTTTCCTAAGAAACAGTCTGTTGGTGGCTCTGAAAGAGCAACCCAGCTGCTTTTGTATGTGAGTCACAGGGAGTCTGATTTAGCACAGGACAAATCAGCCAGGGCTCGCCCCGCCAGGTTGGGTAACATTGTCTGCTGCTCTGCACTACACCTGCAAGAAGCAGCTTTTAAGACTGATTAAATGTTTCGGTTTCACTTCAGCAATTAATCTCAGCAGCCTTTTACTTATTTGTATGCTTCAAAGCTTGAGAGATAATCCCTTAATTATTCCTTGCTCTCCTTCTCAGTCTGTGGTTTATTGAAAAATAACTGCAGTGCTGTACTGACAGGCAGGAATGAATCCTGGCTTCATCTCCCAGGTGGCTGCACCATGTTCCGGGGAGATTGCCTATTCCAGAGCCAGCAGATAGTTTGGTCCCTGTGGCCTATCCATGAAAATCACTTTTTCAAAGATTAACCATGGAGGAATCAGGTGTTTCAGTAAGAACAAGACTCAGGTTTTCAAAGCAAGCTGTGAAGATCCTGGCCCTGGATTCTTCACTTGGACCTTTCATTTCACATGGTATAAACCCCACAGCCCTAACCTCTAGGGTAGTTAGCCCTGATCTAACTCAGAAGAAGATCTATCCCTCTGAAGTTTATCCTATAGGTTCCCTATATGCATACAAATGAGGCACCTTTTGTCCTTCTCTATCTGAAATTTCAGTAGTTCTGTCAAGACAGTGTTACCCAAACCAATGAGCTTCTCTGAGTGAGCATAAACCATTCTCTGTGAATGTGTCATTGACTGAAAAATATTAAACAAAGCTGTGATAACTCAGAAGCCTACAAAGAGCATTTGGAAGATACAGGAGCATTTCTAGAACTTCTACAAACTCAAGACAATAAAATGCTCGTTGCTGGGCTAAAGCATCACAGCAGCACCTAGGTGAGGACATCACACTTCCCAGGACCAAAGTTCAGGAATAGGGACAAAACAAACCTCTCTTTCAGGCAAGAGAAAAGGCACACCAAATGCATTCAGGCAACTGAGGAAGTGTCTCGACCGGCATCACAAGATACCTCTGCTGAACCAAGGCAGACAGAGGCATTTTAACACCACACCTTTTCTTGAGTTTTTCCCGCTTACTCTTAAAGTGACTTACAAAGCTGACAGCATTTCTGTGGCCTGAGCTTGGCTTCTCGTACCCTAGTATAAATTTTATACCTATCTTGGGAGGCAGCGAGCACTCCCTGCCAAACCCCAAGAGCCCTCAAGTCCTGGCTGCTTCAGTCCTGATGCTGTGAAGTGTGGGATGTAGGTGGGTAGAGGGCAACATAAAAAAAGGGTCTGTGGCAAGACAACGGAGAAGCAGTACAGGGGACAGAGGTGTGTAAGAGACGGGGGCATTTAGAGAGAGTCCGACAGAGACATGCATTCCCCACGTTACACTTCAAACAGAGCATTGTCTAGGAATAAAACTTCACACCTGCATGTGCGCACTGCAGTGGAGAATCAAGGTTCCTCCTTCCTCCACTCAGCAACTCCCAGAAAAACAGCCTACCAAAAATCTCATTCCTGCTTGAGGGGATCCACTTTAACAACGCCCTAAACACCAACTATTTCTCACTTTTTCCCTGAGGTAAAGGACAGGGGAGGCACACCCAGAGAGGGAATTAAGGTGGCTGCAGCAATGGGAAATGATGATAGATGACTGTCATGGGGGCGTGCTGACACCAGGGATGGACCAGCACACAGCCACACAGGACACACAGAACAGACTCAGCCTTTGTCCCTTATCTGCTCCCTTCTAAGCACTGACACGTGCAGAGGTTTTGAAAGAAAAGCTTTCAGAAGTAGTTTGCAAAGCAAGTTTAACATTATTCTGCTTAGAAAGGGCTCTGTTCTGAAGGATGCAGAGAGCGTGCACCACGCAGTGCCCAGCACTTACCTGTGTCATAGTGAACTACCAGGGAACTGGAATGATCCCCAGTCTTCAGCGGGTGAAACTCCACTGTTACTTGCATGGCATCGCCAATCCCAAGAGTTCCAATGGACGGCTTGACAGAGAAGGGGCTGCAACGCAGAGAAAGAGACACATCAGGGCTACTGTGGGCGATTCGGGGACTACACTCCTTTTGCAGTCTACTCCACTTCAGCTCACTTGTGCAAGCAAAAAGCAAACAAGCCACAGTCAGTAAAAAAACCCAGAACATAGAGGATCAGAAATGGCTCTACTGACTCTCACTTCTGAAGAGATCCAGCTCTACGAACATCCTGTGGTGTCAAACGACCTCATCTCCCCCATACTCTGCATCCCCTTCTCTGCAGGGAGGCTCAGGAGTCCGACCGCTAGCAATACAGACAGAGGATGGGTTTTGAGGAGCACAGAGATGGTGAGAGCTATCTGCCTGCACAACTTGACACTGACTTCCTCAGGAATCTGTCTTTTTCTGCCACCTATAAACTCCACCTCAAGAGATGCAAATGTCAGGGCATTACTTGTCCCAGTGAGACTGCAGCCTAGGAATCAGACAGGGAGAATAAGTGTCCTTCTGGAAGACCAGAGAATAATTATGGTTTAATTTGCAGAATTCACTTTTTTACCTTGAAAACATCCTAGTTTAGCCTAAGAAAGGGCATGTTTTATTGGCATTACAACGAAAGCTGCTCTAAGAAAAGGAACAATCAGAAAAAGCTGAATAAGTGCAAACGCAGATTAGAGCAATACAATGACACGGAAACAAGACACGGAAGGGGGATCCCATTTACATCCTGAACCATTAAACCCCTGGCTACATGAAGTGCCATTACCAGGAGCACATCAAGGCGAGTTTAACAGGAGGTTTTCTGTGTATTCACAAGCACTGCAATCTGGGACTCTGGGTTGTAATCCAAGCTCAATAACTGTTTGCTTGGCCCACCAGGCAAATTCTGTGCAATGCATTGAAAATAATTATGAATATGTGTTGGGGTACTTTGAATTTAATATGAGCAATTGTTATTTGTCACCAGGTAAATGGCTCTTGGCTGACAGACACAAAACTCAGTGCTTTAATGCAAAGGGACAAGTCAAGTGAAACATGCTTCTGCAGCTGGGGTTCATGGCTCTTCTACAGCCCCACTTAGAAAACAAAAGTTATTTGGTTTAGTGCTTTGCTGGTGGTCAATTTGTCACCTTAAAAACATGTTCTGGAGAGTTTTACCATGACTAGAGAATGCAACACACACAAAAATATTGAGAACAACTGGAGCCATGCGCAAGCTGAACTTCGCTCATGTAAGTAGTGACAGCTGATGAAATTTCCCTCCCTTTCTGGCTAACTGGACCAAGGAACAGATGGATTTGCCCACTTATTTTCTGGGACTTGAAAGACCAGCGCCCTCAAACACAGCTCTACTCTAAAATTTTTTGCATCCTGACATTGAGTAAAATCACAGATCATATTCCCTCCTGCTTCTTCTGTTCCACATCATCTATGCAAAGATTAACAGTCTCTTCCCCTCAACTTTTACACACAGCCTGCAAGCAAGGCAGTAACTTCACTCCTTCACTCCCCCCAAAACAGCTGCAGCGTTGTACATGTCCGAGGTACTGGGCCCTTTACAGTTTCAGGAAAGGACAAGGTTGTCGGTTCCTTTGGTGTTTGCAAGAAACCCCAGAGCACAGCCCTGTCCTATGGACACAAGGCCATGCTGCAGCAAGAGCTGGGATTAAAGGCCTTCAGGGCCCGGGAGCTTGGCAAAAGCTGTGCTGAGGAAGAAGCTGATGTGAGCACTTCGATACGGCCCTCAGGCACCCAAATCCCTTTGTGCATGTGTCCAACAGCTTCCCTTGGTAAAATAAAACTGAACAGAGCTCTGATGAGACTGTGCTGACAGGGACGGGAAATTAAGAATAAACAGCAAAGTGCTTAAAGGACATGAAGAACAAAAAGGCAAGTTCCATGTAGAGGCACAGCTCCGTGCCTGTACAGATCCTGTGGCTGTCACTGTGCCCCGTGCCAGAGCTCTTGTTTCAAGGGACCCCATGTCACTCGTGCTGGAGCAGCAGCACCAGCCTCAGAGCTGTCGGATACCAACTGATCGCCCTCCAAACTTAAAGGCTGGGGATAGATGGGCACACTCTGCCCTACAATACACTGCACCCAGCGGCTCTTGTGGGATCACAGGCTGGTGTCTGAACCTTGCTTCACTATGCACAATAAAGCCTCTGCCTTCTTCCTTACGCAAAGATCAACCATCTCCCTCTGGCGTAGTTGGTTAATTTGCCTTCCTATTACACTTTGCTGGAAGAGGAATAGAGGAGATCTGTTACAAGTGAGACGCAGGATGCTGTTGAACAATTTTGTTCAGTTACATCATCTTGCCCTGTTCAGGCTTAAGTAGAAAGGTCACATTTCTTGCCTAGAATTCACCTGCTTAGCTATAATTATCACATAAACAGCATCTCAAGGGATCCAGGAAAGGAGGAGGATTTCCAGGACTAATCTCTTGCCCCTCCAGCCCACAGCTAAGTGGCTGAGTGCTTTCTAAATCAAGTCTCGCTACCCAGGAAGCCTCACCCGTCACCTCTGAAATTCAGTCCCTCTGAATTTTATCACTTTGGTACTGTCATCCCGCAATTTATTACAAAAGCTCTACCATAGTTGAGAGAATGAATAGGAGCCCAGTGTTACACCTTCCTGTTATTTAATGAACTTCAGCTGTCTGCTGACAGTGAGATGCACCAAGGGTCCCTTCCAAGGGTGTGCTGGAGAGTCCCCAGCTCCACATACTATGGAGCTCCACATACTATGGAGCTCCCGCCTTAGGTATTTACAGCACCATTTTCCCCTTCCCAGCATCCGATCTCTGCTATCCTGGCTTGGCAACTTTGCATCTCCCTTTTTATTTATGCTTTTACTGGCATCTGGACCACATTTCATAGAATCATTTAGGCTGGAAAAGACCTTTAAGATCATCAAGTGCAACTGTAGACCTAGCACTGCCAAGCCCACTGCTCCTTTCCCTGGATGTACGCAGGAACTGCTGCTCAGAAAATCCCTATGGATTTCAAATGCAGGGAAAGGACAGGGAGGGGGAGTTGGCTTTGCAGTCCCTCCCAGCGAGGCCACCTGCTGCATTTTTCATCCTCAGCCTCCACAGCATTTTCTAGACAGAGCAAGAATAATCTAAGCCCTCATGTACACACCATGCAAAACAGATTCCAGGCCAAAACAGCCCAAAGGCCGTGTGTAAACCAAGGCGGGCAAGGCCAGCGGCAGCAAGGCAGGCAGCCCCCCTCCCTCCACGTTTCACCCACAGCCCGGGTGCACTCACAGCCGCAGCCCCGGGGAAGAAAGGGAGACAGGCCGGCACTTTCTCTCTCTGGCAGCAAAGCTTGCTCCCTGCCCAGCTCCGCTTGGGGGGAGAAGAGGCTCCAGCTCCCAGCCCCTGACAGGGAAAGTGCTTCATCCTCCAGGTGCCTCTCGCCCAGCACAAGAGCCCCCCCTGCCCTGTGCTCCGGGGCCAACCTCCCCCCTCAGACCCTCCCCAGACCAGCGGCTGCCGTGCAGGGACACAGATCCCACAGGAGGGTGAGCACAGCCCACGGCCAGCAGAGGTTGGGCAGGACCGTGGGCCCCCTGCCCCGGGCACCACCCTGCCCCAGGCACCCCACTCTTGCACAAGGGATGCCCCCAGCCCTGCGGCATGGGGCAGGGGGTGTCACCACCCCCCCCGAGTTCCCCCGCAGCCCCGGTCCCTGCTCAGCCTCGCTCCCAAGACCCCCCTGCCCATGGGTGAGCCTCCTGGCAGCACCGGCACCCAGAGCCACCCTTCGGCTTTCGGTCGGGGAGGGGACACAGCCACCCCCCCCGCCCAGGATCCCTCACCTCTCTCACTCCGCAAGGGCCACGGGGACACACTCATGGGAGGATCCCCAATGCCAGACAGGCTGTTGCCCCCATTTCCAGGGCAACTGGGCATCCTGGCTGGCCCCCAAACTGCCATGGCAACAGCGGTGATGTGCCGGGGGTGGGGGGAGGCGGGCATCTCCGGGACACAGAGGCAGAGGGGACAGGGATGCTCAACGCCCAAAGCCCCCAGTGAGCACAGCAAGCAGGTCCTGAAACTGCCTCCAGCACACCCGCCAAGCTCCAGCACAGCTGCAGCCCCGGGTGCATTACCCCGGCACGGGGCAGCGGCTACAGCCAGTCCCTTGCTGACCCTGCTCCGCTCTCTGACCCAGTCCTGGGCCTCACCATGCCTGGAGATGGAAAACTCCTCAGACAATCCCCCCTCTCACAGAGCTCCCTGCCCAGGTACACAGGTGCAGCTGAGACAGGGAAGTTGAAGGAGGACCAAGCCTCTTCCGGGCTTCTTCCCAATGACCGGGCTTATCGGTTCCAAGAAGGCTTGCAAGCCAGCCACAAAAGGAAGCATCAGCCATTACCCCTAGGGGAGACCCACGCTTTCAAAAAGAGAGCCCAGAAGCTGAAATTTCACCACCGTGGATGCTCAGGACCATGGAGTCAGAGGAGGGACGGGGTTTATATCGCTGCCCCCTCTCCATTCCTGGGGTTGGACATACCCACCTCTGCTCCCTCAGGGACCAACAAGCCCCTCTTCCCTTGCCAACACTCCCTCTGCCCCATGAGCTCCCCTCTGCTTTCCTGCACAATATCCAACTGTTACCAGTAAGCTCAGCTTGGAGCCATCACTCCCAGCTCACACTTGGCTCTCAGCTGGCTGCCTGCATTTCTGACTCCAAGAGGACACATGTGGAGCAGCCCAGGGCATGGAGCGGGGATCACACTGGCACACAGCCCAGCACAGAAGCAAGCCAGCCCCCTCAGCACTTCACACAAGCCACCCTCCTCCATCCTAGCAGGGTCTGACCAAAGCAGGCTGCTGGCCCTGCTCTCTTCAGAGGCACAGGGAACTGTTGGTTCACGCAGGCAGCTGCTCTACAGGGCTGAAAATCCTTCCCTCATCCCCTGGGAAATGCCACTGACAGCTCTCATCCTCCTGAAGAAACACACGAGAGTACAGCCAAGGCCAGCAGCAGGTGTGTGGCATTATTAACCTCTCTCTTGCTGCAGTGCCAGAAGGACACAGGGTACCATCAGCCTGCATCCCCCCACAGCCCTGCTGCAGACTCCGAGACAAAGCCCCAGCACAGGCACTGCCCAGCTTCTGGACACCAGGACCAGAGCCCCTGGGGGGTGACACAGGCACATCAGAAACGTCTTTCCTGGCATCAGTGCTGCACTCACCAGATCGAACCCACAGAGTAACTGGGCACAGCTGGTGTCTTGCAGAGGACATGGAGCTGCAGCAAAGACAAAGACAAGGGCTGCAGTGAGGACCAAGGGAGAGGAGGGCAGTGCTGGCACAGACAGCTTACACCATCCATGGGAGCATTCCCTTCCCCCGTTTTAACCCATGAAGGAAGAACTCCAGCGCTCAACGAAGGGACTGACTGCGACACTCAAACCGTTTTAGATGCTATCAAAAGGTTTCCTACCAAATAACTGCAGTGAGATCACTTACCCAGCTGCATCGTCACGAAGTCCCAAACATGAATTCCCAACTGGGCAGCCCATAATCCTCTCTAATCCAAGCAGGGTTTGTACTTGTTTTCTTCTGAGAAAGAAGGGAAATAAAGTTGGCTCCTTTCAGACATGTTTCTCCTGCCTTCCCCTGAGCAATGCAATCCCACATTGCAGGGGAGAACATTGATTTTTTTGGTAGCACACACCTCAACACACAGCCCTGGGTTTGCTTTCTCCCTTTCTATTCCCATGTTCGGAATCAATTTTTTTCCTCACTTTCTGTTTATTTTACATCTCACTTCCAAACCCTGAGCTGGTTCTCTACTCCTTTTCTAAATGAAGACAATATCTCAAATGTCTACATTTTGCACACCCTGACATTAGCGGTGCAACCACGAAATCCAAAAAGAGTAAACTCATTTTTCCCCACTACTTTTTGAAACAAATCAAAGTCCTTGGCCCCAACAAATGTAATGCCTCCTAGGTTTTCCTTTTCTGTAATACTATGAAACCATTTAATCCAGCCAGCTGTCTTTGTGTAAATGCAGAAGAAAATTTACAAGCCTCAACAAGTTAATCACAGCTCAAGGGGAATCTCTGACATGGAGGTCAGCAAGGCAGTAACTGTGAGGCTGTGACTGCCAGGAGACAACGCCACAGGAAGATGGGTCGATTCTGGATGGAGGTTCAGGCCTGACTCAGCAGGGTACTGCCCTTAGGCATCTCAGCCTAAACAAGAAAGTGGACAGTTGTCAAGGGCACTGATCACCTACACAGTTACAGGATGCTTCGATAGTTGTTCTGGGGCTCACTCTACCTTAATCCCAACTCTCCTGGCCTTGTGTTCCCTCTGGCAGCTAGAAGACACCTAAGTCCCCACCATACTGAGGGCAGAAACACACTGCAGTACCAGTGCACTGTAGGGGCAGGGCTTAGTGGCCTTTCACAGTCACAGAGGCAGAGCAGGGGTCAGTCTCTCCTCCTCCACACCCAGCTCTTCTCCTCAGCTGGCAGGGTCCTGCCAGGGCATTCTCCATCCCACCCTGTGCCATGGGGCACCACAGGCTGGGGAGCACCAGGCCCTCCTCTCCTCCACCCAAGGAGGGCACAGAGCCTCCTTCAGAGCCCAAGCACATGGCAACTCTCTACCACTGGACATCTCATGCATTTAAAACCATGGCAATACCTGAGCACCCACAGCCCAGCAAGATCATTCCATGGTCAGCTCCAAGGACCACGCTAAATACCACAAGTGGTCCTTCCCTCCAACTTCTCCAGGACAAGAAAAAAAACCAATGTGCTTTACCTGGTCCACCACAGCTTGGTTTGCATTTGCAGCTTCTGGCATCACTTGGCAGCTCCATTTGCAGTGGGACGGGTCTCCTTGGCTCCTGGTTTCACAGCAAATCAGTCATCCAAAGCCCCAGCAGGTCCAGTACCTCTCCTGCAGGGCGCTTTCAAACACCAACATCTGGTTCTGTGATTTGAAGCAAAGGAGAGGAAGATTAGAAAAAACAAGAGCTGTAAGTGGGACACAGGGAAGGGACAAACCCAGCCCGTGACATGCATTTCAGCCTCAGCCCACAGGAGCCCCAGGCACAGTCACGGCAGCTACAAAGCACCACAGCGTGTTCAGAAGCAGTGCTGGGAAAGGAGCAACTTGCTTTCTTTATGCCTTGTGAAGCACTGAAGGGACAAACTGGTCTCCTTGCCACTGCCAGGCCAGCGGGTGCAGCTCCCTGCAGCACACGGGCTGTGCCAAGAGGTGCTGGGGCAGCCTGAAGGCACCAGCTCTGCTGGGCGAGGAAGTTACAATGTGAACAGGCATCAAGAAAAAAGGCAAAGTGGAATGTAGTTTTACCTGCTCTGGGCAGTTGCCTTCAGAGGCTTAATACAACCATGCAACAGCCACAACTGCTGAGTTTGAACTCAAGCAAAATCCCAAAGCAATTGCTGGATTTGTCAAATATTTGACTGCATTTGTATCCAAAAGTCTTTTGCCAAAAAAAAATGGGCATTTTGTTAAAGAACAGCCACACAGAGGCAGTCCTGGACTGGAACCTGAGCCAGGGCTTTATGATTTTTAAACAGGGCACCTAGTGCACCCCACAAAAGAGCCTCTGCTCTCTGCCGTGGAAGTACTGTCAGACTCCACAGCTTTGACGTGATCGAGGTCTCCATGCTGACTCCCAGCACATCACATCCTGGCAGTGGGAGCAGAAAGGCAAGTTTTCATTTTCCACATAGAGATCGTCCAAGCTGAACTGTTAAACGAGCTCTTCAGGTTCTTCCTTTGAACCTCTTCCCACCCTTCACACATCCCAAGAACTACCATGAATCAAAGAGCCAGTAACAAAACCAGCCCCAAACATCTGCAGATTCTCCTTGAGAGAAACCTTCCCACTCGTGAAAAAACAGCTCTGTAATAAGCACACGGCCTCAAAAGCAGAGGGGAAAACCCTTCAAAACACAAAGCAGGAGTGGAGCCACTCGTGAAATCAGACTGGTTCATCAGAAATGCTGATCGGTCTGTGCAGGGAGCACCAAAGGCCTGAAAGAATGAATCTGCCAAGCCACTGATATCATTGAAAACAGCTGGGATTTTAGAAGACAAGACAGTAGCCACATTAAAAAAAAAAAAAAAAAAAAAAAAAAGGAGGATAAAAAATTAAAAGATAGGCACCCCAGTGGGTCCAGAATCAGCCATGTTTGCATTTCAGTGACCACCAGCACAAACATCTCCGAGTTTCAAGGCTCAGCGGTGCAGGACAGATCCACCCAACCCGGAGCTGTCAGCCTCACGGCAGAGCTTTTGCTTCCCATTACCAGGTCTGTTATAGGAGCAGCTCAAGAGGGTGCAGGTTTGGTTTGAGCAGCCTCTCTCTGCCAAGGATGAAAACAGGGATCTGAGTACCCCACTTGTGACTTCCTCTCACACTGAAAAGTCTTCCTAGTGCATCCTGGCACCCGATCTCATTAAAAGGGAAGAGGGGAACAGATGGAAACCAAAAGCAGCTGTCAGCTGCCAACCACTGACCCCATCCGACTCCATCCCTCGCCCCACTGCGGCAGAGGCACAACTGGCTGCTCCTGGAAGGACAACAACAAGGCCAGCAGGAGACAAGGAGGATTTCAGGTGGGCAGTAAACAGCAGGAGCAGATGAAATCTTGGTAAATAAGAGATCCTTTGTCAGGAAGAAATTCATCTGCAATCAGGAAAGACAACATGTGAGGACTGTGCCACGTCCGGGACCATCCTGTCCCTGCAAACAGTGAGGAGCGGGGTGCTGGCTGGAACAGCCACCATGTCTCAAGCCTCTCCAGCACATCTCTGCCTCCAGGCACCAGCAAACCCAGCAGCAAAGTCCCGGTACCTGAGCTGGGATCCCCGGCAGGGCCTGTGGGAATCACACTCCTATCCCACAGCCTCTAGTTCAAGTATTCAAGCACTCCAGGAAGCCTCAGCAGACCCAGGTGATGTCCTGTAAGCAAGAGCATAAGAGAAGGTACATATATCCACCACCCTTCCCTCCAAGGTGTTTGCTTCATTGCTATGCCCAGAGCATCCCCCGTGAGCTCCACCACAGACACAGCCCTGACACTTTCCCTTACAAAACCGCACGGGAACTTCCAGGGCAACTAGGCCAGAGAAGAAACTTTCCCCATTTCCTGAACCAACCCAAAACTTTTTCCTCTTTCCTATAGATAGAAAAAAAATCCCCCCCACGACAGAGGCAACACCTAAGATGGACCAAGGGTGACACTGAAGGTCACAAATTTGCACTCATCTCATCACAGCTCTGCCAGGGACCAGGCAAGGTGTTTGATCTCACAGGGACTCAACGTTCCTACCTGCCAGGCCAGTTCAGCAATACAGATTTGGGAAAAGGCAAAGTCACAAGGACAAGCAAACAGCTCACATTCAACACGGTGCTGTGAATGCTGCAGAGAGGCTTAGCTATCCTCTCTGTCATCAGCCTCTCTGAGCAGCCTAGTGTTTTTCACAACATACAGAATAAACTTTCTTAGTAGAAAATGGTATCTTTTACCAGACTAACTCGATGGGAACAAAAAGTTTTACTGACAAACTTTACCTTCTCCATATCCTTACAGCATGTTGGCTAGATCAGCATTCCTTAAAGTATGTGCCTACAGCAGTCCTGAAAGGCAGAGAAAAAAGCATCTCAGCTTGGTGGATAGAACTGTGATGCAGATGATATTGCACAGCAGAATTAAGGTGTAAGTCTATTATGCATCAGATTTTCTCCAGTAACTGCCTACAAGCAGGGTCCTGTCCCACAGAAGACACGAGGTGTCACACTCCCCATTTGCTGTGGGCTTCGATGCCCGGCACATCTGCAGCCAGGTTACAGCTGCCTGCCTCCGGCCTTGGCCACCCACCTAAAACCCTTGAAGAGCGAAATGGAAGGGCACCAAGCACCCAGCTGATGCCTTCAGCCTTCAGCATCTTCCATCTCTAAAGAAAAACAGAGCAGGGCAAGTAAAATTATGCCCAGGCACCAGGACCTTCTAGAGGCATCCATCAGCTGAACTTCTGACTGAGAAACAAATATCTAGGGTTTCCCTTTAGCACAGCCTCAAGGCACATACCTTCTTTTAACCCTCCCTGGCTGTTGCTCCCACCTTTTTAATCAGGAACTGGATGCTGATTTCTCCCAGACAGGTTCACAGTACGTCGCTGGGCTGAATGCAGAAAGATGGCTTCTGTTTAATTTTCCTATGACTAGAAGTCAGAGGTTTCCAAACCTGTTTGGAAACTTTTTTTTTCCCTGTCTGGTCTCACCAGCACTGGGAACTCCTTTTACAAATGATATCTCATTAAAAATACATCTGGTATTAACCAAGCCAGCTACATCAAACCGTCCCAAGGAATAGCTGGGCTGCAGGGGAACTGATGAACCTCCTTATGGAGCAGATCTGGGTAACCAGCCCAGCAAGGAGACTGGTCAGGAAGCCAGCTTGTCAGTAACACTTCTTCTCCACGAGCAAGAGCAGTGACAGCTTTGCAGGCTGACTCTGGGAGGCTCCAGCTGCTGGCAGAACACAGCTCCCTCCTCCACCACTTTGCAAGCCCTCCCTCCCCAGGCAGAGGCAGCAGATGAGGTAGCCAACCTCCCTTCAGACAGGACATCTGAGTCTATAATGGCAGCTTCGATCCCTGGGCTTAGCTTCCTTCCTCTCCACAGCTCAGAGAGCTTTTCTGCCTCGTTGGACACACTGGTCCCTCCCTGCCCTGAACTTGGGAGAGGGCCCTGGGGAGGTTGGACTGGCCCCTCCATGCTTTCAAGCTTGCTGGGCTGTATCTCTGTGCAATCCACAGTCCCTGCACATAAGGGAAGCCCTTTTTTCAGTCTCTCTGGCAAAGTGAGCTGAAAAGCAGCTGAGGAGAAGGATTCACTTGGGACAGTCGGATTTCTCCTTCCAAGCAAGCAGCATTTGCAGGGCAGCAGACAAACTGGCTGACATTTGCCGAGAGCTCTGAAGGCACACAACCCTCCAGAAATGCCCATCATTAGTCCTGCTGTTCTTGACCCACAAAGCTTGTCTGTCTCCCACAAAAGCTACAACACAAAAGCACAACCCTTGCACACATCCTGTCTCCCTACTCTCGTCCTCTTTGACTTAACTGTCCCCTTGAGCCCACAGAAAAATTTCAAGGCCTAGAAACACCTGGTATGAAATGAAAAGAAAGGTCAGACATCAAGTGCAACCCCTCCTGGGGATGTACGCCCAACAAGAAACCCTCTCTCATTATGGTCATAATCCAGGTAAGCCTCAAACAGCTGCTCTTGAGGAAAGAAGCAATACAAGGAGCTCCTCCCCAGCACATCACTCCCAGAGTCCTGCTTGGTCTCCGAGCAGGGCAGGGGCTGCTGCCAGCATGGGCTCCCTGCCTTCCCAAATTCCCCCCTTGTCATTCCCACTTGCCCCAGGTCTATGTACAGGTTCATCGGGACACTTCACAGCAACAGCAGTTGCCTTTCCAGTCAAACAAATTCATCTAGAAGAGAAAAGGCAGCTAGCATCTGCTCCCTGGCAGAGCTTGCAGCAGACAGCAATATTGACACAATTCTCCATGTTTTACAATGATTTTTCTCTTCCTTTCACTCATAAAGCAGACTGCATGGGTCATCAGCACGATCAGGTAGAGAAACACGGAAAAATTTAGGAGGAAGAGACTTTGGATGTCTCTGGTCCAACCCCTCTGCGCAAAACGGACAATTTCAAAGTTAAAACAGATTGTGCAGGATGCGTCCAGCAGCGTTAAATGTCTCCCAGGATGGAGATTCCCCACCTCTCTGGATCACAATAAACTTTTACCTGCCTTTAAAGTTACCAGACGTTTGTCCTCAGCTACAGCACAGGCTCCAAGAGATACTGTGTGTTGTGACCCTGCAGCCTTTGTTCTGGAAGTGAACCTCAGCACGTGCCTTCAAAGTCCTTGGCTCCTGGAAAAGAAGAGAAAGTCTCCTAGTTTGGGTGTTTTTTTATTTTTAAGCAGCCATCTGCTGAGACCAAAATGCCAGTTGCTTCCTACCAAAGACAAAAGCCAAACCCAGCATTCAGCAGAAAGGCAGGGAGGTCATCGACCTTGTGCACAGGAGTGCCAGATGTGCCATGGACCAATAATCCCATGGAAATAAAAGGTACCACTTGCCTTTAAATATGGGTGATTGCAACAAATTGGTGCAGATTTGTGTCTGCTCCAAGTACTTTAAAGTGCTAACGTCTGCCCTGGGGCCTTTTCAGTAAGAAGCCCTTGGAGACACAGGCTGCCAGACTTGTGCCAGCCAGAAGAGAAGAGGGCAGCATGTCAGTGATTCTGGCTGAACTGGCTCTCGCCACAAAGTCAGGAGGAAGAATTTGATTTTTTGGTATGTTGGGCTACATCTCTTTGTGTTTCTCTTTCCTGGAAAAACTAAAGGTGATGGTTGGAGCAGTAACACAGAAAGGGCACGTCCCAGTCTCAGTCAGGGTCACCTACGTTATAGGAATTGTAAGGTCTGGTCCCCCAAAGCCACCCGGAGCTCCCTGCAGTGGTAGGAGGGGGTTAACTGGGAAGCAGCGATGCCCGTTCCACTTCCTGGTCTGTCAGCTGAGTACAGACAGAGCAAGTCAGAGATGGACGTCCAGACAGTTGCTTGTACAAACCAAACTCTTTCAGCCAGAAAATACTGAGGAGAGGCCAGAGTCCCAAACAACCTGATAGTAGAGCATGTGGTAAATGGGCTGATGGAAAGAAGGAAAAGGGTTCCTGAAGCCCCCAAGGCCCACGAGGCAGGAAAAGTCAGAAGGCAGGTAGCATTCCTGAGAGTCAGGCCAGCTGTAAGTGAGCCCAGCTCATGGGCTCAGAAAAGCAGAGCTGTCACTCGTACTGAGCGCCAAGATCTGCTCAGCTAAGATATGTCAAACAATAAAACAGCAGTTCCGGTTTGGGGCTTTTTTCCCACTGGATGAATAATCTTTTCTATCGGGATGCAATCAGGAACCCAACTCCAATTTGGCTGGGACAGCCCCTCCTCTGATCAGGAACCTGGAAATCTCAGCTCAGCCACTCACAAGTTTCTTGCTCGCAGGGAGACTGCTTATAACAGCGCAGCAGACTAAACACAACAAGCAGTCACTGCAATAATCAAGGCAAACCCAGAGCTGCTGCTTGCCAGCAAAGCATTTTAGTTGAGGGAGCAGAGCAAAGGATCCTCCTTTCACTGATCCCTTGAAAGTATGCAACTGCTTTCCATCACTCATCGCCACCCAGATTGAGAAGGCTGAAGGGGTTCAGTTCTTCCTGCAGTCAGGGCCAAATAACAGGCACTTGTCACCTCACATCTGCACTTGGGACTTACACAACCACTGCAATAACACAGCACAAATCCAAAAGTCTGTCCTAACACTTGATAACCACACCTAGAGGGCACAGCTCATGGAACAGCAGGGCCAACCCTGAAACAGAGATCTGCCCAGGGCATGGGGGAGAACGCGGAGGAAGATGCAGTGCTGGAAGCACTGGCTTCCTGAAGCTAACAGCAGCACGGATGCAATCTAGACCAAAAGCTCTGCCTGCTGCATTCCCATTGAGTAATTAGTGGGAGGTTCAGCTTTCTGTATTTGTAAGGTTGTCCTGTACCTTGCTAGAGGGGTATGTCTCGTGCAGATCTGCAGTAGGGGATGTGCCAATTCACTCACCCCTGGCAAATCAAAGCTGTATCCTAATGACAGAAAGCAGAGCTGAGCTGAGAGATGGGACCACTGTGAAAGCCACTGCCTGACGTCCAGGACAGAGGAGCAGAGGTCTCCAGTCTCCATCACAAGCGGCGACTCCCAAAGTGACTCCTAACTTCTGGTCAGTACAGCCATAACTTACAGAGCGGTGACATCTTCAAGAAAGGGTCCGAAACCTCCACTGCAAACAGCAGACGAGCCCCAGATGTCTTCAGCACAGGGTTGGCTGGATTATTCACAGCCAGGGAATCAGCTAAATGCAGTTTAACTCAGTTGCCTGCTTAATCCAGAGCACTTTTAAATCCCCATACACTGATCCAAGTTGCCAGAGGTATTTTAACCCCTGAGACCACAAGATGCTAAACATTGGTTAAGAAAGCAATTTTAAACACACAAATCGAATTTCCTTCAGTGTTTCAGTAACTGTGAATGAACTGCTCATCCATCCTGGCTACCAGCTCTTGCTACAAGGAGGATTCATTTGGCTCCATCTTGCTTAAAATACTGAGCTGAATCAGCAGATCCTGTCCTGGAGGAACAGGTAACCCTGCCCCGAACCTCTGTGCATCACGCAGCCCCAATCTGCTGCTGCAGATTAGGGGCCAGAAGCAAAACACAAACAGGACAAAGAATAAACTGACAAACTGCTGGATTTGGAGGCCTGGTAGCCCCCTCCCAAAAGACACGTCCAAAGACACCCGGGCTAAAGGATTGTTCCTTCAAGTACAAGAGGTAATACAGTAAACCCTCTTGTTTTCTCCTGGATTTGGTCACCAGAGAGCTGCCCACCAGCCCCTGGACAGAAGAGCACACATCCTAATTAAAGGCAACACGTAAAAGCCCAAAGCAACAAGGTGGCATTTGGCAAGTGACAAAGATACAGAAGCTTTTGGTAACAGTTCTTTGAAGGGAAAGCCAGAGTTGATAGGCATCACCGCTGGAAGGCTCTTACAGAGGAGAGTGTTAAATAGCATCAACTGGCAGGTTTAAGCATTGTCTGGGAAATATCAAACACTGTCAAGATACCACAAAGCTCTCTGCAGCCAAGCCCCAGCGAGGGACTCCTGTGGGCTCATCTCTGAGAACACAGACTGATGGGCCACCAGACCTGCCGACAGAAAACACCTTATTAGCAGCTGGTGCAGAGAGTACAGCGCCCTCAAAACAACCAAACCAGCCAGGTCAGCCCACCCAGACACCCAGCATCTCCCCGCAGTACCTGCAGCCACAGCCGCAGCCCAGCCCTGCTGTCAGGAGTCCTCTCGGACTGGTCGGGTCAGCGCTCCCAGCCTTCCAAACCCCGCCCTTCTGGGAGATGCACTCAGCCCAGTGCAGGGAAAAAAGATGAAGACACCCCTTAACTCGATTTGGAGACTTCCAGGAATTCTCCCACCCCAAGGAAAAGGAAAAGGAATGAAAATTTTTGTTCAGTTTTTCCAAAGCAAAATAAAACTCAACCACTGCAGCAGTGAGACAGCTGTCACAGGAGTACAGATCTTCAAAGCTCTGAAATAAATAGTCTTGCCTCTGGCTTCCAGCTGCATGGGATTGCTTTATAGCACCTTACACAAAACCCACAATAAAATACCTCCTACAGGTTGTCAAAGCAACAGCATTAAGGTTGTCCACGGGATTAGGCATTGGCTTCTAAATCCCCCATTCTTTGGTACCTTCAGCAAACGGCCAGCTCTGATTCAGCCCTCGGTTGGTTTTCTGAAAGGGTGACAAAAGCAGCTTCAGCAAGATCAGAGTCAGACCACAAAATCTGCTTCCTTTAGAGATCAGGCCCTGCTGTCTCTGAGCAGCTCAGATCCCCCAACAGCCGCTGGGCCTGCAGGAACTGAACAGCTCGAGTCTGACCAGGGGATGAGGCAAAGCCTGGCGAAGAAGGCCAGCTGTGAAACAGTTTGACAGAGAAGAGGGGAGAGAGAAAATGTGGGACAATGGAGCTTCCAAAGGAGATTAATAGAATCAGGTGTTCATGAACCCAATCCATGAACTAGAGGTTCTGTATCTGTACAGATGTTACTGTACTAGGAATGGCAGAACACTAAAATCCATTGCCCAGGGAGAGCAGAGAAGCTTTGGAGATGAGCACAGAGCACAGCGCTGCCAACTCTTTTAACAGCCAGCAGAGCACACCTCCTCCCAGGGGTGGCCAGCTCTAACTGCCACACTGCTGCTCAGGGAGGACAGGGAAGGAGAGTCAGGACAGCTGCAAAAAGTTCATGAGACTTCTCAAAGGGGAAAAAAAGGAAAGAAAAAATAACCAAGATCTTTTCACCAGGCTGTCTGTGACACGAGCCATCAAAACATGAGAGTGGGTGATGGACAGTTGGGGAGAACAGTCAGGATTGGACAAAACAGTTCAGACAGCATGAAATCAGAATGAAAATGAACATTCGTCAAAAAAATCACATAGTATTTTGCTTTGCCCGAGAGGCACCTCTGTGTCACAAGGTAAATATCCCATTCCGCTGCCCAGATGCAGATTTATTCCAACAGAGAATTATTCCACTAACCAAGGGCTTTTCTACACAATAACCTCTGCAGCCTGGGGCAATGCAGCCGTCCATTCGAGTACATGCACACCCAGTGTGTGCAGGCTTGCAGCTGAAACCTTCCCATACTTCTCTCTTCATTGCTGCTGAAACATTTTGACTCCCCAACCCTACACTCTGGTTCTGCAATAATTCCCCACACAGTCAAACTACAGTTTCAGGCACATCCCATCGCCTGCCCAGGATGGAATCCCCAAAGTGCGACTGTTCCCAATTCCATTTTCCCCGTAGGAAACAATGGGATAGAGAGGAATGTGTGCAGGCGCCTCAGCAATGCACACAGCTGAACCACACAGGAACAGCTGGTGTGATGTGGAAGATGGTGAGACAGAAGCGAGACCTCTGGGGTTGTCAGCTGCCAGTTCAACACCTGGTAATGACAGAAGTAGTAGAGGAAATTCTAACTGTTTTTAATATACCAAGAAATAACTGCTACTTGCCTGAGCTTTAGAGTGGAAAATCCCTTTATAACACAAAATTAAACTTCATGATGTCCTGGTGACCCCGTGTGACCCATCTTCAAACAAATCACCATTCTGAAACCTCTCAGCTGCTTCTCCTGTGAGACTGAACACCTGACAACTCTTTCACTGCCAGTGGTCCTGCTGCCTCTCCTGCTCCATCACATTTTCATCAACACCTTCAGATGCCTGCTACTCAGCAAGGTCAGTGAAGGATGAAGGAAAACAGGACCATGACAACAGTAACCAGAGCAGGGTATTAAATAACTGACGGCAGAACTCTGAAACAGAAGGAACAGACAGCAAGGCATTACTGTGCACAAGCTTTCACAGTGCAGACGCAGTATAGACAGGGTAAGAATCTCCTCCCCAGCTCTGGAAAAAACAACCGGTTACAGCACATTTACAGCAATCCACTGCCACATGCAGTGAAAAGCGACTATTTTATGCAGAGCTGGTGCAGAGCAGAGAGCTGGAGATGAAGGAGCAGCTGACGGGGGAGGCTGAAGCAGTGCCACCCACGGCAGGAGCTCTGCCGGCTGTTTGCAGCCTGAGAGCAAGTGTTGCTGCCGGATTTCACAACCAGAAGCACTCCCAGGATCCCAGCACACAGAAACTTGTCCTTTAATTACTTTTCAATTACTTCTTGTACCTTCATTGTGTGAGACTTCTGCTCTGCCTGCAGATGTCAAGAGATTCTTTTCTGAAAGCAGAGCAGGGTGGTTCCAACTTGAAACAAACAGGATTTGTCTTTTGGAAAAGGTGCAAATTAGAAGCTCAGCACAGAAACTGAACTTCGTCCAGAAAGCCAGAGGAGCAGCGGGGCTCTGCAAAGGGGCTGGGCTCCAGCACACCCCCATGCTCACCCCCCCACATCGCTCCCAGCACCCCCGACCTGGGAAAAACTGTCCCACAGCCAGAAGGCAAGAGCCCGCCTGGGCCAGCTCTCGCCCTCAGGCTTAAGGCCGGTTTCTGATCAGCACCTCTTGGCTCTGGTGACTGGCACCCTCTGAAGCACCACTCTGAGGTGTTTCATCAGATTGAACCCACCCAAACCAAATCACCACAGAGAGCAGAAAATATTAAATGTGTCACTTCTTTCACACTTGAAGTAAAAATAAAGGGCTAAAATTCACTTTCCCTGGGGTAACCTGACAGATAAACCCTGCAGACACAACAGACCCTTACAGACAGCAAAGACCCACCAAGTTCAAGGTAAAAGCAGAAGCACAGACACACATCAGAACGTCTGAACAGCCCAAACTGTGACAACAAACCTTTATTTTAAAAAAAAAATCAGAATCATGAAAAAGTTTGGGTTTTTAGACCAAAGCTTTCCCCTTCCCCGGTGATCCCACCACCCCCTCCAGGGAAATGGGCCCCAGCCCCTGCACTCACCCACTGCTAGGCCGGAGCCACCACCACTGGTGCTGGTGCTGGTGCTGGTGCTGGTGCTGCTGGTGCTGGTGCTGCTGGTGCTGGTGCTGGTGCCACCTTTGCAGGAGAAAAATTCATTCAGCCATCCAGAACAAAGCGAGTGTTTTAAAAGGAGGAATTCCCACTTGCTGGGTGAACCAAACTCTCTTCCTGGAACATCCCTCAGTGCAGACCACAGAGAGCTGGAGGACCTCCTGCCTAGGCCGCCTCACTGCAGACCATAGGCCCTCGCAGACTGTCAGCAGGAAGTAGGCCCTGTGGGGGCCAGGGGACCCCTGGGGGGGCTCCAGCACGTTGTCCCCCCCCCAGCACCTGCCCACACTCCTGCCTGTGCCGTGAGTGGGGGATTTGGGAGCTGGGGGGATTCTTGGGGGGGGTGTTATTGGGGTTCTGTGGGAGTTGTGGGAGTTATTGGTGTCCTGAGGGGGTTATTTGGGTCCTAGAGGGAGTGTAATGGAGTCGGGGGGTGGGGGGTGTCCTGGAGGGGTTTGGGAGGGTTATTGGGGTCCTGAGGGAGATATTGGTGTCCGAGGTGGGGGGATTGGGGACATCCTGGAGGGGGTTCTGAGGGAGGTACTGGGGTCCTGGGGGTGTTTTGAGGGAGGTATTGGTGGAGGGTCTTGGTGCTTGGGGGGGTGTTATTGGGGTCATGGGGGAGTTCAGGGGGTTATTAGTGTCGGGGGGGGGGGCAATGTGTAATGGTCTCCTGGGGGTGGTTTCTGGGGGAGATATTGGGGTCCTGGGGGACAGTAATGGGGTGCAAGAAGGGTCCAGTGGGGGCTGCTGGGGTACTGGGAGGGATCTTGTGGGGGATAAACCCCCCCATAACATTTCAAAACACCTCTTATATCCCCCATATCCCCCCAAACCACCCCATATCCCACCAAATCACCCCCAAACCCCCCATATCTCCCCAAATCACCCCAAAACACCCCATATCCCCTAAATCAACCCCAAAACTTCCCCATAACCCCCCAAACCCCCATATCTCACCAAATCCACCCAGATCATCTCAGAAGTTTCCCATAGCACCCCAAAACCCCACATATCCTTCCAAAATAACCCTTATATCCCCCAAACACACCCATATCCCCCAGGTCTCCCCCACATATCCTTCCAAAATTCCCCATATGCCCCCAAATCACCCCCATATAGCCCCAACCCCACCATATACCCCCATATCACCACAACCCCCCCATATATCCCCAAATCACCCCTAAAATTCCCCATACACCCCCATATCCCCCAAAACCCCCATAAACCCCAAATCACCCCCATATCCCCTCAACCACCCCCATAACACCCCCAAACTTACTATACCCGCTAAACCTCCTCTATATCCCCAAATCAACCCACAACCCCCCCATATCCCCTAAATCACCCCCCAAACCTACCCATATGCCCCCAAACCCCCCCATATCTCACCAAATCCCCCCTAAATGCCCCATATCTCCCCAAATACACCCAAATCACCTCAAAACCTTCCCATATCACCCCAAACCCCACCATATCCTTCCAAAATACCACTTCTATCCCCCATATACCCCCAAACACCCCCATATCACCCCCAAATCACCACCCGATATCCCCCCAAACCACCCCATATTCCACTAAATCACCCCCAAACCACCCCATATCCCCCCAAATCACCCCAAAACACCCCATATCCCCTAAATCAACCCCAAAACCTCCCCATAACCCCCCAAACCCCCATATCTCACCAAATCCACCCAGATCACCTCAAAACTTTCCCATAGCACCCCAAAACCCCACATATCCTTCCAAAATAACCCTTATATCCCCCATATCCCCCAAACACCCCCATATCCCCCAAGTTTCCCCCACATATCCCATCCAAACCCCCCATATACCACCAAATCACCCCCAAAATTCCCCATATGCCCCCAAATCACCCCCAGATACCCTCAACCCCACCATATACCCCCATATCACCCCAAACCCCCCATATATTCCCAAATCACCCCAAAATTCCCCATACACCCTCATAGTCCCCCATATCCCCCAAAACCCCCATAAACCCCAAATCACCCCCATATCCCCTCAACCACCCCCATATCACCCCCAAACTTACTATACCCACTAAACCTCCTCTATATCTCCAAATCAACACACAACCCCCCCATATCCCCTAAATCACCCCCCAAACCTACCCATATGCCCCCAAACCCCCCCATATCTCACCAAATCCCCCCTAAATGCCCCATATCTCCCCAAATACACCCAAATCACCTCAAAACCTTCCCATATCACCCCAAACCCCACCATATCCTTCCAAAATACCACTTCTATCCCCCATATACCCCCAAACACCCATATATCCCACCAAATCACCCCCAAATAAACTGTATCCCCCAAAACCACTGCCCCATATCCCCCAAAACTCCCCAAACACCCAAATAGCTCTAAAACACCCCCATAGCCCCCCATAGCCCCCATATGACCCCAAAGCCACCCATATCCCAACAAATCACCCCCAAATTCCCCATATCCCCTAAATCACCCCCAAAACATCCCCATATGCCCCCAAAATCCCCCATGTCTACCCAACCCCCCAAAACCCTCCATATCTCCCCATATCCCCACAAATCATCTCAAAACCTGCCCATTACACCCCAAAACCCCCATATCCTTCTAAAGTCCCCCTTATATCCCCCATACCTTCCCAACCCCCCACATATCTCAGCAAATCACCCCCCAAAACCCCATATCCCCCCAAATCAACCCCACATCCCCCAAAACCCCCATAACCACCCAAATAAACCTAAAACACCCCCATATTCCCCCATATCCCCCATATGACCCCAAAACCACCCGTATCTCAACAAATCACCCCAAAATTCCCCATATCCCCTAAATCACTCCCAAAACCTTCCCATACCCCCCAACCCCCCCAAATCCCCCCTAAATCCCCCATATCTCCCCAAATACCCCCAAATCTCCTCAAAACCTGCCCATATCCCCCCAAACCCCCATATATACCCCAAATCACCCCCCCATCCCCTCAAACCACCATACCCCCCAAATCACTCCCCAAACCCTCATATCCCCTCAAAACACCATATCCCCCCAAACCACCCCAAAAACCCCCATATACCCTAAATCACCCCCAAAACCTCCCCATATGCCCCCAAGCCCCCCATATCATCCCAAATCAGCCCATGTACCCCAAATCACCCCAAAACTTCCCCAAACACCCCCGTGGCCAACCTCCACTCCAGTGACCCCCACACACACCAGGGTACCCCCCGGACACCTGGGTTCCCTCAGAGTGGGGCTGGGGACTCCCCAGGTGCCTGGTTCCTCCCAAGACACCCCTCTCTGTCACTCTGTGTGTGTGTGTGTGTGTGTGTGTGTCCCAGGCACCATTATATTATTATTATAATTATTATAATATTATTGTATTATTATATTGGATGAGAAAAGGGGCTTCTGTGTTCATGGAGGTGCTGGGAATGCCGCAGCACGTCCTGGAAACATGAAGGAACGAAGGTCATTGGAACTAGGCGTCAGCATGGAGTCAGCAGGAGAAACCCTGCTGGCCCCACCTAATAACCTTCTGTGGTGAAATGACTGCCTGGGGAGACGAGAGGAGTGCGGTGGCCACTGTCCACCCAGACGTGAGGAAGGCTTTCCGCAGCGTCTGCCAGAATAGCCCCGTGGAGACGCTGAAGCAGCGTGGGCTGGCTGAGGAGAGGGGGAGGTGGGTAGAAAGTGGCTGACCAGCCAAGGCCAGAGGGTGGTGAGCAGCGGCACCAAGTGCAGCTGGAGCCCGGGAGCCAGCGGGGAAGCCCAAGGCAAGAGGCATTGCCAGCAGGTGGAGGGAGGAGGGGTCCTTCCCTCTGCTCCGTCCTGCGCTGGGCTCCCCAGGGCAAGAGAGGCGGGGCCATGCTAGAGAGGCGGGGCCATGCTGGAGAGAACGCCCAGCCCGTGGCCCCTCCCACTGTCCGTTGGGGTTGGGCTGTCAATCAGTTGGAGCCAACAGCCCCCAGCGCCGGCAGCACGGAGCTGTGCTGGCACAGAGCGGCACTGGGAGGAGGCAGGGTCTGGCCGAGCAGCGCTGACCAGGCTCCGGCAACCCGCTTCCCATCCTCGCTGTCACCGGCTGGGCCGCATCCTTGGTGCACAGCGAGGGTCCTCCTGTCCCGGGCAGGATGGGCCAGGCCAACGGCTGCTGCGGCTCCAGGTGGGCTCCCCCTGTGGCTCGGGGACAGGGGGGCACGGCCGGGCCCCGCAGCAGCGGCCTTTCTGATGCCTGCCGTGCTCTGCTCCGCAGGGACGCTCTCGCCGATGCAGAGCCGGTGCTGAGCGCAGACGTGCAGCTGACCCGGGGCTGCAAGAGGAGCGAGAGGCGCCTTCTCCTCCTCCAGGAGGAACTGGTGGTCACCAAGCTGCGGTAAGACCCTCCGACCGAGCTGCCCTTGCCCCATCCCTGGCCCCGGCTCAAGGGCTGGGACACCCTGGCCCCCGGCCCCAGGACCTGTGTGCTGGATGCACCAATGCCCATCCCAAGGGCAGGAGGGGAGCAGGGCTCTGCCCGGGGGGGCACCCCAAGGAGGCCACCTCCAGCTCACTGCCTGCCTCTGCTCTCTGCAGAGGTGGCACCACCCTGCGCCCACAGCTCCGCCTGGCCCTGGACCAGCTGTGGGTGCTGAGTGACGGGAAGGAGGCGGCGTGGGAGGAAGAGGTGGAGGGTGTCGGCAGCCGCGAGGAGAGGAGCTCCCTCATCTTCCTCTGGCCCAGGGGCTCCTGCACTGCCACTTTCGGGTGAGTCGTGGTGCCACGTCCCACGGCCGGGCAGGAGAGGTTCCTGTGAAGGGCCTCTGCCCTCCGTGCAGAGCCTGGGCAGGGAGCGGGCAGCACGCCGGCAGGGAGGGATGGGGGGCATTTCTGCGTCCTGCATCCCCTGGTCACCTTTTGATCCCCAGAAGGGAAGGACCAAAGCAGGTGCTGTGGCAGGACAGAGGGAGCCAGGGCTTGGGCAGCAGCTCTGTCCCGCCCCATGGCGCTTCATCCTGCCCCTGTGTCCTTCCCCAGGGGGCAGGGCTGTGCAGGCATCCGCCTCTGCCCACGGGCTGGGGGGCAGCGGGGCCTGACGCTGTTTCTCCTCTTGCTGCAGCTCCCAGGCGCTGAAGGAGCTGTGGGTGCATACATTGCTGGGGTAAGCTGGGGGGTGCTGCAGGCACAGCCAGATGGGGGAACACAGCTCCCCAGCTGGGGAGAGGTGCCCCCGCGGCTGTGGGCAGCTCTCGGGGAGAGCTGCCTGATGAGAGAGAAGAGGTAGCTTGGGGCTCACCCAGCTCTGTCCCTTCCCGGTACACAGGATACCTGACGGAGCCAAGAAGCCCCAAGTGACCCTTGTCCCGTCACTCAAGCTCCTGGAGAAGCTGAGCCGCTGCCATGCCGTGAGTGTCTGTCTGGCCTGGGCGCTGTCCCCAGCACTGCTCCTCCAGCTGAGCAGCACAGGCATCACTGCTCACCTTCTGCCGCTGCTTCTCTCTTGCCAGTGGAGGCCGTTCAGCACCAGGAGCCTGGAGAGGCTGGTGGAGCACCAGTCAGAGGTGAGAACGGCTGCCTTTCCCCTCTGGCTGTGCTGGGGTGCAGGGATGGGCATGCAGTGGGGTGAGCTTGCGAGGGAGGGAGGGAGGGAGGGTCCCCTGGTGCAATTCAGGGAGTGGGGAGGGTTGAGGAGCCACCAGGAATGCTGGCATATCCTTGCTGGTGGCACTGGGAGGAAACCTGCCACACGGGTCAGAGAGCCCAGGAGGGCAGAGGGTCCCCACCCCGCGGTGCTCAGGCTGCTGGTGCCGGGTTCTTGCAGG
Source organism: Strix uralensis (assembly GCF_047716275.1). Lineage (NCBI taxonomy): Eukaryota > Metazoa > Chordata > Aves > Strigiformes > Strigidae > Strix > Strix uralensis. The sequence goes on along the minus strand of NC_134012.1, from coordinate 56,118,113 downwards.
CTGATCTCAAGCAAGGGCCTCCAACGGTCCCGTCGAGCAGTGAAGGGAGACTTTGCCGTTCACCAGGTGAGTTTGGGAAAGAAAGGCCCCTCCTGCAAGCGGCTGGGCTGTGCTCACTTGTCCCTTGAGTGTCCCCATCCAGGTTGGGCAGCCCAAGGGAGGACGTCAGCCAGAGAAGGAAAGGACAGCGCTGGGCAGCGGCCGATGGACGTGGCTCTGCAGGGACACGCAGCCTCTGGTGCTGCCCACAGCCTGGAGGAGGACAGGGCCAGGACTGGGCCAGGCTGTCCCAGGCTCTCAGGAACCCCCGAGCCGGAGCTGTTGAGCTGGAGCCGTGGTTCCAGCTGCCGGCTCCCTGCCTGTCCTGCCTCACTGCTCAGCACCATGCTGCAGGCAGGGCAGGGCAGGCTCCGGGAGCGCTGGCCTGGTGGCATCCACTGATGGGCTCTTGCTCTCTTTTTCTTTGCAGCAGGAGGGATCAGCAACAGAAGCAGCAGCAGCAGCAGCAGCAGGAGGTGGAGGGGGCTGCCCTGGCCCTTTGCTCTGTGGCGGAGCCCGGCCTCTGTCCCGGCGCCAGGGCAGGCGGGCTCCAGCTGCAGCAGGGCGCTCTTTGGGCAGCCCCTGGCAGCCCTCTGCGAGGATGGCACACTGCCCCAGCCCATCCAGGTCAGCCAGCCTGTCCAGGGGGTCCCCAGCCCTCCCTCCGCAGGCTCCGGAGGGGCAGCAGGTGTCCCCAGGAGCTCCGGGGATGGGGCACTGGGCTCTTCACCCCCAGCACGGAGCCAGCTCTGGGGCAGTGCTCTGGCCACCGCCGCTGGAAGGTGGCTCCTCAGCGACGCAACTGTCCTCCTGCCTCTCCTGCAGGAGCTGCTGGCTGTGCTGAAGCAGGAAGGACCGTCGACGGAGGGGATATTCCGCAGAGCCGCCGGTGGGACAGAGCTTCGGGAGCTGCGGGAGGCCTTGGACTGCGGCGCAGACGTCGACCTGGGAAGCCAGCCCGCGCTGCTGCTGGCCACCATCCTGAAGGTGAGCGCTTCTGCCCTGTGGCTGGAGGAGCTCCTGGCTGGCCCCGAGTGCTCAAAGGCTCACCTGGAGCCCTGGGCCTTGCAGGACTTCCTCCGGAGCATCCCCTGCAAGCTCCTTGTGACTGACCTCTACGAGGACTGGATGGCGGCGATGCAGAAAGCCAGCAGGGAGGAGAAGATCAGGGAGCTGAGAGCGTAAGTGTGGGCAGCAGCCTGCCTGTTGAGCAGGAGCCCTGACCGCTGGCCCAGAGCACCTGGAAAGCTGCGCTGGCTCCCACCAGCCTCGGGCGAGTCTGGGGAACGCTGTGGGCAACATCTGCTTTATTAGCGCCGTGTTCCTGTTCCCCCAGGGTGGCCGAGAAGTTGCCTGCAGCCAACCTCCTCCTCCTGAAGCGGCTGCTGTCCCTCCTCCAGCACATCGGCCACCACGCAGCCACCAGCAGGATGGGCTGCAGCAACCTGGCTGTCTGCGTTGGGCCAAACCTGCTGAGCCCAGCCCACGCAGAACTGCTCCCACTGGAGGCCATGCTGGAGGTGACCCATAAGGTACACGTCCCCACCCGCCGGGGCAGCCTTCCAGGCCCACCAGCGCTTGGCTGCGCAGAGGGCTCTGCAGGCCTCCTCCCACCAGCAAATGCTGTCGGGGTGGCTGCCTGGAGGAGCAGCCCCACAGCCACAGCCTCTGGGCAGGAGCAGGGGGCAGGGGTGGGAAAGGCTGCTTGGTCCCTTGTCAGGCAGGGGGATTGAGACCCACGGTTTGATGTGTGCAGGTGAACGTGCTGGTGGAGTTTCTGGTGGAGAACTGCAGGGATCTCTTTGAGGAGGACGCGGGCAGCCTTTCCAGCCCAGCAGACAAGGAGCTGCCAGTCCCCCTGGAGAGCTTCAGAGGTGAGAGGGGGGACTGAGGGTTGGCACCGGCTGGGGCTTGGGACACCAGAAACCTCTGTGTTGCTTCTGACAGGGCTGGGCATCGAGTGTTGTCCTCTCAGCCCCGCTTGTCCTGTGGCCTCTCTTGCCACTGCTCTCCAAACATGAACGTCTTCCTCTGCAGGATGAGCTGAAGCCTGCAGACAGGGCATCGGAGGGCTGACCACAGAAGTGTAGGGCTTTGGGTGGGGGTTGCTTTAGCTCTGTTTGCTTCCAAGAAGTCACCATGTTGCACATGCTTTTGCTTTCTAGACCTGAGTTTGGAAGAGAAAAGTGTCCCTGCAGGCAAAGTGGACATCGAGCACCAGGCAGAAGCTTTGCTGCATGCACCCCCCTCTCTGCTCGGTGTCCTCACGGAAGATGGGGGAGATACGGCGGTGGAGTCTGAAGTGGGAGAGGTACGTCAGCTCCCCAAACACGGTGACAGCGTGTCTGGGGTAGGAGGGGAGTCGCTGCTGTGCCTCTGCCTGGCAGTAGAGCTGGTGTGGGTTTGGGTTATTCCTCCACCCCTTGGGATGATACATAGCAAGGGAAATTGGCAAGGTTGTGTCTCAAATGCACTCGGCAGGTGCTTAATCAAACCAAAGGCCCACAAAATGCCTACAAAGAGGCAGAGGGGAGCAGCTGTCAACTTCAGGGGGGTTTTGCTCAGGCCCTACTTCATCAGAGCTTCCTCAGGTCTATTTGGGGGTCAGCAGGGGGACTGTGTGAACTGTGGCTGATGCAAACCAGCCCAAGGCATCTCCTCTGGAGATCTCAGGTACCAATTTAGCAAAGAGTCGCTTACCACTCCAGGTCACCCCTTGCCACATGCCAACTGTGACATTTCTGGTTTAGGCACCGCCAGCTTTGCCTCTAGCCACCCCCGAGAGCATGGCAGACTCCCTGGGGCGCCCAGAACAACTGGCCAGGTTTCCAGAGGAAAGAAGGTAAAATGAGCTTGCTTTGGTTAAAATCAGAACTGACTCCAGTGGGTCGTGGCTTTCCCTGTCTAATCCCACTGTGGGATGGAAAGATTTGCAGGCTCTGCCCACGACGAGGAGAAGAAGAGGAGCCGGAAGAGAAGAGAAGCCTGGGGAGAAGAGAGCGAAAGCTGCGTGGAAAAGAAGAGGAGGAAGAGAGAAGGTGCTTCTGGCGACGGACCAGCGAAAAGACGCAGGAAGGCGCAGCAGGTCGGGCAGCCCAGGTGCGTGCCGGGCTCTCTGCCCAACTTTCACACCTCTCCACACTCCTCTGCGTCAGCCCAACGCGCTGGCGAGGGACAGCGAGGGACGGTGCTGCGCGGGGTCTGGAAATAACTCCCTGGCAGGGCCCAGGGGCTCCCGGCCGAGCCCTGCGGCGTGGCACAGGGGCACTGCGCGTCTCTGCGCGCGCTCGGGGCTCGAAGGGCATTGCCCGGGGGACGAGGCGCCAGAGCCACCCCGTAGCCAGCGCCAGCAACAGCTCTCTGCTCTGGGCCGTCAGCAATTCCTCACACACGGTGTTCCCCGGAGAGGGCAGCACAACCCTGCCTCTTCCTGCCGCCAGGGACTCACCAGAGCTTTCTGACTCTCTCCTTGCAGGTGCCGATTCATTGTCACCGCCTGATCCACTGACTTTGGGGCCCCCAGCATTGCTGTTTGCAATAAAAAGTTGTTTTCTCTCTTGTGACGGAGTCTGCCACAAGACATTCTGGAGTGGGGGCTGTTGTTCTGTGATGGATCCTGGGGGAGGAGTTTGGGCTGGTCCCTTGTCCCAGCACCCTTCCCAGTGGGCATCAGGGCTGAGTCGAGGTGCTGTAGGAGGGAAACCCAAGCCCAGAGTCACGCGGGAGGGCGGAGGTTGGACGGAGCCTGTCCAGGTCGTCTGGTCCAAGCTGGGCTCAAGCAGGCTCAGCTCGAGCAGGCTGCCCAGCAGCACGTCCTGGGGAGTTTTGGGTTTCTCCCAGGAGCAGCGCCGTGAGCTCAGGGTGAGGGCAAGACCTAGGCAGTGCACGGTGGCCAGGAAGGGCTGAAGGTCCTTATGGGGCCACCATCCCCGGCAGCTCGCTGTCCCCCAGGGCCCTCATCCCTGCACACGGATTGTCGGGCGGTTTTCCTCAGAGCCCCAGAACTCATGGCAATGGTACAAACCAAATGTCCCCTCTGGGCGGTAGAAACCCTCCCCTCAAACGCTGCACCCACTCCTGGGTTGGAGTCCTGCAGCAGTGCCACGCGCAGCTTTGCCAGGGGGTTTCCCCCAACAGAATTTTCCTCTGCACAGGGAAATACTAAACGCTCCCAAAGTAAGGAGCCGGTCGGGGGTTTCTGGTGGGTGAAGGGGGCAGCCGTAGCGCTGGGTCTCCCCGCCAGCCCCAGGGGGTACAAATACCTTTTAGATGGCCCACAGGCACGGTACTGAGCAAGACCTCAGCTTGTCTTTGATTTTTTAAATCAATAAACAAGTAAATAAACAAATAAAAAATGCTGTAAATAGCCTAAAACAAAGCTTCAGATGGAGAAGACAGCCGTGCTGGGGCACGCCGGGGCAGCCTGGTTTGCTGACAAGGCAGCTGGAGGCTCACAGCCCCCCCAGCCCCACTCCCAAAATATTTCTGTAGGACCTACAACCCCCCCCCCCACATTGACACCGACTCCACCCCACACCTTCACTGCAAGGTCCTTTATTCCCTTAGGACCCTCCACCCGCCCCCCCGAGAGAAACCCCCCCCCAAATACACCAAAAATGAAATGGGATGGGACTTCCACAAGCCACGCCCCTCCCCCCCCCCCCCCCCCCCCCCCCCAGCAGGTTTGAGGCACTTGTGGGGCAGGGGGGAGAAACCCACCAGGCTCAGGGGAAGGGGGGCGGGAAAGTGAGGGGCTGGCAGGTGACCGGCGGAGATGGGGGGGTCACTGGAGGGGGGGGCGGGGGGTGTCACTTTGGGGGCCGGGGGGGGAGGGGTACACCACCATGCACAGACGCTGCCCAAAGTGCATCAGGGCGGCTGCGGGAGAAGAGGGGGCGGAGAGGGGGGCCTGTGACCCCAAAGTGCAGTACAGCCGCCCCCAAACCGCACCCCCACAGTGCTCCCCACAGACCTTAGCACCCCCAAATCACCCCAGACAACCCCCATATCACCACAACCCCCCCATAGCCCCCATATTACCCTAAAACCTCCCATATCCTGCCAAATCACCCCTCCCATATCCCCCATATCACCCCAAAACAGCCCATAACCCCCCAAATCACCCCAAAACACCCCCATATCCCCTCAACCCCCCCATATCACCCCCAAACCAACTATACCCCCAAACCTCCTCTATATCCTCCAAATCACCCCTAAACCCCCCCATATCCCCTAAATCACTCCCAAAACCTCCCCATATCCCCCCAAACACCCCATATGCCCTGAAACCCTCCCAAACCCTTACATATCTCCCCAAATCCCCACAAATCACCTCAAAACCTCCCCGTATCACCCCCAAACCCCCATATCCTTCCAAAATACCCTTCTATCCCCCATATTCCCCCAAAATCCCCCTGATCCCCCCAAATCACCCCCACGTTTCCCCCCCAAACACCCCCATATTCCAGCAAATCACATTAAACCCCCCCATAGACCCTCAAATCACACCCCATATCCCCCAAACACCCCCATAGCAGAGAGACGACAGAGAGCTGGAGGACCTCCTGCCTAGGCCGCCTCACTGCAGACCATAGGCCCTCACAGACTGTCAGCAGGAAGTAGGCCCTGTGGGGGCCAGGGGACCCCCGGAGGGGCTCCAGCACATTGTCCCCCCCCAGCACCTGCCCACATTCCTGCCTGTGCCGTGAGGGGGGATTGGGGACCCGGGGGATTCTTGGGGGGGGTGTTATTGGGGTTCTGTGGGAGTTGTGGGGGTTATTGGGGCCCTGGGGGGGTTATTTGGGTCCTAGAGGGAGTGTAATGGAGTCGGGGGGGGGGGTCCAGGAGGGGTTTGGGAGGGATATTGGGGTCCTCGGCGGGGGGTCTTGAGGGAGATATTGGTGTCCGAGGTGGGGGGATTGGGGACGTCCTGGATGGGGTTCTGGGGGAGGTACTGGGGTCCTGGGGGTGTTTTGAGGGAGGTATTGAGGTCTGGGGGAGGGTCTTGTTGCCTGGGGGTTGTTATTGGGATACTGGGGGTCTCCTGGGGGGGCTAATGGGGCTTCAGGGAGTCCTGGGGGTGGGCTGGTAGGGTCCCGGGGAGATATTTGGGGTTTTGGGGGGTAAAATGGAGAACTGGGGGGCCAATAGTATCTGGAGGGGTGCTAATGAGGTGGGGGGGTTTGGGGGGGCTGAGGGTGTTTTGGACTGACCTGGGTGTGGCAAATGCAGTTTGGGTGGGTTGCAGGGGGGATTTGGGATTCCTGGAGGTCCCAGGGGTACCTGTCCCACCCCAGCAGGTGCTGCTGCTCCAGGGGTACCCCAAGGGCGTCAGCCCCGACTACCTCCAGTACGAGTGTTGGGATGCCGTGGGGGTGGGGGACGGCGCCTCCACCATCACTGGGGCCACCCTCACCTGGGTGCTGCGGGGTGAGTCCCCCCGATCCCAGACCCCCCCTTTTCACTCCAAAATGGCCCTTGGTCCCCAGATCGATGTTTGACCACCAAATCCCACAGTTTTCCCCCAGAATTTCTTTTTAACCTGATTTGCGGAAACAGACTCTACAACTTACAGAGATTTATAAAGCACCAGTCTGGTGCTGGGGTGCAAGGGGATTTCTCCACAAAGCTTTCACCCCAACAGCACATTTTACCGGAAACTTCTAGAGTGTGGATATACATAGTCATTGGATTACATAACACAAACATCCATATGCATAAGTGAGGCTGCGTTAGCTCTAGAGGCTGGTGTCAGCAGTTTATGTTCTCTTTGCACCTGCGCTGCCTCCTGGTGGGCGTCTCCGGGGGTCTGTTGGAGGAAGGCTCACAGTCCTCCTCACCTTTTACTTCTCCTCGGAGCATGTGCAGATTCTCTTAGCCAATTTCTTGAAAAACAAGAGTGGTTCCCACCTCTATCTTATCTAAAAGCACCAGTCTATTAGTTTCTACCATCCATACATGGCTATCTATCCACTACAAAGACTAAACTTTTTAGAACCCATCTGCTTTCCAAGGACATGTCTCTTATTTTTGCTGAACATTGTAGTTCTTGGTAAGTTTCCACAGAACAGTCTGGGCAAGCAGGATTATTAAGCAATATTCAGAAATCATTATAAGTTGCTGTAAGTAAATAAGTTGCAAAGCAGGTGATAATTTCCTTGTATCAGTACACTTCTCTCCTGCCCGTGGTTTGAGAATGAGTCAGCTGTATCAGAAAGCAAGGTTGTCCCTAGGAGTCTTGCTTTAATCTTAGGTCTAGTAAGGGGCAGAAGAGGAAGGGGCAGCCTGAAAGCTAAGGCAGTTGAAGGTGATGTGGAAAGGCTTATGTCAGCGCCTTTGCCGTGGTGTCCCTCTGGATGCACTTTAGAACCTCTAGTTCATTCTCCCCTGGTCCTGTTCCTCTCTGGCCACTCAGCCCAAGACGTTGCAGAAGGGACACACGCTGTCAGCTTGACATCAAGTGAGTAGGGGCTGCGCTGTGAACGTGCAGACTGCTTTGTAAAATCACCCCCGGGTGATGTATTGTGCACCTCGCCTGTGACACTGAGCTCCTGAGAAGCGTTCCTCTTAGCCTGGTCTTCCTCGTGTAGACATTTGGAAGGACTTCATGTGCACAGCGAATGAGCCTTTGCTGGGATGACTGTCCCCTGAGAACAGACTCTCAGTGGGCTGTGGCACAGTTCTGACAAGGGGTCTGCAGCACTGAAAACTGTCCCATAAGGTATCTGACAGCCCCTCAGGCACGGTAGAAAATCAAAATAAGGGAGGCTAGTGCGCACTGTCAGATGTGGACAGAACTTTTTAGATTTCTCTGGATGTTAACCAGTAGTAAGGTAGCGACAGAAATCTCTTGCTTTTCTTCCTCACTGCCAAGGTAAGTGCCTTACCAGCACTGACACTGATGGCTCGTTGTGCACTGCTGGTTCATTACAACACAGGATCAACCTCTGAATCTCCTGGTTAAGGAACTTTTTAAAGCCAGTATTAGACCTTATTAGTGCCATACTGCTTGTAACTTACTAACAAATTTTTTTTTAGTTTGAAAGCAACTCGGTTGTTATACTAAGTAGTTTAGCAATGTGAATTCTGTAGTTTATCACAGTTTAGGAAGAACATGAAAGTAGCAAAAAATATTTTCTTACACAGTCATCCGCTCCTTTACAGACAGTTGAAGATGCGTCTGTACCAGTTGTCAAGTTTGAGTTTGATGGCTTTGAGGTAAGCGTTTTGCTTTTTTTCTTCCTTTGGAACAGGAGAACTTCTCCAGGGAGCTGCGACCATGCTGTTTTACAAGGTTATTGGTACCTTAGAGTGTATTCAGGAAACTGTAATTAAACGGCCTGACCACAGCCGATCCCAGGAGAAGACGCTGCAGTAAAATGGGAGCTGATAGGAAAATAAGCCCCCAGGAAGCCTGGCAGGTGGGGGGATATCAGGGACACCCCTTTCTGCCCTGTGCTTAGAGCGGGGGAGCCTGCTGGAACGGCACTTATCTCCCAGGGACCATGCAGAGTGGGAGCAGAGACAGGGTCTTTGCTGACTCCTCCCAGCTCTGACAAGCTGGCTTTCTACAGAGGGATGGGTATGGGGTAGTTCACTGTGTGAATCCTGTCAGCAGACTAAATGCTTTGTTGCAAATCAAAAATGAAGTGGTCATGAGACAAACAATCTGGAAAATGGCAAGTGAAGGTACTCATGTGACTCCTGCCTGGGTTTGTCAGTTGCAGGAATCCTTGTATCTTGACTGCCTCTTGTACAGTGAATGGAGACCTGCGTGCTGTAGTACCTAAGCAAGTCACTGCTTGGTACCACTCTCATGAAGTCACTTGTTCCGTGACCTTCTTGTGGCCTTTATCTGGTGCAGACATTCACAGAATAACTTCCTTGCCTCAGACTGTGCTATGAACCAGATGCTTCAGGATCAAAAGGGCTTACTGAATAGAGAAAATGCTCTCTCCTTTGCTGAAGTACACCTGAGGTGGTTGAACTTACGTCTTAATTCTATGATTAATTTTAAATTCCCTTTTAATGGAAATTCTAAGTTTAGAGTAATCTTTTTCAACTTAAAAACCCCTTCCTTTCCCTTAGAAAGGGGGTTTTGTAGATTAAGGGGTTTGTAAATAAAATATGAAACTTCTAGCAATTTTCTTGAGTTTTTTGGCAAATAAATCTCTTGGGAGATGTATCTATAGTCACATAGTTCTAAATGCAAATGTTAACCCCTCTTTCTAGACTTGACTAACTGTCCCCCACTGGTGTGCTGTTCACAAACAGTGCAGCATTCTAACTCATGGTTGGCACTTTTTTTCCTCTTAAGATTGACCTGGTGTTTGCAAGACCATCTGTGCAAACTGTTTCTGACAATCTTGATCACGGAGATGACTGGCATCTGAGAAGCCTGGATGTATACTGAGCTTAAATGGTGAGCATATTTACACATCTTTAAGAAGAAAGTGTTACTGAAGTTGTCTAGAATGCACATGACACAACTCCAGTTTCTGTACAAGGGGCATAAGCTGATCTCCTGTGTACTTGAGATCTGAGGAGGTGGTGAGTGGGCTTAAATGTAGATGTTTCAAGGAGCTGTGTGTTTAGATAGACCTGTATTTCATGTTTCTTGGATCAGGGTGTGTGCATTGTTCCAGTTTGCCACAGAGACTGCTTCAGATGAATAGGTGGAGCACTTGATAGAGAAAAATGTGTGGTAGTTCACAGAAAAAAATAAAGATATTTAAGCCTAACTTGCTTACTGTTTAACAGTGACTGGTTTAATTGTTCCTGGCTGTCGAAAGAAACCTGGCTTTTGGAATCCTCTAGAAAGGCCTTGTTAAAAATGGTTGGCGATAATCTATGAACTATGACAAAGCTGTTGAGGGCACCAGTTACCTGAAGGGATACTGAATGTTATGTGTAATCTGTAATTTTTAACATACTACAAAGCAAGTAATCCAAACTTATTTTCATAGATTGGAACGATAAACTGTAAGCTATTGATCCAGCGTAGCATAAAACAGACCTGTACCTGTTACTAGGAACTTCTGTCCTTCAATTTTTTTCTTAGAGTTACAGATGAAATGCTACATCTAGTGCCAAATGAGGAGAACTTCCGGCTCACGCTCCGTGCGATTAAACTGTGGGCAAAATGTGAGTAAGGTGATTGTTTGTAATCTTTAAGCTTTTCAGAGGCACATCATGCTGAAAAAATAAGACCATTAGAAGTACTTCAGCCATGGATAGCCATTTAAATGACAGTTTTCAAACAAAAGCCAGTTTTTTAGTTTAGACTCAAGGTCTGTCCATGGGGTAGAGTGAGTGTGGTTTTTAATGGGGGTAGAGTGGGGAGAAGAGGGGAGTGCCTACAAGACAAGGTGCTTTACTGCTTATCAGGAACCTGACTACAGATGGTAAAAAAGCCAAGTCAAGTGTAAAAGCTTGATCCATAAGGAATAAGAAAGTATTGTTTGTGCATGTGGCTAGAGCAAGTGCTAGAAGAATGGCAGAAATTTTGTCTTAAGGGAAGTTGGAGTGAAGCAGTAGCTGTAGCAGTATAGGCAAATTTCAGAGTAGCGGTATTTTGGGAAGTGGTGTGGTAATGATTCTTTTTCTCATCGCTGTTAAGGACCAACAGTTTTGTCTCATTGTGCTGCAATAACAACTGACTTTGAGGCTGAAGTGTACTGAGTATTCTATAGATTGTGAAGTTGGTGCTGCAAATTTGAAGGAGTATCCTTGGGTATTGAAAGACTGCAGGCTAACTCCAGTGTATCCGCTCTAGGACATGGCATTTACTGCAACCTGCTGGGATTTCCTGGTGGGGTTTCCTGGGCAATGCTGGTAACAAGCACATGTCCACTCTGTCCAAATGCTTTGGCTTCTGCTCTTGTGAACAAGTTATTTTTTTCAAAATGGTAAGAGCTATTGTTTATTTTAATTTGCAGAAAGAAGTAGTAACACTTCTGGAGGTAGTTCTTTATATAAGATTTATGTCAACAACATTCAGTCCTACCCTGAATTACATGGCAGAGTTTTAGATGGACAGTTACTGGCTTTTCTTGTATAGGGAATGGCCAAATCCTGCACTGCTGACACAACCCGAAGACAGCAATCTTAATTTACCACTATAGGACCCTAGCGTGTGTAAAAATTGAGTTCAGAAGCCTTTAAACTTTCTTCTAACCTAAACTGATGCTAAGCACAATTGTTTTAACATGCCAGGTGAACCCCTCAGACCAGTACCATGTAATGGGGATCCTCACCCAAAAAACTTTTAGTTATGTGAAGAAACCCTTGGGTCCACCTCCACCGTCCTATACTTGCTTTCGCTGAGGAAAACCTGGGCACTATATAAAGAACTGCCCAACAAATGGGGTAAGATTGTGGGGGGCTTCTGGTGTCACTTGGTTTTTAATTGCTTTACCTTGGCAGTTACACAGCAATTACATCAATACCCCTATTAGGAATTGTGTCTCTTGGGCTGAAATACAGAGGTTCTATGGCAGTGGTGCAAAGCCCTTCAAAATTCCAGGGAAAGCTGGAATTTTCAATGGGAAATTTTCTTTCTTCGAGGTCATAGTCATTATATATGTCCATAGATCTTTCTCTATGAACTTTAATGTATATTTTTATATATTTCAATGTTACTGCAAATTTTTCTCGTCTTAACTCTTTTTAATGACAGTTTGTAGTTTTTAGTATTTTGCAGAAAAAGATGACGTTTCTCTTGATCCCATCTATTGAATATTTGCGTGTTATAATTACACAAGTCTCCGGTTGAGTATTCATGCCATTTAACGTTACTCACTGAACGTACGTGCATCAGCTCTGAATTCAACCTTCACCTGTAGGTGGTGAATATCAGTTTCCCCTGTGGCTGACCCAGAGCCCTGCATTAAGCTCTCCCTCTGAACTGCACTTTGGAGGAGAGGGGGTTTGTGCCTCTCCTCTGAGGGGATGGTGAGCTGAGGGATATTTCACCCTTAAGGACCCTGAAGTTGAGCCAAAGAATGTCGAATGAGTTCAGAACACCGCTCGAGCCTTTGGAGCGTCCTGGCTATATTCAATTAGGAAAAAGAATATTTCAGTTGAGCAACCCTTAGGCTAGGTAAAAGGAGAGGATTAAAGGCTTTTGCTGCTTAGAATAGTGGTTGAAATGTCATTTTAAATGTGGGTCTTAAGATGAGCTATGTCTGCATTGCTTTTCTTAACAGGACAGTAATTTTCAGTCTGTTCCCAGACTTAAAAAGTGCACAGGAATTTCCAGGAGTTTCATGGTGGAGGTGGAAGATCCCAATACAAAGGACGCTATGCTGACAAAGACCAGAAGATATGCAATACCAATCATTAATGTGTGAGTATGGAATTAGTTGGTCTGACCAAAAAGTGAAGGAGAGAAGCTACGTGTCAGTGTCTGAGTGGCAATGCCACCAAGCTGGCCAGCATCTGTAATTACGGGGGAAGAAGCACTGTCATTGTATCTTAACCTTAAAATCTGTGATGATTTCTAATATTAAAGTAGGACAGTGCTGCTGTTCACGCGCCTGAACGCTGGTTAAGCTTGTGGTATGCTAAGAATCCATATTTTTGCAAAACATTTCAGTCGTGTTTACAGTGGCGTCATTCTTTTTGCAAGCTCCTTTTGCTTCTGTTTTATCTTGCTAAGGCTTCTTGCAGAATTTAACAAATAGCTGTTGGACTGAGATTCCCTCTCCCTCTGACATTTATCAGATCCCATGTGTGAAGCAGAGGGATGTTTTCCTGTTGCTGTAAACTAAGAAAATCCTGCTGTGTGCTGACAAGAGTGGCTGTTTTAAAATGCACTTGGGAGCACCTCTGTTTTTCTGTCATGGATCTCCTTTTGCAGAAGCTGTAACATAGACTTCTTCCATTTATAAAACATAATTAGGCAGAGACTGATTTTATCCTGAGCCTGCGATTTACATTTATCCTATGGCAAAGGAGAGGTGGGATTCATTTCACCTGGTTTCTAGCTGTCAGAAAATGATTTCTCTAGTCTGAGCTAATATCTTAGTTGATCCAATGAATGGAAGAGCTCTGCAGCAGGAAAATTGTTCCCCCCTTCCTTTTCTAGTGCTCTGGCTATAGAAAAGTAGTTTAAACTAAATGCCTGTATTTTTGAAGGCTAATGTGGAGTGAGAATGCCACCTACTGTCATCATTGGATAAAATCCAAAGCTTGGGAAAGTTTTCCTTTACCCATCTTTAACTTTTTTTCTTTTTCCTTCCCCATCCCCCCTCCAGGGAAGCTTATGCCAGAGGAAAGAAGGAAAAGCCTCCCTTTTTACCTGAGGAGCCTTCCTCTTCCTCCTTTTCCTCAGACGATCCTATTCTGGAGGAGCTGTTATGTTTAATTTGTAAAGAAATCACGTCCCATGCAGTTATTATTCCCTTCTGTGGAAACAGTTACTGTGACGAATGTAAGTGTTACTGCCATGTTTGTTAATTCAAAACATCACACCTGATCTTCTGACAGCAGAAAGATCATAACATTCCTTTGTTACCAGCTCTGTTTAATACTTCAGTATACCCCGAATAGGAAAGGACTCTTCCTGTAGAAAGGAAAAAACAAAGGCAGAAGGCTTTTTTCCCTTTTTATGCATCTAGTTAAATCCTCTTTCCATGCGGAAGGATGAGTACGAGAAGAGTGTGTAATGCTGCAGCTGATTACAGTATTAGTTATCAAATGCATTGAGCTTGTGCACAGTCCTTTCTCTCATACAAAACTATAGAGCCAACGCTGGTGACTTACTGTGGTCTGCAGCAAATGGCTCGTTAGGCATTTAATCCACATTCTTCTCCACAGGACAGTTGGTTAAAACCGTCAGAACTTGAACCTACTAATGGTTTCTGGAGATGTGTCTTATTCATGAACCTTGAGGTTAGGGACTTCTCACTGTGCTAGACAGTGGAGAACTGACTAGTCAAAACATCAGGACACGGCCTACTCTGCATCTTCAAATGTTACAATAGTGAAATAACAAAACTGGGCAGCTGTTTCCTGCATACTAGAAATTTTTTGCACTGCTGAACATTTATAGCTTCATGCTCTCAGTTCAGGACTCATATTCACCCATTAACCATCTACTGGCCTTTATAATTGATTAGAACTCAGACAATGTCCTTAGTTTAGCTAAAACCTATTTTGATGATTCTGATTATACCCAGGTATTAGAACGGCATTACTGGAATGTGAGGAACATACATGCCCAGCGTGTCATCAGGCAGGTGTTTCTCCCGATACTTTAGTTGCCAACAAGTGCCTACGCCAGGTAATGCAGTGACTTTTAGATAAACTGTTTGTAAGAAAAGTCTAGTCAGTCAATTAGCTGAAAGGGAAGAAAATATTAATTTACACCTCCTTAAACAAGGCTAAATGGAATAAGGCTAAATTTAATTTGCAAATACATTCCCTGTTGTTACAGAAGCTGGCAACCCTTGAGAGACAATCTGGCAAATTCAGGTCACACTTGTGTTTAACAGGATTGCCTCAGTTTCAAATTCAGTGTTAACACTGGAGTGCTTTACATACAGATAGTCTGAGTTACCAGTCATTAACACCAGTGTTTAATGGGATGCGTTCATGTATCACAGAAGGGTTTGGCTTGGAAGGGAACGTAAAGCCCATCCAGTCCCAACCCCCTGCCCCGGGCAGGGACACCTTCCACTAGCCCAGGTTGCCCAAAGGCCCGTCCAACCTGGCCTTGAACCCTTCCAGGGAGGAGACAGCCACAGCTTCTCTGGGCAACCTGTGCCAGTGCCTCACCACCCTCACAGGGAAGAATTTCTTCCTTACATCTAATCTGAATATATCCGTATGTTGGTTTATTTTAGGATGGATAGTATATACAGGAATACACAAGTAATTTTACTCTGTGGAGGCTTTCCTAGAGCTTATTTCCTAGAGCTACAGAAGGTTCATGTTACCTCTTTGTAAATGTTTTTCTGCCTCTAGGCTGTGAACAGCTTCAGAAATGGAACTGGTTACGCACAGAGGATCTGTAAGCAGAGGCAGCAGCAGCAGCAGCCACCAGCACCTCCACCAACACTCGTGGCTCTGAACCCTCCTGCCACAGGACGTCCTCAATCTTCCCCCCATCAATCCACGGTTTCTGGGAAGAGAAGGTAGGTTTTCTTCCACCATATGCAGTGATTCTCGTATTTTAGTAGAGCTTATTTTCCAACTGTTTGCACTGATTCACAAGGGCTATCAGGTTCCTGCACTGACACGGCCAGCATTGCCGAGTCTTCTGGGCTACCAAGGATGATCCATACCCACAACTGGTAAGTAACCGTAACTTACAAATTTCTCTTAAAAAATTCTCTTCAGGTAAACTGAAGGGGATTTTTTTTCTCTCCCCATGCCAAAAGGTCATCCAATGAGAGCTGGCAAAATTCGCTCGGCGAGTGGCAGACCAGACTGGGAAGTGTAAGTATGCTACAGAAATTCAATATATTGCTGCTTGTAACCTTGTTAACCATGTTAAACACATAACGGACACAACAGCTGATTTATAAGGGAATAAGTATGCACAGATCGTTGTGGAGAATACATGTGGTAATTAATTTTAAAATGGCTTAATTTGAATTGGCCTTCACAAAGGGGATCTGTGCTCTCAGGAAGATTATTTAAAATAAAACTCCAGTACATGATTGAAAAGAGGACTCTGAAGAATGAAGTCTTTGTGAGGAAATCATAATTACGTGTAAAAATGAAACATAATTAAAGGATCAGATGGAAAGGCACCCTCTTGGTTACTGGCTGAATAGGGCTGAAGAAATTGATTTCCCAATAGAAATCAGCCTCCAATATTCTTTTTTTAACAACTTAACTAATACTGATTGAGCAAACTACTGGAAAAGGCAACGCTGTTATTTTACTACTTAGTCATCTCAAATAGCCAAGCTGCTTTCTCTCGGTTGGAGAGAGAGGAGTCTCTTTTGGTTTATTGCAGCATCAGGTTAGTCCTTCCTTTTGGTATCTGTGTGTTATAGAGAGATTGTAAGGGTGCACTGTGTGTATAAAATCTTAAAAATAAGTCAAAACAAAAACCAGGATCCATCCCACAGATTGTCTAAAACCTCAAGTTCAGTAAGCAAAAAATGAAAATTCAGGGCCAAGAACAGGCCAAAGATGTCACCATGAGGCAACAACCTAGGAAGCATGTGCGGAAGATGTTAAAAGAAGTTTGAGAGAAGATGAGTTAATGTCTGTGCAGTACTTTGAAGACCAGAACTGTGAAGTATTAAGGGTGTCAAGGTGTGTCAGAGGAGCGCTTGGCACGTGTCTCTTTTAGCACGGGCAGCCTCCAGCCACAGTTGCCAAACTGACCATAAGAAGGGGAGACTGAGGGATTTGCTGGGAGTGACAATGTGGAAGGCAAGTCTGAGGACCAAGAAATGAGCGTAGTCTCAAATGAACAAAAAGCGGGGAGAGAAATGCTTTGGTTGAGAACAAGAAGTGCTCGCCACCACGCTCCTCCTCCATTCACTTTCCACTTTAAAATCAGGGCAGAGTGTAACAAACAGTGACTCGTGTTTTGGGGTTTCTTTAGAAGCTCAAATCGAGGACATCCGCACAGTGAACATACCCAGAGGACTCAGGCTCCAACACTACCAGCATCAACACCGCTCTCTGTGCCTGTGCCTCCACCTCCCTTGTATCCTCCACCACCCCGCGCATGTCCTCTTCCCCCGGGGGTACCACCACAACCGTTTCCTCCTCAGTTTCCACCTGGGCAGCCTCTGTCTGCTGGGTGCACTCTCCCTTCTCCAGGATATGCCCCAGCTCCTGCAGACATGTCACCAGCTTGAGGACCAGCAGCAGTTCCAATGGCTCATTCAAATGCCATCCCAATGACACAAAAACCTCTTTTGGAGAATCGTAGAATCACTGAGGTTGGAAAAAAACCTCACCAGAGCCGAGGACAGGGGGACTGTCGCTCCCCTGGTCCTGCTGCGATTTCTGACACAAGCAGGATGACTTTGGCCTCCCTTGTCTAGGGAGGAGTTTGACAGAGAACAACGAGACTTAAAGAAGAGTGGGGGCTTGACTCAATGAAGTTGGGCTGTTTTTCATGTTTGTGTTTCGATGGCCTGTCAGACGGCAGTTACACTCGAGTGCATCTGACATCAGCAAAAATGACAGAGTGTTTTCTCCAATAGACTTTCTGGGTGCAGATGGTAATCATGCAAAACTAAAACAAGATGAATGTCATCCTAAAACTGTCCCTAAGAAAGTTTTTGCTTAAATAGCATGTCCACCTTTGCATCTGCAAGCAGTACATTTTCTCATACTGGCCATGTTTTGTTTCTTGGTGTCTTTTTGTGATAAAGGTCAAGCTGTAATTGTAATAAAGGTCAAACTTCTTTTAACAGGGAGAAGAAGAAGTCCAGACTTGATGAGTTACAGATGGTTCAGGAACGGATGGAATCTAAAAAGACTCCAAAGGAGCGCAGGCGTTCGTTTTCCAGGTAACTGCTTTACATGTCTGTAACGGAGAAGAAGGCTGTCTAGAGTGAAGGGAAGTTGCTACAAGTATACTTGAAATTGCTAATGTACATGGACCTGTAAAGTAGAACATTTAGCTTTAACGTTAAGCATCACTTGTGTTTTACTAGCTTTTATTTTTCCCATATTTTACTGCAATGTATATAATTTCATTTATACAGTTTTCCTAACTACCCTCATTACCCACTTGTAAGATGTTTTGAAACCTTTAACTCCTTGCCTAGTGGAGATAAGACAGACCTTGGACAGTCTGAAAAACTCCCTGGGTACATCCCTGATAACAGGAACCTAAAAACAAGTGTCTAAGAAGACACCAGTGTTAAGTGACTGGAAGCTGATCTAAACTAACCTCCTTGGAACAAACAGGAGCCGAAGGACAGATGAGGTCACTCCGTGACGATGTATGGACACGGGAAACCTGAAGCTCAACTAGTGGACAGTGTGAGGAAGACGATGTGGACCACTAAGAGGGGGAGAAGACCCTCACTCTATTTTTACTACACATGCTCAGACTATGCAGCTCATCCTGAGTACCATCACACAACACATGCGGGACAACCAGATGATCAGGCCCAGTCAGCATGGGTTTATGAAAGGCAGGTCCTGCTTGACAAACCTGATCTCCTTCTACGACAGGGCGACCTGCTTATTGGATGAGGGAAAGGCTGTGGGTGCTGTTTACCTTGACTTCAGTAAGGCCTTTGACACCATTTCCTACAGCATTCTCCTGGCAAAACTGGCTGCTCATGGCTTGGATGGGCACACGCTTTGCTGGGTAAAAAACTGGCTGGATGGCCGGGCCCAAAGGGTTGTGGTGAATGGAGTTAAATCCAGTTGGCAGCCAGACACGAGTGGTGTCCCCCAGGGATTGGTTTTGGGGCCACTCCTGTTTAACATCTTTATTGATGATCTAGACGAGGGGATCGAGTGCACCCTCAGTAAGTTTGCAGATGACACCAAGTTGGGTGGGAGTGTTGATCTGCTCGAGGGTAGGGAGGCTCTGCAGAGAGACCTGGACAGGCTGGAGCGATGGGCTGAGGCCAGCTGTAGGAGTTTCAATAAGGCCAAATGCCGGGTGCTGCACTTGGGCCACAACAACCCCCAGCAGCGCTACAGGCTTGGGGAGGAGTGGCTGGAGAGCTGCCAGTCAGAGAGGGACCTGGGGGTGTTGATTGACAGCCGGCTGAACATGAGCCAGCAGTGTGCCCAGGTGGCCAAGAAGGCCAATGCCATCCTGGCTTGTATCAGCAATAGCATGGCCAGCAGGGACAGGGAAGTGATCTTGCCCCTGTACTTGGCACTGGTGAGGCCACACCTCGATGACTGTGTTCAGTATTGGGCCCCTCACTGCAAAAAGGACATTGAATGACTCGAGCGTGTCCAGAGAAGGGCAACAAAGCTGGTGAAGGGTCTGGAGCACAGGTCGTACGAGGAGCGGCTGAAGGAACTGGGGTTGTTTAGTCTGGAGAAGAGGAGGCTGAGGGGAGACCTCATCGCCCTCTACAGCTACCTGAAAGGAGGGTGCAGAGAGCTGGGGATGAGTCTCTTTAACCAAGTAACAAGCGATAGAACAAGAGGGAATGGCCTCAAGCTGCGCCAGGGAAGGTTTAGACTGGATATCAGGAAGCATTTCTTTACAGAATGGGTTGTTAGGCGTTGGAATGGGCTGCCCAGGGAGGTGGTGGCGTCCCCATCCCTGGAGGTGTTCAAGAGGCGGGTTGACATAGCGCTGAGGGATATGGTGTAGTTGGGATCTGTCAGTGCTAGGTTATCGGTTGGACTGGATGATCTCCAAGGTCCTTTCCAACCTAGATGATTCTGTGATTCTGTGATTCTATGTAAATGGATTCTGAGAACCCATTAGCATAAGACTGCCTTTTCTAAGAAATCTGATGCATATGTATGTTTTGGTGTATATTAGTCAAGAATTTTGTTAGTAAGTGCGGCACTTGTGGTGGAGCGATCCCCAGTGCTGCCCAGCGCTGCGAATAAAGAATCCCTGCTGAACAGTTATACTGACTGTGGAGTGAAGCTCTTTGTTTCAAGAGGAATCAGGAGGATCTGCACTGCCCCTCTCCGGATGGATGGGGTGATTCCGGGGATTAGCAGGGAGAGGAGTTCCATATGTAGGTTACTAGCTCAGCTACGGCAGAGATTACAGTTGGCTGAGAGTTACAATTTGGCAGCAGCTGCTGAGGAGCAGGTGTCTCTTTCACTAAGGCTTCTCTGCAGTGACACCCTTCACCTCGGGATGCAGCAAGTAGATTCTCTCTCCATGTTTTAAGGTTTCTCAGTCCTTGAAATGAGACCTGAGAGGCCTCTGTGGGTTTTCTCCTCCTCCAGCTCCAAAGTGAGCTCTTTATCACTTTATCATACTGTCGCTGCCACACAGCTTTGAACAATGAAGGATTAGGGGGAAACAGTGAATGAGGGTGCTTTTTTTTTTGGGTGGGGGGGTGGGGGGTGGAGGGTTGGTGCTGAAGAGGAGAGCTTCTTTTTTCTTCTCTAGCAGTCTTGCCCCCTTGGAACCACCAACACCCCCCCCCCCCGAGCCCGCCAAAATTGCTGAGGACCCCCAGAAACCTCTTGAGGCCCCCCAAAATAGTGGGGATGCCCTCAAGCTCCCCCTAGGACCCCCAAAACCCCCTGAGGTGCCCCAAAATCAGGGGGTCCCCCCAACCTGGGACCCCTAAGCCCCTCTGGGACCACCAAAACCTCCCCAGGACCCCCCAAAATTGGGAGGACCCCCCTTAACTCTCCCGAGACCCTCAGTTTCCCATTTGGAACCAACCCCCCCATTCCTACTGTCTCCTGCAGGGGTCTGGGGGAGGTCCCAGGGATGTCAACCCCCTTGTGCATCCCCAGTTCCCCCGTTGGGACCCCCAAACCCCTCCTCCACATCCCTACTGTCCCCTGCAGGAGCTCTGGGGGGTCCCAGTACTGTCACCCCCCCACACCCCCCAGTTACCCCACACACTGTGTCCTGCTGTCCCCACCACCCCCTGCAGGATTTTTGGGGGGGTCCCACCAATGCCACACCCCTATCCCTGCACCCCCAAACTCTCGAGGACACCCGGGAAGGGGGGGCTTCCCAATGCCCCCCACAACCACTTCCCTCAGATTGGGGAGCCTGTTTTCACCCGTGTGTCCCCCCCACCCCCCAGGAAGGGGACCACACCAGGTTGACGAGGAAAGTCACCAACAGCCTCCACTTGTACATCCACGGCATCGACCAGGATGGGGGACACAGGGGCATGCCGGAGGGGCCATGGGGACACCCCACACACACCACTCGGGGTCTCCTGGAGGTCCCCAAATTGTCACCCTGGGCATGGGAGGGGACATGGGGACACCAGGAGGGCTCTTGGGGACATTCCCATCCATGAGGTGTCCCCCACGTTGATGCCCCATGACCTTGAGGGACCCCAAGGTGGCTCTTAGTGATGCTCCCATCCTCGGGGTGTCCCCCAAGTTGACACCCCATGACTTTGAGGGGACACAGGAGACCCCCAGCTGGCTCTTGGGGACATCCCCATCCCCGGGGTGCACCCCACTTTGATGGCCCACAACTGGGAGGGGACCAGGATGTCCCCAGGGTGTCTGTGGTGATGTCTCCATGCCTGGAGTGTCCCCAACATTGACACCTGTCACATTAAAGGGTAATTTGGCAGAAAATAAACCCCCTTGTGTCCCAGTTCATCCTCAGGTGTCAGGGGGGCTGGGGGCGGCTACGTTTAGATTCTGAGTGATACCAACTTGTCACTGTTCTTGTCACTTGCTCCGTCCAACCTCCACACTCCCGCGTGACTCTGGGCTTGGGTTTCCCTCCTACAGCACCTCGACTCAGCCCGGACGCCCACTGGGAAGGGTGCTGGGACAAGGGACCAGCCCAAACTCCTCCCCCAGGATCCATCACAGAACAACAGCCCCCACTCCAGAATGTCTTGTGGCAGACTCCGTCACAAGAGAGAAAACAACTTTTTATTGCAAACAGCAACGCTGGGGGCCCCAAAGTCAGCGGATCAGGCGGTGACAATGAATCGGCACCTGCAAGGAGAGAGTCAGAAAGCTCTGGTGAGTCCCTGGCGGCAGGAAGAGGCAGGGTTGTGCTGCCCTCTCCGGGGAACACCGTGTGTGAGGAATTGCTGACGGCCCAGAGCAGAGAGCTGTTGCTGGCGCTGGCTACGGGGTGGCTCTGGCGCCTCGTCCCCCGGGCAATGCCCTTCGAGCCCCGAGCGCGCGCAGAGACGCGCAGTGCCCCTGTGCCACGCCGCAGGGCTCGGCCGGGAGCCCCTGGGCCCTGCCAGGGAGTTATTTCCAGACCCCGCGCAGCACCGTCCCTCGCTGTCCCTCGCCAGCGCGTTGGGCTGACGCAGAGGAGTGTGGAGAGGTGTGAAAGTTGGGCAGAGAGCCCGGCACGCACCTGGGCTGCCCGACCTGCTGCGCCTTCCTGCGTCTTTTCGCTGGTCCGTCGCCAGAAGCACCTTCTCTCTTCCTCCTCTTCTTTTCCACGCAGCTTTCGCTCTCTTCTCCCCAGGCTTCTCTTCTCTTCCGGCTCCTCTTCTTCTCCTCGTCGTGGGCAGAGCCTGCAAATCTTTCCATCCCACAGTGGGATTAGACAGGGAAAGCCACGACCCACTGGAGTCAGTTCTGATTTTAACCAAAGCAAGCTCATTTTACCTTCTTTCCTCTGGAAACCTGGCCAGTTGTTCTGGGCGCCCCAGGGAGTCTGCCATGCTCTCGGGGGTGGCTAGAGGCAAAGCTGGCGGTGCCTAAACCAGAAATGTCACGGTTGGCATGTGGCAAGGGGTGACCTGGAGTGGTAAGCGACTCTTTGCTAAATTGGTACCTGAGATCTCCAGAGGAGATGCCTTGGGCTGGTTTGCATCAGCCACAGTTCACACAGTCCCCCTGCTGACCCCCAAATAGACCTGAGGAAGCTCTGATGAAGTAGGGCCTGAGCAAAACCCCCCTGAAGTTGACAGCTGCTCCCCTCTGCCTCTTTGTAGGCATTTTGTGGGCCTTTGGTTTGATTAAGCACCTGCCGAGTGCATTTGAGACACAACCTTGCCAATTTCCCTTGCTATGTATCATCCCAAGGGGTGGAGGAATAACCCAAACCCACACCAGCTCTACTGCCAGGCAGAGGCACAGCAGCGACTCCCCTCCTACCCCAGACACGCTGTCACCGTGTTTGGGGAGCTGATGTACCTCTCCCACTTCAGACTCCACCGCCGTATCTTCCCCGTCTTCCGTGAGGACACCGAGCAGAGAGGGGGGTGCATGCAGCAAAGCTTCTGCCTGGTGCTCGATGTCCACTTTGCCTGCAGGGACACTTTTCTCTTCCAAACTCAGGTCTAGAAAGCAAAAGCATGTGCAACATGGTGACTTCTTGGAAGCAAACAGAGCTAAAGCAACCCCCACCCAAAGCCCTACACTTCTGTGGTCAGCCCTCCGATGCCCTGTCTGCAGGCTTCAGCTCATCCTGCAGAGGAAGACGTTCATGTTTGGAGAGCAGTGGCAAGAGAGGCCACAGGACAAGCGGGACTGAGAGGACAACACTCGATGCCCAGCCCTGTCAGAAGCAACACGGAGGTTTCTGGTGTCCCAAGCCCCAGCCGGTGCCAACCCTCAGTCCCCCCTCTCACCTCTGAAGCTCTCCAGGGGGACTGGCAGCTCCTTGTCTGCTGGGCTGGAAAGGCTGCCCGCTTCCTCCTCAAAGAGATCCCTGCAGTTCTCCACCAGAAACTCCACCAGCACGTTCACCTGCACACATCAAACCGTGGGTCTCAATCCCCCTGCCTGACAAGGGACCAAGCAGCCTTTCCCACCCCTGCCCCCTGCTCCTGCCCAGAGGCTGTGGCTGTGGGGCTGCTCCTCCAGGCAGCCACCCCGACAGCATTTGCTGGCGGGAGGAGGCCTGCAGAGCCCTCTGCGCAGCCAAGCGCTGGTGGGCCGGGAAGGCTGCCCCGGCAGGTGGGGACGTGTACCTTGTGGGTCACCTCCAGCATGGCCTCCAGTGGGAGCAGTTCTGCGTGGGCTGGGCTCAGCAGGTTTGGCCCAACGCAGACAGCCAGGTTGCTGCAGCCCATCCTGCTGGTGGCTGCGTGGTGGCCGATGTGCTGGAGGAGGGACAGCAGCCGCTTCAGGAGGAGGAGGTTGGCTGCAGGCAACTTCTCGGCCACCCTGGGGGAACAGGAACACGGTGCTAATAAAGCAGATGTTGCCCACAGCGTTCCCCAGACTCGCCCGAGGCTGGTGGGAGCCAGCGCAGCTTTCCAGGTGCTCTGGGCCAGCGGTCAGGGCTCCTGCTCAACAGGCAGGCTGCTGCCCACACTTACGCTCTCAGCTCCCTGATCTTCTCCTCCCTGCTGGCCTTCTGCATCGCCGCCATCCAGTCCTCGTAGAGGTCAGTCACAAGGAGCTTGCAGGGGATGCTCCGGAGGAAGTCCTGCAAGGCCCAGGGCTCCAAGTGAGCATTTGAACACTCGGGGCCAGCCAGGAGCTCCTCCAGCCACAGGGCAGAAGCGCTCACCTTCAGGATGGCGGCCAGCAGCAGCGCGGGCTGGCTTCCCAGGTCGACGTCTGCGCCGCAGTCCAAGGCCTCCCGCAGCTCCCGAAGCTCTGTCCCACCGGCGGCTCTGCGGAATATCCCCTCCGTCGACGGTCCTTCCTGCTTCAGCACAGCCAGCAGCTCCTGCAGGAGAGGCAGGAGGACAGTTGCGTCGCTGAGGAGCCACCTTCCAGCGGCGGTGGCCAGAGCACTGCCCCAGAGCTGGCTCCGTGCTGGGGGTGAAGAGCCCAGTGCCCCATCCCCGGAGCTCCTGGGGACACCTGCTGCCCCTCCGGAGCCTGCGGAGGGAGGGCTGGGGACCCCCTGGACAGGCTGGCTGACCTGGATGGGCTGGGGCAGTGTGCCATCCTCGCAGAGGGCTGCCAGGGGCTGCCCAAAGAGCGCCCTGCTGCAGCTGGAGCCCGCCTGCCCTGGCGCCGGGACAGAGGCCGGGCTCCGCCACAGAGCAAAGGGCCAGGGCAGCCCCCTCCACCTCCTGCTGCTGCTGCTGCTGCTGCTTCTGTTGCTGATCCCTCCTGCTGCAAAGAAAAAGAGAGCAAGAGCCCATCAGTGGATGCCACCAGGCCAGCGCTCCCGGAGCCTGCCCTGCCCTGCCTGCAGCATGGTGCTGAGCAGTGAGGCAGGACAGGCAGGGAGCCGGCAGCTGGAACCACGGCTCCAGCTCAACAGCTCCGGCTCGGGGGTTCCTGAGAGCCTGGGACAGCCTGGCCCAGTCCTGGCCCTGTCCTCCTCCAGGCTGTGGGCAGCACCAGAGGCTGCGTGTCCCTGCAGAGCCACGTCCATCGGCCGCTGCCCAGCGCTGTCCTTTCCTTCTCTGGCTGACGTCCTCCCTTGGGCTGCCCAACCTGGATGGGGACACTCAAGGGACAAGTGAGCACAGCCCAGCCGCTTGCAGGAGGGGCCTTTCTTTCCCAAACTCACCTGGTGAACGGCAAAGTCTCCCTTCACTGCTCGACGGGACCATTGGAGGCCCTTGCTTGAGATCAGCCTGCAAGAACCCGGCACCAGCAGCCTGAGCACCACGGAGTGGGGACCCTCTGCCCTCCTGGGCTCTCTGACCCGTGTGGCAGGTTTCCTCCCAGTGCCACCAGCAAGGATATGCCAGCATTCCTGGTGGCTCCTCAACCCTCCCCACTCCCTGAATTGCACCAGGGGACCCTCCCTCCCTCCCTCCCTCGCAAGCTCACCCCACTGCACGCCCATTATTGCACCCCAGCACAGCCAGAGGGGAAAGGCAGCCATTCTCACCTCTGACTGGTGCTCCACCAGCCTCTCCAGGCTCCTGGTGCTGAACGGCCTCCACTGGCAAGAGAGAAGCAGCGGCAGAAGGTGAGCAGTGATGCCTGTGCTGCTCGGCTGGAGGAGCAGTGCTGGGGACAGCGCCCAGGCCAGACAGACACTCACGGCATGGCAGCGGCTCAGCTTCTCCAGGAGCTTGAGTGACGGGACAAGGGTCACTTGGGGCTTCTTGGCTCCGTCAGGTATCCTGTGTACCGGGAAGGGACAGAGCTGGGTGAGCCCCAAGCTACCTCTTCTCTCTCATCAGGCAGCTCTCCCCGAGAGCTGCCCACAGCCGCGGGGGCACCTCTCCCCAGCTGGGGAGCTGTGTTCCCCCATCTGGCTGTGCCTGCAGCACCCCCCAGCTTACCCCAGCAATGTATGCACCCACAGCTCCTTCAGCGCCTGGGAGCTGCAGCAAGAGGAGAAACAGCGTCAGGCCCCGCTGCCCCCCAGCCCGTGGGCAGAGGCGGATGCCTGCACAGCCCTGCCCCCTGGGGAAGGACACAGGGGCAGGATGAAGCGCCATGGGGCGGGACAGAGCTGCTGCCCAAGCCCTGGCTCCCTCTGTCCTGCCACAGCACCTGCTTTGGTCCTTCCCTTCTGGGGATCAAAAGGTGACCAGGGGATGCAGGACACAGAAATGCCCCCCATCCCTCCCTGCCGGCGTGCTGCCCGCTCCCTGCCCAGGCTCTGCACGGAGGGCAGAGGCCCTTCACAGGAACCTCTCCTGCCCGGCCGTGGGACGTGGCACCACGACTCACCCGAAAGTGGCAGTGCAGGAGCCCCTGGGCCAGAGGAAGATGAGGGAGCTCCTCTCCTCGCGGCTGCCGACACCCTCCACCTCTTCCTCCCACGCCGCCTCCTTCCCGTCACTCAGCACCCACAGCTGGTCCAGGGCCAGGCGGAGCTGTGGGCGCAGGGTGGTGCCACCTCTGCAGAGAGCAGAGGCAGGCAGTGAGCTGGAGGTGGCCTCCTTGGGGTGCCCCCCCGGGCAGAGCCCTGCTCCCCTCCTGCCCTTGGGATGGGCATTGGTGCATCCAGCACACAGGTCCTGGGGCCGGGGGCCAGGGTGTCCCAGCCCTTGAGCCGGGGCCAGGGATGGGGCAAGGGCAGCTCGGTCGGAGGGTCTTACCGCAGCTTGGTGACCACCAGTTCCTCCTGGAGGAGGAGAAGGCGCCTCTCGCTCCTCTTGCAGCCCCGGGTCAGCTGCACGTCTGCGCTCAGCACCGGCTCTGCATCGGCGAGAGCGTCCCTGCGGAGCAGAGCACGGCAGGCATCAGAAAGGCCGCTGCTGCGGGGCCCGGCCGTGCCCCCCTGTCCCCGAGCCACAGGGGGAGCCCACCTGGAGCCGCAGCAGCCGTTGGCCTGGCCCATCCTGCCCGGGACAGGAGGACCCTCGCTGTGCACCAAGGATGCGGCCCAGCCGGTGACAGCGAGGATGGGAAGCGGGTTGCCGGAGCCTGGTCAGCGCTGCTCGGCCAGACCCTGCCTCCTCCCAGTGCCGCTCTGTGCCAGCACAGCTCCGTGCTGCCGGCGCTGGGGGCTGTTGGCTCCAACTGATTGACAGCCCAACCCCAACGGACAGTGGGAGGGGCCACGGGCTGGGCGTTCTCTCCAGCATGGCCCCGCCTCTCTAGCATGGCCCCGCCTCTCTTGCCCTGGGGAGCCCAGCGCAGGACAGAGCAGAGGGAAGAACCCCTCCTCCCTCCACCTGCTGGCAATGCCTCTTGCCTTGGGCTTCCCCGCTGGCTCCCGGGCTCCAGCTGCACTTGGTGCCGCTGCTCACCACCCTCTGGCCTTGGCTGGTCAGCCACTTTCTACCCACCTCCCCCTCTCCTCAGCCAGCCCACGCTGCTTCAGCGTCTCCACGGGGCTATTCTGGCAGACGCTGCGGAAAGCCTTCCTCACGTCTGGGTGGACAGTGGCCACCGCACTCCTCTCGTCTCCCCAGGCAGTCATTTCACCACAGAAGGTTATTAGGTGGGGCCAGCAGGGTTTCTCCTGCTGACTCCATGCTGACGCCTAGTTCCAATGACCTTCGTTCCTTCATGTTTCCAGGACGTGCTGCGGCATTCCCAGCACCTCCATGAACACAGAAGCCCCTTTTCTCATCCAATATAATAATACAATAATATTATAATAATTATAATAATAATATAATGGTGCCTGGGACACACACACACACACACACACACACAGAGTGACAGAGAGGGGTGTCTTGGGAGGAACCAGGCACCTGGGGAGTCCCCAGCCCCACTCTGAGGGAACCCAGGTGTCCGGGGGGTACCCTGGTGTGTGTGGGGGTCACTGGAGTGGAGGTTGGCCACGGGGGTGTTTGGGGAAGTTTTGGGGTGATTTGGGGTACATGGGCTGATTTGGGATGATATGGGGGGCTTGGGGGCATATGTGGAGGTTTTGGGGGTGATTTAGGGTATATGCGGGTTTTTGGGGTGGTTTGGGGTGATATGGTGTTTTGAGGGGATATGAGGGTTTGGGGAGTGATTTGGGGGGTATGGTGGTTTGAGGGGATGGGGGGGTGATTTGGGGTATATATGGGGGTTTGGGGGGATATGGGCAGGTTTTGAGGAGATTTGGGGGTATTTGGGGAGATATGGGGGATTTAGGGGGGATTTGGGGGGGTTGGGGGGTATGGGAAGGTTTTGGGAGTGATTTAGGGGATATGGGGAATTTTGGGGTGATTTGTTGAGATACGGGTGGTTTTGGGGTCATATGGGGGATATGGGGGAATATGGGGGTGTTTTAGGTTTATTTGGGTGGTTATGGGGGTTTTGGGGGATGTGGGGTTGATTTGGGGGGATATGGGGTTTTGGGGGGTGATTTGCTGAGATATGTGGGGGGTTGGGAAGGTATGGGGGATATAAGGGGGACTTTAGAAGGATATGGGGGTTTTGGGGTGTAATGGGCAGGTTTTGAGATGATTTGTGGGGATATGGGGAGATATGGAGGGTTTTGGGGGGTTGGGTAGACATGGGGGATTTTGGGGGCATATGGGGATGTTTTGGGGGTGATTTAGGGGATATGGGGAATTTGGGGGTGATTTGTTGGGATATGGGTGGCTTTGGGGTCATATGGGGGCTATGGGGGGCTATGGGGGTGTTTTAGAGCTATTTGGGTGTTTGGGGAGTTTTGGGGGATATGGGGCAGTGGTTTTGGGGGATACAGTTTATTTGGGGGTGATTTGGTGGGATATATGGGTGTTTGGGGGTATATGGGGGATAGAAGTGGTATTTTGGAAGGATATGGTGGGGTTTGGGGTGATATGGGAAGGTTTTGAGGTGATTTGGGTGTATTTGGGGAGATATGGGGCATTTAGGGGGGATTTGGTGAGATATGGGGGGGTTTGGGGGCATATGGGTAGGTTTGGGGGGTGATTTAGGGGATATGGGGGGGTTGTGGGTTGATTTGGGGATATAGAGGAGGTTTAGCGGGTATAGTAAGTTTGGGGGTGTTATGGGGGTGGTTGAGGGGATATGGGGGTGATTTGGGGTTTATGGGGGTTTTGGGGGATATGGGGGTGTATGGGGAATTTTAGGGGTGATTTGGGGATATATGGGGGGGTTGTGGTGATATGGGGGTATATGGTGGGGTTGGGGCTATATGGGGGTGATTTGGGGGCATATGGGGAATTTTGGAAGGATATGTGGGGGAGACCTGGGGGATATGGGTGTGTTTGGGGGATATAAGGGTTATTTTGGAAGGATATGTGGGGTTTTGGGGTGCTATGGGAAACTTCTGAGATGATCTGGGTGGATTTGGTGAGATATGGGGGTTTGGGGGGTTATGGGGAAGTTTTGGGGTTGATTTAGGGGATATGGGGTGTTTTGGGGTGATTTGGGGAGATATGGGGGGTTTGGGGGTGATTTGGTGGGATATGGGGTGGTTTGGGGGGATATGGGGGATATAAGAGGTGTTTTGAAATGTTATGGGGGGGTTTATCCCCCACAAGATCCCTCCCAGTACCCCAGCAGCCCCCACTGGACCCTTCTTGCACCCCATTACTGTCCCCCAGGACCCCAATATCTCCCCCAGAAACCACCCCCAGGAGACCATTACACATTGCCCCCCCCCCCGACACTAATAACCCCCTGAACTCCCCCATGACCCCAATAACACCCCCCCAAGCACCAAGACCCTCCACCAATACCTCCCTCAAAACACCCCCAGGACCCCAGTACCTCCCCCAGAACCCCCTCCAGGATGTCCCCAATCCCCCCACCTCGGACACCAATATCTCCCTCAGGACCCCAATAACCCTCCCAAACCCCTCCAGGACACCCCCCACCCCCCGACTCCATTACACTCCCTCTAGGACCCAAATAACCCCCTCAGGACACCAATAACTCCCACAACTCCCACAGAACCCCAATAACACCCCCCCCAAGAATCCCCCCAGCTCCCAAATCCCCCACTCACGGCACAGGCAGGAGTGTGGGCAGGTGCTGGGGGGGGGACAACGTGCTGGAGCCCCCCCAGGGGTCCCCTGGCCCCCACAGGGCCTACTTCCTGCTGACAGTCTGCGAGGGCCTATGGTCTGCAGTGAGGCGGCCTAGGCAGGAGGTCCTCCAGCTCTCTGTGGTCTGCACTGAGGGATGTTCCAGGAAGAGAGTTTGGTTCACCCAGCAAGTGGGAATTCCTCCTTTTAAAACACTCGCTTTGTTCTGGATGGCTGAATGAATTTTTCTCCTGCAAAGGTGGCACCAGCACCAGCACCAGCAGCACCAGCACCAGCAGCACCAGCACCAGCACCAGCACCAGCACCAGTGGTGGTGGCTCCGGCCTAGCAGTGGGTGAGTGCAGGGGCTGGGGCCCATTTCCCTGGAGGGGGTGGTGGGATCACCGGGGAAGGGGAAAGCTTTGGTCTAAAAACCCAAACTTTTTCATGATTCTGATTTTTTTTTTAAAATAAAGGTTTGTTGTCACAGTTTGGGCTGTTCAGACGTTCTGATGTGTGTCTGTGCTTCTGCTTTTACCTTGAACTTGGTGGGTCTTTGCTGTCTGTAAGGGTCTGTTGTGTCTGCAGGGTTTATCTGTCAGGTTACCCCAGGGAAAGTGAATTTTAGCCCTTTATTTTTACTTCAAGTGTGAAAGAAGTGACACATTTAATATTTTCTGCTCTCTGTGGTGATTTGGTTTGGGTGGGTTCAATCTGATGAAACACCTCAGAGTGGTGCTTCAGAGGGTGCCAGTCACCAGAGCCAAGAGGTGCTGATCAGAAACCGGCCTTAAGCCTGAGGGCGAGAGCTGGCCCAGGCGGGCTCTTGCCTTCTGGCTGTGGGACAGTTTTTCCCAGGTCGGGGGTGCTGGGAGCGATGTGGGGGGGTGAGCATGGGGGTGTGCTGGAGCCCAGCCCCTTTGCAGAGCCCCGCTGCTCCTCTGGCTTTCTGGACGAAGTTCAGTTTCTGTGCTGAGCTTCTAATTTGCACCTTTTCCAAAAGACAAATCCTGTTTGTTTCAAGTTGGAACCACCCTGCTCTGCTTTCAGAAAAGAATCTCTTGACATCTGCAGGCAGAGCAGAAGTCTCACACAATGAAGGTACAAGAAGTAATTGAAAAGTAATTAAAGGACAAGTTTCTGTGTGCTGGGATCCTGGGAGTGCTTCTGGTTGTGAAATCCGGCAGCAACACTTGCTCTCAGGCTGCAAACAGCCGGCAGAGCTCCTGCCGTGGGTGGCACTGCTTCAGCCTCCCCCGTCAGCTGCTCCTTCATCTCCAGCTCTCTGCTCTGCACCAGCTCTGCATAAAATAGTCGCTTTTCACTGCATGTGGCAGTGGATTGCTGTAAATGTGCTGTAACCGGTTGTTTTTTCCAGAGCTGGGGAGGAGATTCTTACCCTGTCTATACTGCGTCTGCACTGTGAAAGCTTGTGCACAGTAATGCCTTGCTGTCTGTTCCTTCTGTTTCAGAGTTCTGCCGTCAGTTATTTAATACCCTGCTCTGGTTACTGTTGTCATGGTCCTGTTTTCCTTCATCCTTCACTGACCTTGCTGAGTAGCAGGCATCTGAAGGTGTTGATGAAAATGTGATGGAGCAGGAGAGGCAGCAGGACCACTGGCAGTGAAAGAGTTGTCAGGTGTTCAGTCTCACAGGAGAAGCAGCTGAGAGGTTTCAGAATGGTGATTTGTTTGAAGATGGGTCACACGGGGTCACCAGGACATCATGAAGTTTAATTTTGTGTTATAAAGGGATTTTCCACTCTAAAGCTCAGGCAAGTAGCAGTTATTTCTTGGTATATTAAAAACAGTTAGAATTTCCTCTACTACTTCTGTCATTACCAGGTGTTGAACTGGCAGCTGACAACCCCAGAGGTCTCGCTTCTGTCTCACCATCTTCCACATCACACCAGCTGTTCCTGTGTGGTTCAGCTGTGTGCATTGCTGAGGCGCCTGCACACATTCCTCTCTATCCCATTGTTTCCTACGGGGAAAATGGAATTGGGAACAGTCGCACTTTGGGGATTCCATCCTGGGCAGGCGATGGGATGTGCCTGAAACTGTAGTTTGACTGTGTGGGGAATTATTGCAGAACCAGAGTGTAGGGTTGGGGAGTCAAAATGTTTCAGCAGCAATGAAGAGAGAAGTATGGGAAGGTTTCAGCTGCAAGCCTGCACACACTGGGTGTGCATGTACTCGAATGGACGGCTGCATTGCCCCAGGCTGCAGAGGTTATTGTGTAGAAAAGCCCTTGGTTAGTGGAATAATTCTCTGTTGGAATAAATCTGCATCTGGGCAGCGGAATGGGATATTTACCTTGTGACACAGAGGTGCCTCTCGGGCAAAGCAAAATACTATGTGATTTTTTTGACGAATGTTCATTTTCATTCTGATTTCATGCTGTCTGAACTGTTTTGTCCAATCCTGACTGTTCTCCCCAACTGTCCATCACCCACTCTCATGTTTTGATGGCTCGTGTCACAGACAGCCTGGTGAAAAGATCTTGGTTATTTTTTCTTTCCTTTTTTTCCCCTTTGAGAAGTCTCATGAACTTTTTGCAGCTGTCCTGACTCTCCTTCCCTGTCCTCCCTGAGCAGCAGTGTGGCAGTTAGAGCTGGCCACCCCTGGGAGGAGGTGTGCTCTGCTGGCTGTTAAAAGAGTTGGCAGCGCTGTGCTCTGTGCTCATCTCCAAAGCTTCTCTGCTCTCCCTGGGCAATGGATTTTAGTGTTCTGCCATTCCTAGTACAGTAACATCTGTACAGATACAGAACCTCTAGTTCATGGATTGGGTTCATGAACACCTGATTCTATTAATCTCCTTTGGAAGCTCCATTGTCCCACATTTTCTCTCTCCCCTCTTCTCTGTCAAACTGTTTCACAGCTGGCCTTCTTCGCCAGGCTTTGCCTCATCCCCTGGTCAGACTCGAGCTGTTCAGTTCCTGCAGGCCCAGCGGCTGTTGGGGGATCTGAGCTGCTCAGAGACAGCAGGGCCTGATCTCTAAAGGAAGCAGATTTTGTGGTCTGACTCTGATCTTGCTGAAGCTGCTTTTGTCACCCTTTCAGAAAACCAACCGAGGGCTGAATCAGAGCTGGCCGTTTGCTGAAGGTACCAAAGAATGGGGGATTTAGAAGCCAATGCCTAATCCCGTGGACAACCTTAATGCTGTTGCTTTGACAACCTGTAGGAGGTATTTTATTGTGGGTGTTGTGTAAGGTGCTATAAAGCAATCCCATGCAGCTGGAAGCCAGAGGCAAGACTATTTATTTCAGAGCTTTGAAGATCTGTACTCCTGTGACAGCTGTCTCGCTGCTGCAGTGGTTGAGTTTTATTTTGCTTTGGAAAAACTGAACAAAAATTTTCATTCCTTTTCCTTTTCCTTGGGGTGGGAGAATTCCTGGAAGTCTCCAAATCGAGTTAAGGGGTGTCTTCATCTTTTTTCCCTGCACTGGGCTGAGTGCATCTCCCAGAAGGGCGGGGTTTGGAAGGCTGGGAGCGCTGACCCGACCAGTCCGAGAGGACTCCTGACAGCAGGGCTGGGCTGCGGCTGTGGCTGCAGGTACTGCGGGGAGATGCTGGGTGTCTGGGTGGGCTGACCTGGCTGGTTTGGTTGTTTTGAGGGCGCTGTACTCTCTGCACCAGCTGCTAATAAGGTGTTTTCTGTCGGCAGGTCTGGTGGCCCATCAGTCTGTGTTCTCAGAGATGAGCCCACAGGAGTCCCTCGCTGGGGCTTGGCTGCAGAGAGCTTTGTGGTATCTTGACAGTGTTTGATATTTCCCAGACAATGCTTAAACCTGCCAGTTGATGCTATTTAACACTCTCCTCTGTAAGAGCCTTCCAGCGGTGATGCCTATCAACTCTGGCTTTCCCTTCAAAGAACTGTTACCAAAAGCTTCTGTATCTTTGTCACTTGCCAAATGCCACCTTGTTGCTTTGGGCTTTTACGTGTTGCCTTTAATTAGGATGTGTGCTCTTCTGTCCAGGGGCTGGTGGGCAGCTCTCTGGTGACCAAATCCAGGAGAAAACAAGAGGGTTTACTGTATTACCTCTTGTACTTGAAGGAACAATCCTTTAGCCCGGGTGTCTTTGGACGTGTCTTTTGGGAGGGGGCTACCAGGCCTCCAAATCCAGCAGTTTGTCAGTTTATTCTTTGTCCTGTTTGTGTTTTGCTTCTGGCCCCTAATCTGCAGCAGCAGATTGGGGCTGCGTGATGCACAGAGGTTCGGGGCAGGGTTACCTGTTCCTCCAGGACAGGATCTGCTGATTCAGCTCAGTATTTTAAGCAAGATGGAGCCAAATGAATCCTCCTTGTAGCAAGAGCTGGTAGCCAGGATGGATGAGCAGTTCATTCACAGTTACTGAAACACTGAAGGAAATTCGATTTGTGTGTTTAAAATTGCTTTCTTAACCAATGTTTAGCATCTTGTGGTCTCAGGGGTTAAAATACCTCTGGCAACTTGGATCAGTGTATGGGGATTTAAAAGTGCTCTGGATTAAGCAGGCAACTGAGTTAAACTGCATTTAGCTGATTCCCTGGCT